>NC_135582.1:44646053-45271053 GCF_965152235.1 Eretmochelys imbricata
AGAGAGAGAGAAGTCACCGCTCCGTGAAGCTTGATTCGATCGGGGTTCCCCATTGGTGGTAGCTGAGGGTCCAGAGAGCTGGAGACAGGTAGAGCCCCTAGCATGATCACTCAGGAGAAGCTAAAGTCCCAATGGAACTGTTGCAGATTTTGGATCCAAGCATCAGAGCACTTACTTGAGCATGGGTAGGGGGTTTTGTAGGGAAAGAACAATGGTTCAAGGAAGAACACTAGATTTGTTTATGGGTAAACTGATGGCTCCAGGGAGTAAACTGAAGTTGTTTTGTTCAGGCTAGACAATAGGAACTCCTCATTCCTGGCTATAGGCGGTGTTCCTTCCAGGGAGCTCACAAAGCAATTAGGCAGCTTCAGTATTTTGGATACCAGTAAAGGATTTATTACTAGAATTGGTCTGATAACTATTGAGCTGGGTGTGTGCAGCGTGTGTTCATTAACGTCTGGAGCAGATATCACCTATCATGCAGTGCTTCCCTGCTTTTCTGGTCCCAGAGTTCAGTGCGGTTCTTGCCTTGGAATCTCCATTCTCCATTCTGTATGCTAATGGGAATGCCTCCTGGTCCCATCCTTGATGCCAATGAGGCTAGGGGAGTTTCCTTAATCCTGTTACTCTTGTCAGGAGGAATTTAGGTGTGTCTTCTACTGCCTTTTCATTGCTTTTTGTAAGTCTTCTGATCGGCTTTGGTTCAAGCAGAGGCTGGGGGGAGGGGAGAGGAGGTCTTTCGTGAGTCAGAAAGGCTGGGTACTGCGCCCTAGTTCCCCAAGAACACAGAGTTGATAGGTAACAATATGCAGTGCTTAATATGTGCACACTGTACAAACAGCCAAATCGTGTTCATCTTCCTCCCCTGCATGATCCCACTGCAGCCAAAGGACCTATTTCCTTTCAGTAAGTAAAACAGTATTTAGACCAAACTGGAAATGGCCCACAATTCTCCTGCACCCGCTTCACTCCTGTAAGTCTAGGAGGATGTCAAGGCTGGAGAGAACTGGGCCCCTAGTTTAAATGAATGTGCGATTGCTACTATCCTCTACATTTCCTTGATGCAATAATTGATTTATTTTGACGTAACATCTGAAGACTATTTAGAAAACTAGAAATGAACATAAAGGAGGATTCAGTATTCTAAATCATAGACTTTAAAACTTTTGCTAGGATGAGTCTCTCACCAGATACTTATGATTACTAATGTCTAGAATGTGCAAAGTTTATACCAGGACAATACCAGAAATACAAACAGGGTAAAGAGATCTTTTTAGATGCTTTGTTTCTTGCCATGCCTTCTCAGGCAATCCATTGTTCCATATTTGGAAAATAAATTTTACAATTCTAATTTAATATCAAATATAAACCACTATGAAAGTAAGTAAAAGTAGTAAATGTCAGCCTCTTTTCCTAAAAAGTTACAAAACACACTATAAAAAGGTACTGGCCTCCCCTCCAGCCTTACAAATGTAATAACCATGCTCTCGCACACAAATTAATCTACTTTTTATCAATATTAAAATTAGAATTGCTCTGCAGCCAGGAGCTCTGGCTGAGCACTGGTCACTGAAGAGGCCAAAAACACCAGAGGAAATTTCAGGAGGTGGGATATTCTCCTGTTGCCAGTGACTGACAGGTCTGGTTCTGCCCATAAGCCCAAAGCAGGCTGAAGTACCCATTGTAAAGGATCTGGGACCTTAGCTCAACAAAGGAAAGAAATGTATTTATTGTTCACTGGAGAACATTCATTATGTATGGAAAATTCACTCTGACACGCTATTAATGCTATAGTATTCTCACAGCTGCCATAGATTTCACAGAAATAGGAAATTGAACATTTGCTATGAAAACAGAATTTCACATTTTCAGAGAGATGTTATAACATTCCACCAATTTACATATTGCAAATTATAAACCTGGTTGCACCTTAGGGGCTTTAATAACTCCACAAATTTTGTTATATTTTATCTGCTGCTAACAACTTTCTGAAAAGAACTAAGAAAAATACAAAAAACAATACTAGCATCTAGTTAATTCTAATTAAAAAATATAATTGTTTTCTATCGAATCAAGACACTAATGGCCACATGTCATTTCATCACACAATTTAGTCATCAGGTTTTGAAAAAGACTTTCTTAAATGTGGTATTTAATTCTGGGAGAAAAAAAAACATGAAAGGGAAAAACATACTTTGTTATGTGGGGTTGTTTCTTTACAGTTTCATTTTAAGAATATTATGATAAATCTCATTTTCAGGAACAATGACATCATATAGCTGAATTTAGTTCATTTGCATACTGGAATCCAATATGTTAAAACTAGGAATGGGCAAACCAATTCTTAAGCAAGAACTAGCCTGCACACCTTCCTTTTTTCTTGTGAATCACCTAAATGTTTAGAAACATTTAAAGTTCAGGAAAGCACTTCCCCGTTCTCTTCCTCAACTTTAACAAGTCCCCCTACCTTTGCTGATACCATAACAAAGCTTGTATGCTAAACCATGCAGAATGTTCTTTCGAAATCTCATGTACTCTGTGTTGCTTCGTAAATGTGTGTATTTGAGGTTACCACTGCCTGAGAAAACTGAAGAGCACAGAAGATTTGAACAGAACAGCATAAGAGCTCCAGCAGAGAGGCTGCTAGACCTCATGAAATCTAAGCTCTATTATAGGACATTATTTAGGGACATTCCCAATTATGTTTTCATTTATTTTTCCTTAGCGTCTATGTGTGAGGGAGCCCCTTTAATGTATTCCTGAAGAGATCTGACATACTGTCTTAGAATTCTAATGCATTTTTAAATGACTAGTAAAAAGGTAGCAAATAAGAAATAAACAACTTACACTGATTTTACATGACATCTAATAGCCAAAAAACTGAACGCAAATACAATGGTAGAATCCAAGAAATTGGTATTAAATATTTACAACCATCTATATCCAATACACAATTCACATTCATGAAGTTGATAGTTTGCCAGTTGTACCTATGGATAATTGTATGTACTATTGATTAAATGTAACATCAAAAATTATAGGCCAGATGTTAAAAGGGCAACTCCCTTTATGCAGGAACAATCTGCTCCCACAAAAATGGTTGTGAACAAAAGGGAGACTGATTAGAGGCTTTTAAAAAACAAAACAAAATCCTTGCAGTTGATTTTTTCAAGCAGCTGTTGCTTCTTTAATTCAGTTGTGGCTAAGCACTGTAACATATACGGCAAGATTTATAAGGTATGTTTATTGACTTTATGCAATATGGCCAAGATTTTCAAGAATGAATAGCAATTTTGCCTCTAACGATGGTTGCTAAATTTGTGAAACTTTAAGTGAGCCTGATTTTCAAAAAGGGCTGAGTACCTACTTTAAAGGCGCCCAATTTTCAGAGTGTATCCCAAGTTGAGCACCCAAAAATTGAACCCCCAAAGTCACAAGTCACTTCTGAAAATCTTTGTCTAAAGAACTAGAGCATTGTAGTATCATTTGTTCAGACACATTGTGTTTTTTTGTAATGTACCCCTAGCGGGGAAAAAATTAGTTTGTAAGATTGCCACATGAGGAAAAATTATCTTCAGTGCAGAGCTGGAATGTTTTCTCCTTCTTGCCATATCTGGTGCTTCTGATGAAGACAGGAATGTTGCTCTCTTTCCTATCACTCCCCTGCACTGCAAGGAAAGCAACTAACCGGCAGTACATCTCAAGTATATACATCCACTGCAGTGAATGTTTTATGTGGTTTCCTGTATATAAAATTACTAACATAACTAGTGGTGGTTAAGGTGAGGTGCAGCCAGTGGCAAATGATATTTATATATTAAAAAAATTAAAGACACACATCTCTAAAATATTTGGAACCTTCAAATTGTGCATATTGTTAGCTGTATAACAATGGAAATATTTTATGATTAACCTCCTCTATCCTTCACTCCTTCTGTTGGTTGTTGTACTCACTTACTGAATCTTGTCTTAAATTAGAACATTGGTGTCCAAATTCCAGTTTTTCAAACTGGTCAAAACAATGGAATCTGAATGAAAACCAAAGCCAGAAGTTTAATCCAAGAGTTGCCAGTCAGCTCAAAATAGGCACAAGATTAAAAATAAAATTGAAAGAAATTTGAAACAAAGTAAACAAAATGGGTACACTTACATCTGCTGTAGAGGAAAACAAATGAGACTGATAACAAACAAGCTCCTGGTTCACAAAACTGATGTCATTCAACATATCTGCTGGACTGTATCCATCTGGTGGCAAGGAGGTACTATAGCCAATAATCTCTCAGAAATACAGAGAAATTGCTGTTCATCCATGTTTCTGATAGCAGGCATCTGACAGCTATTATCAGTTGCAAAAATAACAGCTATTCCTCCCTCTCTCACCTTTAATATCTAGCCAGTTATTAGTTTACATTTTCCCTCCTGGATTGCCATAAGATTCCGTCACATAAAGATACTTCAGAAAGGCAATAAGTTTCTAATTACACCCCATACACACCAAATCAAAGACACTGATGTGACAGACATTATTCATATTATATTATTATCCTCATTAGTCACACAGCAGTACTTAGGATGACTCCTTTTTGCATCAACAATTTTATTGCTGTGCACTGTACTCTAGACATATATTTTATATTTATTATAAATAATGAACAAACAACACTGACTTTAAAAGGGAAACATACAGTACTGTACTTACACACAATTACTGGAAATCATTTTTGATTTATGCAGCATTTCACACAGTACAAAACTTATATTAGTTTCAGTTTCCTAATTCATTTCACTCATGTCATATCTTTCTTCATTCTAGAAACCATCACCACCTATTTAGGAGATAAGTCAAGGAAGCAGGAATTTTTCTTTACAACAGACATTATTATTTATCCTGCGGTAAATACAATACTTCCTCTTATTGTCATTGCACAGTAATGTCAACACATATATTATGCTACCAATGGCACAACCATAGAATACTCAACATTTCTAGATAATAAGCTCTTCAGGGCATGTTCTGTACCACAGCCAGCGGATGGCGCAGGGGGGCTGGCTTGATCCTGATGAAATACACACACACCACCCCATTATTGGGTTAGCTGCTATTTTATCCCACTTCATCCCTTTCCACTAACTTGCCTGCCTTCTAATCCTCTACATCCCACCCACTCTTCTGAACCATTCACATCTTCGGCCAGGCTCTCACACAGATTTCTCATTTGCATGCACCCCCCATATTTTCTCACCCTTTCCGCTCACAGTCTTTTACCCCCCCTCCCCCAGTTCTCTCTCCAGCCCCTGAACTCCCTCCTATGCTCCACATTCCCCTGCACAGGCACACAGTTTCTCCTTCTTGCCCTCTGTCCCTGCAAATTCACCTGATTCTCACAGTGTTCCCCTCGGCCTCCAGACAGCACAAGTGGGTGTCACCTTCCCCTAAGGTAAGCTTGGCTTCATTCCATTTGGGAAAAATCGGAGGCAGTGGTCATCTTTGCTAAAAGCAGCCTAAAGTGTCTCCTGCACAGGCTGTGTAGGCATTTTATGACCTCAGTCCCACTGAGAACACTGAGGGATGGTGAACCATTGACAAAGAAAAACAGAAACTAATGAGGGTGAAAAGTTGTCACTGGGTGCCTCTTGGTCCACATATCAAAGCATAAGGCATCTTCTAGATTACTACATTTTAAACAATCTTGAGTCCACGCAACTCCAAAAATTGAAATCTATGGAGACAGTTTCATGAAGGAATTATCAATATGTATCGCTAGATGTACAATGGAGTGTGTTTGGTCTGCAGCTATATTATAGAAACCACAGAAAATGACTTTTTCTTCCTCTAGCATTAAAATATTGTATATTTAAATCTGCTCTCTGTAATACTACTAAACTACACATCTTGCCTAACAAGCAGGAACCTTTTTGTTAACCTTTACATTCCCTCTCTAAGGCCTTGTCTACACTAGGAAATTGTTCCTGAAATTTCCCACCACTGCTATCACTAGTGCGGACAAAATCCTGGTGGCCACTGGCATTTTGAGCAATGTCATGAAGACTTGCTGAGTGGGGTTACAGGATTCTTAAAACACTAGCCACCTAGAATCCTGTCCACCACCCAGAATATACCACTTAGAATCCTAAATTACTAGTGCTCCCATCAGTAGCATTGAACCAATGATAGCAGTACTGGGAAATCTTAGCCCAAACAGTGTCTAGCATAAACATAGCCCTAGGATCATGTCAAAAAGACAAAATTTACTGTAAGATAAATAGATCATTAATAATAAATGCCCTCCAACTTAATATGGCTGTTTAAAGCAACTATTCTGATTAAATTTAAATAGTCTAAGCAAATATGTGTTATTCAAAAGCTATTCATATTTCTGCTAAGTTCTTGGCATCTAAAGCCCTGAAATATTTTTGTTAATTTTGTATCAGTAATTATGGGTAATCATATTTTCTGGAATCACAGGTTAACATAATGAGACAATGTACCATCAACTGTGGTGATGATGCCAGACATAAAAAAAAAATAGCATTTGATTTTTCTTTCCTACATCAAGTCTTTATGAAGTAAATGAAAGATCATATACATGAACTCTGGTTTTCTTGAAAAATGCTAACTGATAATAGTAGAACACTAGGACTTGACCTCATGAAATAAGAAACAGTTAGCATTGAGCTCGTTGCCTCTGTGGGGCTACAATTATATTTACTTCATCACAAGATTGGGAGAGAAACACTTTTTGTTATTAGTTCTACCTAGACATTTATGGAAGAGTTGAGAAAACAGATTCTCAATTAGAAAGCCTGTCTAGATCGTTGAAGCAAAATACAAACTGATCTTACAATATGAATACATCCAAAACTTATAATAAATAGATGAGAAACAGAGGGAGGTAGCAAGTTATCTCGATGTGATCTTATTACCACAGAGAAAAAGTTCATTCATTATTAATAAGGTGTGAGTTCCTCTCACAAAATAGGAGAATTGATCCTTAATAGTGGGAAGATTCTCTCGAGCTACCAGGGAAATGAAGCACACAAAATAAATAAGCTTACTTTTTCATCGTCATCGGTAAAAGGAGCACCTCCAGGAGTTTTATTTATTGCTTGGGCAACACCAATAATCTCTCCGTCGTTGTTTCTTATGGGCATGCACAACAATGACTTTGTCTTGTAACCAGTCAGTTTGTCAATCTCATCATTAAAGCGACGATCCTACACAAGGAAATAAGGGAAGTATTAACATGTGTATCTTACTTTTCTGAGTTTTCTTCAAGGAGAGAAGTTCACTGAATATCTTCTTCACTCAATGTCTTTTTTTAACAGTGACATTATATTGGTACCTTATTCCCTATTACCATAGCATACCTAATTGTTGTTTTCCATAGTTAATATAGTGCAAGAGATAAGCTTCCTTTTAAGGCTGTTCCAAGTATTAGGTATAATACACCCTTGTGCAGCGGGTCAGTGCGAGACCTATGCACCACTTAAGCACTCAAAATAGGATACAGGGGTTGACTTCGTCCTTAAAGAGCAGAATAGAAGACCCCAAGCGGAGAGCAGGAGAAGAAAACACAAGAAGCACTAAAGAGAAAAGCTTGTAACAGTAGAGCAGAGATATGCCTTTGAGAAGGAAGCCAGAAGCATCATCTCTTTCTACTCCAACATCCCCTTATATTCCTTCTCTCTTGCTCATTTGACCTTGCTTCAGAATGAATTACCTCTCTTTCATCTCCCAATACAAAAATGGAGCTGTTGTCTTCTTCCTGCTCCTCCTCTTCTGAAGAAGAAAGAGGGTGTTCTGACTCCCTCCTTCTGCCTCAAGAGCTTTCACCATTCTGGGTTCATTTTCCTCAGTGATCCCCAACGTGCTTGAGAATTGAGTACTCCTATGATTCACCACTCTGCCTTCCATAGGATCAGGCCCTGAATACTTTTCTCTTAATTTCATTAATTTATAGTAAATTTATCGTAATTGTTATATGTAACCATGTCAGGTAAAAAATGTCAGACAGAAGTGCCATTTTTAAGTTGGCCCTTTAAGCTTCTGTTTGCAGCGTGCCATATTCAAACTGCATTATGAGTTATGAAACAGAGACCATCTGAACAGAACAGTTGTTCACCAATGTAAGATTAGCTACCAATATTTTCAAAGTGGTGCCTAGGGCTTTAGCCACAATTAATGCCCAACCAAATCCCTCTGCAGTGCACTGAAAATGTAGGGGCAAATACCTTATTCACCTGAATGGACTTAAAACAGAGTATCCATTAATTGGCTTCCTTTTCCCTTTAATTTGTAGAGTTCCAAGGGGTATGTTTTCAGTGTAGAGTGCCGGGATTTCACAGCACAACTCTCATTAATGTTAATGGGAGCAGTGTGACTGAATCTTTACAATGAAAATGCACCCCTAAGCATTACATGCAACTAGTAATTATTTATTCAAGCAATTTGCAAAATTAATTTCTTGCCATTTTATTTATGTTTACTTTATGCATATCAGGCACTCTGTGTTACATTCTCCGTTCCCATTTTAATATAAATAAATACCTGGTTTATATAAACGTATTTTTAGTATTAAATCACACTCTCACCAATCCACTGACATTTAGTTTTTATACCCTAGGATTTCATGAACTTCTATGTTATTAAGTGCTTGTATATAATTTCCAGATCATAAACTGAATAAAATTAATAAGAGTACATTTAAAATTCCCAGAGGAAATCATATAAAATGTGTACTTTCTCTGAGAAATTTGGATGGTGTATTTAATGCTTACCTGAAGCTACATTATGAACAGAAGGGACCTCTCAAAACAGGATGATATAAATCAAGGTATGACTTATTTTTAAATCCAAGTAATACAAAAATTCAAATAACAGGCAGCATACTAAACAATAAATATATCAAAATCAAATGCTAAAATTTCATCTATGCCAAAATATTTGTAAGTATTTTTGTACTATTAATTATTTACCTAAGCTAAGCATGTTCACTAATCCCCATTAAAGAGGAATGTACATGAGAGCTAAATCTCTGATAAGATTTGTCACTTCACAGCACTGGAAAAAGACTTCAACTTTCAAGACTGAAATTTCATATAATTCCATAGAGAACAGAATTGTTTTTATGGCTTATGATTTGTTGTTTTTTCTACAAGGTAGAACTGCTTTGTTTTGTTCCCATTCCAGGCGGGGTCAGAATGGTGAACACACAGTACTGTCTCCAAGAGGCATTCAGATACAGCAGTAATGGGTGTGGTACAAATACTTGGACATATAAAAGAAATTAACAGACACAAAGCGCACATCCACAGTACCTCACTACAGGGATGTAACAAGAACTGTGAATCAAATATAATTAGGAAGACAATATTAAGCGTCTATAAACCAACTAAAGTTTAATCTTTATTACAAAATAATCACTGTACAGAACATTCTTTCTGAAGGAGTTATTTGATGAAGATAAAAGATCTAATTAATAGTGCTAGGCTGTGTATGCATACTGGGTACTTCACTAATAGCCTGTGCATGGTTTTTCTTCCCCAAAGATGGAAGTTGCTAGTTTTGGCCCAAATCATCTTTGTTTTTTTTCACATTACATTTGGTACATTAAGGAAATTTTGGCATGTTACATGAGATCTAATATTCAGAATGGGATTAAAGGGATCTGTAACACAACATCAAATGTTTCTGGAGAGCAGAGATTTAAATTTATTTAGACTTTTCCATCTAGAATTTACAGTGCATATCCAGATTGTAACTTCTGCAGAGCTGGGCCTTGACTTCTGATTTGTCTGTAATGGGTCGAGTACATTTTGGCACTATATAAGGAATAATAAAAAATCTATAGATCGGAATTATATAGTACATTTAACTATATTTCTGGTCTCATAGGACAACAAGATTAATTCACTGATAATCATACTAATGTAAAATGTTGGTACTAAAAGACATTATGCTACACTGTATTTAGCACTTACATGTGAGTAGTGTGAATTCCTTTCCTTTATGGAAAAGCTAAATTCAAGCTGGAAAAAATTCATCCAGGTGCAGAAGACCCTGTAACTGGGTGTATCAATCCCACATTGGCAACACGGGGTTAACAAACTGTTGTGGTCCCAAGAGGCCACGCCCCCTTTCTCTTGCTGGATATGCTCCTGGTGGAGGGAGCATATAAAAGGAAGCAGCTCAGTTCAGTCTGGGCTGGCTGAGGAGGAGACTGGACATGCCTCCTGCAGAGGAGCTGCCAAGACACTCCAGACTGCCAAGGCAAAGTATTCTGACTACTCCGCGGGGAACCAATTGACTGCAGGGACTGAAGGGGATGCCAAATCACTGCCAACAGAGGAGCTGCCCAAGGTGGGCCTAAGGGTAGGAAGCGACCCAGGTGATGCGTTTTGGGGACATGAAGACCTGAATCCTGCATCAGGATAATTTGGTTTCAGAATCCAGTGGAGTAGGGTGGGCCCAGGTTCCCCTATCCTCCCTGCACTTGCCACTAGTATTGCTGCCCAGAGAGAGGGTGGCCCTATGATACTCTTGCCGCTAGGCACTGTTGCCCAGAGAAAGGACAGCCCTATGGTACTCTTACCGCTAGGGAGTGCCAGCAGGGAGAGGGCACTGTTTTGGATTTGTGTTTCTAGGCATCTTGGACTCTTACTGCTAGGCGCCACAGCTGCCACAGGGGCGGCCCTCTCAGACTCTTGGCTGCCCCCATTGATAGACCCACACAAGGTTCTCCATGTCATCTTATGCCTTGAGGTAAGGCTGAGCAGGTACATATGTGCTCCCTGAATACTGTGGCTAAGGGGTCTGTGTCAGTCCTGCACAGGTGATTGCAGAAAGTGGTGTAGTTGCAAAGTTATGTTCTTAACTCCCCCATAAATGGCATGGGAACTATGTGAAGTAGTAGTCCTAGAAGACGGTGTGTCCCATGACCCGACCCCTGGGAAGTGGGTTGATTCTTCCACGTCCAACCATTGTGTACTCCACCTGCATAAAGCCTGATAATTCAGATTTTAGGAAAGGGAAATGAATTTCACACTTTGGGGATAAAAATAAAGTTGTGCCGTCGGTACTATTGTACTTTGATAAAAAATTGAGCTTTCATAGATGGAAGAATTTAAGAAATTGGAACTCTGATATAATTACTATCAGAAATGATAGTCTGATGGACAGAAACCAAAAAATTTAATATTAAAGGTTTGTCATACCTGCAATACATTAAATCATGCAGCACATTCAGTTCCCCACTTCAGCATCTTCAGGTCTCAGGTGGATTTATCAATTTGCACAGACCTCAAATCTTATTCATTCTTATTCTTAATACTCTTCCTTCATCTAAATCTAGAATTTTCCCAAATACGGCTGTTGTGCCTGAACTTTCAGAGAACTTTGCCACATGACCATGCCATGGTTTAAAAATTGTAAAACATGGGATATTTCTTTCTTGGCTGGATCAGACTACAGCAGTCTCTAATTTAGTCCATACACTGGAGTAGATTCTCGATGGAGATTTATTTCTTGCTGACAGAAGAACTGTGTTCACCTAATCAGAATATTCTTTTGTAGAAGGGAGCTCTTGCGAGCTTCCAGGGGACTCTTGTTAAAACTCTGCCACCAAACTGAAGGGAAGGTTGACATTTTCTTACTTCTGATTAAGCTCTCTGTCTTCCCCCCTGCACTGCTAAATCATTCCTAACAGAGTTGACAATACTAGAGCTCATAAAAGTATTTCTGAAAAGCAACTATTTTGCCTTTTGCATGAACCAGGTTGCACCAAATGGCAGGAACTTTCAAAAAAAAAGAAAAAAAAAGACAAATTCTGAGGATGTCTCCCTTCCCGACCCAATGTCACTACACAGTTTTTACTCCCACTACCCACATCAAATTACACAAGCAAATTACACTGCTATGACCTCAATACACTCAGATATTTTTCAGGAATAAGTTACAAAATGAAAAATGCACCTTCTTTGCCACTGCAGTGTTGCCTCCTTCCTTTGTCATACTTATGAGAATTTGGGGGGGAAGGGGGGCAGATCATTTTTGTGGGTGCCCTAATGTTAAAATACTGGCAGCACATCACTGTTATTGCTTCAGAGATGACCATTCCAAAGACATCCTGTCAGATTAAAATGATAGACTTGGGTGGAATATTGGACCCTGTCACTAAAGTCCATTGTCAACTGCAGGTGGGAATGGATATTAATGGTGGCTGATTTTACAGACTGAAAGACTGGGGAAGAGTCTTCCAGGTTGTAATAAATGCACCACTAGTATTTATAAAATAGGTGGATACAGCTCATGTGAAGGCAGAAGTGCAATCCCTCCCCCAATTCTTGCCAGTTTCCATTAAGGGACTGTACTGGTACAGTATAAGCAGCCCTTCGTCCCTCGGACCCATTTCAGTTTTCATGTACTCTGCCCTCTTGGCAACCCTCCTCCCATGTTAGCTGCATGATGACTCGCTGGCTGTGTGCAGCAGCTCTAATACATGATGTGTGGCTGAACTCAAAATGACAGAAAAACAGGAGAAAAAAATTCTGCAACAAACTACAATACAAATGTAAAAACAGGAGGGTGTTTTTTGTTTCTGCATTAAATTACCTATGGGGCACTGTTAGTGTTGTAAAACTTTAAACCAAGAATGGGATTGCACCATTCCATAAGGCTCCTCACCATATACAGACGCATTCTCTCTGTGGATTGGTAACTGAATGAAGACATGTCTCTCTCAGTACATTGTTAAAAGAAGGCCTCCCACAGCTGCTACACTGTCTGGATTTTCACTTTGATTTTTTAGGTTCCTCTGCCTTTGTATGTGTGACTAGTCGCTACTCGATGACTATTACTGCACATATGATCAAAAAAATCTTTTAAAGATGCACTGAATATAGTCTCACAATTAATGGAAATATTTATAATGAAATTTACACAAACTTTATCGAATATAAAAGGGGAACTGACAGCAACCCCAGTGTTTATGTTGACTAACAATTTCCATGACAAAAGATTCTTGTGATCTATTTTATATAAATAAAATGAAACAACTGAGAGCAAAATCAGCAGCTTAGCAGAGGATACCTTTGAATAAAGAATGACCAGAATCAATACTAGAAGCCTTGGGGTTATTTTAAAGTGGACATTTAAATGAGTATTGCCTATTGGGGGAAGCCCTGAGTGTTGATTACACTATATTCCCAAAACAAATGGATCCATTACCACTGCTATTGAACTACCAAGTAAAAGCAGGACTTTCAGGAAACTTACTCAATAGGTGTATCTATAACTGGGAAGGGGTCTTGTCTGTGATTGAAAACTTTGACTGACCCAGGCTTCCTATGCTCAACAATGCAAGACTAACCTGAAAGTAATAGATGAGTGGACATGTACTGAAATTAATATTGCTCTAGAAATACAAGTTGGCATGTATTTCTGCTTTAGTTGGTACAATGAACAATATTTAATTTAGGTTTGTTCAGTATTTAATCATTATGATTTAAAGTAAAATTGTGTAGACATTTGATTGTGATGGTAAAGAGGAAATTCATAAAACATTGTCACAATATCATTAAAAGTGTAAGCTGTCACGTGGGGGGAGAAAAAATCCCAAGCAGCTGATTCCAATTAACCATTCCTCTTAGGGCTTGGCTACACTGGAAACTTCAAAGCGCTGCAGCAGGAACGTGCTTTGAAGTGCACGTGTGATCGTGTGTGAGCACTGGGAGAACTCTCCCAGCACTCCCGGTAATCCACCTCCATGAGGGGATTAGCTCAGAGTACTGGGAGCGCGGCTCAGACTTGCTGCGCTCAGGGGCGTGATTTTTTCACACCCCTGAGCCAGCAAGTTAGAGCGCTATAAAATGTAAGTGTAGACAAGCCCTCAGAGGCTGCTGGGAGTAGGAAGGGTCTGACATCTATTTAAAGCCTGACCCAGCTCATTTCAGAAGAGAGAGAAGGAGGGGCAACACCCAAGAAGACTGGGATATTTGAGGAGTGTCGTGGGGAGAGGGAATCATCTTGGGGGAAAAAGGCATTGAAACTGGGGAGAGTTGGCACAGGCTGGGGCCTAGGAAATTTTCGACTTGCCTGAGAGGTAAGAGAATTTATGGGGAAATGGTACTAAAGACTTTGGGTGCTGCTAATGATAAATGGAATACCAATATACCCCTTTTATAAGTATTCCTACATTCTCTCTGGTGTCCTTCCTTCCTCATCATTTCTGTGGTGGTCAGGTCATCCTGGCACATCAGGCAATGGGCTCATGATATTTGGAGCTGTAGGATTTGGAGATTAGCTAGAAACTCAAGTCACCTTAGTGATCATCTGTCAAGCTTGGTGGGGCTGGTGGTTCACAGCTATTATTATGAAAGGTGACACTGACCAATCAGTCTTATAAATTAGTATGACTTAGCAGCTTTGTGATTTAGCTCTAAATTGGAGTTTTTGATACAAGGATTTTTTTGAATATTCATAGATGTAAACATAAATCTCACTTATTAAAAAAGGCTTCTTTTAAATCATGGTTTCCTGTTGCATGTGGCAGTTAGTACGTTAATACTGTAGTGCTTACAGAAACAGAACATTGTACTCCTCTCAGAAGAGTAACATGAAGAAAATAATGCCTTGTGATCTAACACTCAACCAGTTTAATGAGTTAAACATATATTTGGCTGTTTTAATGCCCCATCAGGCATCTTTTATCCGTCAAAGTGGGATCATAATACTGGATATCACTTACATTTCTAAATCACTGTGATTTGTCACAATCAGTGTATCCGGGGTTTGTTTGTTTTTTAATACTGTAAATTAATTAGGAGTTGTTCTTCTTCCTTGGGCTTTATTTGTGCCTCAGGAGTATACTACCCATCCTTTTGTTTCTAGAAAGAGTGGGTTACTAAACTGTAATCATTGATAAAGCAATGAGATTCCCTTGAGTTACTTGTCTGACAATTTCCTTAACAGAGCCAAAAAAAAAAAAAAGATAAATGGCTTTTAATAATGGCACCAAGGGCCCGGTCCTGCATGGTGTTGAAAGCATCCTGCAAACTGCTGAGCAGCCTCGCTATTACTTCAATAGGAGTTGAGAGCCCTCAGTCTCCTAGTAAGTGGCACTATATAACATCATTTCTATAAACAGGGTTGTCTTCTGTCTTAACTCACGTAATAAAATGGAATTCAGTGCAATTATCACAGAGTAGGTTTTACCAGTTCAGAAAATGAAATACCACAACAACATTATTTCATCAAGTAACTGCAACTATTTCTTTATTACATCTGAATTATTATCCAGAATGTATTATTATTGAAATGCTAATAATATGCTTTGCATTATTGAAGAGACAAAATAAACACAGTCCCCACCCCAAGGATTTTAGTCTATAGCAAAACAGAGTAAACACCGTATGCTGGAATGACTGGGAATCTTTATTTTACTAATAATATTATTGTTTATTCATCACTTGTGGGCATCATAGAAGAAATTAACTTTAAGGAAGGATAAGAATTAAAACAGGGTGGTAGCTTGACAGGCCAGAATAAGGAGAGCTTTTATGTATGGGGGTAGCCTTAAGGAAAAGGCACAGACTGCTCCAAGGCAAACAGATGAGTGGGCCAAAATTAAGAAAAATTATCTGTGCTTACCTCAGTTACCTTTCTTTGAGTAATAAGGTATATATGTCCATTAAAAGGGGTACTTCAGGCTGCCTGCAGCTTGGGGGCAGAATCAGATCTGTGAATCAGTTAGCAACAGGCAAATGCCCCGCCTCCTTAAATTCCCTCCCACTGAGACCAAATAGAATTATCTTGGCAAATGAATCTATTTTCCTAAACTACAGGGTGTGTTAACGATACTTTGAAGAAAAAGCACAATTTCTTCTGCTGCAGAGCATGGAAACTTTCCCTAATGAAGCAAATACAAATACTGAGGTATCTATTTCCATCTCTATTCTGATTATCTGTTTGTGTGAAGAGACAGATTTGTGGACCTTAGTAATAAAAAAAAAAAATTGTGTGGGTTCAATACCAGGTTAATCAGCCCAGAGAGCCATAGCCTCTTCAGCCAGAAAGGAATAAATAGTATCACTGCTGCTCTCACCTTTCTATCCTTTGCATAGTCCTGGGGAGCAGTGGAAAAAATGGGAAGGCATGTAGCAAAGACCTTGCCTAGCTTTGTAAGAGACCATCCATCACTTTGCATCCCAGGTCCTGACACATGGAGAGGCCACAGGACACTTTACTGATGTTTCCAGATACAAAGAGGTCAAGCACCAGCCCACCAAATTAACTTATAATGACTGAGGAAATTTCTATGTGCAGGCTCCACTCTGTTTACTTCAACTTCTGCTATTTTAGTTTTGGTGTTCATCAGCTCCTGATAAACAATGCACATAGAGATAGTCTGCTTTCTAGTCAGATCACTTTCCTTTTTTCCCCTCTCTGGGGTTGGGCTGATTGTGCTCTTCCTAGTTTATTTCTGAAACCTGGATCAGACACATTTGACTCATGACTTGAACAAGTTTCTCCATGGAAGTAACCATGCTCTAGGATCTCAATGAATCCTAGTATTCCAGCCAGTGGATGCTGTGCTAACAGTACCCAATGGAGATCACTGGACACAAGGGGGGGGTCTTTGGACACCGCTCCCTCCATTTCCTGCCACCTCTGTAACAGCCTCCCAGGGGTCCCTACTCATATCTGAGGTGAGGCCTCCAGGGGAATAAAAGACCAATGTGGATCCAAGAAGCTGCTGAGCCCCAGGAGTGGAAGAGAGACAGAGTATGCCTACACTGCATTCAGAGGTGTGACTCAGCAACACATTATAGATGTACCCAAGCTAGCTTTGATCTATCATGCTTGAATAACAATAGCAGTGAAGCCCTGGCAGCACAGGCTAGCTGCTTGAGTACACAGTCAAGGTGGCAGGAAGGGCTGCACAGCCTGTGTTGCCACAGCTGCACTGCTATTGTTCAAGCTTGCTAGATCAAAGAGAGCTTGAATATGTCTACATGTACTGCAGTTACACCCAGTGATGAGCTGCCAAAATCTTAACAACTGGTTCCCTCCTCGCCCCACAAGGGGGTCATTGCTCACCCCCGTCCCCCAGGACTCCTGCCCCATCCAACCCCCCACGTTCCTTGACGTCCCCCCCCCCCCCGACCCCTGCCCCATCCATCCCCCTCCCTGTCCCCTGACTGCCCCCAGAACTGGGCAGGAGGGTCTCGTGGGCCACCGTAGTGGGCGCCCACACCACCCCTAAGAGCCAGAGGGACCTGCCGGGGGGCGAGGTGGGGAGTCCCAGAGGTGCTTACCTGGGGCAGCTCCCAGGAAGTATCCGGTAGGTCCCTCTGGCTCCTAGGGGCAGGGGAGCATAGCTGGGGGGGGGAGCAGGGGGAGCACCGGCTCCCCCCACTGATCACATCAAAAGTGCTGCCTTAGGCACCAACTCCCTGGGTGCTCCGGGGCTGGAGCACCCACGGGGAAAATCTGGTGGGTGCAGAGCACCTACGGCAGCTCCCTGCCCTGCGCCCAGCCCCAGCTCACCTCCGCACCTGCCCCTGAATGCGCCGCCCCGCTCTGCTTCTCCACCCCCCCACCCCCGGCTTCCCGCGAATCAGCTGTTTGGCGGGAAGCCTGGGAGGGCTGAGAAGCAGGCGATGGCTTCCCGCTCAGGCCAAGGGTGGCGGAGGTGAGCTGGGGCGAGGAGCAGTTCCCCTGCCCCCCGCTCCCCCCCCCCGGTTACCTGCTGCGGCACAGACGGCCCTCCTCGCGCCCCCACCCCAGCCCACCTCCGCCTCCCTGGGCCTGAGCGGGACGCCGTGGCCTACTTCTCAGCCTGCCCCAGCTTCCCACTCGAACAGTTGATTCGCAGGAAGCCGTGGGGGGCAGAGAAGCAGGGCGGGGCGGCGCATTCAGGGGAGGAGGCGGAGTGGAGGTGGGCTGGGGATGGGGTGGCGCAGGGAGCTGCCAGTGGGGGCTTTGCACCCATCAAATTTTCCCCTTGGGTGCTCCAGCCCTGGAGCATCCATGGAGTCGGCGCCTAAGGCGCCACTTTTGCCCGGTTAAATTTAAAAGCCCTTTTAGAACTGGTTGTCCCTTGTGGAACAACCGGTTCTAAAAGGGCTTCTAAATTTAACAACCGGTTCTAGCAAAACGGTTGGAACCGGCTCCAGCTCACCACTGGTTACACCTCTGACTGAGGTGTTAAGACATACCCTGAGACTGGCTGTTGTCAGAGATGCAGCACCAGCAGGAGAAAGAGAAACCTTCAGACCCACTTTGTCCTCATTACTCCTCCTACCACTTGATGTTGTCAGACTTCCCCCACTTAAGCTGAGGAAGGTCTTTTGAGGGACAGGTGCATAGTGACACTCTAATGGAAACTGGGGGTGGAGCAGGGAAGGCAGGCAAAGAGAAATTTAGTGCATTTAACTGGGAGCAGAGGGAGAAATGGTAACTGGAAAAAACAGTAAATAAAACAGTCAAAATGAAAATAAAGTTGAACTTAGTTTCTGAAGTAATGGGTTGAGGAGTCAGATAAGAAATTGGTTTCAATGGGCTGTTAGGGAGAAAAGAGATTCAAGTAAACAAAATGATTTTTCAGTTGGTATTTATATTGCTGAAATACAAGACATTCACATGAGAGAGCTGAATAAACATGTGATCTTAATTATATTCACATCCTTCTGTCCCCATGTCTTTCCCTGTTAGTTGCATCACCTATTGCATCATATCTAATTAGACTGCAAGCACTTGGGACAAGGACTGTCTTCATATGTATTAGGACAGTGCCCTTGGGGCCCTGGTCTAGACTGGGGCCTTTAGATGCTAACAGAATATAAGGAATAATAGTATGCCAAAGCCAAAATTTGAGATTATCAATTTTAACCAAAAATCCAGTCAAAAATTAGGAAGTAAGCAGCTGTGAAACATCTCTTCTTTTTGACTAACAAATTGTATTGACAGCATTTTCATTTAATAAAAATGCAGAGATTATGATGTACGATCCACCACTGATTTACTAACAAACTATGCCAAAAAGATGTCACTGTTTTAATCCCTTTTGGTACTATGCAGTAAGAATTTCAGATGCAGGAGACCCATTCAAAATGCATTCACTAACACACTTAACAGTTGGAATTTCAAGATTGCCAACAAAAATATAATACATACAGTATATCAGTAACAGTCAATATGGAGGACAAACCTTCTCTTGTCTGAAATTGTTTTATTGATTGTAAATTCCTCTTTGGGGAAATATTGCCCTGTAAAATGTGATGGTCAACCAGGGTAAGAAACAGACCTGAACAGACTTGATCCATCAATCCAAGTGTCAGTATTTTAGCAGCTGGAGCAATTGCACTGCAGGCAATGTCCTCTCTGACTATCTAGTCACACTGGGAATATAAAAATATTTCTAGGCAGGTGTGTGTTACCATATACAGAGCTAGATCAAGGCACAAGCACTTAATGCTTGTGTCAAGGGCTCTGGCTCCTGGAATCAAGTGATTATATCAGAATTTCACTTTTTTAAAAAAAATATGGATGCTAACTGTCCAGCCCTCACGACTGTAAAAATAACATTGATAATGGGACTACCCATCCAGATACATCCTTAACCGGGGTGATCCAAAGTTGTTGCCCATCCTCTGGGATGCTTCTAATAGGAAGGAGGGCCCTGACACTGCCCTGCCGGTCTGGACTGGAGGGAAGGACCCTGCCACCACTACTCCAGAGGTGGGACAGGGCCACAGGGGACCCCATGTCCTAGTGTGTCTAGGGCCCAGATTACCTGAATCTGGCCTTGACTATACAAGATTCAGATCTTGCAAGTGGACCCACTTGGACAGCCCTTGCATATACAAAAATCTGTTTGCAGAATCAGTCCTGGGAAATGTGAGGAATTTAAATGACAACTGTACAAAAAACTGATCAATTTAGCAAAGTTGAGAATATGATGCTTCTCAAGAGCCATGACAATACTCCATATACTTATACTAACCAGTTTTATTTTTTAGTAGAAAATGAGAAAATTAATCAGTTAGGATCCAATCCTACTCTCTCTGGTTTTCATTGATTTCAATGGCAGAACCAGCTGGCAATTAATTTCTTCATATATAATCTATTTTTAAATAACCCTATAGCCAATCACTCTGAAAAATGAAGTTTTCATTTAGAGGAGGCAATAAAATTATGTATAGTGGTTACCACTGAAGGAGTGAAGTCACTAAAAAATGTTTATAAGAACTCACATCTATTTTGCATTTTCAATTAAATATTTTCCCCAAAAAGTTATCATAAGGTCCCAGTGATCCAACAGATGACACTGCAAGCTTTCAAAAATTCCTATGAAACAACAGTCAGACCAAAGTAAGGGTTTTGCTCTGACTTTATCTAATTTAAACCTGAATAATTTTTTCTCCCAGATATTTGTAGCAGGAGGGTCAGTATGACTAAGTGATTCCATATTCTGGTTTCTGGGCAAAGCCTTGCCAATTGTATTTGAATGTTGATCTCAAATAGGAGTACACAAGTCATTGTTTGACAGTAAGGGTAAAGTATCTTTAAAAAAAAGAAAAGGAAACAGGTTTTTTTATTGGGGAACAAAAGGTACACATTTTAGAGTCATAACAAAGTAGTATCAAGATCGCATATAACAAAGGTGAACATAGTGACTGTATAAGAAGCAAAAGGGGGAGTTGAAAGGATGGCTGATCTGTTGCCTCTAGCTGAATGGGAATATTTTAAGCTTTGAATCTTGACAAAATTCAATCCATCTCTCTCTCAATGGCATAGGTTATTAAGCCATCTTTCTTTGCCTAGAACATCTGGTAGCCATTTTAGCAATTACTTTGTCTCAAAATAAGATCTGCCTTCATTACCACGTACTGTCCTCAACAAAATGCTTTTGTTTTGTTTACTGAGCAGCACTCTAGCCTAGAACTGCTAATTCCAGAGTAGTTACTACTGGTTTCTACAGTCCGTCATTTGGCACTTTGGTGTTCAATAACTCTCCCTGTTTATGAGTAGGATCAGTATGACTTGGCCCAAAAATATAATTCCAAATCAAGTCAACTGTCACCTAATATAAAAGGGGTGGCCAAACTGTGGCTCGCAAGCTACATGCAGCTTTTTTACCATTAAAGTGCAGCACTCAGAGCCCACCCAGACTCCCCATTCTCCACCTACTGGACTGGGAAGGGGGGAAGCTCAGGACCTCTGCCTTGTAGCGGGGTGGTGTGATAGGGGCGTCTGCACAGTGGGAAGGGAGAATCTTAGGGCTTTTGCCAGCAGGGCGCACCTGCCAGGGCTCAGGGCTTCAGCAGGAGCGGGGCTGAAGCCCCTGCTCCTGGCATGTGTTGCCCGGTCTCACAAACTTCTGAAGATCGTTGTATGTGACTCGGAGGACTAGTAAATTTGGCCACCCCCATAGTATAATACACAATGAGCCCACTGTCTGAATATATTCCCAGCTATTATGTCTTAATGCTAATCTACAGGCTTTCTGTAAAAGAGGCTAAAGTATAAAGGCACATCTTAATGTGTTAAATTTATGGGAACAGTCTGAGTGGAAGAACAAGTGTGCACAGACAAAAAGCTCCTACTCAAGTTTGAAATTAAGAGTTACCTTATCCCACAAAACAGCAGAAAGCTAGCTGCAAGGCTATTACAGCAGAACTAAGACACTCTTTGAAGTTCTTGACAAAAATAAGAATGAGGAGGATCTGCAGGTTAACAGGCTTCTTCTCAAGAAGAGTGACGCAAATACTCTACAAAAACAACTACAGCCACTAGTACTCAGGCTGCTGGAGCAAAAACACAAAGCAAAATGACTTCCAACATGCTATTTTAAAATTACAAATCAGAATGTCATATTTCTCTAAGTTAACTAACAGTCTCTGGCAGAAAGATAAGGAAAGGGTGAAACAGGCTAACAGCACCTAGTCTGAGCACCTCCAATTTTAGTATTATCTGCAAATGGTAATGGGCACATAAGCTCCTTTAACAGATCGTTAATGATTTTCAGTAAGATGGGACATCAATCCCTACAATGAGACCTCCTTCCATATGGAAAGTCAATTCTACTGAAGCAGAAAATATCATTATAATTATTTTTCCCAATAAACTACAGGATAGAATCTTGTACACAGCTTAGACTATTGCAGACTTAGGACCAGATATTCAATTAATATAAATTTGTATACACTGATTTCCACCATAGGGCCAGGCTGATCTCAATTGTATCACCAACTTCCATTATTTGGTGTGGTTTTTTGTTTGTTTGTTTTTTTAACTCCAGATCTGCACCAGCATAACTACCCTTAACTAGTTTTTCTCTCTGGATCTCAACCTAACTTTACTTTGCTTTTTAGCGACAGGGCTGTGTGGCTACAGCCATGTTGCTAAAAGTCACAGAGTGTAGCCGCTGTGTGTCGGCTCTCTTGCTGACAAAAAACTTCCTCCCTCAATGAGCGGCGTTAGCACTGCTGGCATGAGAGCGCTCCTGCTGACAAAGAGCTGTTCACACCAGCACTTGTCTTCAGCCAAACTTTTGTCTTTTTTGGGAGGTGGGGGTTAACACCTCTGAAAGACAAAAGTTTTGTCGTGCAGTTGCTAGTGTAGACATAGGCTAGCTAGTAAAAGGATTTCTTCTACTCAAAGAACTTTGTGGACAAAGAAACCTAAGCCACTATTCATTATCTAATGAGCCGCCTATGATCTAGAAAGGCCTGTATTTTCCTGGGATCATTCACCTAGGTCACACAAGAATTTCCCTAAATCAGGGGACTCTTCAAGTGGCTGGATCCATTGGCTTTATTGCACCTACAGAGACCTGAACAAAGCTGCACTGGCACCAGACAAAACTTGATGCAGTGACAAATGTCTTCCAAACAGATCAAAACATTTGTCACAGTAAAGACAGCTAAAAACATACACTTTCATAACATTATGTATTCAACTAGGCAGAGATTTTTTCAGGGGAAACTAAGGCACTCCCATTTGAACTACAATCGGAGTTGGACACTGAACTCTCTTAGGCTTCTTAGAAAATCACAGTTGGAGAATATAGCTGACATAGGGAAATTACAAAATCATAATGGGAGGGGAAGTAGTCTCTAGTCAGCAAGGTACGAGAGGACCTCCTCTCGTAATCTCTCTGATTAAACACAGGTCTACATGAACCCCTAACCTACCATGCTGTGCCCCACCTTTCTCACATGCCATTGTGTTTTCTAGTATACTTTTATTAGGGCTGTCAAGTGATTAAAAAAATTAATCATGATTAATCGTGCTGTTAAACAATATTTACAACACAAAATACAAAGTGTATAGTGCTCACATTATATTCTTTAATCTAAATATTTGCACTGTGAAAATAAAAGAAACAGTATTTTTCAATTAACTTAATACAAGTACTGTAGTGCAATCTCTTTATCATGAAAGTTGAACTTATAAATTTAGAGTTATGTACAAAAAATAACTGCACTCGAAAATAACAATGTAAAACTTTAGAGCCTACAAGTCCTCTCAGTCCTGCTTCTTGTTCAGCCAATGACTCAGACAAACAAGTTTGTTTATATTTGCAGGAGACAATGCTGCCCCCTTCTTGTTTACAATGTCACCTGAAAGTCAGAACAGGTGTTGCAAGGTAGTTACGTGCCAGATGTGCTAAAGATTCATATGTCCCTTCATGCTTCAACCACCATTCCAGAGGACATGCGTCCATGCTGATGATCACTTCTGCTCGATAACGATCCAAAGCTGTGCAGACCAGTGCATGTTCATTTTCATCATCTGAGTCAGATGTCGCCAACGGAAGTTTGATTTTCATTTTGGTGGTTCGGGTTCTGTAGTTTCCGCATCAGAGTGTTGCTCTTTTAAGACTTCTGAAAGCATGCTCCACACCCCGTCTCTCTCAGCTTTTGGAAGGCACTTCTGATTCTGAAACCTTGGGTCAAGTGCTGTAGCCATCTTTAGAAATCTCACACTGGTACCTTCTTTGCATTTTATCAAATCTGCAGTGAAAGTGTTCTTAAAACGAACAACATGCTGGGTCATCATCTGAGACTGCTATACCATGAAATATATGGCAGAATGCGGGTAAAACACAGAGCAGGAGACATGCAATTCTCCCCCAAGGAGTTCAGTCGCAAATTTAATTAACACATTATTTTTTTAACGAGAATCATCAGCATGGAAGCATGTCCTCTGGAACGGCGGCCAAAGCATGAATGGTCATACGAATGTTTAGCATATCTGGCATGTAAATACCTTGCAATGCCGCTACAAAAGTGCCATGTGAAAGTCTGTTCTCACTTTCAGGTGACACTGTAAATAAGCGGGAGGGCAGCATTATCTCCTGTAAATGTAAACAAACTTGCTTGTCTTAGCAATTGGCTGCACAAGAAGTAAGACTGAGTGAACTTTATTTTCTTTTTGAGTGCGGTTATGTAACAAAAAAAAAATCTACATTTGTAAATTGCGTTTTCACGATAAAGAGATTGCATTATGGTACTTGTATTTTTCAATTCACCTCATAGGATTTCTTTTATCATTTTTAGAGTGCAAATATTTGTAATAAAAATAATATAAAGTGAGCAATTGAAATCAATATATTTGAAATTGAAATCAATATATTTGAAAATGTAGAAAAACATCCAAAATATTTAATACATTTCAATTGCTATTCTATTTAGCAGTGCGATTAAAGCTGCAATTAATCGCAGTTAATTTTTTTAAGTTAATTACATGAGTTAACTGAAATTAACAGCCTAAACTTTTATTCCTCTAGCTGTGGAGAAACTCAAATAAGTAACATGGTTTGGCCCGAAGGGAGCTTATTGTTCAATTTCAGATGTTTACGTTTCACTAAGCTTTCAACAGAAAGAACAAAAATACTGCTGTTTACAGCTCATGAATATCATTCCTATGATCATATCAAAACCACATTCATGCATTAATATCTTACAAGAAGTGATACTGTTTCAATGCAATACATAATCTATTTTTGTGTATGTGCTGGGAATTTTTGTATGTCAGCCCTGAAACCTATCTCATTTACTAGTTTGTTGTATATCCATTATCTATGTGCATTGTTTTCTTGTATAATAATGTTTGACTTACCAACATAAGCTACTCAACTCACTGGCAAGAAATTCATGATGAAATACTATTGCTGAGTTAAAAACAGTGGATAGCTTCATGACCAGTTAAAAACATTGTAGATATGAATGTTAAGCTAATAACATGCATAATTAAAGCTCATGCTTCAGAGCCTGAGTTAATCAAAGCAGGGATCAGGAAGAACTTTTTTTTAAGCACATTATTAGCTAGATCAACTGTTCTCAAACTGAGGGGTGGGACCCCAAAGTAGGTCATGGCCCCATTTTAACGGTCACCAGGGCCAGCATTAGACTTGCTGGGGCCCAGAGCTGAAGCTGAAGCCTGAGCCCTGCTACTCCAGACTGAAGTCAAAGCCCAAAGTTTTCAGCCCGGGGCAGCAGAGCTCCAGCTCCACACACACCACACCCGGGGTCACATAGTATTTTTTGTTATCAGAAGGAGGTCACGGTGCAATGAAGTTTGAGAACTGCTGAGCTAGATGTTTTTCATTCCTCTGAACCAAAGGGTATTGATGACACCACCATAGACAGTATATCAAATTAGATGAACCTGTGGTTTGACCAGGTATGACAGCTTCTCTGTGTTCATCTCCACAACCTGTAGTTTTATCAAAGAAATATGATCTGTCAGGTAATCAGTTTTTACAAACCCAGGTTCCTGTCATACTAAACCTTGACGCATCAGTTCCATTACTATCTGGTCTAGAACAGTGGTTCTCAAACTCTTCCATACAACAACCCCCATTTCCATACCAAGACCCGCTCAGGGAGCCCATCTGATTTAGCCATTACTCCACTCCAATTTAACGATGTGGTTCAAACCCCCAAAGTCACTCCCCTAAAGAGACATGATCACTGTATACAAATTATTGAATGGCTTTAGGCCTGTTGTGTCTCCGAGTAAATAACAAAACTTCCACTGACTTCAATGGAATTTGCCTACAGGTTTAGCCCTAGGTCCTGCAAACATTTATGCATGTGCACTTTATGTGTTTCAGTAGTCCCAATAAGTTCAATGCAACTACTTACTTTTGAAGTTACAGATGGGGTTAAATGTTTGCAGGATCTGGGTCCTAGAGACTTCTGTCAACTTGAGTAAAGTCTCTTAAAATATTTCCTAATGATAAGAAATGATACTGCTCAGTATGTTGCGCTGTACATTGTTAAACTAGGATTGAGCTGCGTAGAGCTCCTACTCTATGAAGCTGCATCTGACTGTTAGTTTGAAATGTTTATAATATAACAGTATTTAAAAATGAAAAATAAAGCTGATAATGAATTTATTTTGCATAAATGGTCAGTGTATTTGTAAACAAATTACATTAAGCTGATTTCCTCAAGGGAAAAAATATATACAATAGCATGCAACTATGAACAGGTAAAATGAACTTCTCATTTGCCATGGAAAATTGAAAGACAATAAAACTTTAGAGAACAGATAAACTTGAAGTGATACCAGAATCATTCTGCAAAAAGAAAAGGAGTACTTGTGGTACCTTAGAGACTAACCAATTTATCTGAGCATGAGCTTTCGTGAGCTACAGAATCATGCTGGACAATCTTACAGTCTTTATTCAGTCCTTGTTCTTGAAATGGAATTTCTGCTTGAGTGAGAACGGTAGGATTGGGCCTTTGGCTCTAGGGTAACTGCTGTATTTAAACCAAATGTATAATTTAACTACATTATGTAGAAGGTATTCCCATTACAGTATGGGATTTTATGAGAGTGCCATAATTTTGAAATAGTATTCCTATTTTTCTAAGGAAGTGATAACCTATATTCAGTATCATCTTTAAGGCCATCTTTCTGGTGGACAGACTAATAAAGGTATAAAGGATAACATAAAAGAGCTTTAATAAGCAATAAATACAGTGATATCTACTGAATATCTAAACAAAATGGAAAACTAAAGAATTTATGCGGACAAATGAGGGAACATTCATTGAAAATAATGCATGTGTGAGACCTAAAACATGTCTGGCTAATGGGGAGTTCCAGATAAAAGCCATTCAGGTAAATGAGCTACTAATGTATTTACATCTATAAGGTGTTAAGCACCTACTGTGAACTTCTGAGTGTCCTCACCTCACAGTATGTGTAAATGTTATATATGTATCTCAGCTCTGCCCATTGAACTGAGAGCAGCCAACACCTTGAAGAAGGTGCTCAGCATGTTGCAGATTTTATCCCAAAATATCGCCGCATTACCTTTCTTCTCCCAGATCTTTTCTGTACTGTTGTGTCAACTTGTCAGTGCTGGCTTCTCCTTGGAATTCCTCTTTCTTGACTTTTTTGCTCATTTACGTTAAAGGAATTGGAATTTAATATTTATATTTCTCTAAATTGTTTCAAGTTTCATTTTAATTCTTGGCTGCTACTTCTTTACTCACCTTATCTTTTGTTTCTCTTGTTTGTGTATGCATATGTATATTTTATATATACACATATAACAAACACACTAAGAAATGAACAGAAACAATTCTGCAGCATAAGAGGACAAAGGAAAATGAAGACGAGAACAAAAATAAAGATATGTCTGATTATGCAAAGATACTGAGCACCTCCAATTTTGATTTGCTGCAGCTGGAGTTGCTGCTCAGAACCTCTAAAATTAGATATGGAAATACACAGTTAAGGCCCCCAAACAAATATATGAAAAAACCTAATGTGTCTTTCAAAATCAGTTTAATCTCATCTGGGACCACAAAAACTAAAATGCCTTTATCAGAATTATATGGTTATTACATGGTCATATATCACTACAGGGCAGAGTAAAGGTTGTTCGGGTGCTTTAACTTTGCATTTCTTATCTTACCATGTTCAAAGTTAAAGTTATAATACTGGAATTTCCTGGGTTTGTAATATTTGGTTTGGGGATAATTACAACATCCATACAATGTTTGTTACCATGAAGTACTGCTTCATACAGTCAACCTTAACTTCAACTTAAATTAAATCTTCATCTTAAATTTTTAATTTTAATTCTCTATTTTAATTCTCTTCTCCATTTCCTGTTATTGCATCCATTCATGTTTAATGTCCTAACAAATTCTCTGAATTCATTTCTGCAATATTTTGTGTAATTGATGGTTTTTCTTGTTTGATTGTCTATCTTGTTTGTCATGTTTCTATGACCTCTGCTCTTCAAAATACCTATCATTCTACCCTTGGGGAAGGGAATATTACTGGCTAGAACTGGAATGAATACAACACTACCATGATGTTCCCCCTCTGGTGTTATCTGGACCGGTGATCTGCTAGGTCACTCCAATCCTTGACTCTGGGAGCCAGCCTTACCCTGCTCTGCTGTGAGAACCCCCATTCCTGGGCTGTTCACGCACAGCCTCTGGCATGTAAGCTGCTCCTTGGATTGTGCAGCCGATTGACACTAGCCAATATCTCTGATCCCAGACACAACCCTAAGAACCTCCGTCTTGCAGTGTCCAGTTATGCCTGCTGGACACTGAAAGCTTATATGAGTTCATCAATTTAACAAATAAATTGATATGTCCAAGGCTTGTTATCCCAAGGGGAGTCTCAGACATGCTTCAAACAAAACGCAGTGCTTCAGGTAGAATAAACAAACAGATTTACTAACTATAAAGATAAATTTTTAAGTGATTATAAGTCAAAGCATAACAAGTCAACCTGGTCAAATGAAACAAAAGCAAAATGCATTCTAAGCTGATCTTAACACTTTCAATGCCCTTACAAACTTAGATGCGTCTCACCACAGGCTGGCTGGTTGCTCTTCAACCAGGCTCTCCCCTTTGATCAGCCCTTCAGTCGCTTAGTTGTGGTGGTGTCTGTAGATGTAGGTGGAAGAGAGAGGAAGAGCATGGCAAAGTCTCTCCCTTTTATCACAAATCAGATGTCAAGAATTATAACATTCATAAACCAGTCGGAGAACACTTCAAACTCTCTGGTCACGCAATCACAGACATGAAGGTCGTTATCTTAAAACAAAAAAACTGCAAATCCAGACTCCAGCGAGAAACTGCTGAATTGGAATTCATTTGCAAATTGGATACTATTAATTTAGGCTTAAATAGAGACTGGGAGTGGCTAAGTCATTATGCAAGGTAGCCTATTTCCTCTTGTTTTTTCCTACCCCCCTCCCCAGGTGTTCTGGTTTAACTTGGATTTAAACTTGGAGAGTGGTCAGTTTGGATGAGCTATTACCAGCAGGAGAGTGAGTTTGTGTGTGTATGGGGGTGGGTTTTTGGAGGGGGGTGAAGGAGTGAGAGAACCTGGATTTGTGCAGGAAATGGCCTAACTTGATTATCATGCACATTGTGTAAAGAGTTGTCACTTTGGATGGGCTATCACCAGCAGGAGAGTGAATTTGTGTGGGGGGGTGGAGGGTGAGAAAACCTGGATTTGTGCTGGAAATGGCCTAACCTGATGATTACTTTAGATAAGCTATTACCAGCAGGACAGTGGGGTGGGAGGAGGTATTGTTTCATATTCTCTGTGTATATATAAAGTCTGCTGCAGTTTCCACGGTATGCATCTGATGAAGTGAGCTGTAGCTCACGAAAGCTCATGCTCAAATAAATTGGTTAGTCTCTAAGGTGCCACAAGTACTTCTTTTCTTTTTGCGAATACAGACTAACACGGCTGTTACTCTGAAACCTTTTATCATGTTCTTTCTTCCCTCTTGGCTTTGCCCACCCCCACTCCCCTTCAGACTCAGGTAAGCATTACCTCATCGCAGTGTCAAACTGGCCAAAGGAAGGGGGGGGGGGGTGACTCACTCGAGAGTACAACAGAGCCTTTTGTTGTTGCCTAAGCCAGCGTCCTTTGTTCCTGTGAGGCTGGGCGGGGTTTGTCCCCTACCTGCCCTGATGAGGTGTGAACTGCCTCTCTGCTCTTGGAGAATTTTTGCCTGGGCTTATTTTAAGCCACAAGGCTACATTTTCAGCCTCATAACTACATACATGAAATTATAACCTATAACATCACTGTAACAACAATGCTCAGTGCATCATGAGCCTTCCAAAGACACCCAACATAACAAACTTTGTATTGGATACCACACAATCATTTTACAAGGATGAACATGGGGGTGCTGGGTGTTCCCCCGAGGCACAGAGCATCACAACTACCAGCTGATGTCTGCTTTTTAAAAGCTGCTGAATAAAACAATTCTTCAAATGTTTCCCTTAAACTGAACTGCACCTCCCAGGCCCTATGCTGACAATCACTTGTCAACTCTGTGAAACTGAAAGAGATATAGTATTGATATTGATATCTAATGGTTACCTTGCACAATAAAATGCAGCTCCTATCTGCTCATGCCCTTCTGTTATCTAAAAGGCCTTTCCCACAAGGGAACTCCCAGCCTAAAAAATTTACACAAATGAGTGTGAGTCTTTGTAATATTACTGTATGATGATAAGGAAAAAAATCCAGCCAAGAGCTGTAATCCATGTATTCTATATTATCAGGATCTGTGTATTATACATAAAGAACAAATTGTGCCAGAGTGCAGCGCAATAGCACATTCCCAGTGGGCAAAATGACTTTCCTCTGGCTTCTTTCTCCCTTTCCTTGCATAGGTACAAAGGAGAAGGTCTATAAGAATTGCTACTGGGGAGCCACTGAGAGGAAAGTTCCCACATTGAGGTTTTCAGGACTTTGCTGAACCCCATTCTGGAGATGTTTGGATTTAAGTTTTCAGGGATTTTGCAGCACAGAAGGCAAGGCTTTGTGTTTTGCTTGGTTTTGCTTCTGGTAACTTGTTTTTATGTACTGTTATAAAGCATTACTTCTGTTGGAAAAACCATTTGATTCCTGGTTTTATTTCTATTGTACCCCACCAGCTTCCAAGTGAAATGATGTTTTTCTCTTCTAATAGCTCTTTTTCTCTTCCCCCACATCATTAAAAACTCATGTTTTACTTTCTCTAAAACTGCTTTTCATAATTATGATTTTAATACAAGATCATAATAGTACCCTTTCCCCTTGTTTTTATTGCCATTGGCAGAATGTTATTTTTACCCGTTTGAGACTATACTTACTGCTCTACTGAGTGAGCTGTTTTCACTGATCTGGGGAAGGGTTTGGGATGCCATCAAATTAGCTTCCCAGTTTTGTACAGCTAAACTAATAAATTATCTTTCAGATAATGTTAATGTTTCTTGTGACTACAATATTTAAAATGCTGCTCTGCTTGCTGACGTACAAAAGTTGGGGTAAAATGGAAATAATCCATAAATAAGGACTAAAAGCAGTAAAACACTTTGAGGAAAAAGGACCAATGTCTTGAAAATCGATAACTTTAAGCTACCTAAATTAAATACTTTAAACAAGTTATTAAAGATGAATTCTATATGCCTGCCATCTATGTATTTATAATGCACTCATTACTCTAGCAGCTGAGCACAAATACTGCACCTTTATGATGTACTATGATGGCCTCACAGCATTTTTTTCTCACTTTTTTTTCCTGCTTGTTTTTCACATTAAAAATACAGGTTAAGACTTCCCTGTTGTTGCTCCTAGACCCTGTTGAGGGAACTGGAGTGGGATAACCTGAAATCTGAGCTGTAGCTTTCCCTGTATTCAGCTGACGGGAGAAGGGATGCTGAATCTCAGGACTTATCCGCATACACAAGATGTACTGGTGTAGTTAAAGCGGTACAACCCTCCCAACCCCCTATAGTGGAAAAAGTTATATCCAGGTTCTGAGCATGTCACGCAAAGTGGTGAGCACCCTCAACTCTCAGTGAAAACAACAAATTGCAGGAGTTTAGTACTCATCAGGATTGGGTCCAAATTTCCTTATTGATTAATATTAATCTGCTTCTTAAAACATTCTCATTTAATAGACGTTGCAATTTTAGAATGAAGATTTTTTCCATTGAGAATCAGTGATGTTCCAAAAAATTACACTACCTACTTTTTGTTCCAGTTGGAGTAAGTCTCAAAGAAATACACAGATAGTGAGAAGCATTACTCATTACCTGCTGAGTCTTATTGATGAAAGCAGCCCCATATGTCAAAGTCCAGCGTACGCACATTTTTTTTAAACTGAATCTGATAAATTCCTTTTTGCAAATCAGTTGGATTATTTCTGAAAAACAGTTGCAAGACTGGACTCTTAAACTAAAACAAACGATGTTTTTCCAATAATATCTGCACTTCATCCAAGTTTAAAATTTTCATTAGCACAAACTTTCTAATAACAATTTATCTTTATAAATGACTTAGCACAAAATTATAATGTATTCAGTTTTTCTGCTGTTGTACATTTCTAAAGGCTTGTTTTAAGCTGAAATATGTGATATTTCACTTTAATTAAAAATGCCTTTTATCTTACAAGGAAATGTAATGAAGAAATGAAATAATAGAACTGAACATGCAACATCTAGAATCTAAGGTATATAACATTCATCAGCAGGAATTTCCTACTTTCATACGCTGAATGTTTTTTATTTTCTGCTAGCCTCAGAAATGTTTGTTTAATGACTCTTAAACTTCATAAATCGTTACCTTGGGGAAATAGAGCCAATTAGTTATTTAATATTAATAAAAATTGATTACTATTCAATCTTCAAATTTAAAACTAATTCTGGTCCTGATCTTGCGAAGTAAGTACCGTATGTAAGTAGTCTTATTGACTTCAATGGGACTGCTCACATGAGTAAGGGTTTGTAAGATCCAGCCCAATAACCTAACCATCACCAGATTCACTATTAAGGCCTCAAGCTATTATTTGATTTCATGACTATTCCACTTCAGAAAAAGGCATTTTGTAACAAAAATATCATATCCTCTTTGAAAACACCATGTAAGTCATTACAAACTATTTAAACCAGTGGCGCTCTGTATGGGCACAGGGGACCTATCTCCACACATCACAGTGCAGGGTTGGGATCTAAAGTTTGAGGGCCCAATCTTACATGATGAGCACTCTTAACTCCCTGTGACTTCAGTGGAAGTTGAAGGCACTCTGTTTGTAACAAGAGCCCAATCCAATTTCCTCTGAAATTAATGGAATGACTTCCCAGTGATTTCAATGGGAGTTTAATCAGGCCCTGTGGAAGTAAAAGCAACGGTTGACACATTGAATGATAAACCGCCTAAATCTTGTTAATTTCTTGTTAATTAAATTCACTTATCTGTAAACCAGTTGAATGTTAGGGGAATATCTTTGTCTCTTTAACTTGCTTTATGATGTTCTGAAACACAATCTTTAAATGAAATTAAAGGTGTTTGTTTACCTAATATCTCTCAATATTTCTTTGACTTCACTGTGGTCAATCTCTAATATAAAAAAGGAATGCTACTCTGTCATCCTTTTTTCCTCCATCTGTCAGCCTGACAAAGCTACCTGCTGATGTTTTTTCACTTCACAGCTGATCAAACACCTTCATCATTAACACTGACTAATCATATCACATTTTTATTAATTTTTAAAGTAGTGTATTGTGAGCACTAACAATGATCTGAAAGCACTAGCAATGATCTGAAAGGGAACATCTGTCACTTGTCTTTGCACTTGTATCAGAGCCTCTTTAGGAGTCTTTATTCTTGCTAGTGTTAAATAGAGTAGATCTCCTTTTGCTTTAATAATATGTAATGGTCACAAGCCTGCCAGGTACAAGAAAATAAATTGCATTAACTCAGAACCACACTGGTTAATCAAAAGAGAAGCCAGATCCTCAATTCTATTCTCAGACAAAACCCTCAATGAAGCCAGAGACTGAAGCTTCTGATGCCAAAGCTGATCAGAAGTAACTCCACTGAAGTCAATGAAAGTTGCAACAGTGTAAACCTGATGTAAATAAGGTGACAACAGGGCCCAAGACTCTACCCTCTTCCCCAATAAGTATATATTTGTTGGTTTAAGCACATAGAGAAGTGTATTAGGTATAAACTTTTAGTCTGACTACAATGAACAGAGGCCAGCCATAAGAAGTAGAATGTAAAATAAATATTGATTGGTCAGTTAATAGAATATGCCTTGATTATTTTTCTCCGTTTTCTGCCATGTACAAATAAATCTATTAAAGTAATTGAGCGCTTTCAAGGAAAAAGGGCAAGGGAGACTGAAATGGTCTAGTCCCTCATCCCTAGGAAACTCCATGCCACACCAGTGGTCCCCTCACCTCCTGCAAGGAAAGCACCTGGAGCTGTTCAGAGACTCCATGAACCCAGAGACAACAGATGACATAGTGAGGGGCAGACCCTGGCTCTAGCAAACTCCAGTACCTTTCGATACTATAGACACTTAGTACTACTGAGGGAATCTCCTGGCTGGCTACTTCTTGCTTTAATCTCTTCATGTTGCAACCATCTCATAGGCAGCACACTGTCAATGATTGGGAAAGAAGATAGGGAGACGGCAGGCAGGTGGGGAGGGATGATGGTGATGGTTTAGAGGAGAGGGCTGGATCGGAAACAGAGGGGGAAGGGGAGCAAATAATGGGGAGCGAAAAGAAGAAAAATCTGAATTTATCAGATGAGTGCCAAAATTTGTCCTCAGTCAGTTTGTTGTACATGTTATATCCCTTTCTCTTAACCTCTGTCCTCTCTCTCTCTCTCTCTTAGTTTGTAAAGTCTGGGGGGCAGAGACCTGTCTCAACTTATGCATCTAAGGTGCCTACCACACTTTTGGGTCCTTGATGAATAATAAATAGTATCACTCAAAACTCAAAAATTCATCCTGACAGGCCTGTATTTTAAAAAACGCTCTGTTCTAATCTCCAGTCTTCTCCCTGAATGGTTCAGGAACAACTGTTAATTTTTGTTTGTGTGTTTGCTTTTTATTATTCTAGGACAAGATTAGACATTGGGCAAATGTTTATCATCAAGCAGTTAAAATATTTAAGTCCCAGCTATGAAGATATATATTTATTTCTCAATCCTATATAGCTCTCCATGTCTAATTGGGTGAGAGAGGCCTGTTTTACATGTAACAGAAAGGAAAAATAAGCAAAAAGAAAAGTAGGAAACCTGAAAGTGTGTGTGTGTGTGTGTAAGTGTGTAAAAGTTGATCTAAATTCAGAAAGCTCAAGGTTAAATCCTGGCCCTACCCATGTCAATGGGACATGAAAGTTTTGCCATCACCTTCACAGAGGTCAGGATTTCATCCTCAGAGTTCAAAGTGAGTAATCTGAAGTGGTGGAGAAAGTCCTTGTAAGGGGAGATGGGAGTTGTTACCTTGTTCTCAGAAATAGGTTTGGAAATCTGTGCTGATCCAGGGGGGCACATGCAAAGGCTTTTCAGAAATATTTTATATTTAGATTGGTTTAGTAGTAACCAGGAAGGGAAGTTTAACTCAGCAGTGACAGAGAATAAGGATAATAATAATTTGCACTTTTATAGCAACTTTCATTAGAGGTTCTCAAAGTACTTTGCAAAGTGAATCAAGCTTTAAAACAGCCCTGTGATGTGAAGTATAGAAATATAACAATACTCATTTTACAGCCAGTTAACCTAGCCTTATCAGCCATTCTGGATTTTGTGGATCTGCTCTAATTTTACTTGAGCAATCTCATGCCTTGCAAGTAATGCCTAGGAGGGACCCAGGCATACTTGCAAGGCATGAGATTGCTCAAGTAAAATTAGAACCGATCCACAAAATCCAGAATGGCTGATAAGGCTAGGTTAACTGGCTGTAAAATGAGTACTGTTATATTTCTATACTTCACATTACACAGTTTAAAATAAGTTATCTGCAGTGGTTGCCAAAGTAGGGTTTGTGGGTGGCAGAGGGGCTTGTGTTCTTCCAGGAAGGTCCATGTCAGCACCCTCTCCCCATGGCTGTGGTGTTAAGGGCACAGTGTAGCCTGTGACAGACTGACAATGTCCTGAAGGATTCTGGGCAAACCTTATGGAACTAAATTAAATCTTACTGAATTAGGTTTAGTACCTTTGGGGGACAGTTGTATTAAAAATGAAATTTTGTGCATGTGTGTGTGTACATTGCGTGCAATGCCTCTAGGAGGAGGGGGTTGCTAATGTAATTCTTCTAGCTATCAGCCCTTTGAAGCCACCTCTAGGGAGAGGTACACAAATACTAGTTCAGACTGGATTTGCCAGAGCCTGACAGACAGAGAAAGGATTTTTGAATAAATGGCTTGGTTTTAAACAAGCTCATAGCTTTCTTCCTGATCCAGCATATTTCTATACTTCACATCACAGAGTTGTTTTAAGGATTGATTCACTTTGCAAAGTACTTTGAGAATCTCTAATGAAAGTTGCTATAAAAGTGCAAATTATTATTATCCTTATTCTCTATCACTGCTGAGTTAATATTCCCTTCCTGGTTACTACTAAACCAATGGTTCCCGAAACCAGCTTCAGAAGCCCACAAGCTATCATCATAATATGTTATATCATGACACTGATGCAATCTCACATTGCACTGTTGTAGTAATCTGTTAGTGTTTGAATGCACGGTGACTGTCCCCAACCAACAGGAAAACTCAAAAGGTGGGTAAGCTTAGGTCCAGTGTGGTTAAGTGGCTTGCCCTAGCCAGGGCCTGGCAGAGCCACCACCCAGAAACCCTGACATCTCACTACCTATTAATTTGATTAAGCGCTCAGCGTGCTGGATAGGGAATGGGATTTCTCCCTAGTGTCAGGCTTAATCCTATGGTTACAAAATTTAATTCTTTCTAGGTTTCCCCCCCCTCCTCCCAGGGCACACAGCTTATGCATAGGGCAGCAGTAATGGGGCAGTGTTGCTGCCCTGCCCTGCTCCCCTTTTGGAAAGTCACACTGTTCCAGAAGCCAAGAAGCCTCACTCACCCAAGAAGCCCTGGCTGGGATGATTTAATTGGGTATGGGTCCTGCTTTTGAGCAGGGGGTTGGACTAGATGACCTCCTGAGGTCCCTTCCAACCCTGATATTCTATGATTCTATGATTCAGGTCCCCGCAAACTGAGGGGCACATGGCAGGCAGGCAGCTGGTCCTTGAGTCCCCAAAGGTGGCCAGCACATGAGTTTCTGTGCCCATAAACTCACACGCCCTAAGGCTAGCCCTGGTCCTACCTGGTAAGCGTCTGGGATGTTGACTGTCTCCCCGTGCTCTGCCACATAGCCGATGATGCCCTTGCCCCAGGGCACCTGCACCTCGTTGGAGTTCTCAGTGCTGCAGCAGGGCAGGAGTGGGGTGCCCGCGTGCACGTCGAAGAACTTGGACACCAGGCTCTTCTTGCCCGACGCAGCTGCCTCCACCAGGAAGAGCGAGCTCCGGTCGGCCTCCACCATGAGGCAGACGAAGATGAGGATCTTGTAGCTGAGGCTGGTGAGGTCCAGGTCGTTGGAGATGTCCTTGACCAGCTCCAGGAAGAACTGGCGCTCGTTGTGCTCCTTGAGGTGGCGCTTGTAGTCCAGGGCGGTGGGCGGGTACTGGGGCAGGCTGACCCGGGACTCCAGCAGGGCGCTGAGGATGTGCGCCGTGGTCGGGGGCAAGGAGCTGGCTTTCCTGAGCAGGGCCCTTCTCCGCATGCTGCTGAGGGGCTCCTGGGCTCGGGCGTGCACGTGCTCGTCGTAGGTCAGGTTGACGTGGATGGCCTTGGACCTGGCGAAGCTCTGCCTCAGCTCCTTCTGGGAGGCCCTTCGCTGCAGCCCGCCCGCCGCGCTGGCCTCCCCGGGGCCACTGCTGGCCCAGCTGCTGGCGGGGCCCAGACTGGGGCTGCCGCTGCTTCGCCGGGCTTCAGGGCCGCCGGCGGCGCTGCCGGTGCCCGGAGGCGCTGCGGCGAGCGACTTCCTCCTCTTCAGCCACTTCTCCACCAGCTCCGGGTGCCGGTCCAGGAAACTTTCCACCGCAGCGAAGTCCAGGCTGCCAGCCGACATGGTCCCCGGGCTCCAGCGCCGCCGCCGCCGCCGCCTCACAACACCGGCTCCGCTCCCAGCTTGGGACCGCTCCCGAAACTGCCTCGAACTATTTCCGACCCCGATGAACCATGGCAGAAGGGAGAGGAGATCACCCACCTTCCCAGCCCGCTTTAGCCGTAGGGAGCGGTCCCTCCCTCAGAGGTGGGGAGGCTGCCCAGAAGTGGGGGAGCAACGTTTGCCTGACTTTCCGCCCTCGTCCAGGCTGGCCCCCCTCCTCCTCTTTTATCGCCTCCTGCTCCTCCTCCACCTGGCCCCGGCTGTCTGCTCTGCCCTGGCCCGCGGTTCTCCCTTGTCCCCTCCTACCCGCTCCCTGGTCTGGCGCTTGGTTCTGGGCCAGGTCCTCCTGCTCCCCCCACTTCCTCAGGGAAAGGTGCGGCCGCGGCTTCCCCGGGATGCACTGATCTGAAAGCGCTTTTGCAAACCCTTCTGCGAACTGCTGCGGCTGCAAGCGGCTGCTCCTGCGTAACCCAGCCAGCAGACCACTGAGGGCGGGAGTGGGAAGGGAGGGAAGAACGCGTGAGTCGAGAGGGGAGGAGGGGGGAGGAAGAGCAAGTGGAGATACCAGGGACACAGTCAGCAGCATGGATACTCACTAGAGTGATCTGTGCGGAGTGACTGAGATTATGCCGGGTGCCCCTCTTCTCCTGCTTTGAGCAGGGGGTTGGACTAGATGACCTCCTGAGGTCCCTTCCAACCCTGATATTCTGTGATTCCTCCGTAATGGATCATGAACACCAGTCCTTTGCGGGAGCTACACGCAAGGAGCCTTGCATTGTTAATAGTTCAAACTAAGAAAGAGAGCTCAAGGCAGTCAATCCTGTCATCCAAAAATGCAGAGCGGGTGCGGGGAGTGGGGGAGGATTTGTGGGCATGTTTGTGTGCTAGAAAAATTTGTGGGTGTGAATGTTTATGCGAGGGAATATTGGTAAGTGTACATGTGTGTGATATAAATATTGCTTTTCTATTAATATAAATTATGATGTTTATATTCGTTTAAAAATCAGTGAACATATTTCCTTCAAAAAACCCTTCTGTATTTGACTTGATTGTGCCTGAAAAAGAAACTCGCACTCTATACCTAACGAGACAAACTGTCCACGCCCAGAGTGCCTTGTGCATCGTTAATGGTATTTTCCTTATTGGCTTTCTGCAAACACAGCCAGCGAATGTAGAATGGGAGGACGTGAGTACCTCTGTGGGGAGCGCTTCGCTGTGGTCATTTCTCCCCGAGGGAGACTCAAGGAGGCGCACGTGGTCACCTTTCCACAGGAATGTGCGGCTCCCTGAGCGTGTAGGAGCAGCAAATAGCACATGCGACTCGTGTGCCTCCTTCTGCAGCATCAGCCGCGAGACAGAAAGCCGAGCACAGCCACCGAGACAGACGGACGGGGGTTTTTACGGACACGTGGGGAAGCACATTTACTTGCTAAATTGATGCCTGTGCATAAGTGATTGAAAACTACATAGTCATGGACACGTGAATACAGCTTTCATCCGCTCACCGGGAGCTGATTGAAGGAGATTTCAAAAATTCATGAATGAGATTTTCACTTAAAAATACACCGCCAAATCCTTAATCAAACGAGAGGCGGAGAGAGAGAGAGCGACTTCAAACGCTGCCAGAAAACTAATCCCCACTGAGCAGCCCCCTCCAGAATGAATTGTGTGGGTATAAAGATGCACGCCAATTATGGAGACACGTGCACATGAGTGTGTGTGGAGGGGAGCAAGAGAGATTTCTGTGCTGCAAGATTTACCCTCCGCCCCCTTCTGCTGCAGGCATCAGGGGGTTAAAGCAGGCTCTCCGGAATGTGCAGGGGCTGTGACTGTCAAAAAGAGAAAAGAAATCACCTTCTGCAGCGAAAGCATTGAATCAGACAAAGGAATTAGCTTCTCGGTCTCTGACCCGGTATCTGTCCTAGATCATGCTGCATTTAGCACAGTGAGTGAAATCGGCTTGCCAGCGCCGTTTATTGTTCGGGTGTACTGCGCTCAGTGAAGTTTCATTCTGCCTTAGCTCTGTAAGATGCCTGCGCTTCATTGAGAAACTGCGCATTGTAAGCTGCAGAAACTTGTCAATCGAGAGCAAAGGCAATGGGAGGGGGTCTTCTGTGCGCAGGCGCGAAACAGAGCGGTGGGCGTGAGATGCACGTCTGAGCCGCTCCTTTTTCCCGCATGCCCCTAAGCTTCGGGCTGGGTCTCACTGCAGGGGGGCGACGGGGGTCTACTCCGTAGCCCAGGGCCCGGGCAGGGGGTGCTGCGCAGGATTAGCTGCGGTCCTGTCACTGACCATGCTCAGACAGACCATCTTCTGAAGCCGCTGCCCTTATGCTCCTTGTTCAAAAGGGGGGCAGCGAGAGGGGTCGAATTGGAGGGGTGGTGTGGGCAGAAATTGTGCCGAAGGCCAAACTGTGTTCACAGGAAGGTAAAAGGGATGGAGGGAGGGCGAAGGGAGAGGCAGATACACAACACGGGGGACAGGTGTACGTGGGAGATGGGCTGCGGATAATGGCAGGGGAAGGGAAACTTTGGGAGAGGGAGGGGCAGGGGGGATAAAAGAAGTTATCTGCCGTGGTTGCCAAAGTAGGGTTTGTGGGTGGCAGAGGGGCTTGTATTCTTCCAAGAAGGTCCATGTCAGCACCCTCTCCCCATGGCTGTGGTGTTAAGGGCACAGTGTAGCCTGTGACAGACTGACAATGTCCTGTAGGATTCTGGGCAAACCTTATGGAACTAAATTAAACCTTACTGAATTAGGTTTAGTACCTTTGGGGGACAGTTGTATTAAAAATGAAATTGTGTGCATGTGTGTGTGGTGCATTGCATGCAATGCCTCTAAGAGGAGGGGGTTGCTAATGTGCTCTAGCTGTGTGAAGCCACCTGTAGGGAGAGGTACACAAATACTAGTTCAGACTGGATTTGCCAGAGCCCAACAGACAGAGAAAGGATTTTTGAATAAATGGCTTGGCTTTAAACAGGCTCATAGCTTTCTTCCTGATCCAGCAAACTGACGGGACGTCTGGGCCACTGAGGGGAAATATAGGTTCAGTTAACCTGAATGTAGCCCAATGCCTAGAGCCCTGAGCCATGAAGCCTAAGCTTTTTGAGGATATGTGCTCCAGGAGACTTTGTTCAGTGTAATAATATTTTACTTACACACATACACACCATCACAAAAAGTTCATAATCTTCATACATGTTTTTGATGTTTCAAAGAATTCCTTGTCCTTTTTCATAGGAGTAACATGTCTGTATATAGCTTTGTAGCATTTCACAAATTTGTCTTCTCTTTTGATTGCTGGAATTGGACTCATCTTAATTGACCCAGCTGATCACCTATCAGTGTTTTGTAGTATAGCACTTTGGTTTTGTAATTTTCCATTTTTATTCCTACAGTTTTAATTTCCCCCCATACCACAAGTTTACTCTTTCTTCATTTTCCTTTGATCCTCCAGTGAGGATTGCCTTTCTCGACTGTATTTTGCCCTCTTTTTTTCCATGTCATCACTTGCATGTAGAACTTACTTCTCAAATATTCACTGAGGATGCTATTCTATCTTATATGAAATCCCTCTCTAAGGCATATGTCGTGTAATTTTTACTGAACGTAGATATTAATTATTCACGAGTATGAAAAAAATCATGTGTCATGCACCAAAAAATTCCAACTTGATACATTTCAGTTTGGTTTTCATTCTGACAAGTTTACTTTTTGGTCTGCCATAATCAGTACAGATATTTTAACATCAAATATTTTGTTATTTCTTTGACGTGGGCTCAGAAACCCATTTCTATTGCTGTATGACAGTATTTAAAATCATGTGTCTATATTGAATGCAGGAGTTAACAGCTTCAGCAAACCCTGTTCAAAACAATGCTTGGTGGAAGTGTAAGCCATGCTGCCACGATGTTTAACCCTCTCTCTGTCCCCTCTCCCCTGCCAAGTGAGGACAAGGAATGTCCACAGACATTGATAAATTGAGACAAAGTTAATTGTTTGGTTTGTTTGCTGTATGAAAATTATGTTGCTCGTTCGTTAAGATGTAGCCTGCACTCGTGTCACTTCCAATTGAACATTAACAGTAATGTGTGTGTATGTGGGACTATGAGGTCTTCTGCAAGTTGACATACAACTCACAATTTCACTTCATGTACTTATCCCTTTTATGGCTTATTTTACAGTATGGGTTTTTGCTTCAATGTTACATAAAAATGTCTATTTCATTTGCTGTCAAGTTTTTTTCTCTCCAGTGAGTGGTGTTTTGATATGATTTTGGATATAGATCAACATTGCATTATTGATGCCATTTCAGGATGTATCCCTGACAAATGACAAAATCATTACAAATAATCATGCGCCTTACTCTTGTTTTCTATACACAATAGTATAGTGAAACACATTCACTTACCTTACTGTTTTGTTTTTCAATGCACGGTAAATGGGTACATTGTCTAATATACTCATTTACCGTATCTTATTTATTTACCTCTCACTGCAGTGTTGGGCATGGAACTGAACATTGGCCAGTAAGGTATGTTAGTATCCCAAATACTCTGCTTATTTGCTTTGTGTACATCATCAAGTAAGATAAAGAATACAAAAGACCTGTTACAATATCTCCAATGACTTTCCAGTCTCTGCTTGATCTTACTGAATGCATGACAGATAAAGAAGTGCAATGTGTATGTTACTCATGTACTTTTCTGTATTGACTTCATATTGCTTCTCCAGTTAGGCTCATAGCTATTGGTTGAGACTGTATTAATCACCATCAGGTATTCTCTTTCAGTTGAGAACGTGTCTTTGAGACGAATGGGCCACTTAACACCTCTCTGAGCTTGCAACTTTGAATTTTGAAACCCACCCTGGGTAGAAATCTGAGAATGAACTTTAAACATTTGGGGAAAATGCATTTTTGGCTCAGCTCTCAGATTCAAATCAAGCTGAAGACGGGAAAGGTAATAAGATCAGGCTGGTCAATGAGGAGCAAGGCATCTGCTGTGAAGCTAGTGTTATACCAATAAAATAAAAACCAGCAGGATCTTATTAAAGGGAAAAAGGCAAAATACCACATTTATTTTGAATACAGAAAGAATCATAGTAAGCAGTTAGTTACAGCTATAACATTCCATTCAATCTCATATTTATTCACACATTCATTCATACACACACACACAGGTTCTGCAAGGTTGTTATCATAGTAAGCAGTTAGTTATAGCTATAACATTCCATTCAATCTCATATTTATTCACACACACACGTTCTGCAAGGTTGTTATCATAGTTACCAGCCTTAGAGTTGCTCATGCCAAGCCACTGGCCAGGTGGCCTGGACATGAGGAGGGAGCAGGGCCTTGTCAGATGCTCATCTGATGCTCCTGGAAGTTGGTTTGCAGAATCAGACCCCAAAATTCTCACTTTCTAGAGTCCATTTTTATAGGAATTTCTTCCTATGCCAGTCTATGGGAATTGCTTCATCATGCTGTTGCTGAATCAATCAGCAGATGGCACATTTCTGACGGCTCCGTGCTGCTAGATGTTATCTTGTTCTTTGGTTCTCCCATTCTTGAGGCTGTTGGGTGGATTCCAGTCTGCCCTCCGGGGATCCTCTGGTTATTTCCACTTGACGCCTTCTTCAGCTGATGGACACTGGATTCTTAGGCTGGCACCTCCCTGATCATTCAGTTATTATCCACACCAAGCATCCATCCACATACATCCTCTATCTCTATTTTAATCACAATTGTTAATACAACAAAAGGGCGGGGAGTGTCTCTCTCTCTGTGAATTGCTTTGAGAACAGACTCTGTCTTAGAATGTACTAACGCAATTAGCAGCTTGCATGTTTCACACACAGAGGGAGAGAAACAGTACCAAAAACCAAGAGACCTCTTCATTAGTAATACCCTGGAATTTAAACTATAGGGAATCAAACTCATTTGTGATTTTAATACAGAACTTCTTTAATATGATCCAACACTAGGACTTTGGATACTGGTGAGTCCATGCTACTCCATCTGTATTTATTAATCCCTCCATTAGGATAATGTTTGGTCCATTGCGGTGTATTTTAAGGACCTAGAAGAGAGATGGGAGGGAAGTATTGCCACTCCAGGGGGTACACAACTTCTGGAATTTAGGCCCAGATTCTCAAAGGTACTTAGGCTCCTAACTTCCATTTGCCTTAGCTACTAATTATCTTCTTTAAATTGGGTTTCTGTTTCAGGTGAAGAGGCAACATGGCCAGACCTCAGGTAAGAATTTTCAATCCTTCACCTGACTTAGGTGGATCCATGTGGAAAAGATAGGCTTTCACTCTGTTGGGCATTTGTGTAACTCCAGGGAATGGATATTTTATATGCTGAATCCAAATACTTGTATCACATTGGATACAGGCTTCAGATTTTTTTCCACCAGCAACTGAGGAGACCAACTGATCCCAAACTTCTTTGCAAAAAGAAAAGGAGTACTTGTGGCACCTTAGAGACTAACCAATTTATTTGAGCATGAGCTTTCGTGAGCTACAGCTCACTTCATCAGATGCATACCGTGGAAACTGCAGCAGACTTTATATATACACAGAGAATATGAAACAATACCTCCTCCCACCCCACTGTCCTGCTGGTAATAGCTTATCTAAAGTAATCGTCAGGTTAGGCCATTTCCAGCACAAATCCAGGTTTTCTCACCCTCCACCCCCCCACACAAATTCACTCTCCTGCTGGTGATAGCCCATCCAAAGTGACAACTCTTTACACAATGTGCATGATAATGAAGTTAGGCCATTTCCTGCACAAATCCAGGTTCTCTCACTCCCTCACCCCCCTCCAAAAACCCACCCCAATACACACACAGACTCACTCTCCTGCTGGTAATAGCTCGTCCAAACTGACCACTCTCCAAGTTTAAATCCAAGTTAAACCAGAACATCTGGGGGGGGGGGGGGGGCTAGGAAAAAACAAGAGGAAATAGGCTACCTTGCATAATGACTTAGCCACTCCCAGTCTCTATTTAAGCCTAAATTAATAGTATCCAATTTGCAAATGATTTCCAATTCAGCAGTTTCTCGCTGGAGTCTGGATTTGAAGTTTTTTTGTTTTAAGATAGCGACCTTCATGTCTGTGATTGCGTGACCAGAGAGATTGAAGTGTTCTCCGACTGGTTTATGAATGTTATAATTCTTGACATCTGATTTGTGTCCATTTATTCTTTTACGTAGAGACTGTCCAGTTTGACCAATGTACATGGCAGAGGGGCATTGCTGGCACATGATGGCATAAATCACATTGGTGGATGTGCAGGTGAACGAGCCTCTGATAGTGTGGCTGATGTTATTAGGCCCTGTGATGGTGTCCCCTGAATAGATATGTGGGCACAATTGGCAACGGGCTTTGTTGCAAGGATAAGATCCTGGGTTAGTGGTTCTGTTGTGTGGTATGTTGCTGTCTGACTCTGAAGTGTTGGAGGGAGCTGAGTACCTGAATTTTTTCTGAAGCTCTGAAGACATCCAGGTAATACACACTATTAAGATTGAGAAATAATCTCTGAGAGGGGAATGTGTTATATATGCTCTTAAGTATAGAAATGTAAATGTTAACTTGATATTTTGCATTTAAATACATGTAAGAGCAACTAAATGGGAGGATGGGAGGTGGAAGAGTCTGTGGGAAGGAATACCAGTGGAGTACCACCTGATAGCTTGTGTTTAAAATGTATTAAGTATTCTTTAAGCATGCATTTAAACATTTTGTTTACTAACATGATGTTTACACTGCAGAGTTTGGTTGATGCAAGTTATGTCAGCATACATTATATATCACTTGGGCACATGCATACTTGGCTGCTTGCATCGGCACTAAACATACTTACCAGGAGCGCTTGTGTCAATGCAAAGTGTGCTGCACCACCAGAAGGTATCCCAGTGTGACATATGCTGCTGTTTGGTGCAATGCCTTTTGGGAAATTTACGCAATGTGTTGTCAGATAGAAATGACTCACCCAGGGATCTCTCTGGGATCGAGGCATCAAGTTCCCAGCATGCAACTTTCTCCACTCTATAATGCCATCCATAGCCCATAATTTTCACACTTTAAAAAAAAATCCCATAAACCCTCAAGCCATTTTTCACTGTCCGCCATCTCTCACAGAAACATGGAAGCCTGCAGAGCTCTGCACTGTTCTCATGATTGTTGCAAATACAGAATGCACAATTCTCCTGTAATTGCAGATCCACAGAAAGTACTGCAACAATGGGTGATAGTTTTCTGAGGGACACAATGAAAAACAATTCAAGGTCATTGGTGGCATTCACAGAGCAGCTGCAGATGGTGGCATGCTGTTTCTAGACCTGAGAAAAGAACACTGACAGGTGGGATCGTATTGTAATACAGATTTGGGATGACAAGCAGTGGCTATGCAACTTTTCGATATGGAAGGCAATATTTCTGGATGTGTGTACCAAGCTCATCCCAATCCTCAAGCACAGGGACACGAGAATGAGGGCTGTGTTGATAGTGGAAAAGTGAATAAAGATTTCACTCTGGAAGCTTGCAATGCCAGATTGCTACAGCTCAGTGGGAAATCATTTTGGAGTAGGAAAACCCATGCAAGTGTGTAAGGTCATTAATCATACAATACTCCAGAGGACTGTGACTCTGGGCAATGTGCAGGATATAGTAGATGGATTTGCGGGAATGGGTTTCCCAAACTGCAGTGAGGCATGCAAAACTTGTGGGAGGGACGCAAAAGGGACACCAGCTAACGGGAAGGACATGTGACCTCCCCACGTGATTCCTCCCCATGCTCTCCCCATCCCCTCCCAATCCCACGTTACCTGGTGGGGAGGGCTCTGTCCTCCCGCTGCGCCGGCTCAACCTGGCATGTTCGGCTGCTTTTCCTGGCAGTCAGGCCCCAAAGCCATACCCGGGTGCTGCCCAGTGCAGCACAGGAGCTGCCTGGGAGAGTGCCTGGCTGTCATGGGCGGAAAGTGACCTGGTGGTTGTGGGAGGCTAGTCCCCAGCCCCTCCCCTTGTACCCAAGGCCCTGCCCCTCCCCATCTGCCTTCCCTCCCCTGCAGGAACCCAGAGCACCCCCACCGCAGCCTCTGGCCCCAGCGCTGGGAGGCCAGGGTGCAAGGCCCCAGCCCCGGTGCGCTGGGCAGCAGCACTCCCAGCCCCGTTGCTCCAGGTGGCGCGGCCAGCCCCAGTGCGCTGGGCGGCACGGCCAGCCTCCTTGCAGCACAGCCCCAGCCCCAGCCGCCCTGACTCCCTGCGGGAGGCAGGCCAACCAGCCTGGGCGAGCCAGGCAGAGCACTCTGGAAACTGCAGGAGGGGGCCTGGCCTGGGTGCAGAGTGTGGGCGGGGCCACACTCAGCTGCTTGGGAAGGCACAGCCTACCCTTGCCTGCGACACCCACCGCCCATGCTGGCTGTGGTGGCAGCGGGCTGCCTCCCACCCGGGTAGGGTGACCATATATCCCTATTTTAAAGGGACAGTCCTGATATTTGGGACATTTTCTTTTATCGGTGCCTTTAACCCACCACCCCCATCCTGATTTTTCACACTTGCTGTCTGGTCACCCTACGCCAGGGCTTGGCTTCCAGGACAGTGGCTGAGCGAGTTGGAGCCACCCCCCCCCCCCCCGGCATGCTCAGATTTGGCTCCTGTCCCCAGAAGCTGAGCCTGGGCGGGGGGGCAGCCTGCTGCTGCCACAGCCAGGCACTCTCCCAGTCAGCCCAGGCTGCGCTGCACCGGGCAGCACCCCAGGCAGTGTGGCTGGAAGAGGAATGGCTCTGGCCCCACCTCTTCCCTTCCGGCTCTGGCCTCTCCCCTTCCTCTCCCCATGTGGGCTGGCTGCCGGAGAGGCCCTTGACCCTTTGTACCCCACCCACGAGTCACCCCTGCATGCACATCCCTATTTTTGGCATCAGCCCACCTTGCCACAGAGTAAATCAACAGAGAAGGGTACTTTTCTATGGTTATGCAAGTGTTTGGTGGATCACTAAGTTGCTTCACTCATATTAGTGTGGGCTGGTCAGGGAAGGTGCATGAAGCTTTAAAAACACAGGACTGTTCAGAAAGTTACAAGCAGATATATTCTTTCCGACTGGTGGACTACCATTGGCGATATTGAAATGGGAACAGTGTTCTTGGGGACATAGCCTACATCTTGCTCCCCTGGCTCGTGAAGCTGTACACTGGCTGTCTTGACAGAACCAAGGAAAGATTCAACTACCAGCTCAGCAGGTGCAGAATTATAGTTGAATGTGCTTTTGGCAGATTGAAGGGACACTGTCAGTGTTTATTCACTAGATCAGATATCAGTGAGAAAAATATCCCAATGATTATAGCTGCCTGTTGTGCCCTGCATCATGTCTGTGAGGCAAAGGGGGGAAACTGCCACCAGGGTGGAGTGGCTGCCTGACTTTAAACAGACACAAGGGCCATTACAAGAACTCAGTGTGGAACTATGCAGTTGAGGGAGGCTTAAAAGAGCACTTTAATGGTCAGCCACAGTAGTGTTCTGTACTGGACTGTTCACTGGGCTTTGTGCTGTTTGGTATTGTGTAGTGCTTCCTGTATATTTATAACTATGACTGTGTTATAGTGAAGCTCTGAATCATGAGGCGCTTTCTGTACATTTATAAATATGAATGGGTGTTTTCTTAAACCTGTGAGTTCTGTGGTGCTGTACACTTACAAATACTGTGTGCTTTGAGTACCACTATACATTCTGCAATACAGGTGAGTTGCATCGTATGCGCATTTAACTTACACAAATTTAACTATATGTGCTCGGCGGGGCGGGGGGGGGAATCAATCTAAGTTACGCAACTTCAGCTACGTGAATAACGGAGCTGAAGTTGACATACTTAGATCTACTCACCACGGTGTCTTCACTACGGTGAGTTGACTGCTGCCACTCCCCCGTCGACTCTGCCTGTGCCTCTCGCGGCGGTGGAGTACAGGAGTCGATGGGAGAGTGCTTGGGGGGGATCAATTTATCGCGTGTAGACTAAATGGGATAAATCGATCCCTGCTGGATCGATCGCTGCCTGCCAGTCCAACGGATAGTATAGACAGCCTCTACGCACTGTTGAAACCTCCCGCCAAAGAGGGACAGCCTTCTGATGAGAAGGAATTCAAAGCCAGCCAAGCTTCAACCTCAAAAACGTGCAGACTATTGGTGAAGCTGCATCTGCCAATGAAGAGGCAGCAAAAGCCTACCCCGAACAATTAAAGAAAATCTCAGAAGAAAAGGGCTATCTTCCGGAACAAGATTTTAATGCTGACGAGACTGGGCTTTTCTGGGAAAAAATGCCGTACCGCACTTATACTTCGAAATCAGAAAGACAAGCCCTTGGCTTCAAAGCAGCTAAAGACCGTGTGACTGTGTTGTTTTGTGGCAATGCGGCTGGGCATTTAATAAAGCCGGGCTTGCTCTACAGGGCTGCAAATCCCTGTACCCTAAAAGGCAACAACAAAAATCTCCTGCCTGAGTTCTGGCAATCAAATAAAAAAGATTAGGTGATGGCAGCATTATTTCTGGATTGGTTCCACAAATGTTTCTCTCTGGAGGTTAGGTGGTACCTCAAAGAGAAAGGATTTGACTTTAAAGTGTTGCTGATCGTAGACAATGCTCCTGGCCATTCTGAGGCACTCCGGTTTGCGCATAATGACGTTGAAGTAATCTTTCTCCCTTTTTTATTCTTTCATTCTTCAGTCTGTCTATCTTTTTGACTATATGCGATTTTCACCTTACACGCTGACTTTAGAACCTAACCCTTGTATAAGATGCAACTCCACTGTATGTGTTATGAACTAATAAAGATAATTTATTTTCAAAAAATAGAAATGTATTAAGTGGCAAAAAGGTGTAAAAACCCGCAGGCAATAAAATACAAACTTTTAACACAGATTAATGGAACAGAATTTTAAAATTGGAAAGGCAGCAAACATTTCAGTGCACAAATGTAGTTCCTTGTGGCTACATATACATCAACCGTGGTTCTCACAGGTCAATGTATGTGAAGCGGTGGTTTTCCTTGCTGTCCCACAGGGGGGGACTAATAGGGGTAAGGATGTTGCCTGTGATGCCACATGGTACGTGGGGGAGGGAGGACGAAGCGAGGTGGTACCATGGAGTTCTCTAAGGACTGAAAAGGATGGGGAGTCCAGGATTTTTGGATATGTAGGTCAATGAGGGTCTGCAGCATTTCGGTCTGCTGCCTGAGGAAACTCATTATGTCCTGGTGCATCTCCCTCTCCTTTTCTTGCTGTGACTCCTGGGCATTTCTCCTGTCTGTTCTTTTTTTCTCCATGCTGTTTGCCATGTTGGTCCTCCAGGCCTTTGTTTGCCGTCCAATCCAGCACTGGCTTATCGAATCTTGCTGAACATGTCCTCCCTCGTCCTGTTCTTTCTCCTCCTCCTCCTCCTCAAGTCAGGCATTCTGTGGGTATGGAGAGAGCATCCCTCAAGGCTGCAGTGGCAGCTGCTGATAAAAACAGACAGATATATTATTGGATTTACGGACACAATGGAAAGCGAAATATAAACTTTTCAAACCTCCCTTTCCTTTTTGCCATAAAAACTTTTAGTAAGACATTGTTATTGACACTTCAGCTTTGGAGCACCTCTGTAGAGCACTTCTCTCCAGCTCAGCTCTAGTGAGCATGGCCTGCTAAGGGAGAAGGAGAAGGAATTTTGATTGCATGCAACAGTAAAATTTCAGTCCCTACACATAGATATGTGTATAATACACTGGCACTGAATACTGGCACTATTTTCCACAGGCAGTGGTTTTAGCTGATATCACACTCCTAACGGTAACAAAGGCACAGAAAGCACAGCTGCTACTAGCATCCCAAAGCTGCCTGGCCCCCTGTGCCAGTAGCCTGTTTACTACAATGGTGCCAGCCAAACTAATCACAGCGTGGCATGGGAAACCATCCTGTTGCTGAGGAAAAAATAAGACAGCCATTCCTAGAAGCCTTTGGAAGAGAATTGCAGAATATCTCTGAAAATTTCATTGAGATCTCTCAAGAGGATAAAGAGACATCCCTATGCACATAAACAAACTGCTCTGCATGGGCCTGCTCACCCCTAACTCAAGGGGAAACAAAAGCAGATACCAAGCATTCTATGTTGTTTGTTTGTACTGCTACCTCTTCTCGTACAAGTAGAACCTTGAAGTCAATACCTGTGCCTTGTAACTTAGGCTTGAGCTGGGAACCATCTTTAAATTGAAAGTTTGTAAGGAAAAATGCATGCACACACTTACCCAAGGTCCCTTCCCCTTTACTGGGTTTGTTCATGCTCAGCTGGTGGGACTGGCTAGACTGTGGTGTAGTCTCAAACAGGTCCTGGCTCATGACATGGCTGGACTATCCCCTCCCGCCATGTCTCCCTCCTCCTCTTCCACCTCTTTCTCTTTACTGTTCACAGCAAGGGTCTCAGTCTCATCCTCCTCCAAGATATCCACAGTGGTTTGCAGGGTGCTAGTGGAGTCTCTGCCAAGTTTGGCATGAAGCTCATTATAAAAGTGACAGGTCTGTTTAGCTCAGCACCAGATCTATTGTTGGCCTCACTGTCCCTGTGGTATGCCTGCCGCAGTTCCTTCGCTTTCCTGTGGTACTGCTGCTGGTCCCTTTCTTACCCCTTTGTCTGCATCACCCATGCAATCTGTTTGCAGATGTTTGTTTCTGCAGCTGGTCTTTAGACCCTCTTCTCCTCGCAGGCCCAGGAAATCCAATGCTTCCTGTATACTCCAGGAAGGAGTGCCTCTAGTGCCGGAAGCCAACATGGTCAGTTGGGCAATTGCACACAAGAAGGGAGAGCTGCTAGCTGTGCTTGCCAAGGTGGCAGTCAGGAAAAAGCATTTCAAAAACAAGCATGGAGTTTTAAATTGGAAATGGCTTCTGTTCTCCATGACCCCTGGGCAGTGGAATCCACAATTGTGGCCAGAGCAGTCACTATCTCACAGAATGGGGCATTGTGGGACAACTGCTGTTGTCTGTTAGGGTGGACATGTGCCATGTTCATTTTATATCATTATTGCAGCTTCAAAGTGTTGTACAAACATTAATCTCACAACACTTTTTTTGGAGTAAGAGTAAATATTACCTTCTATTACAGATGAAAAAATTGGGTCAGAGATGTAGCAAGTTCGTAGAAGTCTGACCCTCATAGTGTTCTTGGAAGGCCTACTCATACTTCTCTTTGCATCAAAAGCAGAATTCTCCCTGTATTTAGCAGGAGCAGGATCAAGTCCTAACATTGCCAGCTTCTGGAGGGCAAGTGACATAGTGCTGTTCCAGGCAAGTTTTAAAGTGTCACTTAGAAAAGTTACAAACCCTTAATCAAATTGTCACTCCAAACTACAGGTGGCTGCATTATTTTAATAGTAGAGTCTAACACAATTAATGCAAGGTGTTCTTACCTGTAAACTGAGAGGAAGGATTGTCTGGCTGTAGCTAAAAGAACAGGTATGGGAGCAAAACCTGGGTTCTAGTTCCAGCTGTGCACAGACTTATACTCTTGACTATGTCACTTAACTGTTTGAGCCCTCAATTACTCCTTCCTTAAAATGTGGATTATAATACTTCCCCGCCTCAAAGGAGCATTGCAAGGCTTGGTTGCTAAGTGCTAGAACAATGTAGGGATTATGAACAATACCTATATACCTGATTGGCGCTATATCAATAAATGGGAATTGTATTGGTGCTTTCTTCATTCAACTAAGGCTGACCTCAACCATGCTGAAGTATATTTTAATTTAATTGTCCAAGGCAAGTGTTCTTAACCTGTGAGTCACAACCTGGGTGCTGGAGGGAAAGAGTCAAACAGGTTTCAGGAGGGTTACAACCATCTGCCTTTCCCCTCCCTTTCATTAAAAAAAAAGTCTAGCTCTTGTGATTGTGAAGCTTTGACCTTGGAAATGTGAACGGATCCTAAACTGCTTCAGTGATACTTGCCAGAACTTGCAGACAACCTACCCTACAAATTTTAAGATGTGAACTCCCAACCTCTGGGTCATAATGTCAGAGGGGTTAAAATGATGCTACCTTTTCCATATTATTAAGAGGGATGGGGATCATGATGGGGAGGCTATGGAAAAGTTTGAAGAGGAGTACTTGTGGCGTTTTAGAGACTAACCAATTTATTTGAGCATAAGCTTTCGTGAGCTACAGCTCACTTCATCGGATGCATACTGTGGAAACTGCAGAAGACATTATATACACAGAGACCATGAAACAATACCTCCTCCCACCCCACTCTCCTGCTGATAATAGCTTATCTAAAGTGATCACTCTCCTTACAATGTGTATGATAATCAAGTTGGGCCATTTCCAGCACAAATCCAGGTTTTCTCACCCTCCGACCCCCCACACACAAACTCACTTTCCTGCTGGTAATAGCCCATCCAAAGTGACCACTCTTTTTTACAATGTGTATGATAATCAAGGTGGGCCATTTCCAGCACAAATCCAGGTTTTCTCACCCTCCCCCCCGCTTTTTCCAAAAACCACACACTACAAACTCACTCTCCTGCTGGTAATAGCTTATCCAAAGTGACCACTCTCCTTACAATGTATATGAAAATCAAGGTGGGCCATTTCCAGCACAAATCCAGGTTTTCTCACCCTCCGTCCCCCCCACCCCCCCACAAACTCACTCTCCTGCTGGTAATAGCCCATCCAAAGTGACCACTCTCTTTACAATGTGTATGATAATCAAGGTGGGCTATTTCCAGCACAAATCCAGGTTTTCTCACCCCCCCCCCCTTTTTCCAAAAACCACACACACAAACTCACTCTCCTGCTGGTAATACTTCATCCAAAGTGACCACTCTCCCTACAGTGTGCATGATAATCAAGGTGGGCCATTTCCAGCACAAATCCAGGTTTTCTCAACCCCCCCCCACACACACACACAAAGTCACTCTCCTGCTGGTAATAGCTCATCCAAACTGACCACTCTCCTTACAATGTGTATGATAATCAAGGTGGGCCATTTCCAGCATAAATCCAAGTTTAACCAGAACGTCGGGGGGGGGTAGGAAAAAACAAAGGGAAATAGGCTACCTTGCATAATGACTTAGCCACTCCCAGTCTCTATTTAAGCCTAAATTAATAGTATCCAATTTGCAAATGAATTCCAATTCAGCAGTTTCTCGCTGGAGTCTGGATTTGAAGTTTTTTTGTTTTAAGATAGCGACCTTCATGTCTGTAATTGCGTGACCAGAGAGATTGAAGTGTTCTCCGACTGGTTTATGAATGTTATAATTCTTGACATCTGATTTGTGTCCATTTATTCTTTTACGTAGAGACTGTCCAGTTTGACCAATGTACATGGCAGAGGGGCATTGCTGGCACATGATGGCATATATCACATTGGTGGATGTGCAGGTGAACGAGCCTCTGATAGTGTGGCTGATGTTATTAGGCCCTGTGATGGTGTCCCCTGAATAGATATGTGGGCACAGTTGGCAACGGGCTTTGTTGCAAGGATAGGTTCCTGGGTTAGTGGTTCTGTTGTGTGGTATGTGGTTGTTGGTGAGTATTTGCTTCAGGTTGAGGGGCTGTCTGTAGGCAAGGACTGGCCTGTCTCCCAAGATTTGTGAGAGTGTTGGGTCATCCTTCAGGATAGGTTGTAGATCCTTAATAATGCGTTGGAGGGGTTTTAGTTGGGGGCTGAAGGTGACAGCTAGTGGCGTTCTGTTATTTTCTTTGTTAGGCCTGTCCTGTAGTAGGTGACTTCTGGGAACTCTTCTGGCTCTATCAATCTGTTTCTTCACTTCCGCAGGTGCGTATTGTAGTTGTAAGAATGCTTGATAGAGATCTTGTAGGTGTTTGTCTCTGTCTGAGGGGTTGGAACAAATGCGGTTGTATCGCAGAGCTTGGCTGTAGACGATGGATCGTGTGGTGTGGTCAGGGTGAAAGCTGGAAGCATGTAGGTAGGAATAGCAGTCAGTAGGTTTCCGGTATAGGGTGGTGTTTATGTGACCATTGTTTATTAGCACTGTAGTGTCCAGGAAGTGGATCTCTTGTGTGGACTGGACCAGGCTGAGGTTGATGGTGGGATGGAAATTGTTGAAATCATGGTGGAATTCCTCAAGGGCTTCTTTTCCATGGGTCCAGATGATGAAGATGTCATCAATATAGTGCAAGTAGAGTAGGGGCGTTAGGGGACGAGAGCTGAGGAAGCGTTGTTCTGAATCAGCCATAAAAATGTTGGCATACTGTGGGGCCATGCGGGTACCCATAGCAGTGCCGCTGATCTGAAGGTATACATTGTCCCCAAATGTAAAATATTTATGGGTAAGGACAAAGTCACAAAGTTCAGCCACCAGGTTAGCCGTGACATTATCGGGGATAGTGTTCTTGACGGCTTGTAGTCCATCTTTGTGTGGAATGTTGGTGTAGAGGGCTTCTACATCCCTAGTGGCCAGGATGGTGTTATCAGGAAGATCACCGATGGATTGTAGTTTCCTCAGGAAGTCAGTGGTGTCTCGAAGGTAGCTGGGAGTGCTGGTAGCGTAGGGCCTGAGGAGGGAGTCTACAGTGTCAGTCTATCTACTACCTAAGATCCATAAACCTGGAAATCCTGGGCGCCCCATCATCTCAGGCATTGGCACTCTGACAGCAGGATTGTCTGGCTATGTAGACTCCCTCCTCAGGCCCTACGCTACCATCATGTGCCAGCAATGCCCCTCTGCCATGTACATTGGTCAAACTGGACAGTCTCTACGTAAAAGAATAAATGGACACAAATCAGATGTCAAGAATTATAACATTCATAAACCAGTCGGAGAACACTTCAATCTCTCTGGTCACGCAATTACAGACATGAAGGTCGCTATCTTAAAACAAAAAAACTTCAAATCCAGACTCCAGCGAGAAACTGCTGAATTGGAATTCATTTGCAAATTGGATACTATTAATTTAGGCTTAAATAGAGACTGGGAGTGGCTATGTCATTATGCAAGGTAGCCTATTTCCCCTTGTTTTTTCCTACCTTCCCCCCCCACCCCCCGACGTTCTGGTTAAACTTGGATTTATGCTGGAAATGGCCCACCTTGATTATCATACACATTGTAGGGAGAGTGGTCACTTTAGATAAGCTATTACCAGCAGGAGAGTGGGGTGGGAGGAGGTATTGTTTCATGGTCTCTGTGTATATAATGTCTTCTGCAGTTTCCACGGTATGCATCCGATGAAGTGAGCTGTAGCTCACGAAAGCTTATGCTCAAATAAATTGGTTAGTCTCTAAGGTGCCACAAGTACTCCTTTTCTTTTTCGAATACAGACTAACACGGCTGTTACTCTGGAAAAGTTTGAGATAACCACCAAGATGGTTTTTCTCTAGCATCAATCACTGTAGTACTTAATATATATATGATGGTTACACTGTAGTGCTTAACTAGTATTGTAAAAAATGAAAGGATTTAAAATTAAATTTAGATGTTCAATATATTTTATAAGTTTTCTTTTTACTAACATCTTTAATGTTATTGGGATATATTCTGCACAAATCATCAGTGGCCAAACACATGAAAGTACTGCCTTTAACAATAATGTAAGTTAACACCTCAGTATTTACAGAACCCTGGGAGACTTAGTACTCTCAGCAGTACAGCTAAGCAGTTTGTCTAATAAAAAGATATAAAATAGATGCAGATTTCACTATTAAAGATGTATGCTCTACTGTTAATTTCCTCAATCCCCACTCCAACCTCATTTTCAAGGTTCGCCATTTGAAAGGTGCAAGATTTATAGCCCTAGAATAGGTATATACAGGTAACAGCATAAATGAGACCCTCACAGCCTGAGCCTGAAGTGCCTTAATGAAGTGAGAAAGGCAGATCAGTTTCCATGCACGTATAATTCTTGAATTCTCTAAAATACCCAAGTAAGGTATCGGCTCATGTAGTAATCCTGTCTTCCCAGGCTAAACCATTACATTTTCTATAGGCTACCAGAACAGTTGTGAGTATGAACTAAAGGTGAAAGTATTCCTGCTATTATTACCATCATTTGAGCTATGTCAGACCTTATTTGTTTCTTTATAGTAAGGGGGCTGGATACCTTAATATATTTGACTCGTGGAGTGAACACGTGGAGTGAAAAAAAAACTATAACTGTAATGAAGAGATTGCTGATTGGTCGACAGTTTGTCCTTTTAACACATAAAGAAACGCTAATACAAGGAGTGAGCTAAAGTTTTGAAATTATTTACAGATCAAACTGTAGCTGTTCCAATCCCTTGAGCTTCACTTTTATACTAACATCTTGATACAAAGCTGACTGGCTTTTTCTCCGTAGTACAGTTCCATTGTTTGTCAACCCTTGCTCTTTTAAATTAGGGCTGAATCCTGCAAAATGCTGAGCCCCCACTGATTTTGTTGAGAATTTTGCCTAAGTAAAATCTTCAAGGAAGAAGTATTAGGGTCCATTGCTACAACCACTTACACGTGTGAGTAACTGTACTAACTTGAACAGTCACATTGATTTCAATGTAAAGTTATATGTATGTATAATTCCAGTTATGTATATATAATTCCAGGACTGGACCCTTCAGTTGGAAGCTCCTTGGAAAAGGGAACAGTATTTTTCTTTTGAAATATCTGTATGGAGCCATACCCACCTTTACCATCATAGAAATAGTTTACATAGTGCTCACCCTTAATTTGTTTTGGTAGTAGGCTTAGCAAAAATCAAATAAAGACTCATATTTTCAGATGCTAAGACCAGTACCTAATAAACAAATATTAACAGACTACTGAAACATGAATACTGATAAAAGAGAGATTCAAATTTTGAAACACTTTCTGACATCACGGTAGTTGTAAGAACACTTCATGAAGATGTTGCCTTTTTCAAGTATGCAATAACATCTGCTCTCTCATTCTTCTTTTTAATGCCAGCAAAAATCATTTTAGTTCCAGGAATATATTTCTTAGGGTTCTCCAAATACTCCATCAGTGTATTTTCATTCCAGACAACACCTGGAAAGTTTAAACAATAATGAAGAATTGCTTACATTTTATTAATGTCATACCACTTGACTCCACAGATAGCTAAGTATATCAAGAATATTCAAGATCTCAAAATCTAGGGTATGCAGCTCTGAAAGTAAGCTACTCAGTTTATGTTCTAAATTCCAAAGGAGGAAAAAAGAATGAGAATTAATGATAAATTAAATCCAGTTTTCATTATTGCTTGAACACATTTCACATTAAACACACAACTGGTACATACTGTATTTACTTTTGACTCATTTTAATAATCCAGATTATATTTAGCATCTTGGAAAGATTAATGTTTAAAGCCAGTTCAGCTAAACTGAACAATTTTGAATAATGTTTGCTACTTTTAATCTATACAAATATCTTCATAATTCAAGTGCCAGTAGAGACAATGCTTTCCAGTAATGTATTCAGATTTGTGTTTTAAATCAATGTGATCTTTACTTAGGGTTGAGCAAGCTCTCTTTTTAATCCTGAGATTGTCCATTTATTGGCAAAAGTGTTCACAGAAACTGTTGATTACACACAATGGTTTTAAATTTTGGCAGCTCTTTAAAGCATTTCCCTCTGCCAAGTCAGCAGCACTTCCATCTTCTCCAGATATGTAAACAGTTAGCTTTAGTTATTGTCTGTCTCTCCTAGATATTGACAGAGCACAGGGAAAGCAACCTGTAATTCTGTTAAAAAGATGTAGAGCTGATTATCTGCATACTGACACTCTAGCTCACACTATTTCCCCCCACAGTAGGTTCATAAATGTTGAACATGAAGGGTGGCAATAGAGAACCTTCAGAAAGAAACAGCAGTTTCAATGCTACTCTCTGGAATTTCTCTAACAGGAACAGGTGTGTAACAGGGTGGCTCACCCCTTTAAAGGCCAGGAAGCCTGGGGCAGCCAGCCTTATTCAGTCAGCTCTCCTGGGCCATAATTACCTCCATTTTAACCAGAAGAGGCAGGATTAAATGGGGTCAGGCGACATCCTGAAACCAGGCCTCATAAGGGCTGAGAAAACTCCTAGAGGAGGACCTACATGGAGTAAGGTAGGTTCTTGAGGAAGGCTTTGAGACCATGAAAGGACTCCAGGGAAGGTATCAGAAAGACTTAAAGGTAGATGAAAGGGGCTGGAAAGTGAGCATGGAGGCTGGGCTGATGAGAAGCCTAAGCAGGGTGGAAGAACCTTTTGTTTGTGTGAACTCTTGTTTTGGACTTTTGTTACCTCAGCGGGGTCTGGACTAGATGTGATAAGTTGTACTGAAACAGGCTCAAAGATATCATCAACAGGAGTGCTAGAGGTGAACCCCTGTAGTGCCTTGGTCTAATGCCAATGAGTGCTAGAGCAGGGAATGGAACCACTCACAAGATGAAACAGCTTCAGTGTTAGCTTCCACCTTTAATTCTCACGGGCATATCAATGACAGATTATGGTCAACAGTACTGAAGGCTACAGAAAGATTAGTAATAGCAGCACCACTTATGTCTGACCTCTGTGTTCAGGAGATAAATTGACTAATATGGTTGACGTATTATGTCCTAGTCGTAAGCCATCATCAGGATGTCTAAATGTACTTTATTGTAGTAATCCCTTGCACTATTAGCTCACATGAGCACTTTCAAAACAGACACTAACACTGAAATACATGATTTCTTTGTAGGAAAAGATCTCTATAATTAAGATCCCAGTATAAGACTGAATCCCTCCCCCGGTGGGATCCCAGTAAAACTGAAGAATCAAAGAACTTAAACTAAGAATAATATTTGCAATTAATACCTTGACCCAAATTAGATACAATGGTGTTCATTTATGTAACAGTACTTTTAAACACACCTTTACTTTCAAGATCATCTGTATTAAAACAGTACACATGGACATGTCAGCATATAATAATCAGAGGGCTAAAATTAGTCCAGTGCCAATAAGTGAAGAGACTATACACCAATGCAATGCCAGTAGAGAGCAGTGACCAACTGAAGCAAGATCAGACTAAAGGACCAGCATCACGCCAAGAAATAGGCACTGTCAGAGGGCAGGTTTTAATGTAAAATCCTGGAAAGGATGTAAATAGCCAGATATAAAAAAACTGAGATGTGCTGGAAAAGGATACTAAAATTTCAGTTAAAAAGCACTTTGCTTCTGAAGATGTGGCTCAGGTTCATCTTGCAATACTGTCATTTAACAGCTATGAGGGTAGTTTTGTAAATATTTTTAAGATATAGCAAGAATGGAATTAATTTTTCTTCTTTATGCTTCCAGTCCTGCACCCCACCCCATGTCACCTTTTTGTTTTTACCTTTGTTCTTGTTTGAATATGAGTAAGAGAATCCTGCAGCTTGTCCTGTTTTGCGACCAAACAGACCCCAAAGATTTGGTCCAGTCTTGTGCGGCCCCCCTTTTTCAACTGTGTGGCACTGAGAGCATTTCTGAACAAAGAGCTTCTTGCCTTTTTCAACATCACCCATTTTGGTCTGTGACAAAGCAAAACAGAAAAATGAAATTGTACAATATTTTTGAAAAGATTACCTTTGGTTACATTTACCATCATTACCCCACTTTTACTTCTGTCTCGCAAAGTAGGAGAGAGAAGAGAGGCTCTCAGAAAAGTGTGAGAATATGAAAGTTTTTCAAGTCCTTTATGTCATTTGCCCATTCTGTGAACAGGTTTGTTTTTTTTATTTTTAATAAACTCTAGTATAGCCAGCTAAACCCATTATAGCTGAGATTCTGTGCTACCTCTCTTCAAGGTGCAACACAAAACTTGCAGCCAGAAGTAAGGGGGCTAAGGTGGCTCTAAGACACCTCTTAGTACCCTCCGAGATGATCCTAGGGTCAAAGTTCTGCCCAGAATATCTGCAGTATTGTGGCCCACTGCTGATGCATCCCTCCCATCCTAGCATACCCCTTACACCAGGGTTCTTGGAAGACAGCTTTACAACTATCTCCACTGTGCCTGCCCAAGAACATTTCCCTAGCTGGAGCCTTGTTACACCAATATAGACTGCTTACCTAACAAAGAGCAGAAAGAGGTGTTGAAGATTTTAACCTATGTTTCCTAATCTTTTACAAATTCAATGACCGCAAATAATGAATGAACAACCTAATTAGTAGCGTCTGTAGGTTAATTGATGTCACCAACAATCAAAACAATCCCTTTATATAAAAATTTAAAAAGATTTCCTTCTAAATGACAAAGGTCTCAAGACTGATGCTTCTGGCATCAAAATGGCCAAAAGAACATTTTACTATAGGTACAGAGACAATGTACCATCTTTAACTAGCCCATATAGTGGTTAAAAGTTTTTTGTTTTGTTTTTTTCTCTCTAAAATAGACCAGATCTATAAGGAAACCACAGAGAGGTGACACATATTCAGCAGAGTATAAAAGTGGGTTTACATAAAACATGGCAACTGTGTTAGAAATAAAAGGGGCAAGAAACCTCCCCCTGAAACTGCCAGAAATCTGCCTGTGAAAAAGAAACTCTCACCTTCTGATGCAGGGAGATGCCCCATTTGTAAACCAACCTCTGTAACAGAATCGCAGATTGATCCAAGTGTCCACAAATAAAGAAACCCTACTTGACTGGATTTTATGGATTATTTTCATTCAGTTTGTTCTGACCTCTTCTATTAGAGACTTTGGCAGATATTTACACAGAGACATCCTATCTCAAGTTACAGGAATATATCCTCTATTAGTGTAGACTTACCCAGCAACCTGAGCAGCTGCCTAGAAAACCTCTCAATTTGATAAGTGGCAGAGTCACAGCTGCCTTCTACTGGAAGAATACCGCACAGGAATACCACATATATCCTTTGTGCAACAAAAACTCCACATCCGAGTGGATAAAACAGCACAATGGTTGATACAGGTTCTGCCACGCATAGAAGAATATGCCTTAACTCTGGCCAGAACTGGAGTTGTTTCCAGGAATACTTATGGATCAATGTGCTAATCAATAAAGCACTAGATGGTGTATTAGCTGGTGTCTGTTACAGACCACCAAATCACCGTAGGAAACAGGGTGACAAGTAAGGTATGTAAAGAGCTGAACTATAATGTGTAGGGGGGAAAAAGCTGTTTGATCATGGGGGACTCCAGTTTGAGTGACACATGCTGGAGGTCTAATTGTGCCAGTACTAACACATGCTTAGAATTTCTAAATATTACATCAACTCAAAAAGTATTGCATCCAACATGGGATATTCAATATTAGATCTCGTCTTGACAGATAAAGAATCAGAGCTAAAAATTAATGATAACTTAGGCACAAGTGATCATGACTTGATCATATTTATTGTGCAAACACAATAAAGTCCAGAACAATATGAGATAGATAGATATATATATATAATAATTTTTTTTTGGTGCTTTAAAAGAGCCAATTTCACGAAGCTGAAAACAATTATCTGCCAGAATAATTTAATCAGAAAAATATGACTGGGAATTGTTTAAGCACACTTTACTAGATGTCCCAAAAGCTATAAACCTACAGTCAAAGAAGAAGGCTGTGATGGTTTAAAAACACAACCTGGTTTATAGCTGCCTTTACTTCCCCTCTAAAAAATAACATAACATAAATGGACTAAAATGGATGTTGATAGTAATTAATGTTAATCAGAAACTAGGACTTAAAGAAAATTGATAAGGGAAGCAAAGGGACACAAGGAGTAGTCTATGGCCAGCAGAGTTAAGGACAATAAGGCGTTTAATACATGGAACAAAAGGAATCCTAATAATATAGATAGAAACAATAAAATGATCAATAAGTATTTCTGTTCTCTATTGGTGGTGGTGGTGGAAATACAACACAGTCATATCATAAGAACACTATTTCCATTCCACTAGTATCTCAGGAGGATGTTAAACAGCAGCTACTTAAGTTAGACACTTTTAAATCAGTAGGTCTGGATAACTTGCATCCAAGAATATTAAAAGAGTCAGATGGTGAACTCACTGGACAATTAATGTTGGTTTTGTTTTGTTTTTCCCCCCAATAAGCGTTGGAGTACTGGGGAAGTTCTAGAAGACTGGAAGAGAGCTGCTGCTATCTCAGTAGTTAAAAGGTAAACAGGATGGCCTGGATAAGTATAAACTTGTCAGTTTAACATCAATCCCAGCCAAGATAATGGAGCTGGTAAAGAACTTGATTGATCAAGAATTAAGAGGGTTATATAACTAATACCAATCAATATAGGTTTATGGAAAATAGATTTTTGTCAAGCTAGCTTGGTGGTATGTGTTTATAGTTTTGGTTTTTGAAATGAGATTACAAGTTTGGTTCTGTGCTGGGTGTATAGGCTCTGGGCTGGGGATGAGGGGTTTGGAGTAGGGCTCAGGACTGGGGCAGGGGATTGGGGTCCAGGAGGGGGTCAGGGCTCTGGGCTGGGGTTACAGGCTCTGGGGTGAGGGTGGGGCTGGGGATGAAGGGTTTGGGATGCAGGAGGGGGTTCCAGGTTTGGGGGGGGCTCAGTAATGGAGTGGGGGTGGGGTGCAGGAGGGGATCAGGGCTCTGGGCTGGGGGTGCAGGTTCTGGGGTGGGGCTGAGGATGATGGGTTTGGGATGAAGGAAGGGGCACTGGATTGGGGTGGGGCTCAGGGCTGGGGAAGGGGATTGGGGCATGCGGATGGGGCGCGGGCTTACCTCTGGCAGCTCCCAGTCAGTGGTGCAGCAGGGGTACAAAGGCAGGTTTCCTGCCTGTTCTGGCACCGCAGACCGCACTGTGCCCTGGAAGCAATGGTTCCCGGCCAATGGGAGTGCGGAGACAGTGCTCGGGGCGGGGCAGCGCACGGAGCCCCATGACCCCTCGCTTAGGAGCTAGACCTGCTGCTGGCCGCTTCTGGGGCACAGCGCGGTGTGAGAACAGATAGGGACTAGTGTGCCTTAGCCGAGCAGCACCACTGATAGGACTTTTAATGCCCAGTGCCTTACATTCTGTGACCCAGTACTGAGTAACAACCTGCAGTCTGAAAACCACTGCCCAAGGGCTAGTCATCTACCATCAGAATTGCCTGGGGCTACTCAAGTGCTATGTGGTGAGGCACAGACTGAGGGACTCTGTCCACACAGATGAACCCCTGAAAAGAGGACAAATATTAAAAGCCTAGCAATGCAAGCCTAACCCAACAACCACTTGGGCAAGGCAATTGTTCTCAGTCCTGACAGACCAACAAGTTTGCTCAGGACATGGTCACTATACTAAACCACCACAGGTAGAACGCTTGTAGGAGACAATTGTTCTAAACTTCCAAAGGCCGACAAACTTTGGAATAGCTGCTTCAAATCCCAGACTTACTTCAGAAGTGGAAAAAAGGCTTCAAAAGCGTTTGCCACTAAAATCTGAAACAAAAGGCTCCATGTAATTGTCCTCATTTTAAAGAAGGGGAAACTGAAGCGGAGAGGTCAAGTACTTTGCATAACTAAAGATGGATATGATGGAGCTTCCTAAAGGAAGGCTGCATCCTAGAAAGAGCTGGTACAGCGATAGCAATCAAGTAAGCATCTCCTGCAGGGAGTACCTTCACTAACCAGTCAGAAAGGAACTGACTGAAGATGTTCTAGATGGAGTTGAGGTCGTGACAGTTGGAAAGGAATGAAGGGGAGATATTCTTTCCCAACTGCAAATGCCTCAGAGTGTCAAAAATCTGAGAATTGGAGTTCCAAACTTTGGAAACAGACTAGAGTGTGGGAATCTGGATGTGTATGATTTCTCTGTAGAATGCTTGTTTGACCACCCTTAAAAATATTGGTCCAAATCTCAAACCTATATAGTAGCCAAAAGACTTCATGAGAGTTTCCCCATGAAATTTTCTTTGACATCTTACATTGAGGGAGGGAGGGCAGGTTTTACAACTATACTAGTTTCTGTGCAGATCTCCCAAACTGCTTATATTGTATTACTCTGCAGGCTTGGAATAGAGGAGCCAGCCTAACATCCTGCTATCCCATAAATGGATCCACAATCCTCCAGGGCTCTCCAAAGTTTCCAAAGGGAAGGTACCATAGAAGATGCTGATAAATAGGGGAAGACTCATGTACAGAAAAGTCCCCAGTCACTTGTGGATCATCAGGGCACAATGTGGCCCTCTGTTTTGGTCTTTACCTACCTACCAACTTTCCTTTTTTCACCTGTAACAGGAGGACTGTTCACAGTTTCAAGTGCAAACATACAAAAAATAAATTAAGAAACACAATGAAGTTCAAACTTACAAGAGATGCCAATCAGAGTTAAGGTTTAAATTTTCTTTTTTTTTTTTTTTCAAAAGCACTAACTCTGGCCTAACCCTGCTCCTACCAAAGTCAACCAGTTTTGCCATTGATTACAGTGGAAGCAGAGTTAGGCCAGAGTTAGTGCATTTGAAAACCTCAACATGATTATGCAGAGATGGGCCTTATTCAAGGCATCTGTTCCCTGCTTTTAAGTCATACTTAATTTACTTTACTAATAAAAGGAAACTGACTACAGTAGGCACTAGAAAGCTACTATAACTATGAATGAGCAAACCATTTTATTTTGTCTCATATAGCAGGAAAATTGTCAGCTAATTGTGGAATTAATTAATTGTGGAAACTGTTACTGGTTATTATATACAAGATTTAAAAACAAGCTGTGGGTTTTTGTTCTGTATTCTCCCACATTGAGTCTGTAGCATTGGCAGTTAGAAAAAGTAACTTTTTGACATGTGAACTGAAGAAATCTGTAATTGAAGTAATTTTAAGAGAATACAGAACCACACACAGTGGATTGATTTAAATCAAAATAATTTAAATTGCTGATTTTTAATTATGACTTGAATTCACCAAGCAGAAAACCAAGATTAATTTTCTTTTCATTTGTACCTTTGTTATTTTTTGAAAGAGAGGTTGATTGGTAACAAAGAATATTGATTTGCAACTAAATACAGCCTTTACACTAAATGTGGAGCTTTTTATTTTATTTATTTATTTTTTTGCTAAGCAGGAAGATACTCTACATATATATATATATACATACACAAGCAATTATATAACTGTTATTCAGATTCTTAATTTTTACATTGTTAGAAAATGTGTCTATATACACACTTTTTTTTACTTGTGACTTCCCCCCCCCCCCCCCCCCGTCAAGCTCTCTTTGGATGTAAATGCAAATTCTGTTAAATACACAAACAACAATTGTCTTACTAAATAAAACTACCTTAAACGTCCTGGATACAAAAATATATCTTGCACTTAAAACTGATTTATTAAATAAAGAAAATATATCTCAGTTGTGAATTTAAGTGATTGTTCAAGATTTTAGACTAGTAGATCTCATCTTCACACCTAGTCTTTTTCAGAGGAAAACAAACTTTCTTGCCTTTTTTCCCCTCCAACTCCCATTTGATTTCTTAACTTTGAATGAACTAGTCATTGACCAGAACTACTTAAGTGAAAAAAATACTCTGTCTGTACCTGCAGAAGAGGCTACTGCTGTCAGAAGCTAATTTAGCACTTCAGCAAGATCTTGTTCCAGATGCTTAGCTGGTGACTTCTACCAGTTCAGTGGTTTAACTTTCTTTAAAACTTGGCAGCAGATATATACTGCTTAATATTATTTAGTAGACTGTAGTAAGCGTAGGCCTTAACACAGGCTGTCAATTTCAAATTTAATTTTATTTAAATTTATTTTTAAAAACAAACCTGTAACTTAAATAAAATCCAACTTTTGAACAAAAAATCCATTTTAAAATGGATTTTTTTAACCACCCTGACCACACAATATGTTTATACTAATTCTTCTGACTCTAACCCATTTTAATCCAGCACAATTTAACTTCCATGTTGTTTCCAATGGAAAGCAGTAGCTCTCCTCTGATATGCCAGTGTTTCAAAGGAACATCAAAGTGACATAGCTGGCACATGCAGGGAAGGTACCTCAGGTTCTGCTCATGCACAGACATTACGGAAGTTAAGGGGGCTCTCTTCTGACTCCTTAATCTAATCCCTACCATAATTCCCCTACTTATTTTTTTAATATAAAAAAACTCTTTGAATAATCACCACAGCTGGAAACACCTCAGTTTGACAGAGCTGGAACTGTAACAGCTGATTAAGTGACTGGCAGCCTTTACCTTCAGTCCAGAAACTGATTACTTGAGTCCCCGATAGATAAGGTTACATTCCAGCTGAAACTAGAATGATAAGAAATCTTGTCTTTAAAGGGTCCCAAAACTGTACATAAACAAGAATAAAATATCAGTCTTAATTACCATCCTAGTTTAAATTAAACTGAAGCTGACACCTAGATAGAAAGTTAAAAATTACAGAACGCAATAGGCAATTCACAATTAAGCAGAATGGGAGGGAAAGAAGAGTCATGTATACATGTCAAATCATATTTCATCACTAGTCTACTTGTAATTGTTTCTATAGCCAGAAAATCAGTATAGACTTTTAAAAATGCTTAATTAAAATTTTAAAAGAGAATAAAGCGTGATTCCCCACACTTTAGTTGACTAGCTCTTCAGGGGAAGGACTGTATGTTGAGCACATCACTGGTACTTAAATATAGGGTAAAAGTAAGTTGAATTCTAAACAATTTCATTTGCAAACAAGCAGCACATGTATGATTTTTACTATGTTATGGCTGAAGAGTTTATGTAGGACTTTAAGTGTGCTCTTTATGTTCTGCAAGTAAGGAAGTTCCCATTAAAATTGTATGAACAATTATGCTGAAAACGTTTTAAAAATGATGCATCATGTGGCTGAACAAGGGCAGGAAAGAGATGAGAAACACAACCAACTATGTGAAAGGTGTAAACTTAAAGGGGGGCGGGGGTGGGGTTATATAAATTAGTACCACCAGGTAGAAATAGCGGTAACTGGAAGGAATTAAGTAAACTTCTGACTGCATGGTAGGAAGATTTTCCTGCTGGAGAGATGTATCAAGCTGTGCAATGATTACAGTGATCCCTTTTCATGGGATGTTAAGCCCTGGAGCACTAGCATGTGGCAGGAAAACATTGGGCGCCAGTCCCTGAAGTATAGGTAATCTCTTCCCCCCCCGCAAAGTCCTGCAAGGGAGACCCCACAGGAAGTCCCTCGCACGCAGAGCACAGGGAGGTGCCTATGGATGCTCCCTAGGGTTCCTGTTCCACCAAGATCCCACACCCCGGGCGCAGCTGGACCTCCGCCTCAGAGCTGACAGGTGGATCCCTTTCCAAAGCTGCCTTGCCCTTGCCCATGCCCGCACCCGCCCAGTCCCCGCCTACGCGACAGCCCGCAGCGAGCCGCGGCCTCAGGAGTAGCCACCCCGCCCCGCTGCATGAGCCCACTCCCCCGGTACCGCCCACCCCTCGCCGCTCTCACTGGCGGGAACAGCCCCAATAACTAACCCCACAGCCACTTCGCACTCTCTGCCCGTTCCGGGGGAAGGAGTGTGCGTCACAATAGAATCATCCAATCACAGACCGCATAATTCAGCACTCCGCCTGCTGATTGGTGCACCCATGGGCCCGGGGGCGGGCCTTAGAGACTGGAACCTACCATCTGCGTCGCCAGGTGTCGCCGTTAACGGCACTTGGAAAGTAGTGTCTTCTCTGCGCAACTGCCTGTAGGAGATGTAGTGATGCTATTGGCTCCTACTAAGCTCTTAGGAGCCCTTCTCCCCCCCACCCCCCCCAGAGTTCTGTCCTGAGAATTCGTGCCCATGGGCAACAGGACCTGTAGCCATCTCCCTATGACACTAAAGTTTTGTTCTGAGGAGGTGGAATGCTATCCATCATCCTCAGCCTATGGGATGAAGAGGGGAAACCAAAATATGTAGCATAGGGAGCATCTCAATGAGTGATGGATGTTGTATTAAAGTCTGTTAGATTTTTTTTGACGCCGGCGCCAGCGCCTGCCTCTACTAGAACTGGGGAGTGGGGCAGATTGCACTAAGCCCCCCCAAAACACACTTTGTCTCTCTTTCCCAGCTTCTTCCAAACCATACCCACCTGCAACCCAGTCAGTAGGGAAATCCATTAAGTCTATTTTAAAGCTTCTATATAGCAGCTCCAGAGGAAGGGAAGTGTGTATCTTTCACAGGGTAAATATGTGCCTGTTAGTCCTCATTCCTGCCAGAGCACATTGCCAGCACCCATGATGGTAAAGAAATCCCTGTGGGTAGGCAGGAAGAAGCTGCTGTTACTCATGCTGCAATACACTCTCCAGCTATCTCAAGCCAACAAAAGGATCTCCTCCCTCTTTTGTAAACAGTCAGCCATTATGACTATGAGGTTGGAGCAGCCAGCAGGGGTATCTAGGGCAATAAAAGACAAGAGGTGTGAGAGAGGGAGTATGTAGGGAGGGCACTGGGGAATCTCCCTGACAGGAGGAAGTGGCAGGACTCCTACCATTAGACTGGACTAGATAATACTGCAGAGACCATTCTGCCAGGCCCTATGAATGTAGGACAGGGCCATAGCTGGAGCAGAAGTGGGCCTGGACTTTGCATTGTGCTGTTGTCCAGATGCAGGACATGGTCTGGTAATTTTCTGCTGGTCCCTGACAAGAGCCGGAGGTGTCTGTAGCAGGATAGAGTCAGAAAGTACATTCGATCAGGATTTGCTACTAACTGACACTGTAGTGTTGGGGTTTCTGTGTGTGTGTTGGTTTGTTTGTTTTTTGTATCCCCATAAAAATGCATCCCCTTCTTCATAGATATAGGAGTAGCAAAATCTGACAGAATCTGCTGCCTCTCGCCTTTCACATTCCTTAATCCTTGTGACATTAATTCTGAATTAAATTTTAACCTCTGTTCCCTGGGGCTGGCAAGAGCCAGTGGGAGTGGTTTAGGAACAGCATTGCTATAATAAGTAGACCAGAGAAAACCAAGACTGCCTTAGTTTGTAGTGTGTTGTGTTCCACAGATTTGAAATTCAGAATTTATCTGCATGCACTCCAGCTGCATTCACTATGTTGAGTGTAGTTGTATTGAATGATGGAAGGATTAGTGAGAGCAGGTTGGCAGACCTATCACTGTGATGTGACAAGAGGAGCATGTGTACCTTGATGGATCAATTATGCCTTATTTCAGCACCAAGTTCTGTAGGTTGTGTCAGCAGAGGTGCATTTGAGGGTCCTCTGGCCATGGGGATTGACAACACTCCTGTGGCATACATTATAGTGGTCTCTGGGGCATAGTGAGGGGTAAGTTAAGGCAGTATCTGAGAAGAAATCCTCAGGACAAGGGTGAAATGGTGATAAAATTTGCAAGTCTGTTGTGGTTTGTGTGGTGTACGCTCCGTGTTTGAGTGTAGATCAAATGTAAGTAGCTCCTCTTTGCTATGCCAGACCTTTGCTTTGCTACAGATTTTTTGTGATTTTAGGCAAGTTCCATAGTTTCTCTTTACCTCAGTTTCCTAGCTATAAAATGGGGCTAATAGGACTTCCCTACCTCACTGGGGTGTAGTGAGCATAAATACATTAAAAATTATGAAGCATTCAGGTCCAACTCCACAAAAGGAGTTAGGCTGTGTAATAGTAAGCATTGCAGCACCTACATTTCAGGTGCCTAAACACACAGTGGAATCAACAAACCCGCAGGCAGGTACCTGGGCTCCCTACCGGAATGGATTCAAAGAGATAAGCACCTGAGAATGGGATCCACAAAACCCAGCAGATTAGGTAGAGAGCTGCCTAAATTAGCCAGTAGCAGATGGTGAGGAGAGGGGTGTGGCCTAACCCTCCCCTTCTTAGGGAGTTAGGTGTCCTATTGCTTCTTGAGATTCACAGTTAGGAAACCTCTCCTGGAGTCAAATATCTAAGTGGTTTCTTGAAACAACAGTGGTGGTGCATACCTAACAGCACACAAAATGTGGAAGGAGACAGAAATATCCTTTAGCTCGGCAGTTATAGAATTCACCTGGGATGCAAGAGATCCTAGTTCAATTTCCCCCACCATCTGAGAGCGAATTTGAACATGAGTTTCCTGTCTCTAAGATGAATGCCCTAACTACTGGGCTATGGGATATTTTGATTTAGGTCTTTGTATCTCCTGTTAAAGCTGTTCCACTGTGTATAAATAATTAAAAATGCATTCAGCCAGAGAGAGAGTGATAATGACTTGGTAGTCTAGTGGGAGTGTTTTCTAGTGAGGTTCCACAGGGATGAGTACTAGGCCTGATGCTATTCAATATTTTTATCTATCACTTGAAAGTAAATACAAAATCACTGCTGATAAAATTTGCAGATGATATAAAGATTGGAAGAGAGGTAAATGATGACAGGGCAGTCATACAGAGTGATCTATATTGTTTGGTAAGCTGTGCCAATTCAAACAAAATGTTTTTAATACAGCCATAGGCAAGATCATACAGCTAGGAACAAAGGCCCAGACTTCCAGAGCTATTTAGATGTCTAAAAATGCAGACAGCTGCCTAGTGGAATTTTCAAAAGCGCTTAACAAGGCTAGATATCTAACCCATTAATTTCAATGGGACTTAGCACCTAACCTGCTCAAATGCTTCTGAAAATAATTTTAGAAGCTAGATCCACAAAGGGATTTAGGTGCCTGTTTACTACTTTATGTGCCCAAATCAAAAACTGAGATCCTCAAAACCCCCACCGAGCTTCCCCCTAATCCTATAGATGCCTAAATTCCCTGGGTACCTAACTTTATGCTGGTGAGCATACACAAAGCCACCTTAGTCCTGAGGCCCAGCTCCTGCCTAAAGCCTGGTGGGATCCTCCAGGTGGCTGATCCCCCTCCTCTTACATGCAATCTACCTACCAGATTGGGCCCTGAGACTTTGTAAAAGTGCTGTGAGATCTACTGCTGAAAAGCACCACTTAGAGAGCTGAGTATTTAATATTAAATAATACATTAAATAACATTCATCTGCACAGTGTTAATCAAGATAAATGATGGTGTGCTAAGAATAAGCCATAAAACCATAACGTTTAGATAAATAAATAAATGGAGAGAAATGATATGTGCAGTGGATTACAGAAAATGAAGCACCATTCAGGCTCACAGAACAGCAACTAGGACACATCTGGGAGCTGCTCTGAGACTCACTGCAGACATTTTACACCTACACAAACTCTCAATTATTTTAACCACCACCAACCACACATGAAATTTTTTAGGAGGGTGGATGTGTACCTTTTTTTTCCACTGAAGAATATCTCCTTTGGCAGGGCACTGCATTGTATCAGCTCGAGAAGAGTGGCTGTATCTAGTCACTGGGCTGCCTTTAGCACCACACCCAGGGAAAGGGGTGTTGAGCTGGACCATCCAGCAGTTACACAAGTGTGCCACCCACACCCCGTTTTGGCACCTGTGCAGCGGACTCCCTGCCTCTAGCGACTCTCATCCCGCGCTACCCTCCCTGGCCTCCGCCACTGTCTAGCAGCGCATCTCCCCCTTGCATGACGCCGGCTCCTGCCCATCCCCGCGCGGTGCGAAGCCAGCCCATGGACCGGTTTGGCCCCGCTCACAGCGGGGAATAACTTTCCGAGGGCACGGCGTGGGCGGCAGGCAGCGTCGGCAGCGGTTACCGCGCAGGCGCAGTAACGCCCAGGCGCCAGGGCCGAAGGGACGCTGTTGGCCGGCGGCCTGGTGCTGAAGGCTGCGGACTAGTCTCGGGGTGGGCGGCTTCGCCATGGAGGAGGGCGGCGGCGGCGGGTTCCGCCTGTCAGCCGAGTGCCTGGACGAGCCCCCCAACAGCCGCGTGTTCCTGGTGCTCGGGAAGGACACGGGGGAGGCGCTGATCCGGGAGCGCTTCGCCCCGTTCGGGGAGATCCAGGACATCTGGCTGGTGCGGGACAAGCGCACCCACGAGTCCCGCGGCATCGCCTTCGTCAAGTTCGCCCGCAGCTCGCAGGCCTGCCGGGCCATGGAGGAGATGCACGGCCGGAGCCTGGCGCCCGACACCAAGCCCATCAAGGTACCGGCCCAGCGCGGCCCGCCCGCCGCGCAGCCGCTTCTCCCCCTGTCCCCGTCCCCCGGCGCAGGCTGGTCCTGGGGGCAGGTGGCGATGGGGGCGCAGCGAGGCCGCGGATTCCTCCCCTTCGCGGCCTGGGTCGGCGGGGCCCGGCCCAGCGCAGCCGCCCCCGCTCCGGCCTCACGGTGCGGGCTGCCCAGGACCTGTCTGATCGGGCTGTGAGGGTGACGAGAGCCCGCCACTGCCTCTCCCCTCCCGCCGGTCCCAACGTAGGGCCGGGCGCCACAGCATAGTGCGGAAAGGCCATCAGTCACCTCGGCCTTAACCACCTGCGTGCCTCCTTCCTTCCCTCGCCGCCAGGAATAGTCTCTGCTGCGGAGAGAAGGATGCTTTAGCTAAACGCCTCGGAGAAGGTGAAACTCACACTTCACTCTGCGTCCCCTCGTCTCCAGAACGAGAGACGAAAACCTTCCCTCTCCTTCGTTTGCCTGTTTGAGGCACTTGGCAACTATAAGTGCAGCCGCATTTATACGTGGGCAGCAGCTTTCCCTTATTCCTGTGAGTTTTCCGCACAGCGATAGGAGGGAGAGAGAAACATTTCGATAAAGGGACTTATGATCATAAAACCACAACGGGAGGCTTAGGGGAAGATCTAGTCCCTGGAACTAGTGTTTACTCTTTAACATACTAGATTTCAGGGTGTTCAGAAACTCTTCTCCTTCAAAAATTTGTAGATTCTTGAGATTGATACAAATGAATTGAATAATAACAGAGGGTATTTTAAATCTCTGCTAATGCAATATGCAAAGTTTTTATCAAAGTAATTTCACATTTTTATCTATGAGAGTCAGTAATGATTTGCTGTTGATGACCACTTTCAGTCTCTTGAATTGTTTTACTGTTATCTAAATGATGAGATGAGGTAAATGAGTCTAAACAGTGAGAAAAGTGGTAATGTTTCTTGTGTGACAGGACATCATCATGCGAGGAAGGATGATCTTTTAACAGCACACATGACTGAGGCCTGGTCTACACTAAAAAGTTAGGTCGATGGAAGCCGCCTTAGGTTGACCTGTTAATGTATGTTTCTACACTACCAGGTCCTTTACGCCAACCTAAGTTGCCTTTAATGTCGACTTCTGTAATCCACCTCTGCGAGAGGCGTAGCACTTAATTAGATTTTCATGGGTCAACTGCGAGGTAGTGCAGACGCAGCACTGTGTAATTTGAATTAATTGGCCTTCAGAGGGTGTCCCACAGTGCTCATCTCTGACCTCTCTGGAGATCATTCTCAACTCTGCTGCACTACAGCCAGGTACACAGGAAACAGCCCCTTCCTTGCTAAAGCCCTGGGAATTTTTGATTTCCCATTTCCTGTTTGATCAGCATTGGGAGCATGCCAGCTTGAACACAGCTGAACATGGAGACTGCATGCCCCAAACGTGCTCCAGCCTGGTCTGAACAGGAGATGGTGGATCTCATCGCTGTGTGGGGAGAAGAGTCTGTGTAGGCAGAGCTCTGATCCAGCAGAAGAAACGCTGACATCTATGCAAAGATCGCTCGTGGAATGGGGGGGAAGGGCTACACGAGGGACACACAGCAGTGCCGTGTGAAAATAAAACTTCACCCAGCATACCAGAAGGTAAGGGAGGCAAACAGTCATTCCGGTGCTGAAGCCCACACATGCCGGTTCTACAACGAGCTGCATGCAATTCTCGGGAGTGACCCTACCAGCACCCCCACAAGCAACGTGGGCACCTCACAGGTGTGTGAGTCTAGGGACAACAAGGAGGACGATATGGTAGATGAGGAGGAGGAGAATTGGAGACAGGCGAGCGATGGATCCACTCTCCCCAAGAGCCAGGAAATATTTTTAACCTGGAGCCCTGTGGGTCGCAAGACATCACGGTGACCGACCATGACGCCATGGAAGGCACCTCTGGTGAGTATACAGTTACAATCAAAGTTCAGTTAAACTTTAACGGGCACCCACATTCGGCGGTTGGCAAGTTTACTGTGAGGAAAAAGCAAGGTGCTGTGGCTCTCTGCTTACAAGAGGCCGCTCCAGCTATGCAGAGAGTGGCCCCTGGAAAAGACTGTTTATGTGGACTTAGATAGCCCGGGAATCCTACATGGATATCTCTAGGAAACTTTCATGGAGGTACTCTGCAATCCTTTGCAGAAGGTTTCTGGGCAGGGCAGTCTTATTTCTTCCACCATGATAAGACACTTTCCCACGCAACTCCTGAATTATTTCTGTTGGCATCATTGCGGTACACAGCATAGCAGCCGGGACTGCTATCATAAGGACCGGGTCTGTACCGAGATGCTTGGAGCATCTCCTTCCTTTCCGCCTCTGTTACTCTCAGGAGACCAATATCACATATGGTCGCCTAGGGGAAACGGGCGAAGTTCTCATTAAAAGCAGCCTTACAAGAAAAAAAAGGTATGTAGACACACACACACACACACACGCATTCTGGATCGCCAAACCACACAGCTGCTAATGTGCCTTTACTGTGCTTGGCATGGGTCGGCATGTAGTTTAAAGTGTTTGATAGGGGACTGGGGCCCCACATGAGAGATTCCGCTGTTTGGGAGTGAAAACGTTTCCCCCCCATGCCCAGTTTGTAAACAGTTTCCTATGGTGCTATGGGGAAGGGCCATTGTTCAACTATCTACCTCTGCTCCCGACATGAGCCTGCCATAAACTTAATTAAAAGTGTGGACACCCGTGACTTGGGGGGGCCTACTCACCATGGCTGGAGCAGCAAAACGACACAGTGAACAGTTGCGGATTCTGATTGTTATGGCTTGCACCTAGTGTAATAAGGTGGTGGTGTTTTGTTGTTGTTATATGAAAATGGCCTTGCTATGGAAACATTCATGTCAAGGGCTCCTTTATTTTTTCCCATGACTGACAGCTGGAAATGTGTCCTTCGGTGTGTCATCAACACCTGAAAGCAGACTTTCACTGATTAGAAGGAGGAGAAAGAGAACGCGGGAGGACCTGTTCACCGAGATAATGAATGTCTCTAGGACAGCTGACACAGAGCTGAAAGCGTGGGGGATTTCACTGTCTGAGAAGTTAGACATGGACATTGAGAGCAGGAAAGCTTCCAGTGACCAAGAGCGTGCAGCACAGCATGAGATGCTTCGGATTATGAGGGACCACACAGACATGTTGAGGCGTCTGATTGAACTGCAGGAACAGAAGCAGGAGGGTAGAGTCCCTCTGTAGACCTGATGGACAGACAGCCAGCATCGCCTGGCACAGAATCACCCTCCCCCAAGCGTTCCATGAGGCGTGGGTGAAAAGTCCATTACCCCGTTCACTTAACTCAGGGGAGGGTACAAGGAACAGAAGGTGCCAATTCACAGACCTTTGATGGTGTTATGTTACACAGCTGAAAATGTTTCTCCCATTCCATTCTATTATAACCCCTTTTCCTCAAGGTTACCTTTTTTTCTGTTCTCCCTCTTTATTTATGTTTGTTAAATAAAGTAAATGAATTTGAGAAATAAATGTTCTTTTATTGAGTAGAAGCCGTGGGCTTGGGCGGAGGGTTGGCTTTACGGGGCAGTGATACATTCCAGGTAAAGGTTTGGGAAAGCACAATGCAGACAAGCAGCTCACATTACTGTGACTCATTATTGAAACAGATTTTCAAAGCCTGGCAGATACACAGATATTATGGAGCAGGCCGCTATAACCATGGGAATGTTCTCTTCAATAAGGTCCAACCTTGTTAATAAGCTTCTCCAGTGCCCTTTCAAATGACCAAAGGCACATTCAACCACCACTCTGCACTTGCTGAGCCTTTAGTTAAACCGTTCCTTACTGCTGTCCAGATGGCCCGTGTATGGCTTCATGAGCCCTGGGAGCAAGGGATAGGCTGGGTCCCCCAGGATAACTGTAGCCATCTCAACGTTGTCAATGTTCATTTTGTGGTCTGGAAAGAAAGCCCTGGATTGCAGCTTTTTGAACAGACCTGAGTTCCTAAAGATATGCACGTCATGAACTTTTCCCAACCATCCTGCATTGATGTTGGTGAAACGTCCCCTGTGATCCAACAGCTCTTGTAACACCATTGAAAATTATCCCTTTTGGTTTGTGTACTCTTTGGCAAGGTGATCTGGTGCCAAGCTGGGGATTTGCATGCCATCTATTGACCCGCCGCAGCTGTGACTTCCAGCAGCAACCGTGAATTTTTTTTTCCAATGGCATGCAGCAGGGCTGCTTGCAGGACATTGCTATGTTCTGCGTGGCGGACCCTGCTTTAGCTCTGGAAATACTGCAGGAGAAGGTGCAAAGTGTTTGAGATGCTCACAGCAAGAGTGTACAACTGAGCAGGCTCCATGCTTCTGGGGTTATGGTGTATGCGTGGCAGTTTTAAGGCCCGAAAACCACTGTGGGAGGGAGCACAGTGCATCAGGGGGTGCCAACGCAATGTTCCTATTCTCCCTTGTGACAACGTTTTGGTCCCATGAGGCATTGCACAAACTTCCCAAAACACACTGCGGCAAGTTGCACTTCGGGATAGCTATCCACAATGCACTGCTTTGTGCATCGATGCAGACTCTGCTAGTGAGGACACACTCCATCGAGACAATGAGCATGGTGTGGCCACGCACAATCAACTTAATTCAGAGGCTCGAGGTCAAATTAGATAAAGTCAGCTTAATTTTGTAGTGTGGACAAGCCTTGAGAGTTAAACGCTTAGGACTCTATTCCTTATTCTGCCACAGGCTGTATGGCCATAGGCAAGTCATTTAACAGCTGTGAATGAGTTTTCCCATCTCTAAAGTGAGGTTACTTTCCAACTAGTTTCTGTGTGCCTTGTAATCCTCTGAAGAGAGGTGCAATATACACGAAAAGTGTTATGACTATAATTATGACCGTGAGAAGTTAGGTCTTGACCTGTGCTGAGCCCCACATAAGTGGATTCCCATTCAAGTTAGTACACACTGCAGTATCAGGGCCTTGGTATGCTACTTGTTCGATTTTTTTTTCTTCTTTTTTCTTTTCTTTAGAACCTAAGAATGGCCATGTTGGGTTAGACCAATGATCCACCTAGCCCAGTAGCCTGTCTTCCGACAATGGCCAATGCCAGGTGCTTCAAAGGGAATGAACAGAGCAGGCAATCGTCAAGTGATCCATGTTTTTTTTTTAAACAAAATGGTTACAATCATGGATCTGCTATGAAGTAGTCCATCCTTTTACTGCAGTGTACATCAGTGCATGCTTAAAGAGCCATCTGTGCCAGTATTAATGCTGCTAATAGTAGGCCAGCCTAGGTATTCATGTTTTTCCCCCTCCACCATGCGTAGGTGCCCTTTCAAAATTTCTTGCCCTTCCAGGTCTTGTGAAGGAGGCAGGGTAGCCAGACAACACTGGTGTAACTCATTGACCAGCCAGTTACGCTGCTCCCAAGTGCTTAACTCATGACAGGCTTTTGGAAGGTGGGTTATAATGACTGAAGAATGAACCACAATTCTTCATGTGGGAGCATGTGGGTGGATCTCTCATCTGGGTCCCTGACTGTGTACAGATGTACATGTTTGCAGCAGGCAGGTCTTTTGTCAAAGTACATTTACAGTGAAGGGCTCTTCTTTGTTTTTGGCCACAGGAGTAGTCAGAGAATGCAAATATAAGCACAAAGCTGTTTTGAAGACATTAAATTATTTTTCTTGACTATCTGTGTATATTTACACTTTTCTCAAGTAATTAACATTGTGTTTAACTCTGTTAGGTGTTCATTGCGCAGTCCAGAGCTTCTGGAAGCCACCGCGATGTTGAAGATGAAGAGCTTACACGCATCTTTGTTATGATACCAAAGTCCTATACAGAGGAAGATCTGAGGAATAAGTTTAAGGTACTGGTTGAGTTTTAGTTATTCATTATATCTAACTGCATTTTCTCAGGTTATTTTTGACAGTAGATTAAAATGTAAATTTTTATGAACTTCAGAAATGTTGGATAAAATTGTTTTTACAATCTTTAAATCTCCTAGGTGTATGGAGACATTGAATATTGTAGCATTATTAAGAAGAAGACCACAGGAGAAAGTAAAGGTTTGGGCTATGTGAGGTATTTAAAACCATCCCAAGCTGCCCTGGCAATAGAAGAGTGTGATCGAAGTAAGACTGTGACTGATTTTTTTCCCCCACTTATTTATTATGAGAAACTGTGAACTCATTAGTGTAGGTTCAAGTATGGCAGCCTCTGGCTTCGGTTTTGTTAGCAGCAAAATTATTTATGCTGTAAATGCATTGATGGCCACAGTTTGCAGAACCTAATACTGTAAACAATGCATGCAGGTAGTACTGTTAAGTTCAATGGGACTAGTCACCTGTGAAGTACTTGCAGGATCAAGGTCTTAGATTTAAAGTAATAACCGTGAAAGGGCTTTGGGAATGAACTACAGTGACTTCTGTTGATGTAAAATAGCCTGACTCTAGTGCAGCACGTACATGTACGTGTACACACACACATTTTTTTATGTAGATGAACTTTTATGACTTTATCAGGGGATGCTCAAAATAAAATATAATCACAAACACAACAGTAAAATGTATTATGACTACAGCTATTTAAACAAAATTGCATTTGATACTAATAATAGCATGTTTTACTATTTTCAGAATATAGCACACTTAGTCTTATGATTTAACATTTGTTGCCGTTAAAGTTGTTGTCTAGTGCTTAGAGCACAGGATTGACCGAACTAGAATTCCCATGACATTGGCAATTAATTTAACCTCTCATGCCCCAGTTTCTCCCTCTGTAAAATGGGAATAATAAAATACACTTTTCTGTAGTGCTTCATGCTTCTCAGATCTGTGATGTTTTTCTTTTTATCCTTTTACACACACAGCCAAGAGGAAAGACCAATATTCAGCATAAAGCCTTATTGAACATATTAGATGATCAGTAGTGCTGACATGGTTACTGTGGTTTCAATAAATGTTCTTCAAATCTTCCTGTGTGGGCCTTCAAAAAGCCAGAGGACAAATTTGCAAACAAATTAGTATAAACAAGGTGTGGTAAAGTTTAGTTCTGAGTGAGTTGTAGTGGACAGTGTAAAACCAGTATCTAAAAGCTGTATCATACTTTATAAAGATGGTACATGTGCCCAAAACAGTGGACTGGTATGTTTTTAATATAGTGAAATAAATAAATTGTGTAGTCTTGGACTATGTAGTGCCCAATTAATCACAAATATCAATTAAGCACCTATTTTTTATCATTAGGAATAAGGTACGTAAGACATAACTAAAATTAAGACCCACAAACACTTCATTTAATGAGACTTAAGGTTGTATCAGCACACTGTTAACAAATTTAGTATTTTTCTTTAAACCCAGGTCCATGTCCAGTGTGAGGTCAGAATGAAAGGATTTAGATGGTCTGAGACCAGACCAAATAGCTTACACAGATGTGGTGCCTAATTCAGCACAGGTCTTGGTAGGCAAAGGTAGACTGAGGCTGCATAGATGTCCAGCTACTTCTTGCCTCTCTGCCAAGTATTTCCAAGATGATCTTTGGGTGCTATACTTCTGAATGGGATAGAAATGGGTTATGTTGCTTCCAATCTTCTAATTGTATTAGTCTTCATGAGTGATAGAATAGGTTTTTTTAAAAGAAGAAACAGTAACTGGTTTTTCTGTCTGTAATGTTTTTCAATACAAGGCTTAAAGAACATTTCTAGTCATAGATGTTTGAAAACTACGTGATGAAATTTGAAATATGTAGTTTCTTGTTCCAGGTTACAGGGCCATTTTGGCTGAACCTAAAAGCAAACCATCTGAATCATCTGAACGTGAATATTACGGTAGTAGCAGTAGTATGAGGCAGGAGCCAATGGGGCATGACCCAGGGCCTAGAGGGAGTGTGTTTCCCTTTGGTAAGTAATAACTTTTCACGTTTAACAGTGACTGGTAATTCTGGATAAGATCACACAGTAACTGGAGAGGGTGTTATGGAAATAGAGGTATATTCAGAGAAAGGCAAAATGGAGACATTTAAAATAGTAGGTCCTGGTTTTTGGTTGTTGGTTCTAACTCAGACACTTAGTTTCTAGATTGTTCAGGGTTTTTTTTTTTCCCATTTGGCGTTTGCATTCGTTGTCTGAAATAAATGTCCTTTTTTTATTATAACATGACTTAGGTCGTAGAAACATTTTAGGAAAAAAAATATTGAAATGGTCAAGGTACAGCAGTATAGTGACTTGCAATGTGTGTAATATGTCTTATTTTGGTTCTTGAGAAGGGCAGCCAGAATTTGGTAGTTTTGAAAAGAGTCAGACAAGAGTTCGAGAATCCGTTTCCAAACGCCTGTCAGTGGTATCACGACTCCCCTTCATACAAGAGCAGCTGTTCTTCCTCTTTGATCTAGTCCCAGGACTGGAGTATTGTGATGTTCAGCGAGATCCTCATACTAACCATGGTAAATAACAATACAAAAAGAACCTTTTTCTTTTTACTGTTTTGACTCTAAAATATTTTCTCTCCCTTCTCAATACAGAATGATGTAGCCCTTTGTCAGTGGCAGATACATACATTTGGTCTTGCACTCTATTCTCCTTCTACTTCACATCTCGTCTGAACAGACCTATTAGACTGACAAGTTACATGCTATCCCTAACTAGATCCCTGAGAGGTCGGAATATTTACGAAGTAGGGAAGCAACCCACAGCATCTCTACATTTCATATGCTCAGAAGTCAAAAATCAAATGAAAGCTGTTTCTTAATAGATTCTGCATCAGATGAGATGTTATCAAAGATGGGTAGGATTTCTGTTAAGGAAAAAAAAACATGCGTCTGCTTTGTTGAAGCCTCATCATGCCTTCAAAGTAATGTATGGCTGGTGTCTTAAAATAAGGTTTTACAATTGTTAGCCCTGCAGAGCCAGTATAGCTATGGGAGAACGAGCTGGATTATATTATAATCAATAGTATTGTTAACTAAATTGCTGGTACAGAATTATTAGTATTGATGATGCATGATCCAAAAGAACATAATGGCTTAAATTGCTGGATACAAGAACTACCTCTGCTTTTAAGCTGACAAATTTGATATGGAAATCATTGATACAACAAACAGGAACCCTACAGTGCCATTTTAATCACTTCTTTCAGAGAATAACTACACTTAAAAAGGAAAATATTTGTGTACGAATTAGTGGTTATACATATCTGTTAACTTCTGGAGTTTTTTTATAGACATTCTATAAAGGAAGTAATATCAGATGATTTTGAGGTTCAGCTGTAAAGATTTGTACAGTCACCCAGTTAACTCTGCTTGATATCTCATCAGAAATATGGATTTTGCTAAAGATGAGTTGGATGATGAAGTAAAAAGACTTCATTGTATTTGAGTGCTTGTGACTAATTTGGTATCGAACCCTGCTCTGTTATTGGAATACACTTTATTCTTAGTAGTGCTTTTGAGAATTTAAACTTACACACTTTCTACATTGTCTTGGTATGTTTCATCCATCCTTAGGGCATGCTGTGATTCAGTATACTACTGCAGCATCAGCTATATATGCCAAATACAAGCTACATGGTTTTGAATATCCTCCTGGAAATCGGCTAGGTGTAACTTTCCTTGAAGATGGGAGTGACGGATTGGAGTAAGTACCAACCCACATACGTGAAAAGCTGTAACTCTGTGTTCTGGAGAGCAATGTTTCTCTTTGAAAAGTTGTTATAATGGTAAGGGGAAAAAGGAAAAAACAAGAAAATGAAACCTACCACTGTACAACTTTGTTTATATAGTGGATGCTTCTGAAATGTAAGGTATTTCAGGGTGCTATGGTGTGCACTCACCACTACAATGCCCCCTGGTATCAGGGGCAAAGTTACAGGAATCTTCATCTCCTGTGCCCCTTGTTGGTCATCTGCTTTGTGCACAACTCAGCCCTCCAGAAGTCCAATCCCTTTCAGGAAGCAAAAGCTCAAATTAATGTCCAAAAAGACTCTCGACCAATCTGCCCTTCTCCTGGGCTGTGTCTTCTGTCTCTTCCTTAGTTACTGTGGAGTCCTCTCCAGCTTTGGCCTTGAGCACTGGCCCTTCAAAGTGTCTCCTTGAGGTAGACAAGGAAGGCGAGGTAAATATTTGTTTGAGGTGTCTATTCTCTTGCTCAGGCTTCTTCACGAGAGTCTTTGAGGTTCCTCCCTTCAGACTGAATTCTCTCCCCTTTTATGAAGCCCAAGTGTCCATTAAATTATTACCTGATGTCTCTTTTCCTGCCCCCGTGACTGGGAAGCAATTAATTAGGTAATCTGTTGTACCTGTACTGTAACTAGTTGTCTATTAACCCTTTTCCAGCCCACAGTGGGCTTTCACTGTACCACACAGAGCACAATCCTAGAGAAGGCCTTTTGAGACACCAAACATTGCTGCTACTTTTCAAGAGACAGAGGGAAATTAAAAGATAAAACAGTCCTTTTATTTTAAGATGACTTGTAAAATGTGATTGAACCTTTTTTACTAGCTTATGATGTATAAAGAAATCTGAGAATGGGGTAGTGGGTTTTATATTAGAAGCAGGTTTTTGTCTACTGTTTCCTGGAAGACTCTGGGTGACTGTAGAGCTAATAGGATTTTGGCAGCGTGAGTACCAAGGAAGGGGGACCTGAGCAGATCAGGGGAAGAGAGCTGAAGATAGATAATGACCTGACCAAAACGCCTGACAAAGAGTGAAAAATCATTATTAAAGATTCAACATCATTTCTTACTCCTGAGGGCATTCTACACCTGAAAATTCTCTGCCAAAATATTAAACATTCTGCACACAATATATTAAAATCCTGCAAATTTTATTTGTCAAATAAATGTGGAGGCTCCAGCATGGCATTGGGGAGCACAGGCCACTGGCTACACAGAGGTGGGAGATCATTGTGTAGCTCACCACGCGGGACACAGACTCGGCGGTGAGGCTGTACCCAATCCTGACACAGTGCAAGGACCATGCCTGCCTTAGAAATACCCCATGGCCCTGCCCCTCTGTGCCAGATGTGGCCAGGCAGGCTCAGCAAGACAGGATTCAGGTGTGGAGAGGGTTCAGAATGGGTGGATCCAGATGTGGGTTCAGAGGGTTCTGTGTGGGAAATTTGGGTGCGGGCAGCTCAGTGGGGGATCCGGGTATAGGGGGATCTGGCTGCACAGGGACTTGTTGGGGGTTATGGGTACCACAGTAATGGGACTCTGCAGGGAGGTCCAGGTGAAGGTAGTTGTGGGTCTGGGTGTGGTGCGGGGTAAAGTTCGGCAGGGGCGGTCTGGTGTGTCGGATGCTGTGGGAGCGGGGCTCAGTGGGGAACCAGGTGCAGCTGGTTGTGGCTCGGTGGGGTGGGGATCCGGGTGCAGGTGGCTTGTCAGGGTGGTCCAGATGCAGGGGGAGTGGGGCTCATCGGGGGGCTTCTGAGTGCGAGGGGAGTGAGGCTTGGTGAGATATGAGGGGGGTCTGGATGCACGGGAGTTGGATGGATGGGGGAGCAGCTCCCTATACAGGTATCCCTCCCCCTGCAGCTGAGGTGCGATGGGTGCAGGAAGAGTATGTGTGTGAGTTTGCAGAACTTCCTGCAGCTGGGGGAGAAATTGTGGGGGTGGGTCTGAACTGGCCCCGGATGCCATGCAGGGGAAGAGGAAGTCCTGTCTTCCCCAGCCAAACTGGAACTAGCAGCTGATCATGGCACAGGATAGAAGCCACCAGCCAGGTCCTCCCCAGTCCTGCCCCACAGTGATTTACCTCTCTGCCAGCTTCCCTGGGCATCTGAAACATACTGCTGGGAAGCATAGCATGACTGCTCTTGTGGCTTCCCTTTGCTTCCCTGTCAGAAAGTCACTTTCTGCAGGGAAGCAAAGAAATCTGCAGGGAACATAAATTCTGTGCATGTGCACTAGTGGTGCATAATTCCCCCAGGAGTAATTTCTTGCTCAGTTAAGTGATAGGGGAGCTATTTTTTGCTCAAATTCTTCTAGCAGACTTTCAGCCAAACCTGGGAGGGCAGTGATTTAATACTCTTGATATTTATAAGGTTAAAAAAAGTAGAATAAAAATTGTTTATGTGTCATAAGAAGCAAGAAAACTAAACCCCCAAAATAAGCATAGCCCAGTATTTTTTCCTCTGCATGTCCTCTTTAAGAGAAAATACATAACTTGCGTGTGTGGAAGTGCATATAGTTTGAGCCAGCAGGCCATACTGTAAAGCCATTCTAACGCTTCTGTTAATGCCTAATTCCAAGAGTCGCACAACTGTAAAATGTGAAGAGATTTGCCTCATTCCAGCTTTGCAAAATATAAAAACTTGCTAGTCCAAGCAAAAAATTTAATTGTCTTACCTTCACTATCAAGATGGATAAGAAAATTATAGGGAAGAAATGATGTTTCCAGTAAACTAATTTTTACTTCTCTCAGGCAGCGTAAAGAGCTGAGTTTAACTCCATGAGCTGGGTGTGTATATTCTGTCTGTTAAAGCAACAGTGATAACTGAAAGGCTGTGTTATCAGAAAAGAGTATAGAACATTGGGCTACAGGTATCTCAGTGTATTCTGGATTTAACAAGAGTACTGACATAAATTTGCAACAATTTACTTATTCCTGGATGTTCTCAGCACATATCAAGGAAGACTGAATAGATATTTTCTTGATCAGTTCTTTCTCTCAGAATTTTGATTTTAAACAAATTGTCATGTTGATTTCTTAAGATTATAGTAATGTTACTTTTTGCTGTAAAGACAGAGTCTATAATTACTTTTGCTTGCAGCCACATCAGAAAAATGGCAACACAGCTGGTGACTTCACAAGTGTCATCATTGGTGTCACATAATAATCTAGTTGGTCAGCAATATACATCTTCTGTAAGTAACTACACTCTATACCTTTGTTGTTTCTCCTCAATTGTTGCAGAACCTTGAAATGTGCAATAAGCAGCTGTGTCCCATCTTTTTTCTCTTACCCTTCTGACTGCTTTAGGAGCTGATTTTGTTTGTTGGTTGGTTGTGTGGTGGGTTGACTTGTGCTTTTCTGTACTCTTTTTAAAGGTTATATGATCTTAACTGGATTTATTGCCCAGGGAAAATACTGTCAGGGAGGTAGTCAAGAAAAACACATAAGTTAATCGTGTGGCTGTCAGAGAGCCCATATGTAATCCAGGATTTTAGTGTCCTAAAACAGTAACAGAGTCCTAAATCAGATAAAATTGAATTTTTCACTTGATTTTCATGTTACCTTTTTCATTACATTTTATTTTTGTTTCAGCAGCCGTACAGTGGAAGTTCTAGCTCTCAGTTGTCTCAGCCCCAAACAGATGCTGTACTTCCATCACGCAAAAAAAAAGTTCCTCCTGAGACTTCTGTGAAGGAAAGGCTTTTCATAGTGTTTTATCCTCATCCCTTACCTGTAAATGTGTTGGAGGATGTATTCTGGTAAGGTACCATTTAGTGATTAAAATAACTTCAATAGTAGAATAAATTTTGAAAAATTTAGAATAAACGCTGAAGTCAAACCAGGTCACAATCATGAAAATCCAAAAAGACAGCCCACGGCAAATACAAGTGATCAGCTGATAAATTAAACAGTAAAAAGTCACCAGGAGCAGATGGTATTCACCAAAGAATTCTTTGGGAACTTGTATATGAAATTGCAGAACTACTAACTGTGGTATGTAACCTATCACTTAAGTCAATTTCTGTACCAGATGACTTAAGGATAGTTAATGTAATGCCAGTTTTTAAAAAAAGACTCCAGAGGTGATGCTTGCAATTACAGTCTGGTAAACCTAACTTTAGTACCTCGCAAATTGGTTGAAACTATAGTAAAGAACAGTATTATCAGACACACAGATGAACAACATTTGTTGCAGAAAAGTCAACATGGCTTTTGTAAAGGGAAATCATGCCTCACCAATCCTTTTTAGAATTCTTTGAGAGGGGTCAACAGACATGGACAAGGGTGATCCAGTTGATATAGTGTAAATTGGACTTTCAGAAAGTCTTTCACAAGGTCCTTCATGAAAAACTTTTAAGCAAAGTAAATAGTTGTGGAACAAGAGGGAAGGTCCTCTCATGGGTCAAAAACTGGCTAACATACAGGAAACAAAGGGTCGAAAGAAATGATCACAGTGAAAAGCAGGGTCCCCCAGGATCTGTAGTGGGGCCAGTACTGTTCAGCATATTCATAAATGATCTGTAAAAAGGAGTAAACAGGTGGCAAAGTTTGCAGATGATGCTAAGTTACTCAAGATAGTTAAGTCCAAAGCTGGCATTGAAGATTTACAAAGGGATCTCACAAAACTGGGTGATTGGGAAACAAAATGACAGATGAAATTTAGTGTTGATAAATGCAATGTTGTGCACGTTGGAAAACATAATCCCAACCATACATACAAAATGATGATGTCTAAATTAGCTGTTACCACTCAAGAAAGACATTTTGGAGTCCTTGTGGATAATTCTCTGAAAATATCTGCTCAATATGCAGTCGCAGTCAAAAAAAAGTTAACAATGTTAGGAACCATTAGGAAAGGCATAATAAATATCATAATAACCACTATATGTATCCATGGTATGCCCACACCTTGAATACTGTGTGCTGTTCTCGTCACACCATCTCAAAAAAGATATTAGGATTTGAGAAGGTACAGAGAAGAGCAACAACAAGGATATGGGATATTGAACAGCTTCCGTATGAGGAGAGGTTAAAAAGACTGAGACTTTTTTCCAAGCTGAAAAGAGGACTAAGAGGGGATACGATAGAGGCCTATAAAATCTTGAATGGTATGGAGAAAGTGAATAAGGAAGTGTTTTTTACTGCTTCACATAACACAAGAACCAGGGTCACCCAATGTAATTAGTGAGCAGCAGCTTTAAAACAAAAGGAAGTACTTCACATAACACACAGTCAAGCTGTGGCACTTGTTGTCAGGGCGGTTGTGAAGGCCAAAACTCTTTTTTTGAACCCCATTATAACTAGATAAGTTCATGGAGGATAGGTCCATCAATGACTATTAGCCAGGATGGTCAGGGATGCAACCCCATCCTCTAAGTGTCATTAGCCTCTGATTGCCAGATGCTGAGACTGGATGACGTGGGATGGCTATCTTGATGATTGCCCTGTTCTGTTAATTCCCTCTGAAGCATCTGGCATTGGCCACTGTTGGGAGACAGGTGGCAAAGTTTGCAGATGATACAAAATTACTCAAGATAGTTAAGTCCATTGGTCTGACTCACTATGGACGTTCTTATGTTGAATAAATTATGGTCCGTTTCCAAACAAATGTCAATATTGTGCTGCCAGTTATTAAACCTGATGTGCAGATAACCCTGAAATCAAGTTATCAATTTCATACACTTTATTTGCAGAAAACTTTAGTACTTCATGCTCTTATGGTACCACATATCTATTTCAGCTTGAAATTTTAACTGATTATTAATTGAGAGATTGTGGGAAACCTGCATAACAATGTAGATTCAGGAAGTTGCTTCTGGTATAATTAAAACCTGACCTGAAGTAATGTAATCTTATTTGTGCTACTGGCCTGCCTCCAAAAGTCATTTGAGGGTACCCAACATATTAGTATCAAAGACTTGGGAGACAATTTTTGCCCATTTCACCTTTTTAAAACTTGTTTTAGAGTTGCTCTACCAACTTCGTTGGATTATTTTGTGTGTTTTAAGGGACATGGCAACGTTCCCCCATTCTAATATCTGCCAGCTCCATTGGTGTAACTGAGGGACAGCTCTTTTTGAAAGTCAAACCACTTTTAAAAACAGACAAACAGAAAAGCCTAGTGCCAGTTTGTGTAGAATTTGAAACATACCTACTTGGGCTGCTGGACTATCTTAGTCAGAGTCTGAAGGGAAAGGAAACTATTCTTCATGGTCTTTGCATCCTATATTACAACCTAACAAAGAGTATATTACATACAAGTGCATTTTGTCTTTTCTCTCTCTGCCTCAACCCATGCCTTGGAGCCTGCAGGTGACTTGGGAAAGTAGGACTTCCTATGATAAGTTTTTAATATTTATTTTTAAGGCATTTTACTGAGGTCTTCTCAAATGTAAATTACAAGTGAACAAATATAGTCCACTCATATAGGACATAAGTAAACTAGCCCACGGGCCTCCTTTCTGAAGTTGTCGGAAGGACCACCATGTACCAAGTGTCCCTTCCACACCACCTATAGTGATCATGATGTCGATCAGGGTTACTTTTTTTTTTTTCTTTTTTAAATGTGGGTAGAGCACTGATATGGTGTGACTTTTATTGTGGGAATGCTTAGAGAATGTGGCCTAACAATTATTTCCTATTTCTTGAAGCATCTGCCAGGACTATTCAAAGGGAGGAAAAGTACAGATGGGGGAAGGGCAACACAAAATCAGATATCACGTGTACAAGAATAAAACTTACTGTCATTGTCAAATTATCTTGCAGAAGATATTGTATTGGTAGGCTGTAGTGCTGCAGCTGCATTTACAAATTGTAAATATTACGGAACTTGTATTTCAGTCCTATTTTTTATTTTTTTATATTTTTTAGTCGGTTTGGACATCTTATAGAAGTTTACCTTGTGACAGGAAAAAATGTGGGCTATGCTAAGTTTGCAGACAGAACAAGTGCTAGCGATGCCATAACTTCATTACATGGCAAGATTGTGAATGGTGTCCGGCTTAAAGTAATGTTGGCAGATTCACCTGCAGAAGAATCTAACAAACGTCAAAGAACTTACTGACCCAATGGGTAAGTACTTTGTCTGGATGTAAACTAAAATTCAACTAGTTTAAATGGTGGGTCCTCTGTTGTTTTTTGGTAACAATATTTCAATTATAACCTCAGTTTTTAAGAAATTTATAATTATCTTTAAAAACTTGCTTCGTGATAAATTTGGAATGTAAGATCCCTGCCCAAAAGCATATTTTTAATTTTTAGTAGGTATTTTTTTAAATGAAACTTATTTTAAGTTTATTTTTAAAAATATACAGTTAAACATAAACCAGTTGATCAATATCAGTTTGGACAACCGTATGAAAATGATTAACCTATGTACTTATAATGTATCAATGCTGAACATTTTAAAGAGGGGAAAATATAGAAAAATAAAGGATATGATTGAGATCAGTCTCTGTATCATTCTTTCACTAAAGAACACCACCTGTCACAATGGTGGTAGGTAAGGACAAAGATCTGAGGTCTGAGAAAAGAGAAGAAATAGAGGAAAGAAGTGGTAAGTAAAGTGGATCTTAGAAGGAGAAGGAAGGAAGCTAAGTGAGAACCCAAAGGTGTCTGGGCCATGTAGGGGAAATCCATAGTGTAAATGTGTCTTACAGTATTTCCCAGAAAAGGGAGAATGAAAGAAACTTTTTAAAAGCGCCTAATTGACTTAGGGCACAAGTCCTATTGAAAATTGATGGAACTTGTGCTCCAAAATCATTTAGGTATTTTTTTGAAAATCCTACCCAGTAGGCCTAGGTTATTTCTCCTGGTAAGGAGTGGAAAGGAATTTCTCCATATGTGCATCTGTGAAAACCAAAATTGTGTGTGTTCCACTATCATTTGGTGAGATATAGATAAGATAAAGACTATGAAGGCTCTTCCTACCTTCGGGGGAGGTGGGGAGGGATGGGTTGTCATCAGTAAGACCATGGAAGTAAAGTTTAGCTGTGGGATAATGGGCATCTGAGTGCTCCTGCAGTGTACGTAAAATGGTAATTCCATTTAGGAAAGATCTTCTGCAAGACCAAAGAATGAGACTGGAAAACAGGTGATGAGTTGCACATCGTGAGAGGTCTGTCACTCTAGATTCTGTAGCACATCAGCCAGAATACTATTTAAAATTATGAATTCCTATTATGAATTAAGCAAAGGTAAGACAATGAGGTGCTAATTCATTTCCATACTTAATTGCACATCAAATTGTCAAATTACTCATGCCACTTATATCTGGAGTTGAAGGAGTGGAGTGTGATAGCTAGTATTCGACTGTAGCTAATACACGCTGGCAAAGTGCCAGTGATCATTGGTCTTCAACTTGCATGTCTCAGGTAGGGAGGTAAGTATTGGGTGCCTCTGAATAAGGGTTTAATAGGGATCTGGGGTTGCTTGGAGTTAAAACAAGGCAAGGGTATAATAAATCTACTTTACTTAGGTCTAATGGTTTTACATTGTGACTATTAGCGGTTATTACTGAAGCTTTTTATTCCATTCCTCAGGCAGAGATTGCTCCATAAAGAGAAGTTTGGGGCTTAAAACCATCTGTCTTTCAGGAAAGATCCTTTTTGATGGAGCTTGGCAGAGCTAAGAAGGGTATAGTCTAAGGGTACGTCTTCACTACCCGCCAGATTGGCGGGTAGTGATCAATCTATTGGGGATCAATTTATCACGTCTCATCTAGACGCGATAAATCGATCCCCGAATTGATGCCTGTACTCCACCTCGGCAGGAGGAGTAAGCGGAGTCGACGGGGGAGCCGCCGCACTCAACTCGCCGCCGTGAGGGCGGCCAGGTAAGTCGAACTAAGATACTTCGACTTCAGCTACGCGAATAGCATAGCTGAAGTTGTGTATCTTAGTTCGAAATTACCCCCTAGTGTAGCCTAGGCCTTAGTGTCACAGGTGAGGTCAGGGTCCTGTCGTTAACCAAAGAGTGCTATGCATCTTTTTGGTCAGGATTCCTCTCCATGTACAATAAGTAGTACTGTTGAAGATCCAGTTGGTGTAGTCCTCCTTCCATTTTGTGAAGATCTTTTAAGGAGTCCAAGAGAGAATCTTTGAGGGTTTTCAAGTGAAGTGAACTTAAAATATAAGAGCTGAGCTAAGCTAATGGTGTCTAGGAGCAGCAGCATTCATTTCAGGGGTCCGGTTCTGGCTGTGCAGGACAACATTTTTTCCTGTGACTTTATCTAGTGACTATGTTGGATATGCTTGCTGCCTCTTATTATTGGGGTGTAAATTTTATTCAGATCTGGAATGAGAGAGAGAACCAAAATAACTGTAGAGTCAGAGCAAGGTTTTTGGAGGCAATGGGCAAAGATACACTCCAGTGCTACTTAGGAGCGGAACGGCCTTTTATTTCAGTTTGCTTCCTAAAAAGTTTTCATATGTTCTCTGAAGGAAATCTACATTTCATAAACCATGTGTAGCTGGGGTGCACAATGTTGAGGACAGTATTGAGCCTTGGGTCTAGGCTTTCTAATGCTGTCCTTCCACTTCAAAGCATAAAATTAAAACCTTTCCTCCACTACAGAGGAATCTGATAAATATTCATAATAATCAAGAATGGCCAGTAATGTTAATGTAAACTATACAGTGCAGTAGCAAGTCTGCTATTAATATAGCATGAAACATATGAGAGATAAGGACAAACTAGTTTTTGAAAGCCTGACTGCATTGTAGATGTTCCACTTAAGTTTCGCAATGGCCTTTTAAAATTAACAACGGTTTGTTTTTTTTAATCTGATTTTGGAATATATTTTTGTCTCAAAATGTGGTTATAGTAAATGGCTAAACAGCATTGTGAAGTTCCATGTTTCTCCGCTGATTCCATGTCAAAGATTGCTCAGTTTGTAAACAAAAAGATATTTTGTTCAAACTTTTAGCACGGCAAACTCATCCTGGAGATCTGAGCCATTTCTTACACATGTAAAATATTACAAGCAAAGTTGGAGTTCACAGATGTAAAAGAGCATAATGTGGTGACACACAAGGACAAAAGGGAACCAAGTGCAGTTCTTACAACAGAAAAAGTTGAAACTAATCGGCGAGCTAAAAAGCAGTTTTGTGTAACTGTGGTCTGCCTCGTGTCATTCCCCATTTTTCCCTTTTCTTTTCCTTCTCCCACAGTAAATCTGAAAAGCAGCCGTGGTGCATCTCCAGCAGGGTGCAGCACACAAAAATGGTGTCTCCCGTTTTGAGCTGCTGCTGTAGGAATGCTAGCACTGGTGCTTCAAAAGGAACGACCTTTCAGTAGTATTGTGGCACACTGAAAGCACGTTTTGTAAAACGTAACATTTTACTCCTACCGGTGACCAAATGTAGACAGGCTTTGCTTTTTTTTCCCACAATGTATGCATGATTATGACTTCTGTCCCTATGGTTAAATTATCTTTCTAAATTGTGGTTTACTAATCCGTAACTTCTTAGATCTTCTTTATCTGGGGTAATTTATTCCAGAGGTCTAAGGATTAAATGTTCTAATACATTAAATATGGTCACTGTTTTTCCCTCTTCCCCCCCCCCCCCCCGCCCAGAAATTAGTTGTTTGTTTTCTTAAAACAGGAGATATAAAACATTTAAACTGATATGCCTCTCGCATTGCATTTCCAGTGTTCTGTAACTCTAGCTTCTAATACTTTGTTTTTGAGCAGCAGCTATAGATTTTCCTAAAATGTTGAACTTCTGGCATGCAGGTTTAGGAATCTGGCTAAAATAGGCATCCAAGGTACAACTTGAGTGTTTCTTTCGCAGTTTGTGTAAAAGTGTAAAACTTTTTTTATTAAAAAAGATATATGGATGTATATTGAAAAATTTTTTTGGTTTATTTAACTTTGTTTAGCACACTAGCATAGATGTTATAAGAAGATGCTGCATATCTGTGCAAGTGCCTGTTCTTCTTAAAAGAAATTCCCAGTTTTGCAAAAGTAATGGTGTTGTTTATATATCTCCACTGAAGAACTGAGACGGTTGTCTTTCGATGAGGACTGCCATTTTAATGATTTTGCCCATTAGAAAACATTGGAAAAAGGTTGAACTCTGAAACTTTCCATGAACTTTGAAATGGATTGAATTCCAGTGCTTTAAAATAGAAAGATGTTTCTTTTTCTTACTTTGCGTCATGAAATTATCAAGATAATGGCTTGTTGTGTAATTGATCCCTCTTATGAGTGATTTATACCTTTTGTAATTAATGTTTAGAGTATCTTTTAGGTGATGGTGAAGTTTTCCTTTGAGTCGCTGTACGTTGACCTTTGTAGGGAAAGATTGGAGTTAACTTTAGCATAATTTTGCACACAAAAAATAAATAGGAGTGCCATTAACTATTTTTCCATAGGGCAACTGAGCAGGAGGGTTAAAACAGATATTACAGGGGTTACAAAAACATGGTGGAATAGCACTCATGACTGGAATATAGCTATTGAATGGTATGTACTGTTTAGGAACGATTGGAATAAAGGTAAAAGTGGTGCGGTAGTGTTGTACATCAATGAAGCAGTAAACTAAAGAAATACAAAGTGATAGTATGGACAAAACAGAGCTTGTTTTGGGTCCAAATCACTTTGGGGAAGAATTGTATTGGGATTGTGCTAGGGGTCTGCTATAGACCCCCAGGGTCAGATTCCTGGGGTCTTACAGTATAAGCAATCAAATATGTTCAAAAATAGAGAGGCACATTATTAAAGAACTAGAACATAATTTAATTCACAAGATAATACACAGTATGTTTCAGAAAAAATGCTTGCTTTCACACAGAATTTGTTAGAGAACCAGGGAATCCTACATAGAGTATTAGCTTCTTTACATATTTTAATTATAGACTTGCTTTTATGTGTGGGTTGGAGTGCCATTATAAGAAATACCTTTATTATAATGTGTATTTTTAAATAAATATAGGTATTTTATCTTTGACACTATCTTCATACTTGTGTTCTTTCTACAGCGCAGAGACTAAATAATGACATGACCCTCAGCTGACTGACTGAAAACATGACTAGACATGGTTCCTGTGGACAGTGACAGCTTTTTGTACTGTTAGCTGATGTTTGTGGAAAAAAACACTTTATTTTTAAAAAACCCAAAATACAGAATATAGTTTAAATCCACAATTAGCCAACGTTTTTAATTGTAAACTGATAGTTGTTGTAGCAGTCTGTCATTCTGTATTAGAGAAATAAATTTTTTTGTTTAAATCATGCCTCTAACATGAGCACTTTAAAGATGGGGGGGAAAATAAAGGAGGCAACATTAATGGTTTCAGTGGTTAATTGCTAGTGCCTCAGACTGTACATACTGAAGAGTAATTGAAAATGCAGACATTAACACACTCAAATTAGGATGAGAATTAAAAATATAGGGGGGGGGTTGTTTTTTTTTAAATGGTGCAGAATATTTCAAAGATTGCTACCAGTTTCTGTCAAGATTGAGCCTGGTCCAGACAGCCCCAGATTCAGGAAAGCTTTGCACTTGAGGGAGGAGACTTAAGCACTTGCTTGAGTGCTTTCCTTTGTTAGGGCCAAGAGTATGAAATGCTGATTTATTGTTGTCTAGTGTTCAGGGCACTAGACTGGGAGTCAGATGTGGGTAATTGAAACTTATCCATTGCCCATTTTAGTACTGGTAGCTGTGATCATTAATATCATAGTTTTTTTTTTTTAAGTGCATTATTTAACTATGAAATATATACCATCTGAACAACTGTAGTCACTCCTTTTTCAAAGAACTATAATGGTTTATTAAGCAACCCACTATTCCAGTTGGGGCCGCTGCTGAAATATTGAGTAAAGATAGCTCAAATAAGTATTTGCACATGTATCTACATGTGACGACTCTCATACACATCCAGTGGTAATATTTGTTAAAGGACCCATGTGAACAAAAAGGTAAAAGCATGGCTCACTAGGCTAGTGCACTGGTCTGTCGCCTCTAGAGCCATTCAGATTTTGGGTCACATAGAGGAAAATTCTGCTTTGTTTCCCTGTGTGTGCATATAGAATAACGTTCTGGACTGGATTCAGTGGGAGAGTTCCATATTTGGATACGGGTGCATTAGCTGACCTTTGTGTGAAGAAGTTTTGGCAGCACCTAGATGCACTAAATCAGGCTCAAGCACTGTTGTTCGCTTCTTTTTTTCCAGATCACTTAGTTCACTTGAACATTTTTGTTTAAAAATAAATGATTAGAGAGAGATGGAGGAACATTACTGATCAGAAACAGCTGAACGTGAAACTCCTTCTGTAATGCATCCTATTCAGTTAAGAATAACTGCTGGCCTATACACATCAAGGCAAAGATAGACCTGTGGCGGTTTTGTGCCCCAAAATTTTAATTGGAAGCATGCTTGCTCACCTTTTACTACTGCCTTTAAGCAGCAGTACTTAATTTCCCAGTAGGCAGTGCTTAAAAAATGCCACTCGGCTTTTTTAAAATGCAGCGTTAGAAGCTTGGGTAGTCCTCCATTAATTGATTGTTTAAAAATAATTCAGATTGATGTAATTAGAGTTAATATTTTAGTGCAGTCTGTTTTAATACTTACTTTTCGATATTTTCCTATGCAGCAAGTATTTTAACACACTGAATCTGAGTCCACTTCTACAATGAAATGTGAGTGTAATATTATATGATGAATGCAGACCGTGTGAATTTGGTCTCTACAGCATGCTAGATATAAGCACACCAGAACAACTCAGTCTCTAAAAAGAAAATCAGTAAAAAGCAATATTATGTTAATTGTATAAAAAGGCAATAAGAGAGCATAAGGTTTAGGGTTGGTTCAGAGATGCAAGTTCTTCCTCTTTTTTTTATTTAATTTTTATTGGCAGATGTGTGTAAATATATTAAACTCAGAAAACTATCTTAAAGGGCCCTGTGGGAAAAATAATATGTAATCATGAAATTACTGTATCATAATGCAAACACAAAAGGTGGCTCAATTAAGGTTGCACTAGTAACATTTCCTAATTTTTGAGTGTTTGACTCTGCAACCTTCATATTCTTTTAATGTAGCTTTTAGTGTGTAACTTCCTAGGTTTTTAAGAAAGCAAACTGAGAAAAGAAATTACATCATATCAACACCACATAATTTTATCCAAAGGATCAGTATCTTTATTTAAAAAAAAAAAAAAGCTATCACATATCTCTGCCGCTTGAGCTAATGCAGTAACTGTCTCCCACACCTCCTAGTCCCCATCTCTCCTTCTAGTCCCAAAGAAGTTCTCCCTGCAACATTCAGTCCCAGTCTCACCCAACTTCTTGTCCCAATCTACTCTTCCCCTCCTCCCCACTCCAGTTTTTGTCTCCCTCTGCATTCAAATCAGACAGCTTCCTTCACACAGGTTGGGTGCCAGAGGGGAGGGGGGGGGGGAATTGATAGCACAAAGATGCTTCCTGCTCTGTTCCAGTTCCTGTCCTGGAGCAGCTTTTCTAGGGAAATCCTATAGCCTAGGGCTGGAGCATGCTCAGTCACTCTGTGGGAATGGTTTCAGGGATGGCGTATGTGCAGTCTGGTCACAGATAGGAGCTGAGAGGGGATGGAGCATGCTGCTTGATTTTAACTGCTAAAATCAAAAGTCTACTAAGCATGTACAAACTGATTTTTCAAAGGTTTATAACCTGGTCAAATTTGGGTGAATTTTCATGGGGAGGATAAAAGGCTTTGGCTAAATTTCAAGTCCCTGTTCCAAAGCATAGTGGCTCTAGTCTAGAGCATTTCAAAGAAACAGTCACCAGAATTTTTTTAAATGGGCAAAACAATGTATTTTTCCCAAGCCTTTTTCTCAAAAACAGCTGAACCATTTTAGCTAAAGTTTTCCCAGGGGGGAAGTTGATCCGTCTACTGCAGATTACCTGACACGCGCAGTTTCAACCCAAATGGTCAAAGCTTTGCAGAGTTATAGACAGCTGAAAACAGGATCTTATAACGGGAAGTGTGTTGGACAATTTGAATAGACCTGCCTATTATATAGTATAGAGACACAATTATTTATTGTAAGGAATTGGGAATGGATATCTTCTCGATATTTTTGTCTAAATATTAACATTGCAGCAGTGAAAGATGTGAGAGAGAAAAACCCATCAGTTGCTGTCGGGTTTTTTGATGTTGATAAGGTTAGTGCACAAACTATGGGCCAATCCTGCAATCCCTAAATCCTTTGCCCGTTTATGCTGGTCAGACTACTTGTGTTAGTCTGATGCTACAAACCCATATTCTATTACCTGAACAGCACAAATCAGAGCATCAACTTGTGCTGAAGTGACATTACATTTGGGTAAAATAAGACTAAGCAAAATGAAGATTGTGATTAATGTTAACTTTAATGAGGAGTGTCTCAGCGGGAGCACAGGCCACTGCCTGGTCTGCTTCAAATGCTATTCAGTAGTTCACAAAGCACACAAGCTTCAGAGATCAGACGGACTGTCAGAATCACAGGTGAGCAGTACTACTTGAAGAAAATAGTCCAGTAGCATTAACTGAGCTATGGTACCCTAAAGTATTGAAGCCCTTCCCTTCAACTGTGTGTAATACAGAGGAGCTAAAGAACAGGAATCAAGTTAGAAAGCAGGCCTGATTTCCAGAGAGGGGAGGAGCAGTACCATGATATGCAGCCCTCCCTCCAGCAAGAGCCCCTCCCTGCTAGAATGATGGTCTTTTTTGTGAGGGTACATAAGGAGTATCAGATCTTAGAGGGTAGAGAAAGAGCAACAGCACTGGCATATTCTCCCACCAACCCAGCAAATATCCAGGAAAAAGTTAAGCAAGAAACATTAACTCCTTGTCTTCAGCCTTGTGTTGCAGGAAATGATGATGTTTAAGTAGGTGGCATTCTTCTTTCAGTCAGCATTGAATCAATATCTCAAACACCTCTGGCAGATATTGAATAGCGTAACATACTGTCCTTCAGATGAGAAATAAAACCAACTAAATGATGAACTCATTAAGATTCCCCTGGCACCTATTGCAATATTAATGGGTAAAAGTCATCTTCTCCTTCCAGATCCCTCATTTGGGTAACTACATTCTGCCTAAAGTCAAATGCTCTTCACTTAGCCCTCTGAACTGTTGTTTAGCATTACTGTCATATTCCTCTCCATATGTGGTTTGTCTTCACTGGTGGTTCAAGTCTGTATGTGTCCACATGCAGGTGGGTCCCCAGAGAGAATGTAAGAATGTTGGGATCCTGGATCGAAAGTTGCTATGTGATTTGATATTGCATTGTCCACTTTTAATTATCAAAGTTGGCAGATTCTTCAGGTCAAATAACTTTAGATTTTTTTCCCTTTTTACCTTTCTATTATATCAAAACAAAAATTTAATACAGGAAGTTTGTTGATGTACATCATAAAAATAGATAGGACATGCAATGAGGTGGAGTTAATGTTGAGAGACAGTTTACATTTCTTGAATTTCCTATATTTTGCATGTTGTAGTTCTCAACCATAACATTGCATTAATGCTAGCTACTAAATTTACTATATTTGTATGTAAGGGACCTGATTTTCAGAGGTGCGGAGCAGCCACAACTCCCTTTGACTAAGTGGGGTAGTGGGTGTTCACCTTCTTTTGAAATACAGGCAATACTGATACTATAAATTAAAATGTTAAATAGAAAGCAAAATGTTATAAATTTATTGAGCCATATTTGCTTGACAGGCAGAACAGTCTTCTGTTTATCAAACAGGAAGGATTTAACCTGATGGAAACCTCATATTCCACAATTCTCCTTTCTGCTACATCCTATTTGGAATGCAGAGAATTCTTCATATAGTGTCACTGGCTGAATCTGATGTACATTTCACTGTTTCCATATCTTAGTCTTAGGCAAACAAAATCCTGAGGGCAGGCTAGGGGATGGGAACCTATTATATGAGAAAAGAGACCTTTCTAAATATTAAAACGCTAGGTGAACGGTTCTCTAATATTGAGATTGGCCTCTCTGGGGAGGCTGAAGAAGTTAACATTTTTTTACAGAATGTTTTTCACTTAGAAAAGCAGTGAATTCTGATGAATGCTGAATATGTAATTGATAGTATTGCTTTTTAATAGCCCCAGAAATAAAAGAACAATTAACAGTTTACTCTTGTTCAAATGTTGTGAAGTATTTTTGCAAAATGTATAATTTAAAATATAAATTGAAAGGAAAATTTCTCCCCATACACAAAGGACTGAATAATATTTTGTACCTTGGGGATAGATGTTAATATGGAACTTCACAACTCTAACTCTGATTAAAGAGAAATCTACTACACTGTACAAGGAATGCTTTTAGGCCTAATTCTACAAGGTGTCTTAAATAAGCATGTTTGGAAGGTTACCAACTGTCATAAATATAAAGGGAAGGGTAAACACCTTTAAATCCCTCCTGGCCAGAGGAAAAACCCTTTCTCCTGTAAAGGGTTAAGAAGCTAAGATAACCTCGCTGGCACCTGACCAAAATGACCAATGAGGAGACAAGATACTTTCAAAGCTGGAGGGGTGGAAACAACGGGTTCCCTCTGTCTGTGTGTTGCTTTTGCCGGGACCAGAGCAGGAATGCAGGTCAGAACTCCTGTAAAGAGTTAATAAGCAATCTAGTTAGATATGCGTTAGATTCTGTTTTGTTTAAATGGCTGATAAAATAAGTTGTGCTGAATGGAATGTATATTCCTGTTTTTGTGTCTTTTTGTAACTTAAGGTTTTGCCTAGAGGGATTCTCTATGTTTTGAAACTGATTACCCTGTAAGGTATTTACCATCCTGATTTTACAGAGGTGATTCTTTTACTTTTTCTTCAATTAAAATTCTTCTTTTAAGAACCTGATTCCTCTTTCATTGTTCGTAAGATCCAAGGGTTTGGGTCTGTGTTCATCTATGCAAATTGGTGAGGATTTTTATCAAGCCTTCCCCAGGACGGGGGGGGGGGGTGTAAGGGCTTGGGGGGATTTTGGAGGGAAAGACGTTTCCAAGTGGGCTCTTTCCCTGTTATTTTTGTTAGACGCTTGGTAGTGGCAGCAATAAGGTCCAGGGACAAAAGGTAAAGTAGTTTGTACCTTGGGGAAGTTTTAACCTAAGCTGGTAAAAGTAAGCTTAGGGGATTTTTCATGCAGGTCCCCACGTCTGTACCCTAGAGTTCAGAGTGGGGAAGGAACCTTGACATGGTGGCAGAGTGGTGGGATTAACTTGAAATCATTTTGAGATCAATTTGAGATTTTTTGAACCAGAAGTACAGATTTTAAAAAAGGAAAAAAATTTTTCCTTTGGTCTGCTGGAAAGCAGGCTTTAAGCTGAAAGCAGTTAGAGGTTTTTTTGTGTCTGCTTGAGGGCCAGAGCAGAGACAAAAGGGAATTGTCTTTTGTGAGCTGGAGTTTTCTCTACTTAAAGGCAGGGTAGTTAACCTCCTGCAGGGAAATTCACAAGTCTTCACTGACCTGAAGAGGTGATTGTTTTTTTTTTACCTAAGAGCAACTAGAGGGTTTTTCTGTCTATTTGCCTGAAGACAAAGGTTTTAGTTGTTTTTTTTTAAAGGATTTTTCTGTAGGCTGACAATCTCTATTAGAGAACATAGGTATCCGGTTACAGCACAACCTATTTTTTTTTTTGACAAGCCACTTTTTTGTTTGTTTTATTTCTAACTCTTGGGTGTAAAGTTAGTTAAAAACAGAGAGGCAAACATGACAGAGCCCAAGGCAGAAACAGTCAAAGAGGCTACCCACAGGAGAGAACTGGAGGCAGCGAAAGAGGCAGAAAAAAACCAAGAGGCTGCCTACAAGAGAGCTATAGACGCAGAAAAAAACCAAGAGGCTGCCCACAGGAGAGCTATGGAGGCAAGGGAAAAAGAAATGGAGAAGAAGGAAAAAGAGAGGAAACATGAACTGGAGTTGGAGAAGGTAAGGGCTGAGTGGAATCTACTGGATAACCCTAGCCATCCTTCCCCAACAGTCCACAAATGGGAGCAACTATGTCCACAGTATGATAAATCCAGTGATATTGCTGAATATTTTCTCACCTTTGAGAGTCTGTGCACTCTCCATAAAATTCCTGAAGCTCACAAGATGACCACATTGGTCACAAAATTGACTGGAAGAGCTCTGGACATATTCAATAAGATGCCTATTGATGAGGCTTCTGACTATAATCAGTTCAAGGATTTGGTTTTAAAGCAATTTCAAATTACATCTGAAACGTACAGAGTAAAATTTCAAACCCTTAAGAGAGGCCCTGGACTAAGTAATGTGGCTTATCTAAACCAGATGAAGGATCTTTTAGATAAATGGGTCCAAGGAAGGGGTGTCACTAGCTTTGACGGAATGTGTGATTTGATAGCTCAGGAGCAATTCCTGAATATGTCCAAGGAGGAAATAAAACAGTGTTTATGGGAGAAGGAAATGGACTCAGCAGAAAGTCTTGCTTCTTATGCTGATCGATACGAGCAGTCCCAGACAGCCAGAGAGGCGGGGCAAGCTGGAACAAAACGAGTGGAGGGAGGAGAGAGGAACAACCCTGGTCACAGTTGGAGCGGATACAAGAAGGACACCCTCAGACCACCCCCTACTACCGGGGGCAGCCCAAGGCCCCAAATACGCACCAAGAAATACTCCAGACACCTTATTGTCCTGCCACACTGTTCTCCAGCAACCCACCTTGCCTCAGTGACCTGTCAGCTGGACGATGTTTTAAATGTAACGAGCCAGGGCATGTGAATGTCAGCTGCCCCAAGAACCCCCAACAGATTACAGTTCATTGCACTGGAATCACACCAGAGGTCCTCAGGCCCAGATACCCTCAGAGCGGAGGGAAACTGTAAATGTGGGCAGGAAGAAGGTCACCACGTGGAGGGACACTGGAGCACAAGTGTCGGCTATCCATGCTTCCTTAGTGGACCCCAGTTTAATCGACCCAGAAATGCAAGTGACAGTTCAACCCTTCAAGTCCAACTCTTTCAATTTGCCAAACAGCCAAGTTGCCTGTCCAGTGCAAGGGCTGGTCAGGAACGTGGACTTTTGCAGTATATGATGATTATACCATCCCCATGCTGTTGGGGGAAGACTTGGCCAATCATGTGAAGCTAGCCAAGAGGGTGGGAATGGTCACCCGCAGCCAGGCTAAGCAAGCCGTCCCGCCTAGCTCTGTTCTGGAAACTTCTACCAGGACCCGGTCAGAGGTGATGGACCCGGACCCCATGCCAACGTCTGCAACAGCAGTAGTGGATCCAGTCCCAGAGACCCAGACAGAGCCAGAACCAGAACCGACAGAACAACCAGCACCAGACCCATTGCCAGCACCGAATCCCGTACTTGCAACCCCAACACCAGAGGGCCCCACCGAACCTAAACCAGCAGCAGCCGATAACCCTACACAAGAGGCTCAGCCGGAGCCTGAAACCCAACAGTGCACCGGCGGAGAGCGGTTCACAGTCAACAGAAACAGCCCCATCCCCTACATCGCTTCCAGAGGGATCAAGCCTAGGTCCACAATCCAATGAGGAACTGATGTCTCCAGCATCAAGGGAACAGTTCCAGACCAAACAGGAAGCAGATTAAAGCATCCAGAGAGCTTAGACGGCAGCACGGAGCAACCCACTGCCTTTCAGCTCTTCTAATCGATCCAGGTTTGTTGTAGAAAGAGGACTTTTATACAAGGAAACTCTTTCTGGTGGACACCAGGAAGACTGGCATCCTCAGAGACAGTTAGTAGTTCCAACTAAGTACCAGGTAAAGCTCTTGAGCTTAGCCCACGATCATCCTACTGGCCATGCTGGGGTGAACAGGACCAAAGACCGTTTGGGGAGGTCATTCCATGGGAGGGAATGGGCAAGGATGTTTCTACCTATGTCCGGTCTTGTGAGGTATGCCAAAGAGGGGGAAAACCCCAAGACCAGGTCAAAGCCCCTCTCCAGCCACTCCCCATCATTGAGGTTCCATTTCAGCGAGTAGCTGTGGATATTCTGGGTCCTTTTCCGAAAAAGACACCCAGAGGAAAGCAGTACATACTGACTTTCATGTATTTTGCCACCCGATGGCCGGAAGCAGTAGCTCTAAGCAACACCAGGGCTAAAAGTGTGTTCCAGGCACTAGCAGACATTTTTGCCAGGGTAGGTTGGCCCTCCGACATTCTCACAGATGCAGGAACTAATTTCCTGGCAGGAACTATGGAAAGCCTTTGGGAAGCTCATGGGGTGAATCACTTGGCTGCCACCCCTTACCATCATCAAACAAATGGCTTGGGGGAGAAATTTAATGGGACTTTGGGGACCATGATACGTAAATTTGTAAATGAGCACTCCAGTGATTGGGACCTAGTGTTGCAGCAGTTGCTCTTTGCCTACAGAGCTGTACCACATCCCAGTTTAGGGTTTTCACCATTTGAACTTGTATATGGCTGCGAGGTTAAGGGGCCATTACAATTGGTGAAGCAGCAATGGGAGGGGTTTACACCTTCTCCAGGAACTAACATTCTGGACTTTGTAACCAACCTACAGAACACCCTCTGAACCTCTTTAGCCCTTGCTAAAGAAAACCTAAAGGATGCTCAAAAAGAGCAAAAAGCGTGATACAATAAACATGCCAGAGAGCATTCCTTCAAAGTAGGGGACCAGGTCATGGTCTTAAAGGCGCTCCAGGCCCATAAAATGGAAGCATCGTGGGAAGGGTCAGTCACGGTCCAGGAGCTGTTAATTATCTCATAGCATTCCCCACCTCCAACTGAAAGCCTAAGGTGTACCATATTAATTCTCTAAAGCCCTTTTATTCCAGAGAATTAAAGGTTTGTCAGTTTACAGCCCAGGGAGGAGATGACGCTGAGTGGCTTGAAGGTGTCTACTACAAAGGGAAACGTGCTGGTGGCGTGGAAGAGGTGAACCTCTCCATGACCCTTGGGCGTATGCAGCAACAGAGGATCAAGGAGCTGTGCACTAGCTACGCGCCGACGTTCTCAGCCACCCCAGGACTGACTGAACGGGCATACCACTCCATTGACACAGGTAATGCTCACCCAATTAAAGTCCAACCTTATCGGGTGTCTCCTCAAGCTAAAACTGCTATAGAACCGGAGATCCAGGATATGCTTCAGATGGGGGTAATCCGCCCCTCTGGCAGTGCATGGGCATCTCCAGTGGCTCTAGTTCCCAAACCAGATGGGGAGATACGTTTTTGCGTGGACTGCCGTAAGCTAAATGCTGTATCTCGCCCAGACAACTATCCAATACCAGGCACAGATGAACTATTAGAGAAACTGGGATGGGCCCAGTTCATCTCTACCTTGGACTTAACCAAGGGTTACTGGCAGGTACCGCTAGATGAATCCGCCAAGGAAAGGTCAGCCTTCACCACCCATGTCTGGCTGTATGAATTTAATGTACTCCCTTTCGGGCTGCAGAATGAACCCGCCACCTTCCAAAGCCTTGTAGATGGTCTCCGAGCAGGATTTGGAGAATATTCAGTTGCCTACCTTGATGACGTGGCCATATTTTCAGATTCCTGGGCAGAACACCTGGAACATCTACAAAAAGTCTTCGAGCTCATAAGGGAAGCAGGACTAACTGTTAAGGCTAAGAAGTGTCAAATAGGCCTAAACAGAGTGACTGACCTTGGACACCAGGTGGGTCAAGGAACTATCAACCCCCTACAGGCCAAAGTGGATGCTATCCAAAAGTGGCCTGTCCCAAAGTCAAAGAAACAGGTCTAATCCTTCTTAGGCTTGGCCGGATCTTACAGGTGATTTGTCCCGCAATACAGCCAAATCGCCGCCCCACTGACAGACCTAACCAAAAAGAAACAGCCAAATGCCGTTCAGTGGACCGAAGAGTGTCAGAAGGCCTTTAACCAGCTGAAAGCGACATTCATGTCTGACCCTGTGCTAAGGGCCCCAGACTTTGATAAACTATTCCTAGTAACCACAGATGTGTCCGAGCGTGATTCCGAGTTTTAATGCAGGAAGGACCTGATCAAGAATTCCACCCTGTAGTGTTTCTCAGCAAGAAGCTGTCTGAGAGGGAAAGCAACTGGTCAGTCAGTGAAAAAGAATGTTACGCCATTGTCTGCGCTCTGGAAAAGCTACGCCCATACGTTTGGGGACGGCGTTTCCACTTGCAAACTGACCATGCTGCGCTACAGTGGCTTCATACAGCCACGGGAAATAACAAAAAACTTATTCGGTGGAGTTTAGCTCTCCAAGATTTTGATTTCGACATACAACACATCTCAGGAGCTTCTAACAAAGTGGCTGATGCACTCTCCCGTGAAGGTTTCCCAGAATCAACTGGTTAAAATCGTCCTTCAGATGTGAAAAATATTGTTAGTCTTTATATACTTAGTAGTATATTTGGAGGTGCATGTGTCTTATTAACTCTGTTTTCTCCTAGAGCTCCAGGAAGAAATCACAGCCAGCATTTCACCCTATCTGTGATTTGGGGGGCGTGTCATAAACATAAAGGGAAGGGTAAACACCTTTAAATTGCTCCTGGCCAGAGGAAAAACCCTTTCTCCTGTAAAGGGTTAAGAAGCTAAGATAACCTCGCTGGCACCTGACCAAAATGACCAATGAGGAGACAAGATACTTTCAAAGCTGGGGGGTGGGGGGATGGGAAACAAAGGGTTCCTTCTGTCTGTGTGTTGCTTTTGCCGGGACCAGAGCAGGAATGCAGGTCAGAACTCCTGTAAAGAGTTAATAAGCAATCTAGTTAGATATGCGTTAGATTCTGTTTTGTTTAAATGGCTGATAAAATAAGTTGTGCTGAATGGAATGTATATTCCTGTTTTTGTGTCTTTTTGTAACTTAAGGTTTTGCCTAGAGGGATTCTCTATGTTTTGAATCTGATTACCCTGTAAGGTATTTACCATCCTGATTTTACAGAGGTGATTCTTTTACTTTTTCTTCAATTAAAATTCTTCTTTTAAGAACCTGATTCCTCTTTCATTGTTCGTAAGATCCAAGGGTTTGGGTCTGTGTTCACCTATGCAAATTGGTGAGGATTTTTATCAAGCTTTCCCCAGGAAAGGGGGTGTAGGGCTTGGGGGGATTTTGGGAGGAAAGACGTTTCCAAGTGGGCTCTTTCCCTGTTATTTTTGTTAGACACTTGGTGGTGGCAGCAATAAGGTCCAGGGACAAAAGGTAAAGTAGTTTGTGCCTTGGGGAAGTTTTAACCTAAGCTGGTAGAAATAAGCTTAAGGGGTTTTTCATGCAGGTCCCCACATCTGTACAGTAGAGTTCAGAGTGGGGAAGGAACCTTGACACCCAACAAATTCATTTTCATATCTGAGAAATAAACTTTTCCTTTCATTAAGTTCACTCATGCAATATTGTTTACTTAAATCCCATAAAAAGATGTACAGTAATGTCACAACAGAGTTTCTGCCTTAATACAGTGCATGCATTAAAATGCAATTATGCATATGAGGAACAAAGGCATTTGTAAGTTACATAGGAGATGGATGTCTTGGATACATTTTTAAGCACCAGCTAATAGCTGGTCCTTTTAGCAATCACAGTGATCTCACCCCAAGGAATGTGTTTGCTTGTAAAATTGCTCTTACTGGGTTTATATCTTTCATTAGGGATTTATGGGAAAACCTGTTTATTTTTTTATTAGTATTGTCAGAAAACAACGAACAGGGCATATTAAAAAGGTCTTAAAAGTCAAATCTGTCCAATACACTTTGAAAAGTAATTTTATGAAGTAATAAGATTATAATCTATTTTAATGTTTCATTTGCTCACTTCTTCCACGAAACTGTGCACTTTTCATATGGATGATTACTAAAATATTTACATAGGTTTTGTTTAAAAAAAATTGTACTGGACGATTTTCCATGGTAGGCATAAACTATTCATACTTCTATCCAGCAGGTGCAAAGTGATCTTATATCCTGGACTCTTACATGGCTCCGCTCTCAGGAGAGGTCATTAATCAAAACAGTACTTTGTTTGTTGTCATAAAGCATTATAGAATAGTCTACATGCACACAGGGGAAATTTAATAAGGTCAACAGTTCATTGCAGTGTGTATGGATTGTATTAATTCTCTTCCAGCTGAAGAAAGATGGGGGGAAATGAGGAATGTGGGGGGAAGAAACCCCAGCATTTCAAAAGTAGATAACATTTTAAAAAGAGACAAAGCTACAACTACACACTGTCACAGGGTGACTGGCCCCTTTAAGAGGGAGCAGGGTTCAGTACACCTGTGACTGATTAAGGGAAGGCACTTGAGCCTTATAAAGGGGGAGGCAGCAGCAGCTGAGTGTTGGTGAGCACCTGTAGACATTGCAGAGAGTAAGAAGGCTCCTGTGGAGTACTGAATTGAGGGGAGAGAAGGGAACACCTCAGTGGGGTAGGAGACCTGTAATGAAGACCAAATCCCAGGTAAGAAGTGCTGGGTGAATAGGAAGACATTGAGGGAGGAGGGGCTGTGCCCAGCTTGAGACTGGGTGAAGACTACAGGTTTGATTTCTGTTTTGAAAGACACTATGCTAAGCTTAATAAATTGGACCCCAAAAGGGGAATGTTTTGAATATCTGGACTTTCTAAGAGCTTCCCAAACAGAAGGGGAAAGTGAGGCAGGATGCTGCAGGGCAACCTCTGGCTAGCAGAGAGTGCTAAATGGCAGTTGTGCCCTTTAATATACACCAGAAACACGCTTTTCGAGAAAAGTGGAGTTCTGTTGAAATAACATATGAGGCCTGTTTCTGCTCCCATTGATGTAAATTGCAATACCTCCCTTGATGTCAGTGGTGTAGAATTGAGCCTTTATTAAATAAATTCTCAAATAAGAAATGTTTTAGATAAATGTTCATGGAAGGTCCTGAGGTGGATAGCTGTGAATATGCATTATGTGGTGCATATTTGACCAGCTCACAATTAAATGCATTTAAGTTGTTAACTGAAAATATCCTGTATATTATTTTCTGTATTTTCTAAACTTGCTAACCTCATATGTAAACCTTTAAAAAATCTTATCAAAGATTCTGTTCAAACTTTCCAGAAATGTTCATAATTTAGTATGAGACATGTTCATTTGAAAGGTGAACTTTTTTGGAAAGTTAAGAAGGTTGAAAAGAGGGTTTTATAGTGGAATGTTCACTTCAATTTTTACTAGAGTGTGGCTATATTACTGTAAGGCGCTCCCTTGTAACTCCAGCAGAGGTCACTTGATACCCAGGCTGTGCACAGTACTAGTCACTTCACAAGGGACATTGCATTTGAAAATCTAGAACAGTTTCTACAGGCAACTGACTACATAAAATCATTTAGTCTCTTTATACCAAGAGACTCTTGGCAGACTCATAAATTCCACTATTGTTTTAACAATAACTTATGTGGTTTTTGAAAAACAAATGTTGCTTCATTATTTTAAATCCACAGTGATTTACTTGTAGCTATTCCATATACATTTATTTTTTAACTCCATTGCAGTTCATTTCCTAGTAGCTTCTTTTATTTCACTTGAAATATGAGTTCATCTATCTTTGTTTACAAAAGTTAAGGTCAATTATATAAATGAATTAACTTAGTTGACTCATTTCTGGGGAATATCTCTGGTACACTGGTAGCAAATTAGCTGCTTGATTTGCAAAAATATCCACAAATAGTAACAATTAAGTGGGGTTTCTTCAGTTTCTGAACTTCTTTGAAGTTCTGGGATGGCTTCTCATAACTCTCATAAAAGAATAATTTGAGTAAATTACTTTTAGAAAATAATTCTACTCCCACCTGGAATGAGATCTTGTTAGGTGACACATGAATAAAAAAAGCATGCTATTATGTTTCATGACAGCAATCTCAAAAGACTAAATAGCAATGTAAAGGGACTAGAATGAGAATGAGCAGGAAAGGGATGATGGGGACAAAAGTTTAAATAAGATAGAAGAGGACCAGAGTGAGCAAGAGAGGGAGAGAAACTAGAGGGAGAGGGAAGGAAAAGTGGAAAGTAAAGAGAGGTACAGAAGAGGTAGAAAAATTTTTTGAGACAATGCTCTCTCACTGCCGTTAGTGGGGAAGACCTTTGACTGGACAGCAGGAAATGAGAGATGTCGAAATGCATGTGCAGGGGGAAAGGTAGCCACCACCCTGTGTCTCCCTCCCCCCCATCCCCCGCGCGCCCATGGTTCTCTGCTTTGGCATTGGCTGGGTAAAGGAAGATGGGGTTATCTGATTGGCTGCTGTGGGCATCCCCTCACTCACCATCCCCAATGCCTAGTTGAGCTAAGGCAGGGCTTTGCATAAGCCTTTTTTGGGTATGTGTACACTGCAATAAAAACCCACAGCACCAAGTCTCAGAGCCTGGCTCGGCTGACTTGGGTTTGGGCTGCTGGGCTACAAAATTGTGGTGTAAAGGTGCGGGCTTGTGCCGGAGCCCTGGCTTTGAAACCACCACTCATGGGGTCTCAGAGTCTGGGCTCCACTCCTAGCCCGATCATCTACACTGCAATTTTATAGCACAGGAAGCTTGAGTCAGCTGACCCAGACCAACTGCAGCCATGGCCTGGGTTGTTTTTTTTTTAATTGCAATGTAGATGTATCCTAAGGATGTCCGCAGCACCAAGTCTCAGAGCCCAGATCAGCTGACTTGAACTTAAGGGATGCAGACTGTGGGGTTAAAAATGGGGGATGTAGACATTCAGGCCCAAGCTCTATGACCCTGTGAGGGGGAGGATTTCAGAGCCAAGGCTCCAGCCCAAGTCTGAATGTCTACATTGCTATTTTTAGCAGGACCAACTCCAGGCACCAGCAAAGCAAGCACGTGCTTGGGGCAGCACATTTCCAGGGGTGGCGGCTTTCCGGCCACCCTTTTTTTTTTTTTTGCTTGGGTGGCAGTTGCTCTTGGGGCAGTTGCGCTCTTGGAGCAGCAAATTTTTTGCTTGGGGCAGCAAAAAACCTAGAGCCAGCCCTGATTTTTAGCCCCATGATCCAGAGTCAGCTTCCTGGTAGCACAGGTGGGTTGGAAGCAATAGAAATTGAAGTTCATATAATGCTGGTATGATAGCTAACTTACTATTTGCAGCTGTTATCCAGAGGGGGGGAAAGGCTAAAATGGTCAGCTCCCAGAGGTAAATGAGACTGGGATTGTGCAGTTGGACCTTGTGCTCTTGGGGAGCAGGGGGAGAGGGGGGAGGAGCTTGAAGTCGTCATGGACTGAGATTTCCCACCTCACCCCCAGCCTTGTGACCTCTGTCTGTCCACCTCCCTTATGTGGGGTAAGGGGTGGGTCTACTCCAAGTTACTGTGTGGTTCATGGTAAAGGCCCTGCCTGCTTTGTGAGAGCTGGGACAGGCGATGTACTGCCCCTCCCCGACGTATAATTAATAAAGTTGTGGCCTTTCATTTAAACCCATGCCATGTGTCTGTCAGTCATTTGCCTGCTTGTCTGGGGCAATCTAATCAGTGCCTTTTAACAGTCAGAGACATGAGCTGCTTCCTCAAAAAGAGTCAGTTCAGATATTGGGAAATGCAGGGGTGGTAGGGAAGGAACAAAACTTAAAGGAAATGACAGAGAAGGTGTTGTGGTTTTTTTTGGAATCAAATTCTGCTGGGCTGTATTTATTTATTGAAAAAGCATTTGGGGTGGATCCTGCCATTGGCAAACGACCCAGGTTTATGACTCAGAGCCTTCAGTAAATCCAAGCTCTATTCTTTGACATCTTTTCCATTCTCTTTTCCCTTTCCATTTTTGAGTCTGCAACTATAAGAGGAGCTGTCTTACAAATCATGAAATCTTGTAGAGTGTGCTTTTCATATGTGCATAATTAAAAATTATGGCAGCATCACCTTTTGTGGATGCTTTAATATATCCGAAGTAGGGAGCTGTTTGTTAGACATAGTAAAATCTCGTTCCTCGGTCCTTACTTTGTGAAGATTTTGTTCCTTCCACAGTGAACACTAGTCCCATCCCCCAGCCTGGGTTGTATTTAGTACATTGGCACAACATACATTACAGGTGGATTAGATGTCATGCCTACAACCTCAAATTCTGGCAGGGACAAATGCAGCAGCAGTAGCTCAAGTTACAAACTAGAATCAAGTATTGTGGAAATCAGCTTGATATCCAAATACCGAAAAAATAAATTAAAAAAAAATTCCAAATGTCTGAATTCTGATCACTAGTATAGTGGAAGACAAAATAAAAGGAAATCAGGGATCAACTGACTTAATTGTAGAGAATTATATGTACATAAAAGTTAGCCAAGCCTAGTTTTTAACTGCTCTTTCATACACTCCAGTTACAAATGCTTTAAAGGGAAGCTGCAAAGCAGTTGCGTGTGGAGGTGAGACAGCCATTCTGGCCTTGGTGTATTATAAATGTCATTAAGAGCTGGACAATTACATTTCAATATGTATAAATCATTTATTTTGTAGGTGGTGAAACTGCTGACTTGAAGTATATATTGTATTAAAACATGGATTTTATATTAAAACAGCTAAACTGGAAAACAGTTTTCCAATTTATAAACTATGGTATGAATGAACCAGATAACTTTTGCATACTCATGTCTCAACAAATGCAGAAGTTGTAGTAGTACGTTTATCCAAAAGAGTGGAAGATGTGAAACCAATTAAATATACAGAAGATCATTTTAAATATACCATGCATGTTTTCATCTCAATAGGGTTACCAGTGTCCCAATATTGGTTGGATCTACTAATGAAACCTTTGGTGATTGCCATAAACAATAGAAACAAACATACAAGTCAGTGAGAAGATGCCTAAAATATGAATGTAAATAGCATTGCTGAGAAATAAACAAAACAATACTGTCAACATTCAACAAAAAGGAAGAGTTTGGAAACATTTCAGGTAACTAGTAAAGTTGGTTACAAGTATAAATATGCTCTTTTTTTCTATGGAAATTAAACTGGATTCTGAAAAAAATGATAAATCTGAATATTAAATCATAGCTCTAAATAACAAAATCATAGATAATTTGGAACCTATTAAATTAAACAAAATGGAAGATTAATGGAATAAATGTAATAAAATGAGGGTAGTGTGTAAGAAAATCTGCTTTTTGTGACTATAAATCTTGCCAGAATACAAGAAAAACTAAATATTGGTTCATTGTTCCTTGAAACTGTGGTGATCTGAGCTTACCTTTCAAAAATAGAATCTCAAAAATAATATCTGGTCACAATGGATCTGCAAGAGTCATATGTTTATCTAGTCTTTTAAGACTGGTATGTGCGTCATTCTCACAGCTCAAAGAATCTGTTAGCCTAGGGAGAAAAAAGTTAAATAATACTTTATAACTCAATATTTGCAGCTGAGATGGGTGAATAATTAGTTATTAGATATTGGGCATTGATTTAGGAATACACTATCACCTTTCTGAGACCACCTACACCAGAATTTCTCAAGCTTTGATCCATGAACTATAAAGAGTTGGCTGGTCACATGATGCTACCTTTCCACTTAGTTTCCACTACTAAATTACATTAAAATTCAGGAAAAAAAATACAATAAATACTTAATTTTATGCAGAATCAATTGCCATAATTGCTACAGGGATGTTATCCAATTGTATTTGGATTGGAAGGTGATCCGTGTGATAGTGAATGAGAAATGAAATGATCCATGAAGGAATTGTTCTACGAAGATGTTGACCAGTCTATGAGAGAATTTAGGAACCCTTGTTTGTTCATTCTTGCTAATATCTGAAACAGTATCCATACAGCTTCCTTTTAATGCCACTGAAATGCTCAACAGAGGATATAAGAAATGCTTGGAGCACAGACATGGCAGTGGGTGGAAACAGATATGTGAAAACATGAATAAATTTACACATATATGATCTCAGAGTCAAACTTAACCAGCAAAAAATTCTGATTGGCACTTACTGGACACAGTTAAGAATGAAAAAAAGACAGATTAAAAGGAAGGTATTTTTGGAACTGTGAATGATCTAATGGTAATTTTTTACAGATGTTTTGCTTGGACTTTTCAGGTAAATCAGCTCTGGGATAAGATAATTAAATGTTAATGTTAAGACTTTTTCATCAACTATTGTTAGGGCAAGATGTATTTGGTTTCTCTTAAATGTAAATTCTTCTACTCCAGATCCTTCTTGAAGCTCTTACAAGCTCCCCAAAGATAGAGCAGAATCATGAAGTTCATGCTTCTTATTTGACTCTCTGGTCCCTTTCCGCTTCAGGAAATCTGCTGCTCTCTGGGAGAGTAATGCCTCCTTGTCAGACCCTAGCATTAAGGAACATTGATCCTGCCTTACACAAGCAATTTGGAGCAGCTTCTAAGGGTCTCATCCTTTGAGCTCGTTTGAGGTTCAAAGCACTCCTAGATGATCTAGGAACCTGTGAATATTTCTCTAGAAAGGTAAACAAGTGGGAAGATTACTTCATTTAAAAAGAAAAGGAGTCCTTGTGGCACCTTAGAGACTAACCAGTTTATTTGAGCATGAGCTTTCGTGAGCTACAGCTCACTTCATCAGATACATACCGTGGAAACTGCAGCAGACTTTATATATACACAGAGAATATGAAACAATACCTCCTCCCACCCCACTGTCCTGCTGGTAATAGCTTATCTAAAGTAATCGTCAGGTTAGGCCATTTCCAGCACAAATCCAGGTTTTCTCACCCTCCACCCCCCCACACAAATTCATTCTCCTGCTGGTGATAGCCCATCCAAAGTGACAACTCTTTACACAATGTGCATGATAATGAAGTTAGGCCATTTCCTGCACAAATCCAGGTTCTCTCACTCCCTCACCCCCCTCCAAAAACCCACCCCCATACACACACAGACTCACTCTCCTGCTGGTAATAGCTCGTCCAAACTGACCACTCTCCAAGTTTAAATCCAAGTTAAACCAGAACATCTGGGGGGGGGGGGGAGGAAAAAACAAGAGGAAATAGGCTACCTTGCATAATGACTTAGCCACTCCCAGTCTCTATTTAAGCCTAAATTAATAGTATCCAATTTGCAAATGAATTCCAATTCAGCAGTTTCTCGCTGGAGTCTGGATTTGAAGTTTTTTTGTTTTAAGATAGCGACCTTCATGTCTGTGATTGCGTGACCAGAGAGATTGAAGTGTTCTCCGACTGGTTTATGAATGTTATAATTCTTGACATCTGATTTGTGTCCATTTATTCTTTTACGTAGAGACTGTCCAGTTTGACCAATGTACATGGCAGAGGGGCATTGCTGGCACATGATGGCATAAATCACATTGGTGGATGTGCAGGTGAACGAGCCTCTGATAGTGTGGCTGATGTTATTAGGCCCTGTGATGGTGTCCCCTGAATAGATATGTGGGCACAATTGGCAACGGGCTTTGTTGCAAGGATAAGTTCCTGGGTTAGTGGTTCTGTTGTATGGTATGTGGTTGTTGGTGAGTATTTGCTTCAGGTTGCGGGGCTGTCTGTAGGCAAGGACTGGCCTGTCTCCCAAGATTTGTGAGAGTGTTGGGTCATCCTTTAGGATAGGTTGTAGATCCTTAATAATGCGTTGGAGGGGTTTTAGTTGGGGGCTGAAGGTGACGGCTAGTGGCGTTCTGTTATTTTCTTTGTTAGGCCTGTCCTGTAGTAGGTAACTTCTGGGAACTCTTCTGGCTCTATCAATCTGTTTCTTTACTTCCGCAGGTGGGTATTGTAGTTGTAAGAAAGCTTGACAGAGATCTTGTAGGTGTTTGTCTCTGTCTGAGGGGTTGGAGCAAATGCGGTTGTATCGCAGAGCTTGGCTGTAGACGATGGATCGTGTGGTGTGGTCAGGGTGAAAGCTGGAGGCATGCAGGTAGGAATAGCGGTCAGTAGGTTTCCGGTATAGGGTGGTGTTTATGTGACCATTGTTTATTAGCACTGTAGTGTCCAGGAAGTGGATCTCTTGTGTGGACTGGACCAGGCTGAGGTTGATGGTGGGATGGAAATTGTTGAAATCATGGTGGAATTCCTCAAGGGCTTCTTTTCCATGGGTCCAGATGATGAAGATGTCATCAATGTAGCACAAGTAGAGTAGGGGCTTTAGGGGACGAGAGCTGAGGAAGCGTTGTTCTAAATCAGCCATAAAAATGTTGGCATACTGTGGGGCCATGCGGGTACCCATAGCAGTGCCGCTGATCTGAAGGTATACATTGTCCCCAAATGTGAAATAGTTATGGGTAAGGACAAAGTCACAAAGTTCAGCCACCAGGTTAGCCGTGACATTATCGGGGATAGTGTTCCTGACGGCTTGTAGTCCATCTTTGTGTGGAATGTTGGTGTAGAGGGCTTCTACATCCATAGTGGCCAGGATGGTGTTATCAGGAAGATCACCGATGGATTGAAGTTTCCTCAGGAAGTCAGTGGTGTCTCGAAGGTAGCTGGGAGTGCTGGTAGCGTAGGGCCTGAGGAGGGAGTCTACATAGCCAGACAATCCTGCTGTCAGGGTGCCAATGCCTGAAATGATGGGGCGCCCAGGAGTTCCAGGTTTATGGATCTTGGGTAGTTAGCAACTCTGTGTGTGAGGCTGCTAACTATTGCAAGTAATGTGCTTCCTAGAAGAGACCACTGGCTCAGGTTGAGATTAAGCATCTTTCCAGTCAAGTTGTCTCATTGCCCTTCCCTTCTCTTGAAGCAAGTTCTTTTTAAGTCATTAAAACTATCCCTAAAGATTTTAGATCTTCAAAAAAATCCTATTTATCTTCTGCCAAACAGAGAAAGCCTTAGTGATGACAGTCATCTTACAAGGGGACAGGCACAGATTCAAACCTTCTATAACCTGAGATCTAGAGGGTACAGGTATCAGAAGGGACAAGGTGAGTCTCAGCACTAGTTTCAAAGATCTAATATTAAGGCCCATTAAGCCCTTTTTGGGGGCCCAAGAAGAGCTTTAGACCACCTAAGGAAATGGCTCAGGGGATAGATCCCCTTTAATTTATCAAGAAGAATTTGGGGAAATTCAGTGTTGTACATCAAAGCAATGAATTTATAGAGAATGTGAAGATCTCCAGTGTTTTCAGATCATGCTTATGGTAAGATGTCATTGACAGAAAGACAATGGATTTCCACCTATAGTGCAGTGCAGAATGAAGTTGATTCTAGAATTTCAGAAATACCATCTTCTGTCTATTGAGATCTGGCCCAAAGGGACTGGAAACCAGTTGGTTGGCTCTCCCCAGCTAGAATGGGGGAGTCTGATGGCAGATGGCCTCTTTGGGGCTGGAGCCAGCATATGTACTTTGAGCGGATGCCAGGCTCCCTGAAACAACAAGAGGCTGACACAGAACTACAACAGGTTTCAGAGTAGCAGCCGTGTTTAGTCTGCATTTGCAAAAAGAAAAGGAGTACTTGTGGCACCTTAGAGACTAACCAATTTATTTGAGCATGAGCTTTTGTGAGCTACAGCTCACTTCATTGAACTACAACAGATTCTTTTGTGGCCCTCCTTCCGCATCTTGTATCCAGCAGATACAGGGTAAAGCAGAGAATCTGGGTGATCAGGTTCTACCAGTTAGTTTCCTGTGACTCAGGCTGCTGAATTCTCACTCTGCTGAAATCATTGCCACTTTATGCTCTGTTTTCTGCCTTTTTTTTTTTTTTTTTCATCCTTTCAACATCTCAGAGTTGTTACTGCTGCTGTGACCTCACAGTGTTGCATACCTTGAAAAGGAGTACTCTGCAAAACCTCCAGTAAAACCTTGTCTCTAAGAACCTGGGACTTGACTCTGTTTCACATAAGGGACAATGGGTGCCAAACAAAGATATAAACCAAAAGAAAATACAATGGATAATACCAGAGGCAAACAGCACAGAATCTCAGTTTTAGGATATATATTTTTTGTAGCATATCTGAAGTATTTTACTCTGTAGTACTTTCTAACATCCCTATATATGTTTGGTCCTGTGATGGGGTGTACAAACCCCACACTGAGCAACAAGGGCTTAAGAGTACATTTTGTGCTCAGTCAGTTCTGCCCCACCACACTTGCATGCTCCATCTGCTGGAGGAATTAAAAGGCAGCGAAGTAGCTCAATTGGGGAGCAGTGCTGAAGGTGAGCAGACCTGCAAACCACAGCTCCAGCAGAGCAGAGGGGAAACCTAAAGGCTCTGACACAGCTGCCCAAAGGGGCACTCCATGAGGAAAGGGAGGACCCTCTGCAGAGGCACGCAGAGAGGAAAGTATCCTGTGGCCCTGGACAGTGGCCACTCCCTTTTGCTTCCTTGTGATTTGGATTTTCCCACCAGGCAAAGGTCTGGGACTGAGGTGACCCCAAGAGGGGAGACGAGAGAAAAAGGCCCAGGGAGGATAGCCTTAAGTAATCTTGGTTGCCAGGCTACTGATAGCCCAAAGGGCCCTGGGGTCAGAGCCTGGTGGAGTGGGAGGACCTGGGCTCCCCTTTCCACAACCCCCTTGGCAGTCTGGGGTTGTGGCCGTGACCACTAGGCCACACTTCCCAACCAGACCCTGAATGAAGACTATTACAGGTCCCTAGCATGTGAATGGGAAGCAAGCACTTTACTCAAGAATGACACAAACTTTCCTTCTCGCTGAAGTGTGGAGTGGTGCTGATGTGCTTTAAAGGAGCTGCAGCTAAGACAGGGTGGCTGCCATGAGGGGAGACAAAGGATGGGCAACAGGAGGCATCCCAGGCCTGATAGAGACAGGGCTCACTTTTAATTTTGGTCTGCAGACATCTGTTGATGGAAACAGTTAACATCCTATGGTCTACCCATGCAGGTATTGTCTTTGCATGGACAATTACATTATATTTTACAGCTATGCTTTGGAAAACATGCCCACAATCCCAGCGTAACTCAACATTTTTACTAAAGTGATCAGCAAGTGAAGAGTTAATAATGTTAAATTTTAAGGTTTTTTTTAATTATAAGCTTGAGAGGAATGGGAGAAATTGACATTTCCCTTAGAACCGTTGTTCTTCTCCGAGTGCTTGCGCATGTTGATTCCATTGTAGGTGTGCACATGCCCATGTGTGTAGTCGTCAGACTTTTGCCTTAGTGGTATCCATAGGGATAGCCATGGTGCCCCCTGGAGTGCCGCGCTCATGGTGCATAGTATGTCAGGTGCCACCATCCCTGCACCCTCTCAGTTCCTTCTTACCACCTGTGGTGGTTGGTCAGAGCACCTCTCTTCGCAAGTGGTTAGTGGTTGTTCTTGCCTTGTTAAGAGCTCTTCAGCCTTAGGGCTTTGTAAATAGTTTTATTTGTTTCTTTGTAGTTAGATAGTTGTAGTTAGTTGACAGAGTCCGTAGGGGACTTTGCCCCAGACAAGGCATGCCCTGGTCCTCCAGGTTCAAACCTTGCATGGACTGTAGCAGGACTATGCCTGTTAGTGATCCCCACGGCAGCTGTCTCAAGTGCTTGGGTGAATCGCACGTCAAGGAGAAGTGCTGTATTTGTAACTCCTTGTTCAGAAGGTCGAAAAGCTCCTGTGCCTGGTGGCAGTGGAGGAGGTTCCTCGGGACATGCACAGAAGAAGTTTCTATTCCTGTTATTTCCTAACCCAGAAGGCCAAAGGGTTGCCTCGGACCCATTCTGGACCTGCATCGCCTCAATAAGTCTAAAAGTTGAGATTCCATATGGTTTCCCTGGCCTCCATCATTCCTTCCTGGATCCAGGAGACTGGTATGCCACTCTCAACTTGAAGGACACTTATTTCCATGTTTCCATATTCCCAGGACACAGGCATTTCCTCTGTTTTATAGTGGGAGGATGCCATTTGCAGTTCTCAGTGCTCCCTTTTGGCCTATCGTCGGATCCAAGGGTGTTCACCAAGTGCATGACGCCAGTTGTGGCTTACCTCAGGTGGCGTGGGGTCCACGTGTTCCCATATCTCGACTACTGGCTCATCAAGGACAGATCTCTGGAGTGGGTGAAAAGAAGCCTCCATCTGGTTTTCTCCACCTGTCTCAGCCTGGGCCTGTTGATAAATGTGGAGAAGTCCATGTTAACACCAGTGCAACACATAGAGTTTATAGGGGCAGTTCTCAACTCCACGTGAGCCAAGGCCTTCCTTCCAGAGGCATGGTTTCAGGCCATGATGGACTTAATCTCCCACGCTCACCACGGCCCGTACATACCTGCAACTATTGGGCCACGTGGCTGTGTGTACATATGTGGTCAGTCATGCCTGGCTCCATGAGGCCCCTGCAAACATGGCTGACCTCAGTTTACATTCCCAGCAGGCACCCCCTGGACCGAGTGGTCACGGTGCCGAGCCATGTCCTACAGTCTTTGGACTGGTGGCGGAACCCCGAGTTGATGCTGCGAGGGGTTCCCTTCGTGGCCCCATCTCCTTCGGTCACCCTGGTTTAAGGGGAGTTGGCTGCAACACAACCTAGCCCTGAATATCAACGTCGGAACTCAGAGTGGTTCACCTGGCTTGCCAGGCTTTCTTACCCCATCTGAAGGAGAAGGTGGTACAGGTCCTGATGGACAATACGGCCACGATATATTACATCAACAGGCAGGGTAGTGCTAGGTTCTCAAGCCTTTGTCGGGAAGCTCTGCGCCTCTGGGACTTCTGTGTATAGCACAACATCTTCCTTGTAGTGGCCCATCTGCCCAGAACCAGGAACATCCTGGCAGATCGCCTCAGCAGGTGCTTCTGATCTCACTGCAAGTGGTCGCTCCATCTGGAAGTGGCTAACCTAATCTTCCACAGGTGGGGGCTCCCCAGGTAGACCTGTTCGCGTCTTGGCAGAACAGGAAGTGCCATGTGTTCTGCTCTCTACAGGGCAGGGACAAGGGCTCCTTGTCAGATGCCTTCCTGATTCCGTGGTCGGGAGCGTTGATGTATGCCTTTCAGCCGGAGCTGTTGATCCATAGGGTCCTGCTCAAGGTGAAGCAAGACAGCGCGATGATCATCCTCATTGCCCCAATGTGGCCTCAGCAACACTGGTTTGGCATGCTGCTGAGCCTGTCAGCAGCCACCCCGCTGCAGCTGCCTCTTCGACTGGATCTGCTGTCCCAGAACCACAGCAGCCTACTGCCCCCTAACCTCACAGCGCTGCACTTGACAGCCTGGCTGCTGCGTGGCTGAGCGGGGAGGAACAGCAGTGCTCCGCTTTCCAGTGGGTTCTGTTGGGAAGCAGGAAACCCTCCACCAGGGCTACCTACGTGGCGAAGTGAAAACGCTTCACACGCTGGGCCTCAGATCTGCTCATTCGTGCAGAAGAGGCCTCGGTCCAGGGCTTGTTATTGTCTTTGGTCAAGGTTCACCTGGCAGCCATTTCTATGTTCCACCCTCTATTTCAGGGCAGGTCGGTCTTTGCTCATCCCATGATGGCATGGTTCCTGAAGGGGCTGGAGTGCCTTTACCCACATATCAGGGACCCGGTCTCCCTTTGGGACCTCAAAGCTAATGGGGCTCCCCCTTCGAGCCCTTGGCATCCTGTTCCCTTTTGCTTCTCTCCTGGAAGGTCTCCTCCTTGGTTGCTATAACTTCGGCCTGTCGGGTGTCGGAGATCAGGGCGCTCATGTCTGAGCCCCCTTACATGGTCCTCTATATGGATAAGGTCCAACTGCGTCCGCACATGGCCTTTCTACACAAGGTTATTTCCCAGTTCCACACGAGCCAAGATATCTACTTACCGGTCCTATATCTGAAACCTCATGAGACGGATGAGGGGCACAGGATGAATACCCTGGACGTCAGGCGGGTGCTGGCCTTCTACATTAATAGAACAAAGTTGTTCCTTAAGTCAGTACAGTTGTTCGTGGCTGTAGCTGACAGGATGAAAGGTTGCGCAGTGTCAGCCCAGAGACTCTTGTCCTGGATCACAGCCTGCATCTGCTACTGCTATGAGCTGGCGAAGATGCCCCTACCAGCAGTCATGATGGCTCACTCAACTAGGGTGCAAGCTTCCTCTGCAGCTTCTCTTGTGCAGGTGACAATTCAGGAAATTTGTTGGGCTGCAACCTGGTCGTCTGTCCATACGTTTGCTTCATATTATGTGAAGCTCGAGATGACGCTGGCTTCAGCAGAGCAGTGCTCCAAACTGCAAATCTGTGAACTCCAAGCCCGACACCAAGGATTCTGCTTGTGAGTCACCTATAATGGAATTGACATGAGCAAGCACTCGGAGAAGAAAAAACGGTTACCTACCTTTTGTAACTGTTGTTCTTCGAGATTTGTTGCTCATGTCCATTCCATTGTAGGTGTGCGCACGCTCATGGTGCAGCATATCAGGTGCCACCATCCCTGCACCCTCTCAGGTCCCTCTTGCTGACAACTCCGAGAGGGCCCAGGGAAGGCGGCGCCTGATATGCTGTGCCATGAGCGCAGCACTCCAGGGGGCGCCATGCCTGTCCCTATGGATACCACTAAGGCAAAAGTCTCTGACAACTGCGCATGTGGGCGTTCGCACACCTACAATGGAATGGACATGAGCAACAAATCTCGAAGAACAACAGTTTCAAAAGGTAGGTAACTGTTTTTTCAGGATGTTTAGAGTCTCAAGTCATATTCCTGTATGGACAATACATAGAGTATAGTTTTCCTTGTTTCAGATGTTAGAATCTTGAGATAAGAATACAGATAATTTATTTAAACCTTTGCAGTTGGTGTTTTGAATTGTAAGCAGAAAACCTCATTAAAAATACATCCTTATGACATCAGGTAACCACCGGCCAGATTTTCAAGTAGTTTATAGGGTTGTTTAAGGCTGGTTATACCTAGTTTTTGTGCTGATTTAATTACATTAGTTTCTAAACTACTTTGATTTCTAAACCAACACAGTTAAATTGGTGTAATCTTCTACTGAGGATGCAGTTATACTGATAGATATTTATATCACTCTCTGAAATAAGCTATATATAAACTGATAATGTTTGTATAACTGCATCCACACTAATGGTTGCATCAGAACAAAAATTCTGTGTAGACAAGTCGTCTAAGAGTATGTCTACACTGCAATGTAAGCCCAGGTTTAGTAGAACTTGAGTTAAAGACCCTGTGTTTATTAACGTACAGCTTGAGTGTCTGCACTTGTTTGTAACCTGAGGTTAGGAATTGTTGAACCCTGGGTCCCAATATGGGGCTCCAGCGTCTACTCTGCATTATGTGTGTCCAAGTCCAAACACCCATATCCCTAGCACCCTTCTAAAACGTGGCCACTCTAGTCCTTTGTGATGCAATGCATGAAAACTCGACTGTCCACCAAAATTGATTGTCCAGAGGACAAAGAAAGTCAGCCTATGGGATGGTGGGATAATTGTAATGGACTTCCAGAGCATGAGTCCGGTTGGGCTACATCTACATTGCAAAACAATTAGGGCCTGAACCCTGGGTCCTGGCTTGACTCAGGCTCTGACCCTTCATCCCTTGGAGTTTTGGGACCCTGGATCTGAGCCCTGGGTTAGTGCGACTTGTGTGTAGATGGAAAGGGGGTTACGCTTGAACCTGAGTTTGAATCTTGGGCTTACATTGCAGTGTAGATGTACCCTAAGTCTGAGAAGGGTGTGTGTGTGCATGCCTTATTTTATATACTTGCTGAATCACAAGATGTTTATAACTATCATTTTTATAAAAATGAGTTGTTTGTTTTTTGGCATTGTTAAATCAGTACAAAAACTGTGTGCAGAGCAGCTCCCATGAGACTGATTTCAAGATCATTAGAGAAGTCAGCATTCAGAGGGAAGGTTGTAAATTCAGCCAATTTACAATATAGTTTGCTTTAGTTTCTTTGTACCACTAGTTCCCTTGTTGGGACTAGAAATGGTAGTGGGGAGGCGGTTGAGAGTTAGAAATGGTGCTGCTGGTTCCATATCTCCCTGCCTCCACACTCATTCCTGCTGGGGGGAAAAAAGCTATGAATAATTCCATTACTTTCCCTTGGCCTATCTGTGGTTTTTCTTAGATTTTACATGACAAAGTTACTTTCCTAATTATGACTAATCACAAGTGCTGAGTATTCTTCTATCTTCTTTCTTTTATTAACTTCTCCTCCCACAACCTCCCCCCGCAACAATCCTGCTTAACATTCTTCCAACCTCAAATGCTGAAAGGAGAAAATAGAACAAAAATATTTGTGTTAATTTCACTGACTTTCTTCACTTGAATTCACAATAAGACTTGCAGGTTCAGCTGAGGGACTAAAGAATGGGTTCAGAGATGCCGATTCCAGAAGGAGCACGGGAGGGACTGGGTGAAGGGGGCTGCTCTAGGGCCTGCTGAAATAGGAAAATAGGTAAGGCCCTGTGCATTCACAGCCATGGAATTTTGCAGTGAAATTCACTCCTGGCAGCACCATTATGCTCCAGAATATGAGTTTTAATTAAAAAACAAAACAAAAAAATATTTATCTGGCTCTTATGGTTGTGGAGATAACAACAAATGTGAACAGACTATAAATCAATGCAGTACAGCCCACCTGAGTCTGCAGACAGCCTGAAACAACAGTCTTAAGATGTGTGAATTTCCCCATTCATCTCAAACAGAGCTCTGTGGCCTCCACGGTTCACAGTTATGGAATGTGGCAATTTTCTAAGATGGATAATTCAACATTTTTGACAAAGAATTTGCCATTTTACTATAGCCTAGCATTTTGTTTTCTGGCTCCCTGCCCTGCTGGAACTTGTCTATAGCTGCATCTTGCCCTCAAGGTTTCCTCACAGGGGTAGTCAAGTTAAAGTACCTACTGCCTGCACTGTTCCATTGAGCTAGACAGCAGGGCATGGGACACCCAGAATCTAGTTTATGGATAAGGAGTGGGCAAACCCAGATGTGTAGGTTGTTGACCTTGAGCTACTTGGAGACCAGCACAGTAGCCAGGGAGTTAGCATGATGATCCACTGAAGCAGGCTACAAGAGAAGGGTTGGGGAACCTGAGGTAAGTAAACTATCAAGTATTTGAGGTTACAATCCATTATCCTCCACATGACAACACAAATCACCATAAGGACCGCAGTGGGGGCTAAGAGTGTTAGGGTTACTTCTGAGTCTAGTAGGTGTCTTTCCCAGCTGAAACAATGAGGAGTCTGGTGGCACTTTAAAGCCTAACAGAACTATTTGGGCATAAGTTTCATGGGTAAAAAAACCACTTCTTCAGATGCATGGAGTGAAAATTACAGATACAGGCATAGATATACTGGTACATGAAGAGGAGGGAGTTACCTTACAAGTGGAAAACCATTGTTGACAGGGCCAGTTCAGTAAGGGTGGGTGTCACTCCCAATAATTGAGGAGGAGGTGTCAATACCAAGAGAGGGAAAATTGCTTTTTACAGTGAGCCAGCCACTTCAGTTCCCATTCAAGCCCAAATTAATGGTGTTAAATTTGCAAATGACTTGTAGCTCTACAGTTTCTCTTTGAAGTCTGTTTTTGAAGTTTTTTTGTTGAAGTATGGCTACTTTTAAATCTGTTATAGAACGTCCAGGGAGACTGAAATGTTCTCCTACTGGCTTTTGTATGTTACCATTCCTGATGTCTTTGACCATGCGATGGTGTTCCAAGAAGAAAGATAGCTAGGCAGAGACTGGCTCCACCCAACAAAGAGAGGGAAGAACATCTTCACAAGCAGGCTGGCTAACCTAGTGAGGAGGGCTTTAAACTAGGTTCACCAGGGGAAGGAGACCAAAGCCCTGAAGTAAGTGGGGAAGTGGGATACCAGAAGGAAGCACAAGCAGGAGAGCGCAAGAGGGGAGGACTCTTGCCTCATACTGAGAAAGCAGGACAATCAGAGAGTTATCTTAAGTGCCTATACACAAATGCAAGAAGCCTGAGAAACAAGCAGGGAGAACTGGAAGTCCTGGCACAGTCAAGGAATTATGATGTGATTGGAATAACAGAGACTTTGTGGAGAAACTCACATGACTGGAGTACTGTCATGGATGGATATAAACTGTTCAGGCAGGGCAGAAAAGGTGGGGGAGTTAGATTGTATATAAGAGAGCAGTATGATTGCTCAGAGCTCCAGTATGAAACTGCAGAAAAACCTGAGTCTCTCTGGATTAAGTTTAGAAGTGTGAGCAACAAAGTGATGTCATGGTGGGAGTCAGCTATAGACCACCAGACCAGGAGGATGAGGTGGGCAACTTTCTTCAGGCAACTAACAGAAGTTACTAGATCACAGGCCCTGGTTCTCATGGGGGACTTAACTCACTGTGATTTCTGCTGGGAGAGCAATACAGCGGTGCACAGACAATCCAGGAAGTTTTTGGAAAGTGTAGGGGACAATTTCCTGGTGCAAGTGTTGGAGGAACCAACTAGGGGCAGAGCTCTTTTTGACCTGCCTCTCACAAACGGGGAAGAATTTGTAGGGGAAGCAAAAGTGGATGGGAACCTGGGAGGCAGTGACCATGAGATGGTCGAGTTCAGGATCCTGACAAAAGGAAGAAAGGAGAGCAGCAGAATATGGACCCTGGACTTCAGAAAACCAAACTTTGACTCCCTCAGGGAACTGATGGGCAGGATCCCCTGGGAGAATAACATGAGGGGGAAAGGAGTCCAGGAGAGCTGGCTGTATTTTAAAGAATCCTTATTGAGGTTACAGGGACAAACCATCCTGATGTATAGAAAGAATAGTAAATATGTCAGGCGACCAGCTTGGCTTAACAGTGAAATCCTTGATGATCTTAAACACAAAAAGGAAGCTTACAAGAAGTGGAGGCTTAGACAAATGACCAGGGAGGAGTATAAAGATATTGCTCTGACATGCAGGAGTGAAATCAGGAAGGCCAAACCACAATTGGAGTTGCAACTAGCAAGGGATGTTAAGAGTAACAAGAAGGGTTTCTACAGGTATGTTAGCAACAAGAAGAAAGTCAAGGAAAGTGTGGGCCCCTTACTGAATGTGGGAGGCAACCTAGTGACAGAGGATGTGGAAAAAGCTAATGTACTCAATGCGTTTTTTTGCCTCTGTCTTCAAGAACAAGGTCAGCTCCCAGACAACTGCAGTGGGCAGCACAGTATGGGGAGGAGGTGACCAGCCCTCTGTGAGAAAGAAGTAGTTCAGGACTATTTAGAAAAGCTGGACGAGCACAAGTCCATGGGGCCGGATGCACTGCATCGGAGGGTGCTAAAGGAGTTGACGGGGGATGTGATTGCAGAGCCATTGGCCATTATTTTTGAAAACTCATGGCTATCAAGGGAGGTCCCTGTCAGGGTTCCCTCCGCACTCTGAACTCTGGGGTACAGATGTGGGGACCTGCATGGAAGACCCCCTAAGCTTATTTCTACCAGCTTAGGTTAAAAACTTCCCCAAGGCAAAAATCCTTCTCTGTCCTTGGATGAGTACTGTTGCCACCACCAAGTGAGTTAGACAAAGATTCAGGAAGAGGACCACTTGGAGTTCCTGTTTCCCCAGAATATTCCCCCAAGCCCCTTCACCCCCTTTCCTGGGGAGGCTTGAGAATAATCTACCAACCAGATAGATAAACAAGGTGAGCACAGACCAGACCCTTGGGTTTTTAGGACACTAAAAACTAATCAGATTATTAAAAAACAGAACTTTTTTATAAAGGGAAAAAAAAGTAAAAGAAACACCTCTGTAAAATCAGGATGGAAGGTAATTTTACAGGGTAATAAGATTTAAAACATAGAGGATTCCCCTCTAGGCAAAACTTCAAAGTTACAAAAAACAAGGATAAACCTCCCTCTTGGAACAGGGAAAATTCACAAGCTAAAACAAAAGATTAATATAATGTATTTCCTTCCTATTACTTACAGTTTGTAATCTTAGATGCTTAGTTCAGGTATGGCTTTAAGAGACATATTTTCCCTGCCCTGGTTCCTTGCTGACCCGGAGAGAACACAAAGAAACACAAAACAAAAATCTCCCCCCACAGATTTGAAAGTATTTTCTCCCATTATTGGTCCTTTTGGTCAGGTGCCAACCAGGTTATCGGAGCTTCTTAACCCTTTACAGGTAAAGGAGGGATTTTATGCTACCCTTAGCTGTATGTTTATGACAGTCCCGGATGACTGGAAAAAGGCTAATGTAGTGATCAACTTTTAAAAAGAGAAGGAGGAGGATCCTGGAAACTACAGGCCAGTCAGCCTCACCTCAGTCCCTGGAAAAATCATGGAGCAGGTCCTCAAGGAATCAATTTTGAAACACTTAGAGGAGAGGAAAGTGATCAGGAACAGTCAGCATGGATTCATCAAGGGCAAGTTATGCCTGACTAACCTAATTGCCTTCTTTGATGAAGTAAATGGCTCTGTGGATGAGGGGAAAGCAGTGGATGTGTTATTCCTTGACTTTAGCAAAGCTTTTGATATGGTCTCCCACAGTATCCTTGCCAGCAAGTTAAAGAAGTATGGGCTGGATGAATGGACTATAAGGTGGATAGAAAGCTGGCTAGATCATCGGGCTCAACGTGTAGTGATCAATGGCTCCATGTCTAGTTGGCAGCCAGTATCAAGCAGAGTGCCCCAAGGGTCGGTCCTTGGGCCGGTTTTGTTCAATATCTTCATTAATGATCCGGAGGATGGTGTGGATTGCACCCTCAGCAAGTTTGCAGATGACACTAAAGTGGGAGGAGTAGTAGATATGTGGGAGGGTAGGGATAGGATACAGAGGGACCTAGATAAATTAGAGCATTGGGCCAAAAGAAGTCTGATGAGGTTCAAGTGTAGAGTCCTGCACTTAGGATGGAAGAACCCCATGCACTGCTACAGACTAGAGACCGAGTGGCTAGGCAGTAGTTCTGTAGAAAAGGACCTAGGGGTTACAGTGGATGAGAAGCTGGATATGAGTCAACAGTATGCCCTTGTTGCCAAGAAGGCTAACAGCATTTTGGGCTGTATAAGTAGGAACATTGCCAGCAGACTGAGGGATGTGATCATTCCCCTCTATTTGGCATTGGTGAGGCCTCATCTGGAGTACTATGTCCAGTTTTGGGCCCCACACTACAAGAAGGATGTGGAAAAATTGGAAGACATCCAGCGGAGGGCAACAAACATGATTGGGGGATGGAGCACATGATTTATGAGGAGAGGCTGAAGGAACTGGGATTATTTCATGTGCAGAAGAGAAGAATGAGGGGGGATTTGAAAGCTGCTTTCAACTACCTGAAAGGGGGTTCCAAAGAGGATGGATCTAGGCTGTTCTCAATGGTAGCAGGTGACAGAACAAGGAGCAATGGTCTCAAGTTGCAGCTGGGGGGGGGGTTAAGGCTGGATATTAGGAAAAAACTTTTTCACTAGGAGGGTGGAATGGGTCCCCTAGGGAAGTGGTGGAATCTCCTTCCTTAGAGGTTTTTAAGGTCAGGCTTGACAAAACCCTGGCTGGGATGATTTAGTTGGGGTTGGTCCTGCTTGAGTAGGGGGTTGGACTAGATGAGCTCCTGAGGTCCCTTCCAACCCTGATATTCTATGAATCCCTGTGATTAATCCCAGTATCTGTGTTGAGCATCATTCATTTGAAGGACATTTGTGGCTGCAGTGGTCTGGTCTGTGCTGGAGCTAACTAGGATCAGGCCTAGTCTGCACTGTACCGCTATCACTAGGCCGGTGCCGTTGAAGGGGCACAACCGCCCCTAGTGTGGAGGCAGTGAAGTGTAAAGGCACTTTGGACTGGTCTAGCTGTGGCTGAAGGGGGAATATGCTGCAGGGCTGTAAAACACCTCGGCAGGGCTGTAAGTGCGCCCACAGGGGAGTGAAGCGCTCTGACTATTGTGGTTACCAGCCATTACCCCGCACCCCGGCAGGAACAGCTGCCAGGGCAGGAGTCGAGCCTTGCCCTGTCTCAGCCTGCCACCCCGCTTGCACGCACCCAGGCCTGTCTGCCGGCCGGGGCAGGGCGCTGCTGCCTCCTCCATGCGCGTCCTGTGCCTCCCCCGCGGCTGGGCTGCAGGCTGGCGGGGGGCAGGGTCAGCAAATTGGCCGCGCCTCCCGCCCGCTGGGCAGGGAGAAGGGCTTGGCTCTGAATCCCGCTCCGTGGCCGCCGCACTCCAGGCGTCCGCGTCTTGGCAGAGCCCAGCCCGCCTCTCCGCTGCCCTGTGCAACGAGGCAGAGACGCCCGGCAGTCGGCGAGCACGGCCCGGCGGAGGAGCCCGCTGCAGCAGCACCCGCCCTGCACACAGCTCAAGGGCGGGGACCCCCCCGACCCCAGCCTCTCCGTGCGTGAGGGGACCCATCCTCAGCCAGCCCGCCGCCGGCATCCCCCGGCTGCAGCGACTCCAGCGCGCCGCGCTACCAGGTGGGTGCCTGCAATGGGCAGCGGGGGCTGCAGCCTGCACAGGGCGCCGGCTGGGGCTCCTCGGCCAGGGGCTGGGTGTGTGCGCGCCGGGGGGCATGGCGGGCGGGCGCACATTTCAGGTGACTGCATAGCCTAGGGGGAGCAGGAGGGTGCGCCTGAGGTAAGGGGATGCTGCAGCAGCAGTCCTCCTCCCCCACCCCAGTCGATGTCAGACTGGCCGGGAATTGCAGCTGGATGGAGAATAACTGATGCATGTTACCGGAAAAGCGGAAAGGAGCCGGTGCGCTTCATTGCCTGGACTTCAACAAAAAATCTACTCGGGATCCAGGTGACCGAGCCTCTGAAGTTCTGCATTGTCGCCTTCTGGCATGATGCGCACAACAGAGGGGGCCATGGATGCTTTTTTTTTTTTATCAGCACATACTGGGACAGAGAGACACAGAGATGGGGCCCAGGCTGCATTTGCCGGCTCAGACTGGGACAGACGGGCAGACATGCGCGTGCACACATACAGGCCATGGCTGCATGTACAGGCTGGGATGTGTGTGTACGCTCGCACACACACAAATGGTTGAATTTCTCAGCTCACACTGAAGACTGAGAATGCCACACACACATCCAAGGGCATGTCTGTGTTTTCCATCAGGCATTGGTGGGGGCAAACACACAATCACTCATGTACATAGGGACAAGTCTGTTTCAAACTGGTGGGAGATAGATACATTACAATGGCTAACGCCTGACTTTCCCAGTTTGTGTTGGTGGGGTGCCTACACACACTCACGCAGGATGATATGTCTTCATTTCCCAGCTGATGCTGGAGAGGATGATGATGATGATGATAGGAATAGTGTTTGCATTGCAGTCAAGATATGTTTCCTGCATAGAGCAAGTTTTCTCACTGCATGCACTATACCACCAGCAAAGCTAGGAATGAAGAAAGATGCTATGCTTGTATCTAATAAAAGAAGCTGCATATGGATGCTTTAAAAGTTGTGATATGGTACTGTAACAATGGCTGGGATAAACCTCTAGATGAAGCTTAAACATCTGGAACTGGCAGTAGGGCATGGTATTATATAACTGACTCAGTGGAAATGGGGCAGAGCCATTTAAAATGTTTCTTCATAAATTGTGTGTGGCTTTTGTTAACGTGAATTGTAAATGAAATTTTACTCAGGAAGTTGCTACACTATTACAGACAGTAGCTTTTCATTTTTTCCCAACTGGTTCCCAAAAGTAAAAGAATGCCCTGTATTTTTAATTTGTGAGGAGTGCTACAAGAGCATAACAAGCTTCTTGAGTTTGTGCAGATTATTTAAAACTGTGTTTTGGAAATCATTCCCCCAACCCCCAAAGTTCTAATGCTTAACATGATCATCTGACCTGGGTTTTGTCACTGTCCCCCCTTCAGTTATATTTTATAACCACTTCAGCATTCTGGAAGTCTGCACTGTTGATATTCCTATCAAATAAAGCAGCAATGCAGATATTATGGACTAATAACCAGTGAAATAGAAGACCTTGCTGTGCTTCTCAAAGTGAACTAGGTTTCCAAGGTCGAACAACAAACTGCAGTGTAACTTGTGTATGTTAACATATTGGTTCAGAAATATTCATGAACCTCACTGGAGGACTAAAGAGAAAAGTCCTGCTTAGGTAGGCTTTTAAAAAAATAGAGAATATTCTTCTTCTGCTACTAGTGTATACTCTAAATTATTTATTACTTAGTTAAAGTGCAAGAAACTGATTAAATTTATTCCCCAAATATCCATAGCTGAGTTTTAATGGAACTAGTTTATTTCACTGCATGACTAACAGATTTTCTATTCACTAGATGAGTAACTTGCAAGATGACACTGGCTCAAAGATTAAAGTCTCATCAAATATATTGTATTTTCTTTATAATGTAGTCCTGGTTGGATTGTAATATTTATCGTATATAATAACTAGCCTTTGTTCTTATATCCATACCTACCACAATTAAACTTTTAATCTTTATGTAAATAACATGACCTTGACTTTTAGAGGTTACCCAAAGGTGGCTAATATAATCTGAAACAACTGTAATATTTCAGAAATTCAATAAGATGAAATGGTGAAGTTCAATTTAGTGTTACTTGAAGAATTAATGACCAGAGTTTTTTCTTTTCATTTATTAAAGTTGACAGAGGCAGAAGACTTACTACTTCTCTCATATCCATTTTAAATAAATTACATACATTTGTATTGATTTAAGTGTCAAGTATGAGGTTTAGTATTTGCATATTTCTTTAGAATATATTTTTAATCAACATCTTTCCAATATAGATAAATGGTAAAGATATATCTGAAAAAAGAGTTTTCCCCAGGTGAATACATAATTGGGACATAATATAGTACTTGTGATTGAAAAGTACTGTACAGTAGAACCTCAGTTACGAACACCTCAGGAATGAAGGTGTTTTGTAACTCTGAGCAAAACGTTATGGTAGTTCTTTCAAAAGTTTACAACTGAATGTTGATTTAATACAGTTTTGAAACTTTACTATGCAGAAGGAAAATGCTACTTTTAACCATCTTAATTTAAATGAAACAAGCAGATACAGTTTCCTACCTTGTCAAATCTTTTTTAAAATTACCCTTTTTTTAATAGTTTACATTTAACACAGTACTGTACTCTCTCTCTATATATATTTTTAGTCTCTGCTGCTGCCTGATTTCATAGCTCCAGTTCCAGATGAGCTGTGTGGTTGACTGGTTAACACTGGTATTCGTAACTCTGAAGATTCTACTGTAGTCGGAAAAACTCTTTCTCTCCTCTCAATATCTCTCCAAGCTTTCACCAGTTTCCTTAGTACACTCCTGGCTCTTTATGGTGTTGGCTGCCTCATTTACCATTTGGCCTTTTGTGCTCATTTGCCTCATGGAACTGACTTTTTTCCTCAGTCCTCTGATGCTCAAAGGTTCTGATACAACTTTTCTAGACTTCTGATTTTTATCTTGGCTCCATTCCTTTTATCTTCTTTAAGCTTAGGAATGGTTGTACCATGGCAGACCATTGGTCATCTGTTCCTGTAGAAATACATTTTAATTTTAGATGCTGATACCTGAAGGGCTCTGCTTAACAGAGTATATAATAAAACATTTCAGAATCTTTTAAAAATACAACTTTGTCCACAGACAAATACTAGAACTTATGTAAAAGTAAACTTAATAACCCGTCACACCTAATTATAATGAATATTCCCCACCAACTAACCTCAACTAAAAAGGAAATACAATTCTTTAGTTTCTCCCTGATAGGATGCCACACTGAACTGTGGTATTTATTAAAGGGAAGAGCATTCTAATGTTATAGTCTGGCAACATAGGAAGCCTTGCCCCTTCTTTTCATGAGTTTTCCCCTAAAGACAGCATTGCTAATCTCCATGGCCACTTCCTTACTCCAGTGCCAGTGCTTGATGTCAGGTGAAGGGAGAATATATTCATAATGCTAATTGTACCTAATTCACTTTCCTTTAGTTTCTTAATCTTGGTGTATTTGTATAGAGAAAGTTCTATAACCACTCTTGGGAGACTGGTGATTTGCTTCAGTACCTTCAGATTTCTTGGGGAGTGAGGGCTTCTGATTCACTTCAGATTGGTTTCTAGGTTTGGGGGAGGCTTCATCTTTGGTTTCTCAGGGTGCCTTCAGCTTCAATTCTTGGGTGTGTAGAAGGTTTTCTCAAATAATTCTGTTATATATGGCTTAAGGTTTCCACGTGTCTGTGCTTTTAGCTCCACGGAACATCTTTATCTCACTACGGATTGTTTCTCTGTGGAAGGCTAGCTGTTTGGTTCAATATTCCTGTGCTCTTCTACCATCTGTATCAGATTTGCAGTGGGACATGGGTAGGGAAACTGGATGCAGCTCAACTTGTTAAAATGTTTCTACTGTTGTGTGGACTAAGCCTGCCCTGATCAGGGGACTTGCCTTATATACGGAGAAGTGGATAAATTGTTTTAGCATTCCTATCTCTCCTGAATTTTAATGTTTTCTAGACACCTTTTTCCAAAAGATCATTATGAAAGATATGGTGTGGTATCCTGGAATTCCTGCAGAGCCCATTTTTCAAACATGTCCTGTGTACTTGTTATCTGCTAAATTTGAAGTCTGCTGCCCTACTGGAGCGGGGAGAGATGAAGTTGAGGGGGATGATATTCTGATATGGGGGATTCACCTCTTGGGTATTTTCCCCTAAAGTTCCTAAGGGGTTGTGGTTCTTTATCTGAATTTGATTTGCCTTGCTTACTTAAAAAGATTCCTATCCTCTGCAATAATAGAATGAGTGTACTCAACCTCTTTCTTTGGTTGAGCATATTTTGCTACAGCAAGGTTCTAGTCCACTAAGCTCGTAGCAAAGGTCCTACATCAGTGTGCAAACCTAAATACATGTGCACAGGGGCTGTAATGGTGTTGAATTATTGACAATTCAGAATGTGGGTTTGATGGTGACTATGGTTAGACAAAAATGAAAAACACTATTAGAAGTTACAGAAATCTGATTTTTTATTAACAGTTTCCTTAAGATTTGCATTTAATTGTACTATCTTCAGATTGGGATAATTTTCCAGTTTGTAAATATGAACTTGCAATGTCCAGCTACCTTCCATATAGACTTTGAGGCAGTTGTGACTCATTACTATATGCTAGTTCATCAATTCTGGTTAATGGAAATTCTGTTATGTTCCTCCACTAGGGAGGTTTGTTACAGTGATGGCAGCAGCAAGGGTCTGAAGGGAATGGGTTTTGAAGTTTCTCTTTGAGGGAAGGATTAAGGGAAGGTTATCAGATGATCTCAATGTGAGTTCCCCAATAGCCAATTAAAAACAAGTCCCATATACCTTACTTTTTTTGTGCACTATTAGATAAAATTAAAGGCAGAGGAAGCTTTCAGGAAAAAGACTGCAACAGGTCAAATACTGTTAAGGACAGGGCTTTGGAGGAAAGCTTGGGCAAAGTGGTTGTCCAGATGTAGCTGGTGAGTTTTCAGGGCCCTCTTTCAGTTTCTGAAAACTTTCTTGCTTGAGATTTGATGTTTAAAGCCTTACTGCTACTAACAGAGAAAATCAGAGCAGGGAGGGAATTGGAAGTTTCAGCTTTAAAAACCACCAGAAAGTTAACCTCTTATCTTTAACGTGAAGCTCAAGTCCTGTGAGGAAATTACAATTATATTTTATTAAAGATCAGGAGGATTTGTATAACAACCTTTTAGAAGTGCCCCAATGTAGCAAATAGAATAGCTGTAGTTTTAGAAACCAAATTCAATTATTTGCCTCTTGTTTTGAATTCTCTAGAGCTAGGTTTATTTTACATCTTAAGAAATTACTATTTTTTCAACACAAAATTAATTTTGTTTCCTGAAGAAATAATATATATTTTAACTTATAGTAAGATTAAAAATAAAATGTGAATTAAGTAAGACCTCTAGCCGGAGCTGGAAGACTTAAGCCTTCTTAAAGTAACTGAGGTTATACAGAATATTATTATTGGGGCTTGAATTAGGCCCTGCTAGCTAGAGGAATAAATTAAATAACCAGAGGTAGATATTGCCTTGGTGAGAAACTCAGCCCTCTTGTCATCCTCAGCTGGAGAGTGTTGGTATTCCTACCAGAGTGCTGTCCCTGGGCACTGCTTAGGGACTCCATCTCTCATAGCCTCTGGTAGTTGGTGTCTGATGAATTTGGCCTTTAGAGAGTGGGGCATGGGGAATGTGAGGAGGAAAAGATGACCTAGCAGGTGCATGAGAACTCTTTTCCCTGAGTTATTTAGGGATTACTGAATAGCTAGTTTATGAATCCCTATGATCTCATTCACACAAACAATTCACAGTCCCTGCTTCCCCTCCTGCTCCTTCCCCAAAATACTGTAGTGAGTAAAATTCCATCTCACATGAAGGTAATGGTGCTACTTTGAGGATGATGTACTGCCTCAGGTGTGAGAGAAAAGGATTCAGATAGAGAATGGCTTGCTCTTCTTTCTCAGGAGAATGGCACTAATCTGGCTGTTCTGAGGTCTGGGTTTTCACCTGCACAATAAAAGCTTCTCCAGTTTTGAGCCCTGAGGAGGGGAACCCTAGCAAAATGGCAGGTGGAAGCTGCTTTTCCATGAGTACTAGCTATCAGATTACTGCCAGTTAGGGTGGCTAGCAGCACGGGAAACAAGAAAGCTAAAACCATGGAGATAGGGGGTATAGAAATTAACAAAAATGTACTAGATACAAGAAAAGCAGGTACAACCTGCAGATCCAAAATGGTCTCCATACAATAGCAGCTGATGGGCCAGCTGCCAGAGAAGGTGACCAGTGGTGTGGTAAAGGCAATAGATAAAAGGTGGGAGTTTAGATGTAAAGCAGTTAGTTGGAATCTGACTGTCATTGAGAACACAACTCTAGCTGACATTGGTGAGGACCCAATAGTTAGGGTCAAGGTGTGATATACTAGCATCACATATCTATCCTCAAGGAGAGTAACTGTGTTTTGCTTACATCGGGTCTGTGTTTTTTGTTTGTTAATCTATGTTTTATTATATAAACATTTTTTTCAAAAGATGCCTACGTCCTTGTTTTTGCTTTTTTACAAATATTCCAAAAGAAATTAAAATATCACAGTCAATAAAAACAGAAATAAGGGCTCAATATGAAATACAGAAACAGGTGAAATCACACAATGATTCTGATCCACAATACCATCACTGTTGGAAGACTGGTTCCATACTTTCAGAAATTCCATATGCTTAATGTAATGGTTTTTCCAGCTTGAGATCCCACTTCTTTTCATTTCTCTGTTCCTTTCAGCTAAATGAAGTCTAACTTTCCAAATTCATTTATATCTGAGACCTCTGCTTCTTTCAGACATAACTCCTGCTGATTGTAGCTTGGTATTAGCCGCCAACCTCTTTTAGTTTTCTTTGGTGCGAAGGACATGATCAAAACCAGACTGTTCTCTGATTGAAAATTGTAGCATTTCTGTAACAGTCTAAGGCTCTACACTGCATCTATCTGACTATGCAAATCGCACAGACACTTACCCTGTATGTACAGACACAAATGACAGTTTAATGTAGCCGGCTTCTCTCTGTCTCTGCTACTGTTGCTGATGTAATCCGCATGTAAAATCACTGCTCTGTTACCACATTGACTATATACAGCATGTCATTTGCACAAGTGGTACATAATGCAAAAAATGTATCTTTTTTTTACCATGAGTTTTTGGAGACATAATTCAGTAGCAATTGCACATTATACAGTGGGGTTGAAGCCCAAACTCGTGACCACCACAAACAGTTGTGTAAGATTCTTCTAAAGAAAAAAGAGACTGAGGGACTTCTGTTGTATTCCTCTAATTAATACTGGTCTTGTTACATTTTCTCATTAAATGTAACTTCAGGACTACTAGGATAGACTGAAATGTAATCAAAAGATTAGGGTTAGAATCAGTCGAACTGGCTAACCCTGAGACATTCACAAGACTTTGATAAATCTGCCTACGTATGTATTATAATTGAGTTTAGGGATATAGAAATAATTTTAAGCTGCAGCTATGATACAAAGTTAGTTATTACCAACTGATTCCTATTTCCTCCCTCCAGTGATTCAAAACCTGCTTTTGAAATTTGTAAAATGGTTGTTCGCTCTTATCAGTTGCCAGAATGAATGCAAAGGAGACAACTTGTATATGCATAATGGCTGCTGTCCATCCACCTGTGGAAAGAAAAAATATGCACTACCAGTTTTAAATGTTTATTTCTATTACTAATAGTGTACTTGCAATAGGAGGAGGCAGAATCTATGGGTTTCAAGTTCACAAATTCCACGTCATGATTTTATTTATTTTGGACTATTTTCCTGAGTTTATCAGATTCATGGAACAGTAATATAGATGTCATTTAGGTGAAGGAGGTGGTGGATGGGATTTTGTTAATTGCTTGATCCTTTTCAAAAGCCTACAGTACCTTTTCTAATTTTGTTCACTCCAGTTTTAAAAGACCAAAATATGAATGCCACCTCTTGCTTCTCTCAAGGCTTTTCCACGGCTTGTAAGAGAACTCACTGCAAGGAACCTTCCTGATATTCAACCCTTTCTGATTTCCTCTTGTTGTTCCTAGTTGGAGCTTCCTTTACGATTCTAAATAATTACTCTCCCTACTTGTTGTTTACATTCTTCAAGAGTGTTATACAGTGTATGAATTCAGTTTACAGAGGGACTGTTATATTCCTGCTATGTGATGTAATGCCTGTGACTGTGCAGTTCAAAATTGTCCTGGCCTTTATAGCTGCCATCTCATATTGCATATTCACTTATAATTTGCTGTCTGCTGTCACTGCACATCTCTTCTGGCATAATTGTTTTCCAGGTTTCTCCCCCTTATTTAAAACTGTTTTGTCTTCCTTTGGGAGGTGTGGTTTGGGGTTTGCCACTCTTCTTAATTTAATATCCTCTGAAGTTGTTAACTCCTTCCTTCAGATCATCATAAATAGAGATGCTAAATAAGATCAAATACCAATCTCTACTGCACTTCCCCCAGTTAGATATATTACCACTTTACATTACTCTTTATTGGCCTTCAGCCAATGTTCCTACTACAACCAGCTTGCATTAATTTAAAAAAAATGGATAAGATATACCAGGGGTTCTCAAACTGGACCCCTCAGGAGGTCGTGAGGTTATTACATGGGGGGTCACGGGTTGTTAGCCTCCACCCCACTTTGCCTCCAGAATTTATAATAGTGTTTAAATATAAAAAAACTTTTTTTTAATTTATAAGTGGGGGGGTTGCACTCAGAGGCTTGCTGTGTGAAAGGGGTCACCAGTACAAAAGTTTGAGAACCGCTGAGGTATACTATTCTTTACTTAAATATATTAACTATTGCATTCTAATAATCCACTAGCATTATTATAATTTATTTTGTACCTACTGCATTTACATGTAATACTTAAGATTATGAAAAATGTTAGTGGGGAAATAATATTTTTCCACTCTTTAGTTTATTTACTTTGTACATTTGGTAGCATTTTGTTTATAATTCAGTTTCACTGTTACTCTGTATAATCATTTTCTCATTTGCTAAAAAGATCCTTATAAACATCAACAGGGGAGCAGAAAAACTCTGAACAGGATTTATAAGGAATTACTAAAAATATAATGACATCCTGTTTAAAGGTACTTTATTAGAAACTAAAATAATTGAAATGGGTCAATTTGTGGAAAAATTAAGTTTACAGAGACCCTTTAAGGAGGGATTTGAATAAGAGAGTGGCTCTAATTGTGTAGTTACGTCAAAAAAGAAATCAAGTTGTCTAGCACGATCCGTTCTCTATAAACCATACTACTTTTTAGTACACGGTCCATTATCTTCTCAATGTTGGATTTATTTTTTTCTATTTGTGAATAAAATTCCCGATGAGAATGTGCAGGCTAACTTATTTATGTGGTAGCATGAAGAATTGGTCAATGTTTTAAGCCTTTTATAAGCATGGTTGTAAAAACTTATTCTAAGATCCACTTTGGATATAAGTGGTGAAATCCTGGGACCATTGATGTGAATGGGAGCTTTGCCGTTGACTTCACTGAATTTCACCTAATTAAAAACAGATTTAGTCATTTTAAGACACTAAATATAAGAAAAGGTCTTTGTATAAACAGCATCTACTAAAAATAAATATTTTTGGCAATCAATTAGGACCTGGTTTAATAAGCATTATTTATTTACTATACGTACTGATACCACACATCCTGGGTGCATAATTACATGGCAGAAATAATAAGGAAATAGGATATAAAAACTGTTTGCAAATAATAATAAGGATCTGATATAGGTCATAATGTACCCAAACTCAGAAAAATAAAATAAAAACACTTCTCAACTTATATGCCTTTTATATAATATATTACTCCTGGTGGAATTCTACGCCACTGCATGCACAGAATTCATGTCCCCCCACAGATTTCTTTGCTTCCCTGCAGAGAAATGACTTTCTGACAGGGAAGCAAAGGGAAGCTGCAAGAGCAGAGTCACGCACCACTCCCTAGCTGCACAGGTACATTTTTTCAGGCACCTGGAGCAGCCACTGAGAGGTAAATCACTGCTGGGCTGGGGATACCCAGCCAGTGCCTCCTACCCTGAGCCAGGATTAGCTGCGAGTCCCAGCTGGGCTGGAGGCAGGAGGGTGGGACTTCCTCTTTCCCTGCAAGGAGTGGCTGGGGCTGTGTCAGACCCACCCCCAGAAACCTCCACCAGCTGCAGCTGCTTCCTGCCCCCATCGCTCCTCAGCTGCGGGGTGAGGGGTCATGGTATGGGGAGCTGCTCCCCTATCCACCCAACCCGCATGCATCTGGACCTCCCATACCCAGACACTGCCCCCCAAGACTCACCTGGTACATCCGGAACCTCCATACCCGAACCCCACCCCATTGAACCTTAACACCTCCTCTGGAGCAGCCTGCACTCCAGGCCCCCACCCCTGTACCCAGACCACCTCCCACTGAATACCCTGCACTCAACCCCTGCCCCCCAACAAGCCCCGCCCCAACCCGCTGCACCACCCTGAGCCCCCAAATCCGGACCGCCACACCACTGACCCCCAGTTAGCTGCACCCAGAACCCCACCCCACCAAGCCCCACTCCCCCAGCACTCAGATTCCTCTGCTGATCCCCAATCACTTTCACCTGGAAGCCCTGGCAGAGTCTCATTGCCCTTGCACCTGGACCCCACCCAATAAGCCTCTGTGCATCCAGATCCACCCACACCTAGACCCCACACTGAGCTGCCTGCACCCAGGGTGTTTCTGGGGCAAGCCCAGGCCTTGTGCTGTGTCAGGGTTGGATACAGCTTCACCACTGAGTCCGTGTTCCTGGGGTGGGGAGGCTGCAGGGTGATCTCCCACCTTTGTGCAGCCAGTGGCCTGTGCTCCCCACTGCGATGCTGGAGCCTCTGCATTTATTTATTGATGAATAAAACTGGCAGAATTTTAAAATAGTGTGGATAATTTTTATTTTTTTGGCACAGAATTTTTATTTTTTGGCACAAAATGCCCCCAGGATTAATATATAGTGAGGTGAATTAAAGATGGTAGGCCAAATCTTCAGTTGTCCTAAATTGGTGTGTAGCTCCAGAAAGGCTAATAGAATTATGCTTTTTTTACAGCCGCTTTGGAGCTGGCTCGGAGTGTCTATTTTAACTTTGGATTTTTTAGCATTAGTTGGTGTAACTCAGACTCTTAACAGTATTGTAAAAGTCCATAGTATCTCACAGTAAAGCAAGTGCTGTTTCTTGGCATCAGAACATGTTTTCAGTGGTTGCTGTACAGTTTTTTCTTTCTTTTATTTGTTCTCCTCTCATTTCATTTGAGTTGTGGACTTTTTATAAGTTGTAAGAGATGTGAGTTTTATGCTGGGAAGTGATAATGTGTTTGTGGGTGGTATGACAGTTTTATTCCATTTCATATATTCCAATGTTTCTGGCAGCTTTACCACGTTGAAAAGTTGGCTGAAACAAATTGCCATGTATGCTGCAGGTATCTTGAATTTGCACCTCTTATTGTGTACTTCTAAAAATGATCTTGGTTAATTAGAATCTAAAAATGTGTCAAAAGGGTGTGATGAGGTATTTCAAAAACAAAACCTTAAATGAATCTGTTTATGGACTGGGGTTACTTGCTGTCTGCAAAAAAGATCTTTTAGCTGTTTGTACTTAAAGTCATTCAGATAATCTTATTTCTCATTTGCTTAAGAAATTTCCAAATATCTGCACTTGTTGACAAATTAGATAAGAAATAATGGCTAGTATTCAAAACAATTGATAAAATTCAGCTTGAAATATATGCAGTCTCTGAAAGATATTTTATTATATAGAAATCCATTATAAACAAAACTTTAATGGAATCACTGAGGTGTACACATAACCAATATGAGTAACTGTGTTTATCTTTGTTATAGTTTTCCTTGTCCTCTCCACCCTTCTCCTATTATTATGCTCATTCCTACTGTCTTCTTTAAATTTAGGCCCAGATCTTGCAGTACACTGATGGATTACATACATGGTAGGAGGGACCTTAGGATCTGATCCCGCAGACACTTCAGTTGAACTACTCATGTGAGTAAAGTTAAGCAAATATGTAAATGTTTGCAGGACTGGTGCCTGAGATTATGAAATCATTGGGGCAAGGGCAAGTCTTTTTAATAGATTCAAGGATATTAAGGTCAGAAGGGACCATTATGATCATCTAATCTGACCTCCTGCACAATGTAGGCCACCAAATCTCACCCACCCACTCCTGCAATAAACCTCTCACCTATGTCTGAGCTATTGAAATCCTCATATCATGGTCTTTTATTTGTTGGGTAGTAAGCTTTTGGGAGTTGTGTACAAAAATAATCACAAACTGGATGAAGTGTTAGGGGTCAATTCTGCAATCCTTGCTTAAGCAAAACATCCTTTGATTTTAATGGCAGTTTTGAAGAGTTGGTCACACATTCCTTATGTTTTTGTAAACTGACTGAAGGGAGAATGATTAAAACAACCCTCTCCAAGCAACCACAAATTCAGTACTAGAGCCGACTAAGCTATATAATAATACTTCAGAGGTACTTTTGTATGCACTTTCCCACTGAGTGGGATTGTTTAGATTGTAGTATAAAGAATTTCTTTACATTTTATAGATTATGAGGTGATTGATTAATGAATCAATTATTTGTATAAATTAGAAACTCCATATGGTAATTTATTGGATCACTGAAACATTCAAAAGTTGCATCCCGGAATATCAAAAGTTCATTAGCAAACAAGGTTAAATTGTATGTTTCCAAAATTATTCACTTAATCCTCATAAGTATATCGCCTTACCAAACAGCAGAGTTAAGTATTTGATCAGTTTAGATTAAAGTGATCATTTACTACTTAAGGAGCCTTTGTGTTTGGGCTGTAAAAGTACATTGCACCTCCCTCTCTTTCTCTTGTGTACATGCTGAGGAGACACCCGTCTTCAAAAATTGTTGTGAAAACCCTCAGGAGGGTTTATCATTAGTGTCACGTACAGGTCTTTAGGTGACCTAATCATCTAGAGTCAATAAATGTGTCAGTTCTACAGAGGAGAGAGGTCTCAATGTCTTTTTGTTTTTGCATAATTTTGTTTTTCACATACTGGAGTAGCAGTTCTTCCACACACACATAGTTACAGTCTTGGCTTTCAGATCCTGTTTATTACTGAATTCTGTACAATAAAGCATGATTACACACACAAGAGTTGTGTGTTTCTCAGGTTCTCTCTCTGACCATCTTCAACACCAGTGTAATGTGCTGAACTCATCTTATGCTCCTCCTCTCGGGCAGGACTTACAGCTCTCAAAAGAACACTGGTGAGTCCCATATGTATAGAGCCCTGCGCAGATACAAAAATGTGGATCTACATCCGATGAACATCCACCAGGATCAACCTGCGATCGCCTAGCTGTGTTTTACCTGTATCCGCATCTGCACCCGCAGCAGCAAGTCATCTCACAAGGGCTAGCAGGGGGCGTGGGGGAAGGGAGTGAGTGGGGAGGTGGGGTCTCGCAGAGAAGAGGCAGCGTGAGGATGGGGTCTTGAGGAGAAGGGACAGCACTGGGGAAGGCTGGGGGGAAGGGGCGTCACATTGCGTGCTGCTCCTGAGGGCTCGCGAGCGATGTCACACGGCAGCAGCAGTGCGTTTTGCATCACAATGAAGTGAAGGAGTGGGGGCGCCAGGGCCCCGCCTACTCCAATACCTGTGGCGGCGGGCGGGCCCTGCTGCCCAGGAACTGGAAAGCCCAGGACTGGGAGCACGGCCAGTGCTGCCTGGCCAGGCCGTGGTAGGGATGCTGTCGCTGCCCAAGGGGCCGAGCTGTTGGACAGGAAGTGGTGCGGTGAGTGGGTGCTGGACAGTCCCGACTCTGGCCTGCCGCCCAGCCACTGGCTGCCAGCTCCGAGCGCGCTGAGCCCCCCGGACTGCCTGAGCTGGACGCTGCGGGCCAGGCGCCTCCAGTGAGTAGAGCCCTGCGAGGTTGTATCTGTATCTGATCCACTAACTGCAAAAATGGTTCGCGGATATCCGCATCTGTGGATGTGAAGCGGATATCCGGGATTTGCAGGGCTCTACATATGTAATGCTAAAAGATGGGGAGAGAAAAGTCTTCAGCTCACAAGTAGCATAAAACTGAACAAGTAGCATAAAATTGGAGCGGGTAGCATAACGGTGAAAAATTTCATTAAAATATTTTTACTAAAATTTGAAAACCAGTTACTACTTATTCATACAGCAACGCTGGGTGGCATGGTATGGAATGCATTTTTAATAATGACTCTGGACATTTTTTAGTCTTTTATAAAATTTGGAGAGAATATTTCCAGTATTGTATTCCAAAATAATTGCTTTATGCAGTAATTGTATTGGGATTTTTACATGTAATTTTTATTAATAGTAATGGGAATTACACAGGTAATTCTTTGATAAACTATGGCAGAACACAGTTGTGCACACATCTATTCAGGGGACACCATCATAGGGCCTGATCAACCACACTGTCAGAGGCTTGTTCACCTGCACATCTACCAATGTGATGTATGCCATCGTGTGCCGGCAATGCCCCTCTGCCATGTACATTGGCCAAACTGGACAGTCTCTACGTAAAAGAATAAATGGACACAATCAGACGTCAAGAATTATAACATTCAAAAACCAGTTGGAGAACACTTCAATCTCTTTGATCACTCGATTACAGACCTAAAACTTGCAATGTTGCAATAAAAAAAACTTCAAAAACAGACTCCAGTGAGAGACTGCTGAATTGGAATTAATTTCCAAACTGGACACCATTAAGTTAGGCTTGAATAAAGACTGGGAGTGGATGTGTCATTATACAAAGTAAAACTATTTCCCCACGTTTATTCCCCCTTACCCCCCGTTCCTCACATGTTCTTGTCAACTGCTGGAAATGGCCCGTCTTGATTATCACTACAAAATTTTTTTTCCTCTCCTGCTGGTAATAGCTCACCTTAATTGATCACTCTCGTTATAGTGTGTATGGTAACACCTATTGTTTCATGTTCTCTGTGTATATAAAATCGTTCTACTGTATTTTCCACTGCATGCATCCAATGAAGTGGGCTGTAGCCCACGAAAGCTTATGCTCGAATACATTTGTTAGTCTCCAAGGTGCCACAAGTACTCCTGTTCTTTTTTCAATGGTGAAAGGGTAGTGAAAAGGTGGTGTAGCTTTTCTAGCCACTGGCAAACCAGGAAGCGAGGCACCTTATTTCTGATCTCCTATAAGACGTGTTAGAGTGTTGGGAAGATGCACTTAGAAAATAATTTTTTTTTATATAGTTAACTAATTTTAAACAACTACAAGCTTTCTGGTAGATCCAGCAACAAAGAATGGTCCTGTTGGATGTTTGCCATAACTTGTGGCCGAGTGTTGGTGTTAAAGTATAGCATGGTCCTTGTCTTGTGGAGGCTTGGCACAGCGGTTATAAATATACTCCCTGACCCTTTAGAAATAAAAGTCCACTAGTGGGAGCGGTTACATCCACCATATAGTGAATCTGGTGATATTGCTAAATACTTCATCACCTTTGAGAGGCTGTGCCTGCTCCATGCAATTCCTGATGATCAAAAGATGACCACTTTGGGTGCAAAATTGACTGGGAGAGCTTTGGACATATTCAATAAGATGCCAAAGGGTGATGCTTCCAATTATGGTAAATTTAAGGAATTGGTTTTGAAATAGTTTCAGATTACACCTGACACTTTTAGAGTAAAATTTAGAAGCCTTAAGAGAGGGGCTGGATTAAATAATGTGGCTTATGTGAAGCAAATGAGAGATCTACTGGATAAGTGGGTGAGGGGAAAAGGTATTATAAACTTTGAAGGAATGTGTGATTTGGTTGCCCAGGAACAGTTCCTGAATATGTCTAATGATGATGATGTAAAGCAGTGTTTATCGGATAAAAAGGTGGAAACAACCAATGAACTTGCAGCTTATGCTGATAAATTTGAGCAATCCCAAGTACCTAGTAGGAATAAATCACAGGCAGAGGGGTTAAAGGTCCCCATTTTACACCTGGGATGAAGGAAGGTGGATGGGAGGCTGGACACTCACCTTCCCCAAGTTCATTCCTCCAGTCCTTGTCCCAAATCTCCTGTAAAAGCGGAAGAGCCTAGAAGCTGCTATCGCAATTCCACTGAGCACCTGAGGAATAAATGCCTTGTGCTGAGTGGGAACAGGCAGCAGCCAACTCATGGAAATGCTGTTACCCAGAGTACAGAGGCACCTCAGGCAGTTGCCGCTTACCACATAGAATTTGTAAAAGTTGCCACTGCACAGCCAGGCAGTAAGCACATGAAGGCTGTCAGAATAAAGGGCAAGGAACTCCCTGCATGGAAAGACACTGGCGCAGAAATCTCTGTGGTCAGGATAGACCTGGTTCAGGAGAAGGACATACTGCCAAGACCAGATGGCAGAGCTTTTGTTAGTAGGAGATCACAAAATCCTTGTGCCTTTGGCTAAAGTGCACGTGGAAACTGGGGATTTGCAAGCTGAATTAACTATTGCTGCAGTCCCTCAGAATCCTACACAAAATCTTTTGGGGAATGACTTTTTTAAAGTGGCTAGGGCTGTCCAGGGGTCTATCAGAAGCCAGGAGGAATCTTGTGCTGAATCCCAGTGTGAAGGAGCAAAGCTACAGAAACTGCTGAGGAAAAGGGAGAGTGTCTCTTTAATTCCTCTACAGCTCTGCAAAGCAATTTGCTACCAAAGGTGGAGTTCTGTAAAACTAGCTCCCGTCAGGCGGCTTTCCCCTCAGGGGATGGGAGTGTTTTGCCTGACAGTAGGGAGTCTCAGAGTAGCAGCCGTGTTAGTCTGTATCTGCAAAAAGAAAAGGAGTATTTGTGGCACCTTAGAGACTAACAAATTTATTTGAGCATAAGCTTTCGTGAGTTACAGCTCACTTCATCGGATGCATACAGTGAAGTGAGCTGTAGCTCACAAAAGCTTATGCTCAAATAAATTTGTTAGTCTCTAAGGTGCCACAAATACTCCTTTTCTTTTAGCAGGGAGTCTGTCCAGGTTGCTGGCTGCCAGGAAGTGGCAGTTAAGCAAGGAACAGAACTCACTCTATAATGCATGGGAAAATGTGTCATAGCAGAAAGCCCAGAGAAAGGGGGTGGAATCCTGGGGACCGCTGCGGTGGTTAAGGATTCCGTGGACTCTGTGACTGGAGGCAAACCCAATTCGAAGAGGGAAGAGGGTACAAAGCTTACCAGTGAAGGGTCTGTTTCTGCTGTTAGCTGTGAGCCCACGGCTGAACAGGGGGCAGATTCCGCTCTAGAGAACACAAGTGTGTGCCTTAGAGGGTGGCCCCGAGAAAGATGTAAGAAGGAATGTGGGGGAGTATAGGAGTGTCTCCCCACTTATTACAGGAGAGGGTTTACCCAGGAGAAATTTGCTGGATCTGCATCTGCACTCCTAGGTGCCTCACTGGTGGCTCAGGTTTTAACAGAGAACTGTGTAACTGACCTCCCTGAGGGGAGCAGCCATACAGCTGACCTCTGGGGAACAGAGAGAGGGGTGACCAAGGGCACCCTAGTCCAGGTTCCACTATTGAAAAATGTTTGTACTTGAGAAAACCGACTTTGTCCTTTTAAGGTGGGGGCTGGAGGGTGGATTCTTTGCATGGGCTTAACCCTGGAGAAGAAATGCAAATCCACAGGGTGTAGGCCAGTAACGTACAAGGTCCCCATACACCCTTTCCTTCAGGGTGGATTTGATTTAAATCAAATTGATTAAAATCACTAGTCAGGAAGACTCGATTTAATCATGGATTTCTACATAAAAGTGCATTTTTGTGGCTGTTATAACCTTAATACACACCGGTATTCTTCACAACTCAGAGATAGATGTAGGTTTCATTTTTAGAAGGTACACACTATACATTTTTAAAGTTATTTATTTTGAAAACTGTTCAGATTAGTTTTACATCTATATCAGAAAATGAATGATTGTTTGGTTATTTCATTTCGTAAAGGTAATTGAAGCAGATATTTATGAAATCGTTGGGAGGTGAACTATCTCCAATTCAACAGATTAATCGTTAATATTTGGGGGATTTTCTTGCTATCCTGTATTAGGAGGAGAACATTACCTGACAGACATTTAAATTGTTTTATTTAACTAAAACAACAATATTATGTATTCTGGTTTTTTTCTTCAACAGAAAACACATAATATTTTAACAAAACAAGCATATGAATTTTTTAATTTAGTTAAACATCCAAGTTTTTTAAAATCAGGTTTGTTTTTGTTAAAATTGTTTTTAACTAAAATAGTTAAATGAAATCTATTTTAAAAAACCCCAAAATTAAATAGCCTGTGTCAGCGAGGTCAACATGAGAAACTTAAAATATTGGCTTCTGCAGCTAACTCGATCGTCTTCACCTTCATTTTCCTGTTTGTTCATAATCTGGAAAAGAAAAATAAGCTTTCCTGCTTTTTCAGGTCCCAAACGATTTCTTAATTTGGGATGAATTAGTCCAAAAGAAGAAAGTATTCTTTCTACACTGGCAGAAGAAGCTACTGCTGTTAAAAGTGAGATTATCACTTCAACTGTCTCTGAATCCAAGTGCTTAAGTGACTTCCACCAATTCACTGGTGTGACATTCTTTAAAACATTATCAGCAAACATATATTTCTTGAATGGTTCACCCTTAGCTCTGAAGTTTATTATAGCTGGCATTATGGAGGGATGATTGCTGGATGTCCATGTCATAGCCAACTCCTCTTCTTCAGCAGTTAAGGTTTGACCCTGGTACTGAGTATTGAGAATTTTTGCAAGAAAATGAGCTGGAGATAGTGCTTGTCCCATTTGTTTTTTTAATGCTTGTAATTTAACTCTGTCATTGAATATTTCTCTTTTCAACATCTATCTCAGTTCCTTCCAAATTTCAACAGCGTCAGCAACAAAACTGCTATTTCCCTGCATTTTGTTCAAGGCTACAGAAACTTCAGGGTTCTCAGCATGTGTTCAACATTTGTCTTCAGCCCAATGGTGAGAACATTGGCTGTGACAGTGCCATCTATTTTTTCACGATTTTGTTCACAAACTGTCATCAGATTAGGCCAGTTCTTGATATCGTGTTCTAAACAGTCCACTACTGAGTTCCATTGCACGTCTTGTGGGAGAGTTCGCTTGGTTCCTCCCACTTTTTTCAGAGCGGCTGCTGCAAAGTGATTGTTATGGAAGCATTTTGCAATTTCAACAACATTTGCCTTTATTTCTGGAACACAAATGAGCACTGCAACCGTATGTTATTAGCTTGGGACTCTTTTCACTCTCTTCTAAATAATTTCTTCTCATCTTGGACACGTTTGCAGCATTGTCTGTGACCAAGCTGCGTACTAGACATTTGGATTTTTTTCCCCACAGTATGTTATAGCTTTTACTGTTACTTCTTGTTAGTATTCCTCTATGTGTGCATTTCCTGATGTATCAGTTGTTTCTGTAAAGAAGACATTCCCTTCTTCTGTTGTCACACAAGCACATACAACAGGATCATTGTGGACATTGCTCCACCCATCAAGACTCAGGTTAACAATTTCACCCTCTAGACCTTTTGCACACTGCTCAATTTCTCTTTCATACACTTGATCCAGCAATTTTCCTGCAACATCTGCTCTGTTGGGTGGACTGTATCCTGGTCTTAATGACTGAACCATGTTAATGAAGTGTGGGTTCTCAAACATCTGGAAAGGAGAGTTTGTTACATAAACAAACCAGGCAATTTTTTCATCAATTACCTCTTTTTGTAATCTGCTGGTTCTTATCACAAATTTATCTATGTTTTTTTCTCAATGATGCAGATTTTTTTTTTCTTTTTGCTACAGGTGATATGCTGTGGCTATGTGACATACATGATGTGACTGAAACACTATCATTGGCAGATAACTGAAACTATAGAAAATGATGGTGACCTTGAAGGTGGATTGTCTTCAGAATCCTGTATGTTGAGGATGGATTCTCCTAAACAAAATAAGTCAATACAGTTATTTAATTATTGTTACCATATTGCTCATTTAGTATTACTCATTGCCAGGGCTGTCCCTAGCTATTCTGGGGCCCTATGCAGACCCCCTGTGGGGAGTGTGTTTGGAGCCCCAGGCCTCTGCTGAGGGAGCAGGGCTGGCTTGGGGGAAGGGGGGGGGAACCACCCTCCAGCACTCACCGGCAGCATGACTGGGGCTGGGTTGCTGCACTTCCCGCCACGGGTGAGTGCAGGTCCAGTCCTGCCTGCACTGCTGAGAGGAGTGGGGGCAGGGCTGGGGGGGGGAAGAGGTGGGGCTGGGGTTGGGGTAGGGTCAGGAAGAAGTGGGGTTGGGGCAGGGACCATGGGGAAGAGGCGGAGCAGGGGCTGGAGCAGCATGCAGCTGCACAGGGCACCAGGAAATTTGGTGCCAAATTTCCTGGTGCCATATGCAGCTGAGTACTTTGTGTATGGGTAAAGATGGCCCTGCTCATTGCATTCACTGATACTCAGTACTACTTTAAAGGTGAAATTGTAAATGGAAGATCTGCCTATTTCAGCTATTTATTTTTTATCACAACTGCATCTAAAATGATAGTACCATAGAGTAACAACTATATTTTTTGCTCAAACATGAGAATTCAAGAATAGTCCAGAAGGAAGACAGGCAGTCCTTAAGAAAGAAGTATGAAACAAAAAAGTTTACCAACCTGAAGATCCTGCATGTTCAGACATGTTTCTTTCATCATCTTCAGTGCAGCTTCCTCCTGAGAAGGAATGCTTCTCATGATGTTGTTTCATTTTGGAAACCAGGCCTTGCATTTCTTTGTTGCACTGTTTGCATTGTGCACGCATGCCTGTCTTACCCACAGGTAGAGAAACTTCCTTAAAATATTCCCTAACCGGGTCTCTTTTATGGCCTGCTGTCATTATAGGTTTTCCCGTCTAGTGAGAGAATGGTATAGTAGATCTCAAATCAATGAATTCTGCACTCAGAAAGACCTCAAGACTTCTGGAATATGCTGATCAAAGTTTCACTTTTGTTTCTACTGCCTGTCCCTCCCTTCTCACATTTATTTCCAGACTTCTTCTCCTTGTCCAGATCTATTCTGCCCCCAACAATCTTCTGTTCATTGAACTTTTTGAAACTTTGCACTTTTAGAGAGAGGTAAGGGATTGACTCTGTGTACACAAATTTTCAGAGGGACAATAGGGTTGAGGGCTGTTGTTTCTCACCTCTATATATTTATTTATTTAAAAACATTTTTGCTAAGAAGCATGTTATCTCTGGAGACACAAATCCACAGTTTGAGAACTGCAAAACTAATCATCTCTGGTGGTATCTTCTAGATTTGAGCACTGACTCCCATTGGGTATCATAGAATCATAGAATATCAGGGTTGGAAGGGACCTCAGGAGGTCATCTAGTCCAACCCCCTGCTCAAAGCAGGACCAATCCCCAATTAAATCATCTCAGCCAGGGCTTTGTGAAGCCTGACCTTTAAAAACTTCTAAGGAAGGAGATTCTACCACCTCCCTAGGTAACGCATTCCAGTGTTTCACCACCCTCCTAGTGAAAAAGTTTTTCCTAATATCCAACCTAAACCTCCCCCACTGCAACTTGAGACCATTACTCCTTGTCCTGTCCTCTTCTACCACTGAGAATAGTCTAGAACCATCCTCTCTGGAACCACCTCTCAGGTAGTTGAAAGCAGCTATCAAATCCCCCCTCATTCTTCTCTTCCGCAGACTAAACAATCCCAGTTCCCTCAGCCTCTCCTCATAAGTCATGTGTTCCAGACCCCTAATAATTTTTGTTGCCCTTCGCTGGACTCTCTCCAATTTATCCACATCCTTCTTGTAGTGTGGGGCCCAAAACTGGACACAGTACTCCAGATGAGGCCTCACCAATGTCGAATAGAGGGGGACGATCACGTCCCTCGATCTGCTCGCTATGCCCCTACTTATACATCCCAAAATGCCATTGGCCTTCTTGGCAACAAGGGCACACTGCTGACTCATATCCAGCTTCTCATCCACTGTCACCCCTAGGTCCTTTTCCGCAGAACTGCTGCCTAGCCATTCGGTCCCTAGTCTGTAGCTGTGCATTGGGTTCTTCCGTCCTAAGTGCAGGACCCTGCACTTATCCTTATTGAACCTCATCAGATTTCTTTTGGCCCAATCCTCCAATTTGTCTAGGTCCCTCTGTATCCTATCCCTGCCCTCCAGCGTATCTACCACTCCTCCCAGTTTAGTATCATCCGCAAATTTGCTGAGAGTGCAATTCACACCATCCTCCAGATCATTTATGAAGATATTGAACAAAACCGGTCCCAGGACCGACCCCTGGGGCACTCCACTTGACACCGGCTGCCAACTAGATATGGATCACTACCTGTTGAGCCCGACAATCTAGCCAACTTTCTACCCACCTTACAGTGCATTTATCCAGCCCATACTTCTTTGACTTGCTGACAGATGATTAGAATGATTAGATAGTAGATAGAATGATTAACTGAAATAATCTATACAGAAGCCCCTGGAACCCTATAAGATTTGGTCCCTAATCCATGAACTACTGGAACTCATTTACAAAGCTTTGCTTAAACATTACATAAATATATTGTCTTATACTCTAGAATTAGAATTTATAATCCCTATTCCATGATGAGATATCTTTGAGCTATAATGTATCTGAATTAAAACTATCTTTAGGTAGGTTTTTTGCTCAAAAAGCATTTTATCAACAAAATCCGATTTAAATTAAAAAAAATCTGATTTCTTTTTAAATCATTGATTTTTATCCACCCTGCTTTCCTTGCCAAACCCCAAAGACATACCTAAACTAAGAACCTTTACTGAAGGGATGAGAAATATAATAAATGCTGAACAAACTGATCTGTGTAGACAGAGGGCATGGTATGGTAATAATACTTGGAAGTGCCTCTCTGTCATGAATTTGCTGATAATTTTATGTCTCTTACTACACTCTCTGTGGGTTAAGACAAAGAATTTGATACTGGTGGTAAATACTTCAAAGATACGTGACATGCATGATTTTTGGAAAAATCTTTGGTACAAGACTGAGTGGCAACAAGAAAGACTTGTAAGAATATTGCTTCTCAGCTAGTACCTGAAAAGAAGCTTAGAGCTTGGCACAGCAGAGAAAGCATAACCAATCTAGACTGCTATGTGGAAGGGGAAACTGAGGCACGCTGCCTCATGGCATTGTTGGCTAAATGCCAAGACACATACACTTTAAAATATATTGATATCTGCATTATGTTCACAGTGCTACACACCAAAATGTTTTCAGGTAACCTGGGAACAGAAACCAAGAATTTTGCTGAAGCACCTATGGATGACACTACAGCGTTTGGTAACACTTGGAGGTTGTATAACCAAAGCCAAAAAGGGATTTTAGGTATACTGCCTCTGCATTGGTCAGTGACCAATCCCCTGGAGTCAGGTGGCGTAGGTGCCTGAAAAGTGTCTTGTGAGGAGTCTGCTTCAATCCACACAAAATGGCTGGAGGACAAGGTGGTGCCCACTTCATAATTTGTAGCTCAGTGGTTAGAGCATTCACCTGCAATGTGGGAGACCCAGGTTAAATTCCCCCCACTGCCTAATGGGGAGAAAGGATTTGAATGGGGGTTTCCCATATTTCTCAGGAGAGTGCACTGACTACTAAGTTATGGAATATTCTGGTGTGCGTCTCCTTCAGTTTCTCCTGTTGAAGCTGTTCCACTTTGGCTAAATAATGAAATAGTCATTAGAACAGGTGGAATGGAGCCCATGTCTTCTACCTCCCAGGTGAGTGCCCTACCCACCAGACTACGGAGTCACTGTCACGCTTAGTCTCCCTCTGACCCAATGACTCTTTCAGTAGTTATACACAGTGGAATGGCTTCAACAGGAGAGACCAAACGAGCCTCACATCAGAGTATCTATAGCTCAGTGGTTAGTGCACTCTTTTGAGAGGTGAGAGAGCCCTGTTCAAATCATTTTTCCTCCTGAGGTGGAGGTGGGAATTGAACACTGGTCTCCCACATCACAAGGTGAGTGCTCGACTGGGACAAAAGTTAGAAGGTGGGCACCAGCACCATCTCCTCCTTTTGGCTAGATTTTGAATGGGACCTGATCTGGTAGGTGGCCCCTTGAGCACACCTACGGGATTGGGCCCAGTGGGCAAGATAGGCAGACAAACACGTATCGTCCCGCACTTCTGGGATTGCTCTGGGACTTAGGTACCTGAGTACCTAGAGTGGGGCAGCAGTGCGTATGCTTGGAGGTAGACACACAGTCAGCTAGAAACCTTTATTGAAAAAATGTGGGCACCAAGTGAGATTAGGTGGCTACAGGGTTAGGCAGCAGCCAAGTGGAAGTTTTGTGGGTCGCAGTGGAACCTACGACTGGGATTTAGGCACCTAAGTGTCTTTGTGGATCTGGGCCTCAGATACAAATTGGGCACAGTATACAATCTGAGATGGATGATGTGACAGGCAAAAGAATAAAAATAGCCATGACTTTAGAGTCTGTTTGAAACCAACAGATAGTTCTTCTTGTTGTGGTCAGGTTGGCAGGCCAAATATACAATGGGGAAATCTCTTCAAAACAAGAAAGCAAAACTGACCTATCTGGGCTCTTCTCTGTTCCAGTTCTTCAGCTGACAGCCCAGAAGGGCCTGCTCGATATTGCCAATCCCAAAGTGTTCAAAAACCATGACTCAGTCCTCAGTAAATTATGAGATTGGCTTAAAAATAATGGAATTTTATAAAAACAATAAAATTGGGGTTCTTTTTATTTGCCTTCTTGATTTTAAACCTTTGAAATATACTCGGGCCATATTTCCAGGCCTTTCTCTGCAACCCATGAAGACTAGAACTCTTTAAGTGAGAATCTCAGCTTTCATTTTTTTAGTCACATGACTCTGAGTAATGGAAAATCCTTAAATACTCCTCCCCCTTTTGGGGTGCCTTGTCTGGGAACTGTTGCTCAGCACCTGACGCTTGCTCAGGCTGAGAGGTGTTCTAGCCCTCCCTGCACTTTGGGATTGTGTCCTTGAGCCCAAAACAGTGACAGGGTTTCTTCCTCAACTCCCAACTGCCTTTCTGAGGCCACTTCCTCACACTGAGCCATATTCACTGTCCCACAGGTATGTTCCTTACAAAAAATCCTTGAACAGGATAGTGCTGGCCCCAGTGGCTTTCTGTGCTAGCTTTAAAGGGTCAGTACAGCCTGTTAGAAGTATTTGAAATTTTAAGCACATTTCACTATCACCTAAAAATATGATCATATTGTGAGTTCTGAAAAGTGTTCAGACTAACAGCTATGATGTATTTCTATTTTTTTAAAAAAGCCGCAAAAAATTACATGCTTTGTCACGTTCCCACAAATTGCAATGTAGGAAATCAGTTCTTGATCAGTTGATGCCATTGTATATTTTCATTTAAAAAAAAAAAAAAAAAAAGAACATGGCGGTGTGAGTGGTCCCTATATTTACCAGCTAGAAATAACCATTCTCAGTGCAGCCAGTCTGCATTTTGTCTTTGCGTTTTGCAAACTCTGTGCTTAGATATTTATCAACTTTTTTTGTTTTCAAATTTTTTTTGGATTTAAAAGATGAACGCTAAAAGGATGATAGAATTGAGATGGATCTTGCAAACCTTATCTTGCATGTTATGTTTGGAGGGGGGACAGTATTTTATTTGGGGAAAATATGACACCTGAAAATGAATGTCTTATCACATGCTAGCTTTTCTAATGCAGTGTCTGATGCTATGTTTATAGTCTTCGTAGTATAGTCTGTGTGTGCTCTCAATAAATACCAGTTCTACTGTGGCATAGTTCTTCAGTTTATTTTTTCCAGATTAAAATATTACTATTTATTTATCACTAACAAGGAGGTTCTCTTCTTAATACATAGACAGCAAACCAAATGTATTTTCATTTTGTTCAGTGCTGTTTAAATCATTTCCCAAATTTCCCCCACACTTCCTTCTGAAATATCCTCTGAGTTAGTTCTATATTAGGAGTGGCTTTTAATTTTTCCGTAGTCTCTCAAGCATTGTACACCTTAGATTCCCATTTCACATACTTAACAGGAGTGATAGAGGACCAGATAATCAGTTGGTAAAATGCAGATTCAAATGTCAGACATACAGCAAAAGTCAAGTGGCTTTTCTCTCTTATTAATTTTGTTTGTGCTAGGTAGGGGATTGCAGGCATCTGAGCAGGATGCAGAAGGCAATAGGATTTGCTTCACCAGATAAAAATTAAAGAGGTAAAGCATCTTAGGGCGAAGGTATTCTATCCTATGAAGAGGTAAATCTTGCAAACAGTGGCATTCAAATTGGGATAAGCTTTAGCAGACACCACAGGATGTTCATATTTGCACATTATTGCAAAAAGTACCTGAAGAGCCTAAATGCTGGAGGGGAAAGGGCCTATGGTATGTGGCTGCATCACACTTTTGTGCATTAAGATAATGACTATTATAAAATCTCATGCTTCGGAGCTTCAGCTGGTTGCCTGCAGGGGTCAGGAAGGGATTTTCCCCCGAGGCACAGTTTATTGGCTAGAGGTATATTTTTTTTCTAGTGCAATATAATTTGTATTTTTTTCCTTCTTCCTTTCTTTGAAGCATCCGAGATTAACCTCAGCTGAAGATAGGGTGACCAGGTGTCCAGTTTTTGACCAGATCGCCCGGTCGAAAAGGGACCCCATGGGTTCCGGTCAGCACTGCCAACCAGGCTGTTAAAAGTCCAGTGGGCGGCGCTAAGGCAGGCTAGTCCCTACTTGCCGTGGCTGGCAGCATGCTGTGCAGTGGAAGTGGCCAGCAGGTCAGCTCCTAGGCAGGAGGGCCACGGGGCTCCGCATGCTGCCTTCAACCCAAGCGCCAGCTTCACACTCCCATTGGCTGGAAACTGGCCAATGAGAGCTGGGGGGGCAGTGCCTGCGGGCGAGAATGGCGCATGGAGCCTCCTGGCCCCACCCCTGCCTAGGACCCGGACCTCTGGCTGTTTCTGGGGCATGCGCAGCACAGTGCCTGGACAGGCCGGTAGCGTACCTTGGCCTCCCTGCTGCGCCACTGACCAGGATCTGCCCAAGGTAAGCCCATGCCTCAACCGTGAGCCCCAACCCCCGTCCCAGCCGTGAGCCACCCTAAACCAGGAACACCCTGCTGCACCCCAAACCCCTCATCCCTGGCCCCACGGCAGAGCCTGCACCTCCAGCCCAGAGCCCTCACCCCCCTGCACCCAGCCCCTGCCCCAGCCCAGAGCCCACTCCCACACCCTGAACCCCTCGGCCCTGGCCTGACCCCAGAGCCCTCACCCCCTCCTGCACACCAACCCCCTCCCTCGACCCACAGCCCCATCCCACCCTCTGAATCCCTCGGCCCCACCCCCCAGCTTGTAACCCCCTCCTGTACCCCAAACCCTCATCCCTGGCCCCAGCCCAGAGCCTTCACCCCCTCCCAAAGCCCCTGCCTCAGCTTGCAGCCCCCTCCTGCACTCCGAATCCCTCAGCCCCACCCCCGAGCCTGGAGCCCCTACACCTCAAACCCCTCATCCCTGGCCCCATCTGAGAGCCAGCACCCCCAGCCCAGAGCCCTCAGCCCCTTCTGCACCCCAACCCATTGCCTTAAACCGCAGCCCCCTCCCACACTCTAAATCCCTCGGCCTCAACCCCCCAGCCTGGAGCCCCCTCCTGCACCCCAACCCCCTGCCCCAGCCCAGTGAAAGTGAGTGAGGGTGGGGGAGAGTGAACCACCGTGGGAGGGAGAATGTAGTGAGCGGGGGGCGGGGCCTTGGGGAGGGGACAGTGCTAGGGTGTTCGGTTTTGTGCAACTAGAAAGTTGGCAACCCTAACTGAAGATGGGACACCAGACAGGGTGGACCAGTGCTCTGTGGTGTTACAGAGAATCCTTTCTGGATGCTTGGCTCATGTGCCTTGCCCATTGCCAGATTTGGGGTCAGGAAGGAATTTCCCCCCAGGTCAGATTGTAAGGAACCATGGCAGTTTTTTCACCTCTCTCTGTAGCACAGAGTGTGGTTTGCTTATTGGGATCATTTGTGGATGTCTCCTCTAATCAGTTCCTTACCATTGCAGGGGTCCAAGGCATTGAAAGCACCTTAGTGTCTCCTGTTCTCTGCCTGTGGCAGACAGTTGAGTTTCCTGAGGACTAGAATCTTTTAGTGTCAATAAAGTCTTTGGGCTTAATATAGGGGTACCTAGGTGAAATACTATGGCCTGTGATATACACCCAGTCAGACTAGATGATCTATTCTGGCCTTAAATTCTGTGAAAGATGGTAAACTCTAAATAATGCCATGCACACACACTGCAAAAAGTCTGCATAAAGAAGAACGGGGAATGTGGCACTTGGAAGATGGGAAGAGCCAGGAGAAAATTGAATTACAATAGATGTGCATTGAGCAGTCTCTGCACCTCTAGAGTTCAGAATAAAGGGCCAGCAACTTACACCACACAGTGTACATCTTCAGCTCTTGTGTTTGCTAGATTGCAGATTGCAAGGGGCTTGGAGTAGTTTGACAGGTACATTGCACACTCTTAGTATCTTAAGCTGCAGCATACATACATGCTAGAGCACAGAGCTGTGCAGCGTCTGAAACAGAATGGGATTTGATAGCTATTGCCATTGTAATATCTTACAAAATGGTTTGACTGGGGACTTGAGGTGTGCAAGTTATTATAGTATTTTTCATAGTAATTATTTCCTTTTCACCCATTTCAGCATGTTTAGCCTCATGTTGCAGTACCATCCACAAAACAAATCTTATTACCTTTTTATTGTTAAGCAGCTAATTAAAATGGGCATAAAAGTAAAAGAGCTAAGAAGATGTTAAAGAAAAACACACAACTTTCGATGGAGAGGAAGAGGCTGAAAGAAAGCTAGAATGCAGGGGACCCTTTTCTAGTGGTAGTAGATAAAAGAATAAAATAAGACTGTTTACAAAGGTAAATAAACAATTCTAAAAGATGAAGCATAGATATCTGAAAGCTTCTTATACAAGAACAAAAAGGAATGAACCACAGACTTCAAGCTCTGGCAATAGTCATTTGTCAAAATTAGTGTTACACCCCATTGTCTTGCTAAGCTTTCAGGCTCTGATTGGAGTCACATAGAATTTAAACACCAGTTCTGTGTATAACCAAAAAAACTTCTTCATAATAAAAAAGCAAAGTAACATTCATATTGGAATTGGCATTTCTAAACATAATAGGTGACAATTTCCTAACTCAAAAAGTGTTTCAGACAACACGAGGAATTTCTGTATTAGACTGTGTCCTTGCAGATAAAGAGGAACTGATTACAGAACTAAAAATTAATGGTAGCTTAGGTACAAGTGATCATGAGTTGATCATATTGATCATATGCAAGGAGAATAAAGTCCAGACCAGTCATGTGTATATATACACTTTAATTTGCACAATTTCATAAAGCTGAAAACAATTATGAGCCAAATGAACTAGGAGGAAGACCTTAATCAGAAAAATATGAATGATAATTGGGATTCATTTAAGAACACCTTACAAGATGCCCAGAAAGCCACAATCAAAGAAGAAAAGTGTGCTGGTCTGTTTAAAATAAAAAATAATAATATAAAAAGACCTGGTTTAGAGGGGAATTGAAGGCAGCTGTAAAAAATGAAAATAAAAATACATAACAAATGGAAGAAAGTTGAAGTTGATTGTAATGATATTAATGAATATAAATCAGAAGTTAGGAATAGTAAAAAAAAATAAGGGAAGCAAAAGGATACAAGGAGAAATATATGGCTAGCAGAGTTATGTAAAACAGAGAAGGCGGTTTTAAAATATATTAGGAACAAAAGTCCAAGGAAAGATCAGCAAAATAACTCGTGCCAATCTTTTTAACTTGACCGTGCTTCCAGTGATGTTATATGGCAGTGAAACATGGTCACTGACAAAGATTGAAGAACATCAACTGTCTGTCACACAGAGGGCGATGGAACGGACATTTTTGGGCATTTCGCTCTGTGATCACATCCCCAGTGAAATAATTAGGCAGCAGTCTGGAGTGCGAGATGTTGTTGTTGAAAGCAGGCTCAGCAAAATGCGGTGGGCGGGACATGTGGCCCGACTCAGCGACAACAGATGGACCGCAGCTATATCCGAGTAGTATCTGCGAGAACAGAAACGGCCACGTGGTCGGCCTCCAAAGAGGTGGGATGACTTCCTGACAAGGAGGTATGGACAAGTATGACGAAGGATGGCCAGAGCGAGAGAAGATTGGAAGACGTGTTGTGATCAGCTCAGTCTCAACTGATGAAGGACCGACAGTCTACACAGGAACAAAAAGAATCCTGACAGTGGTATTCGTCCATTACTAGATGGAAATGGTAGAATTATCAATAATAGAAAAAAGGCAGAAGTGTTCAATAAATATTTCTGTTCTGTATTTAGGGAAAAAACAGATATGGTCTCATCACATGGTAACGATAGCACTCTTTTGTTCCACTAGTATCTCTGGACAATGTTAAACAGAGGCTAAAGTTAGACATTTTAAAATCAGCAGGTCCAGATAACTTGCATCCAAGAGTTTTAAAAGAGCTGGCTGAAGAATGTGCTAGACCATTAATGTTGATTTTCACAAGGCTTGCAGTACTGGGGAAGTTCCAGAAGACTGGAAGGGAGCTAATGTTATGCCAGTTTATAAAATGGGAGAACAGGATAACCTGAAGAATCATTGGCTTATCAGCCTGACGTTGATCCTGGGCAAAATAATGGAGTGGCTGATATGGAACTTGATTAATAAAGAATTAAAGAAGGGTAATGTAATTAATGCAAATCAACATAGGTTTATGGAAAATAAATCTTGTCAAACTAACTTGATATCTTTTTTGATGAGATTACAAGCTTAGTTGATAAAGATAATAGTGTTGATATAATATACTTAAACTTCTGTAAAGCATTTGACTTGTATTGCATGACATTTTGATTTAAAAAACTAGAATGATATAAAATTATCATGGCACACATTACATATTTTAAAAACTGGTTAGCTGATAGGTCTCAATGTAACTGTAAATGGCAAATTATCATGAGGATTGATTCTTGGCCCTACTCTTAACATTATTTAATTGTTTTTATCAATAACCAGGAAGGAAACATAAAATCATCACTGATAAAGTTTGCAGATGACACAAAAATTAGGGGAGTGATTAATAATGAAGAGGACAGGTCACTGATTCAGAGCGATCTGGATTGCTTGGTAAACTGGGCTCACAATATATGTTTTAATACAGCTAAATGTAAATATATACATGTAGGAACAAAAATGTAGGCCGTACTTCCAGGATAGGAGAGACTATTCTGGGAAGCAATGATTTTTAAAAAGATGCATAAACAGGGGAATCTTGACTGGAGTAGAGAGGTTGTGTTACCTTTGTCTTTGGCACTGGTGTGTGACTGCTGCAGAAGTATGTGTGTCTAGTTGTGGTGTCCACAATTCAAGAAGGATGATGATAAATTGGAGAGAGTTCAAAGAGCCATGAGAATGATTACATCACTAGAAAACATACCTAATATTGATAAACGTAAGGAGCTCAATCTGCTCAGCATAACAGAGAGAAGATTAAGAGGTGACTTGATTACAGTCTATAAATATCTACATGGGAAACAAACATTTAATAACGGGTTCCTTAATCTAGTAGAGAAAGGTATAACACAATCCAATGGCTGGAAATTAAGCTAGACAAAGTCAGACTGGAAGTAAGGCACACATTTTTAATAGTGAGAGTAATTAACCACTGGAACAATTTACCAAGGGGTTGTGGTGGAGTCTCCATCACTGATAATTTTAAAATCAAGATTGGATGTTTTTCTAAAAGATCTGCTATAGGAATGATTTTGGGGAAGTTATATAGCCCGTATTATACAGGAAAGCAGAATAGATGATCATAATGCTCCCTTCTGGCCTTAGTATCTATCAGTAAAGCTACATTTTAGTCATGGGTATTTTTAGTAAAAGTCATGGGCAATAAACAAAAATTTATGGCCTGTGACCTGTCCATGACTTGTACTATATACCCCTGACTAAAACTTGGGTGCTGTGGGTCAGGGGGCAGCCCAGGGGTGCTGGGGGTGCGGTGCGGCAGGTGGTGGTGCATGGCCGAGGACTCCCACTACTGCTGGGGGGCAGAAGAGGGCTGGGCGGGGGGTGGGGGGGGCTCGCAGGCTCCCTATCCAGTTCCATGCGGCTCCAGAAAGTGGCCAGCATATTCCTGCGGCCCCTACCTAGGTGGAGTCGGAGGTAAGGCCAGGGGCGGGGTCCGCACGCTGCCCCCGCCCCAAGCACCCACTCAGCAGCTCCCATTGGCCAGGAACCAGGGCCAATGGGAGCTGCGGGGGCGGCGCTTGTGGGCGGAAGCAGCGCGCAGAGCCACCTGGCCGCACCTCCACCTAGGAGCTGAGGGAGGGACATGTTGCTGCTTCTTCCAGGGAATCCCCCCGAGGTCAGCGCTGCCCAGAACCCTTACCGCTCCCTAACCCCCTGCCGCAGCCCTGAGCCCCCTCCCACACCCAAACTCCTGCTGCTGCTAGGGGACAAGGCCACAGTGGCCTGAGACTGCCCCAGCAGCGGTCAGTGTGTCTGGCCCGGGGGCCACCCGAGCTGCTCAGGTGGCCCCTGGGCCAGCCACACTGTCTGCTGCAGAAGTCATGGAGGTCCCGGAAAGTCACGGAATCCATGACTTCCATGACCTCCATGACAGACTCGCAGCCTTATCTATCGGTCTCTGAATCATCTTTTTTCTTGATGAAGATGCAGTGGTTCTCAAACTTTTGCATAGATGACCCCTTTCACACAGCAAACCTCTGAGTGTGACCCGCCCATACATTAAAAACACTTTAAAAATATTTAACACTATTAAAACTGTTGGAGGCGAAGCGATGCTTGGGGTGGAGGCTGATGGCTCACCATCCCCCACATCATAACCTTGCGACCTGAGGGGTCACGATCCCCAGTTTGAGACTCCCATCTTAGTGGATGTGTGTGAATTTGTGTACTGGTAAAGCAGTTGCAGGTTTCCTCTTTCTCAGACTGTTGTTATACTAGGGACTTGTCAGATGTTTCCTTCCACAAAATCCTTCAGACTTGTATTGAATATATAAAATGTGGAGTGTTACACATTTTTTGGGAACCAGTACACACAAACCATATGTTGTAGAACTGGTGTTCTGACAAGTGAGATCATGCTATTCCTTTATTTTTTCTTCTAAATAGCTATTATTTGGGAAGCAGTTTAAAAATATAGTTATGCCAGGAGTCACCAGATGGTGCTATTACAAGGTTGTACAAATTCTTATCGTGTAAGCAGTGTACAGGCTTTGAAGAAATGATGTATTGTTGTTTTATGATACTTTTGGGGAAGGTGTTACAAATAGCAAGAGAGTTTCCTCTCAGTCTTGATATCTCTAAGTAGAGTCAGTTCTTGGGGCAGAGCTGCTGCCTTGAAACTGGTTATTGGTCTTTTGGCTGAGATTTCTGAAAGAGGAGTTTGCTTGAATGTTGTTTGACCACCTCTGTCCAAAGACTCTTGTATATAGAGTAAATAAATCAAAAGACACCAGGAAAATATGCAGACTAGCATTACTGATTTCTCCCCTAGTGGGAAATCTGCCACTACATGGCAGAGTGGTGACAGTACTAACAAAGTATTTGATGTCAGGGGGATATTGGTTTCTCCAAGAGGGGAGATTGGCAAGTCCATGAAGTGTGTCTTCAGAAATGGTGGGTAAATATAATACTTTAAATGTTTGTTCAATAAAAGAATATGTGATGGAAAATGTAAATAGAAAGCTACTGATTAGTGCATATCTTCTTATGAAGGGATTTCAAAGTATAGTGTTCTGCAATTCTTTATTTTTAAGAATACACATTTGTAACTTTACGTAATCCTAATATAAAAGTGACACTGTTATGAATGGGCATACATGGTACAATATGCTGATTTTATGTCAAAGTCTAAATGCTTGCTGTCAAGCTGTCTGGAGTGACTCATGATGGTTAGTGCAAACCCCAGGGCAGACTGTCAAGAAACAGTGCATGAACCCCAAACTGGTTGTGTATTCTGTACTTAGATTTCACCAACCAAGTATCAAGTGTCAACTTCTGAAGCACTATAACAGCCTTAACATGGAGTTACAGACAGCCCCTTTGGGCACTCTAGTCTATCTTGCCAACCAGGTAAGCTTGACCTTTGTGGTAGATGGTCCCTTACACCAAGAATCACATCAGTACTCGGGTAACTCCCACTCACTTACCCCAGGTCAAGAGCACCTTAGATCTCTCTCCAAAGACAATGCTTGTAGCCAATTCTATAATAAACTAACTCTTCCTAGTGTATGCGCAACGTGCCTCAGGTGGAGAATGAGATACAGTTTTAGGTTCCAAAGGTAATAGTAGCTGCTATAATATGCAAGCTTTATATGTTGTGTAGAACTAACCGAAGCTAAACAGTTGGGGACCCTTGAAATCTTAGTCCCTCAAGCAGAGTTCCAGCAGCACAGGGATAACAATTGCACCTTATCAGGGATTTTTATTCCCTTCCCCAGCATTCAAGCTGGTATGGGATGAGTGCTTGTGCACATGCCCTCTGCTTCCCCCCAACCCCTGAAATCGATAAAGTGTTTTGTCCATTGATGTTCTACAGTGGCTTGTCTGGTGTCCATGGGCCTTCTTTTGTTGGGAAAGAGATAATGCCTCTTGTGGTAAACTAGTATTTAACATTAGGGCAAGTCTACACTACGGCACTACACTGGCACAGCTGCACCTCTGTAGTTCGTCTGGTGAAGATGCACTGTGCCGACAGGAGAGCACTCTCCCGTCAGCATAATTACTCCACCTCTGTGAAAGGTGGAAGCTGTGTCGGTGAGAGAGCATTTCCTGCCAACATAGCGCTGGTGCGGACAGTGCTTAAGTCGATGTAAGCTGCATTACTCGGGGGGAGGGTGTGTCTTTTTCACACCCTGAGTGCTGTAAGTTAAATTGACTTAAGATGGTAGGGCAGACCAGCCCTGTGTAATGCTTCTCCCCTGTCTGCGGGGGTTTGACAGTCTTAGCAAACATTTTTATAGTTACAGAGCAAACACTTAAACATTAACTTATAATATGCGATACATACTATAAGTAAAAGCAATACATGCAGCATTCTACAAGCATTCTATAAAGTCTAAACACTCAACACATTTGTATAACTCTAATATCTATGTTAACAATGCTAACACACAGGTGAGCCAGACTGGTTTCCAGTTCTGCATTTGTCAGTGTTCAGTGAGGCCCAGTGGCCTTGGCATGAGATGGCATCTGATCTGCCAGCGTCACTCTGGTCACTGTTTGAGGATAACCTATACAGCATATTATAGATTCACAGATTAGACAATACATGGCTCAAAGTGAATACAGCCTTGTAGTTTACTCGAGGGAAGTTGCTGATGTCAAACTGCACTCTGCATAAGTTGAGCTCATAACCTGTGAATGGGTAGCAAAGAGAAGAGAGAAATGAATTGTAGCCATGTTTTCATTTTTTACCCATTTATTGTTGTTTTTAATGTGATGGCATTTTATTATGTACATTTTAGTATTCTTTTGGATGTAATAAATTTCTCAGAACCACTGAGTGGTTCACTGTTTGCAGACATAGCTATCTAAAGTTAGGGCCCTAAATCAACGTGACCTGATTTTTCAAAAATGCTGAATGCCTACAGTCCGTATAAGTTTTGGGTGCTCAGAGCAGAAAATCAGGCCACTGTGATTTAGGTGCCTAACCTTAGGTAGCCATGTTTGAGCATTTTTGGTCTTGGCCTTTAGTAACAAGAAACTCTTTTTAAATAAAGGTGCAGAAGGCTTGAAAACATTATTTCCCAAATACCTTTGGAAACTAAGCTTTTACCTGATCAGATACCTTCTCATTAATGCTACCTGGCACTTTAATGTAGCATTTCCATCTTCAAAATGTCTTATGAACATTCATTAATCATTACAATACTCCTGCAAAGTAAAGATAATTTTTTTTTCATTTTACAGATAGGGAAACTGAGATGTGTTAAATATTGTGTCCATGGCAACTGAGGGTGTTGGTGAAATTAAGGTTAGACTTCAGGCATTCAGGGATTTATAGATTCTAGTGGCTTCCAACTCTATACTTAGACCACTAACTGTACCTCTCAGTGGGGATATGTTGCACTGATTATATCTGATCCATATTTACATAGCCAGTACAATTCTACTTGGGCTGAAAAATCTTCACTTTGTTGCAGAAGCTCAGCTTGGGTGTCAAATACCTAGGCCATGTCTATAATAACAGCTAAATCGGCACTGCTGCGATTGATGCAGCAGTGTTGATTTATTGGGTCTGGTGAAGACATGCTAGGTCGATGGGGAGCACCTCCCGTTGACATAGTGCGGTGTAGACACTGCTGTAAGCCAACCTAAGTTACATCGACTTCAGTTACATAACTTACATAACTGAACTAGTGTAATTTAGATCAATTTATAGCGTTAGTGTAGAGACCAGCCCATAATCTCTGAATGTCTTGATACACTCAAACTGCAAAATCCAGATTGATGGCGAAGACCCAAAATTAGAGCACAAGAAAAACAGCCATGTACATTGGGCAAACTGGACAGTCTCTACGTAAAGGAATAAATGGACACAAATCAAATGTCAAGAATTATAACATTCATAAACCAGTCGGAGAACACTTCAATCTCTCTGGTCACTCGATTTCTGATCTCAAAGTGACTATCCTTCAACAAAAAAACTTTGAAAACAGACTCCAACAAGAGACTGCTGAATTGGAATTAATTTGCAAATTGGATACAATTAACTTAGGCTTGAATAGAGGCTGGGAATGGTTGATTCATTATAAAAAGTAACCTATTTCCCCTTGTTTATTCCCCCCCCACACCCGTTCCTCAGACGTTCTTGTTAAACCCTGGATTTGTGCTGGAAATGGCCCACCTTGATTATCATACACATTGTAAGGAGAGTGATCACTTTAGTTAAGCTATTACCAGCAGGAGAGTGGGGTGGGGGGAGAGAAAACCTTTTGTAGTGATAAACACCCATTTTTTCATGGTCTGTGTGTATAAAAACATCTTATGTATTTTCCACAGTATGCATCCGATGAAGTGAGCTGTAGCTCACAAAAGCTTATGCTCAAATAAATTGGTTAGTCTCTAAGGTGCCACAAGTACTCCTTTTCTTTTTGCGAATACAGACTAACACGGTTGTTACTCTGAAAACTAGAAAGGAATCACTTGTTCTGGAAGTACTAGAGGTTATTTTGGTCTGCTTGAAAATCTACTCAAACAAAAACTTAAACTGGACCTCATGGCATGTGTCTAAATTAAACTGAATCCCCAGGGAACCACTGACCTAGATCTCTTTAAAATCACTACCGTTTGTAAGAATTGTTCTCAGATTTTGGTAAAACAAGAACAATCCCTCTGTGAAGGAATTTAAAACCTAGTAAAGAAAGCATCATATGAGAGAATCACATTGGGACAGGTTGGATGGCTTTGAAAAAGTATTTTGGTTATTCTTAAGATCTAGAGAGGTAAAATAAGTCCCTCTCTTCCCTCTCCCAGTAAAATAATATTAGCAAATAGAGAGTGCTGTACAGAAGGCTGCTATGGCATGTGTAAGTTTTGGGAGAAGCTAAGATAAAGAAGTAATACACAATATTGTGGGCTTTTTTATGTGAGTGAGTGTTGCTTTATTTATCAGGTTGATGGTTTTCTTATGACTTAAAATGTGTACAGTGACACGCGCCCCCACACATTTATTAATTTTAAAGAAAAAATTGCTTATAAGATTTGTAATAGAGTGCACAGATAATATGACAATTTTCTTTCTGTCCTTACATGTTAATATCAATAAAGGAAAAATAAAAGGAAGAGTCTACACTCTTCAAAACTGTGAAGCGTGTGAGGAGAGGAAAAGACCTTTCCTCCTTTTCTAGTAGTTGCCACGTGACAGGATGATGGGATGTTAATCGCTTCAAAGTATTGAAACCACAGATCACAGTTAGAGCTACGTGTTTACTAATTCTCTAGAAGCACCCACCCACCCAGTGTCTTTAAATGCTTTGAGATAAGAATAATGAAACTGTCATATGAAGGTGTGCTTTTGAGCTTTTTTTTTTTTTTTTTTTTGGTAGGGCTGGTGGATCTGTGGGTACATGGATCCGGTGGCCATTCATGATTAGGGAACTCTGCGTGCAGTGGTCCTGGTCAATGAACAGAAAATACATGCTCATGAATGTACACCCAGTTTTTGCATAGATGTGCACATGCTTGTTACTTGTGTCTTTCAGAGTAAAAATAGAACTACAGTCAGAGCGGTGGGTTGAACCTCTAAGTTTTGTGTGTGATGCCTGACATCTTGGGTCTGAATCAAGGAACTCCAGAACTAAACTCATGAGGCTGTATAGCTTGAACTAAAGAGCCAGACTCTTGAAGTGAGAGCTGGGGCACATCCACATCCTGTGTGGATCAGGCCTGGAAGGGGACATGCAGTGCACACACAAGAAGTTTGCTTTTTTTAAGTGAAAATTATAAAACGGGTGGGAGCAACCTAATGAGTTTAAAAGACTCTCCATACTTCCGGTTTTGAAATCTAAGGGAGGTTTGTCTGGTTGATACAAGCTAGCCCTGTTTGCTTATCAGATACACCTGGGAAGGGGTCAGGTAATCCCTATAAAGGTCTGCGGGAGGAAGATGGGGCTCGTGCAGTAGGCCCTGGAAGAGGGAGATTGAAGAGAAGGATGTGTCTTCCTTTAAGCACTGAGAAAGGCAAGAGGAAAAGCCTTTGGGAGCTGTAGCCCATGGTGGATGGAGGAGCTGCTTTGATCTGATATTTTGCCTAAGGTTTACATTTAAAGAATAAAACTGCCATGAAGGAAAGGCCTGAAAAGTGTCTGGTTGTGGCATTAATCCGCCTTGGGCTGGGGAGAGACTCCAGTGGCCTAGGTCACATCTTTCTTTTCGGATGCTTCCCTGCACTCCTTGTGGTTTCTTTCCCTGGTTCATGGCAATGTAAACAGGATGTTAACTGAGTTCCCAGATCATTCTAAAGCTTTGGGAGTGGATTCAGCCGGTTTTGGAAGCAGTGTTATGGTTCCCTCCTCAGAGTTATCCGCTCAGAGTGCTGTAACCAGATCCCTTGTCTTTGTTGTATTTGTAGTGCAGATGGGTTCTTAATGGTGATGGAAATGTTATTGAGCTTTGGTCTGCCTGATGCTTTTTTGATCACCTTGCTTGCTGCTTTGTTCACCCGTACTTAATTGTCAGAGTGTCAGGGTGACCTTCAGACAGACCAGGAAAATATCTTGTTTGCCCAGCATCCCAGGACAATTAGAGTGTTGCCCTAGCAACATAACATCCCTATCAAATACCTGAGGGACGACCAGGAAACCAATTGGAGCATTACTTCTGAAATGACAAGCTCCATGCTCAAAGCAGCAGAGGATTCAAATATTTTGTCATTTGCAATCCATTTTCACCGTGCTGGAGCTCTGTTGTCTGCTGGAATCTGATGAAGAGCTATAGAACTGGCAAGAAAATGAGAATAAGCAAGGGGAAAAAGATGCAGAAAAATAGATAAGGAAGGGAATGTAAAAAGGGAAATCAAAATAACAAGAAAAGAACAGAGTGGGAAATAAAAGCATTAGAGAAAGACTAAGCAATATGGAGATGGGAATAAACATAGGAGAACGCAAACATTAAAAGAAACCAAGAACAGAGGGAAGTAGTTTAGGAAGCATGGAAAACAAATGAGAACACAATTTAATAAGGCAAAGGACGGCAAAGGAAGGCAAGAGAAGAAACCAAAAGAGGAAAAAGAGTGGGAAAAAAATGGAAGAAGAGTTTTAAAGAAAGTGAGCACTTGTTTCTTCTTTGTCATCCTAGTTTAACCAGCTGTGGAAAATTTAGTTCTTGGAATAAAAGCATGCATTGCTTTGTGTCATAAAATTCATTTTAACATATGTGTCTGAAGGCAGAAGTATTTACCGGCTACGCTGTAACTATGTGCAGTGCTACACTCAGCGCAATCTTGATCTTTGTTTACTTTGGATTTTGTTAGACTGTCAGCATGCTTCAGGACTAAATATTTTCCCCATTACTTTTTAAGGTTAAAAATAAATAAACCTCTTGGAGCCCTGACACTTGACATTTTGTGTCCTTGTTATGAGGGGTTTTTTATTTGTTGCACGTACACAGTGCCTTCTAACTGCAAGATTGCTCACAGGCATAGGTCCTGGGCTGAGTTAAATTGTTTTTAATTTTTAAGATTAGTTAAGTTTTTTTTTTTATGAATTAAAGTAAAAACATAATTATCTGGATTCAAACAAATAGGTTATTTTTAAAAGGAGGTTAAGTTTCAGGCCTTTAAGCCTTGATGTTAAAGGACCTTAAGAAAGGAGGGCATGTTTGTGGTTTTAAAAAAGAAAGCAAAGCAACAACAAGAAGAGAATGAGTGGGAAATAAAAGAACTCTTGCAATTGTCTTTTTGATAGAGAATGTGTTTTTGTGTGTCTAGCTATGTACTTGTTGAGCAGTCTGTTTATTCCTGCACTTACATGTTGCTGTCTCAGTCTCTTCATGTAAATTCTTGACAGAGAACATCTGTTGTTACCCACAGCTCTTTCTAGTTTTCCTTGTCTGCTTGTCCCTCTAGAGTACATTCAGTCACATTTGTGTCATTTCTGATATCTTCTGTAAGGCTGTTTCCTCCAGTCAGATACAATAGAACCTCAGAGTTACAAATATCAGAGTTATGAACTGACTGGTCAACCACACACCTCATTTGGAATTGGGCGTATGTAATCAGGCAGCAGCAGAGACCAAAAAAAAAAAAAAAGCACAAATACAGTACAGTACTGTGTTAAATGTAAACTACTAAAAAAATAAGGTTTTAAAAAAAAGATTTGACATGGTAAGGAAACTGTTTGAGTGCTTGTTTCATTTAAATTAAGATGATTAAAAGTTGCATTTTTCTTCTGCATAGTAAAGTTTCAAAGTAGTATTAAGTCTATGTTCAGTTGTAAACTTTTGAGAGAACCACCATAACGTTTCGTTCAGAGTTACGAACAACCGCCATTCCCGAGATGTTTGTAACTGCGTGGTTTTACTGTAGTTCAGCATCATCAGAAAAATCTGTTACATTGACATCTCCTCTCCTAATCCATTAAAATCTAAAATTATTGATCCCCAGTGTGCCAGACAAAGAACAGTGATCTGTCAGCTGCTTATAATGTATCTATCTGCTGTAGTCACTATTATAAGAGAAATCACACACACATACAATTGGTTCTAGAACCCTCGTCCTTTGTCTTGAAAAATCACAGGCTTCTATCTCTTCTGCCATTGGCAATAGTAATCTGTTATTCTCTATGGATCATTCACTAGATGGCAGTATCACTTATACGTATGGTTGAGAGCTGAGTGCGGTCCACCTCTTACCATTCATACATGCTTTAATTTACATTAGGCTTTGGAGGATCCCAAGCTTGTGTTGTCACATGGTGGTGTGATGTCAAGAAGTTCTGTTTATCTATCCAGGTTCTTATGTTGGCATTCATTACCATGGTATCTGAGTATCATGAGACTATTGCCTAAATATATTTAAAGGATGTACACCAAGACTTCTCCTTCTTCGTCTTTAAGAGTTGATCTACAGTTATGCAGACTTTCTCCCCTCCTCCCCTACTCAGATTATCTGTCTATTTCTTTAGGAGATTCTGGACTTGATTTTCCCCTCACTAACGTGGTTATAAATTCAGAGTTTCTCCATTTATTTAAAGAAGTAAACCTGGTATAAGAGGATCAAGGATCCTCTGAAAGACTCTCTGAAAGTTACAAGTATGCCCTTCCTATGCCACACATATCTTCACTGGACAGAACTCAGTAAAGTTTAAACCGAGCCCCTGAAGTTGGTATTTAATCAGTAAAACATCTTCTCAACATTTAAATTTGAGTAGGTTCCACTCTTAGATCTTTGAAGGGCCATCTCACCAGGCAGGCTTTCTGCTTTTACAATTTTTTTTACTCACTATGTTCATTTCATAGGAAATCAGGAGCAGTATAGTGAGTGCCCCAGAAGTACTGCAGACATTGACCTCAATGTGAACTGCTGGGTGCCCAGGACTCTTGTCAATCAAGCCACTAATATACATGCCTGAACATGGATTCAGGACGATAACTTTAGGCACCCATTTCTGAAAATCTTTCCTTTAATGTTTACAAGACCCTAGTGAGGGAGGTAGGAAGAAAATGTTCTCCCTACTTTACAGGAGGGGTAGCAAACAGAGAGATGTAGAGACTTGCCCAAGACCATAGGAGAGTGGGCATCAGAACTTGAGTTAAAACTCGAGTACAGAGCTTATTGCTTGGTGTTTTGGAAGTGGTGGGAAGGACAGGGGAACATGGTGCACATCTTATAGTTCCATTTCTTCATATTTTATTTACTTTATTGCAAAATTTAAAGGGATGATGGGGAGTTTGCTGAGGGTGGATTAGGCACTAAACTACACCTTGCTCTGATTTATGGTCAAATTCTACCAGCCACTCTTTTTTTAACTCTAATTCTAGCCTTTTTATTCAACTTGTTTCTGTCCATTTTATCATTAAAGCTTCCCGTGATGATACTTAAGAGGATTCATAGTTTGTTTATCAATTTATATGTTCTCTCCCCAGTTCTTCATTTTCAAACAGTGTCTGGGTGATTTTTTTATTTTACAATGATTTGTGTTTTACCAATGGCGTAATGAATTCTGCCTAGTACTTTGAAAGACTTGTATTTTAGCCAGTCTTTGTATGATAGTACTGAAGGAGTTACAATCATCATAATATTTGTTTAAAAAGAGAAAATGACCATTCTCTAATGGAAGATATTTTTCCCCTTCCCTCTTCCACTCATCCCATCTAGTTCCAACCTATTTAATCTTCTTAGTTCCATTTTTCCGATCCCTTATCAGATCTATTGTTTCCTAAGAGATTGTTATGTATGATATTATTAATATCAGGCTACAGTAGAATTCCTGAAGCATACTTTCCACACATCCTCTATTAATGTAATGGGAGCAGGGCTCTGTGAGCCATTGTTTTTTGATCTGTACCCATATGTTGCAGTGTGTGGTCATGAGTAATTATGCAAGCCAAGTGGGTGGTTGAATCAGTCTGTTACCTAAAATGCTGTTCTATTCAGAAAAGTGACTGTGTAAAATAGAGTGTCTTACTCAACTGTTTTTTTGTATATATTGAGTCATCTGTGCTTACTTTACTGACCAAAATAAATTTTACTGCATGTTAGCCCTGCAGGGGGAGGGTGAGCTGGATTGTTTTTGGGCATGCACATCAACAAAAAAAGTGCTAATTAAATTCCAGCTGTAGAATCTTTATTGTGGTTGTGGATGATGCGTGGTACAATCTGGGCATGTTTGCAGCACCGGTACTTTCAAAAGACACATCTTTTACTTGCAAATGGAGTAAATTTAATATGGAAAACTAGTAAGAGGAAAATTAACATGGGACCCACAATGCCATTTTTACAGACATTCTTCAAAATAGGACTCTGCTTTGAGATACAGTAAGGAATTCAGAGTATTTAAGACCAAGGGACATTTTGATTATCTGGACTGATCTACTGCATAATACAGGCTATGGAACCTCACTGAGTAATTCCTGCATTAATCCTATAATTCATCGTTTAGCTTAACCGTATCTTTTAGAAATAAATCCAGTCTTGACTTTGAAGACAAGAGATGGAGTATCCACCACATGTGTAGGTGAGTTGTTCCAATAGATAGTTACCCTCATGTAATTTATGCTTTATTTCTAGTTTGAATTTGTCTAGCTTCAGCTTCCAGCCACTGGATCTTGCTAGCTTGTTTCTGCTGGATTAAAGAGCTGTCTATTATCAGAAATCTCTTCCCCATGTAGCTACGTATAGACTGAACAAGTCACCTTTTAACCTTCTCTTGGATGAACTAAATAGACTTAGTTTCATAAGTCTATAAGGTATGTTTTCCAGACCAGCTCTGAATCTGAATCTCTTCCAATTTTTCAACATCCTTCTTGATGATTATTATAAGAATGTACAGGTACATGTCATTCAGGCATATGTCAGGATTAAAGGTGAGTTAGTTGCAAGTGACAGTCAAATATATTGAATTTAGGAGCTGTGGCAAATGTGATCATATTTAACTTGAGAATTAAAAAAATGTTGTTGTCGCAAGAAGGGGCCCCAGGAATTTAGTATGAAGTTCCCCTGACTTCAGACAGGGTGTGTTAGGGGGCTTATTCCTTCCCCACTTACTTCCCTGGTCCTTCTCACATGAACAGAGAGCAACAATACCCGAAGTCCAAAGGTGCAAACAATTCAATGTTTATTGGGGTGAACTTCCAGCAAGCATGATTCCAGTTTCCTTCCTTAGTGTCCCCTTTCCCAGCTCTGACACCACAGAGCCTTACCTGTGTCCCTGTTCCCATTTCTGCCCTTAGCAAAACATGATTCCAGTTTCCCCACCCCCATTCCCTGTTCCCATTTCCCCCACCCACACACTTCCTGATTGACTGCAGATTATATAGTAAAACTTGAGTTCTGCTTAGCTATACCTTAACCAATCATTTTCCTGAAATTTAACTAACCAATCCTAACATATTGTAACATGATTATGTAACCAGTTATATCCCACCACCTTAATTAGCTTACATCCAGCAAACTTAATTATACAGCAGACAGAAACAATCACAGAACCAAACAGAGACCATGCAAATAAACAATAGAAAAGTGGGAACTATAATGACAAGACAACACAGAAGTGAGGATTTCACATCCCAGCTATTGATAAGTGAGTTCTTGCCAGACAGGATGCTATAAAACTAAGTTTTCTTTTACATTTTCTAGGCACTTCCCTTTCTCTGGAGGCGATAGGCATTATCAGGACAGGATTGTATTCCTAACAGCCCAATAGCACCTTATTTCAGTGTGACTAGTTTGGAATGTGAGGATGTGACCATTCGCTTACCAGCTTATGGCTGCCTCTGCTGCTTAGCCAAAGATCTTAGCCTAAGCACAGGGTCTCAGACTGTCACAGTAAGAGAAAGACCTTACACCGGCAGACAGTGATTTTGATTCTTTCTTTTATACCTCTATAACTAGCCAAGTGATAAGAATACACCTAAATTCTTAGAGCATAGGCCTTTACAGACAGGCCTGAATATCTATATCCTAACAGGGTGTATGCTAGAGGGGCTCTTGTCTTCCTGAATAAATTAATTATTGATCGCTGCTAGTCCGTTCTTGAATAGTGGAGCACAATGGGAGGAACTCCAGGCAGCACCATAATTACTCAAACAATAGAAAGGTTCCATAGACTTTTATTATCAGCACATTTTCTCTGCTGGCTCCTCCTTGTCCACCTCCTCATATACAAGCTCCTGGTCCTTACTTTCTTACTTATCTATAAGGCCCTTCACATTTTAGTCCCTCCCTACTTATCCACTCTTTGTCATATCATATTGTTCCCTGTCCCTTCTGTTCCCGCAGCTATGCCAGCTGCCATCACCTGTTTATCAGTTTCTTCCACCCAGATCTCTGCGCTTTCTTGCATGCTGACCTTTATGTTTGGAGGGTGAGATTTTGAAATGTACCTAGGGAGTTAGGCACTCAGCTCCCATTGAAAGTCATTAGGAGCTGGGTGCCAAGCTCCCTTTAATGCTTTTGAAAATTTCACCTGGAATGCCTTTCCACAGTGGCAGTGTAAAATCACTACCCTGTGCTTCAAATCCTTCCTCAAGATCTGCTTCTACCATGATACCTGCAGGAAACTGCCAGTAGATGTCCACAAGGGACTTCTGATGTTTACCTTATTAGGCCTATATAAACACATGTTCTTATTTTTACTTCCCTTATTTATTATCCCCTATTCCTTCCAATTGTTTGTGTTTGTTTTATTAAACCAGTTTGTTGAGGCCTGTGCTCAGCAGTTAGCAGACAGTTTTTATTTTTGGGGAGGTAAGGGTCTCTGGAATCCTTATTTAATTCTTGACCCAAATTCAGTAGTTCTGAGTCACAATGACCATGTTACTCTCTGGAGATGGTAGGTTATGGTTTCATCTAGAGCCTGGCAATAAACATGGTGCTGAGCATTAGCCATGGGTATTTCCTCCCAAAGGGTGAATGTGCCTTCACTGCTATAAAATAAATTAAAAAAAAAAAAAACATTTTTCACCTCAGGGTAACTGATGTATATGAAAAAAGAAAAGGAGTACTTGTGGCACCTTAGAGACTGACCAATTTATTTGAGCATAAGCTTTTGTGAGCCACTGTAGCTCACGAAAGCTTATGCTCAAATAAATTGGTCAGTCTCTAAGGTGCCACAAGTACTCCTTTTCTTTTTGCGAATACAGACTAACGCGGCTGTTACTCTGAAACCTGTCATGATGTATATGAGCTATCCTGAGGTAAAAACACAGTAAAGATAAGGTGCTTTAGTTTTGCTGCCAGGTAAACTGGGTGAGGTCAACCCCAGGCAGAAGTATAGGGCTGACCCTGATGAGTTTACCTCATGGTTAAACTCAAATACTGTCATACATCAATAGAAATGGGTTTTTGAGACCAAGTGAAAGAAATAACAAAATATTTTATGTGAAAAAATATTGATTTTGGCAGGCAAAAAAGTAAATTTGTCAGAATGAAAATCATCATTGAAATCTGTCGTATCAGAATTTTTTGGTGCATGACACGTGATTTTTTAAATTCTTGGAGTTGTAAATAATTTGTATCTACATTCCGTAAAAATTAAAGAAGATGTTTGCTTTTGAAAAATTGCCTTTTCTGTAGTGAAGACAAGGATTCTTTAGCATTCTTAACCCTGTTGGCTGGATATCAGTCTCTGATTTCTCACATGGCTGCAAAAGATATTCCTGGACAAAGCCCCTTGCAAGGTATAGGGCTGATAGAGATTGAGGCTTATTTGTGGACTGTTCATAGTACAGTTCAAGGATAATATTTGGAGTCCATTGTTTTGTTTTGGTGCATAGTAGGCTCAAAATGGTTAATTTCTTACCTAAATTTGACTCTTGGTGAATCTGACCCAACGGGGAGACTCGGTGGTCAGAGTAGAGGACTCACTAGATGTCAATAATCCTACAAATCAGAATGATTAAATCAATTAACAGCTTCCCTCCTTTCACTCTAGACCTGAAAAATGTGTTAAAATATCAGGAGTTTATCATCCCCCCCTTCTAAATTTAGAACAAAGTCAAATCCAAATCTATGTAAATGAAAGTGACTAATCATATTGGCTACTGGGGACCTGTGCTGCGTGTTAAACTTTAGCTTCATGTGTATTGTTACTCATTGATAAGGAAATGATTAGATACCTTTGTCTATAATGGCACTGCCACAATAATTGTAAGATACTAACTATTTTAATTCCAAAGCTATAAAAGGTCTTAAATATTTTACAGTATGTTGATGCTGTTATCAAATGCAGCAAATAGTGTCCTTCCTTGATTACATTTTGGTTAGGATCTTTTCCAGCATCTGATAAGCATACGCTAATGTGCAGAAAAACGTTGTTAGAACCGAGGGAAAAGCAGGGTTGCAAAACATATTAAGATGATCGATTTTGTGAAATTCATGTGGAGAGTGTGGGAGACGGATCTCAGGGTAGCTGGGATACCTGTAGAATTTGTATGGATGTGATTATTAAGCTATGGTAGCGAGAGTGCTGAAACTGAAGCCAGATCGGGTGTATATCCTATGGGAAATCTCTTAAATTTGTAAAATATTTTTGCTTAGTCTGCAAATGTTTTTCCAAATGCACCACTTGCCTATGATCTGTCTGGTTTGCCAGTAGTATTGTCATAATCTCCTCTAATTATTATCTTCAAGGCTGATAGTAATTAATTAATAACAAAAATTAGGTTTAATTTTAATAGAAGGAGAAGCAAGGGCAGCATGTGCAATCATATGCATTGCAAAATGTAGTCAATTTAATTTAATCTTGCAATGATGCAACCTGCTGTAATCTGTTGTTTTGTTCTGAGGGGGTTTTTTGGGGGGGAGGGAGGGATATTAGTGCTCTTAATGTGATTTTAAAATTCTCTAAATGTTTACGCAATATTAGGACCTTTCAATTTAAATCTATGTGTATGCACCCTAATTTTTCTGTTGAAAGATTAGATTATATGATTGTTGACAGGAGATTTTCAGATTCTTAATTTCTTTGTAAACTCCAGATGAGAATGTTTGATTGGCAAAATATATCACAAAATATGATCATACTTTTAAAGATTATGACAGTGAATATAATACATTTTGATTCAAAAGTAAAATCATACTTGGATGGTGAGTCAGAAAATATTCTGATTTATATTTTAGGTAATGTTCCAGCTGATGCATACAGTAGGGACTTTGTCTCCTTAGAAGTGAAATGTAACCCTGCAGAAATAACCATATAGAACAGTCCCTAAATTTCTAATTGCATCTTTGCAGCTGATATGAAGCATCAACATATTTGACAAATATAGGGGTGCTCTTCATTGAGACTGCATCTGGATCTATCACTAGCATAGGACTTCTGAGTTATGTACTGGGATGATGTAGGGATCTATCTGGGTGGTAGAACCTAGGGCAAGAACAAGGAGGCCCTTTCTAACAGTCAAGTACCAGCTTTCACTTAATGATTGTTCAAATACATTGCTATAGCCAATTGCCTATGGATTGCTATTATGAGATGGACGTACCTTAGATAAAAGAGCCATGTACATATCGGTGGTTGTTTTGAAATAATTTCTCTCTGTTTTGCTGCAACTGCTAAATAAAAGGATTCTTTTAACGTTGGTTCTTCTCACTGGTTGTTGGTTCTTCTTACTGGCCACAGGTTCCCAAAGGGAGGATCAAGTAACTACCCAAACTGAGATGGGCCTGCATGCTGAAGAGTGATTGGTACACGCAGGGGAGTGTACACTGGGCCTGTCCTAAGAGTGATAGAATTGCGGAATTCCCCCCAGATCAGGTAAGGGCTAGAGACCCAAGACTTGAGGAGGGTGCACTGAGAAAGATGAAACTGGGACAGTGGTGCAGCTAACCCCCAAACCAGGAAAATTGTATTGTTAAGGGGTTGTCTAGGCAGGAAAGTTTTACCAGCATATTTAAATAGATATGGTTATACCAGTATTAACCTCCATTGGGACACTCTTATTCCAATTATAAGAGTGGTGCTTTTTCAGTTTTACTTAAATCTGTTCCCACATAACATAAACTAAACCAAAAAAAGGCTGTCTTCTACCAGAATACAGTGTCCACATCAGAATTATACCAGTGTAACTACAGCAGTTTAAATTCAAGCTTAGTTTATATTGGTATAACTTGCCTGTGTAGACAAGCCCTAACTGTGATGGGGGTGGGGGGAAGGAGAAATAAACCTAATAGGCAACTTCTATTTTCATACTCAGCAGTTGGATGATAAGGAAATCCTTTCACTTTTCCAGGAAACAGCAACATTTCAAAAAATGCCCCCCTCAGTCTGGCCTCTGTTTGGGGCTGTACCGTTTTGCACATACTTTTTGAATACCAACCTTGAGGACCCTGTTGGTAGATTTACATTTCGGCAAGTGCAGGTGTTGAGTTTTGTGCATATAAAGGTATCTCCCTTGTGTGCAAATGGACATTAGTGCCAGAATGTTTGTGTTTATCACAGAAAAGTAGCACATATGCTTTCATTCACAAATCATAAGACACTATGGCCAGACTGTCATCTACAGCTGAGCAGTGCATAATGCAGCTTGGGAGGAGGCATGTAAAGGTGGCCTTTGTGCTCCCATGAGCCTGGGCTGGTGTGTGTTGGTCTGTTCCTTGGTATAACATAAAGCAAACTGAACACTGAAGGCTATTTTAAGCTATGCCAGTGTCCTCAAGGGGTCAGTGTGGCAGCTGGTGACTTCTGCCAGTGTGTAAAGAACTGCTGGCTAGTTCTTTTTAGCCTGGCCACTCTACCTATGCCAGCAATGGGGGTAGTGACATAGAAGCTACTATGCAGGTTCTTAAAGCACTGACGCTTCCTTCTGGTGCTTAGTGGTTGTCCAGTGTCTTTAAGCTGATGTAGTTGCCACTTTGCACCATATTCAGGCCTATTGTCCTATTAATCTAAACTGCCTCATGGGAGACCTCTGTATGCAGCACTGGTCATGTATGCCATTGGCATGAGCTTTGTACAACCACAAAACTTCTCAAGTGTCTCAGTATCCCTGTATATAATGTATAGTCAAAGCTTCTTCCAACGAGGAACCATTAAATTTGATTTTTTTGGGGAATGGTTTTCTTCTTTAATGTATGGTAATACTTTTAGGAATGAATCAGTTTTCTCCTTTCACAGTGTATTAATATTAGTGCTCTGAGAAAAGAATTTGTGTGTCTTTCATTTATCTTTTAGAATGGGAAGTGAAGTAGTCTCATTATAATACATACTGAAATCCACACAGTCTCATATTTTGATAAAGTACAAATATTTATGCAAATAACATCATTAGGCCAATTATACAAAGTCATGGACAGCTTAGTTTATTGTTTATAACAGTTTTGCAGTATTGCAAGAAGACCTTATTTCCCAAAAGATTTTCTAAATGGATTATTGTTTTTGTAGACTTCTGTGAAGAATGTTAGGTGTTTGCAGACTTGTGGTTCTCTTGCCTTTTTTCTTTTTATATGTGAATTTGAGCTATCATACATGATTAGTTGTGATTAAACCAGTATTTTTACAATTGTCATACTGAACAATTGCATTGTCTGTAGCAGCGGCCATGTAATGATGATTTCCTGTGTCCCCTTGAGACTTTATCATAGAATCATGGAAATGTGGGGCTGGAAGTTACGTCAAGAATTCATCAAGTCTAGTCTTCTGTGCTGAAGCAGGACCAAATAAACCTGGACCATCCCTGACAAGTGGTGTCCAGCCTGTTCTTAAAAACCACCAATGATGATGATTCCACAACCTCCCTTAGGAAGCCTATTCCATAGCTTAATTACCTGTATAGTTAGAAAGATTTTTCTAGTATCTAAGCCGAATCTCCTTTGCTACAGATTTAGCCTATTACTTCTTGTCCTACCTTCAGTAGACGTGGGAACAATTGATCACCCTCATTTTTATAACAGTCTTCAAATATGTTCAGGGTTGTTATCAAGTCCCACCTCAGTCCTCTTTTCTCAAGATTAAACGTGCCCAGTTTTTAAACTTTTCCTCGTAGGTCAGGTTTTATCATTTTTGTTGCTCTCCTCTGGATTCTTTCCAATTGGTCCACATCTTTCCTAAAGTATGGCACCCAGGATTGTGATCCAGTATAACCCCTACATCATTTTCAGCAGTATTACCACCTATCCAGCTAGTCCCCATTTTGTAGTTGTGCATTTGATTTTCCTTCCAAAGTTAAGTACTTTGTACTTATCTTTATTGAATTTCATTTTGTTGAATTGAGACCAATTCTCCAATTTGTCTGGGTTCTTTTGAATTCTAATCCTGTCCTCCAAACCCCTCCGAGCTTTGTGTCACCTGCAAAGCTTACATGCATCAAGTCATTAATGAAAATATCGAATAGTACCTGGACCCAGGACCCCATTAAATCTGACCTCCCAATCTGACAACAAACCATTGATAACTACTCTTTGAGTACAGTTGTTCAACCAGTTATGGACCTACCTTATAGGAAATTAATCTAGACCACATATCTGTAGTTGGTTATAAGAATGTAGGAAATGTAGTTTCATATGGGATGATTTGTTCCATACTATTATCCTCTAGCTGCTTACAATTTAATTGTTTAATAATTTGTTCCAGTATCTTTCCATGTATTGAAGTTACACTGAGTGGTCTGTAGTTTCTTTTTAAAGATAGTACTAGGTTTGCCCTTCTCCATTGCTCTGGGTCCTCACTCATCCTCCATCAGTTCTTGAAGATAATTGCTAATGGTTCTGAGATTGCTTCAGCTAGTTTCTTAAGTACCCTAGGACGAATTTCATGAGGCCCTCCCGACTTGAGTACATCTAACTTCGCTAAATATTCTTTAACCTGTTCTTTCCCTATTTTGGCTTGTGTTGCTTCCTCTTTATTGTTAATATTAATTCTGTTGAGTATCTGGTTGCTGTTACCCTTTTTAGTGAAGACTTATCCAAAGTAGGTATTAAATACCTTCACCATCTTGAAGTTATTAGTTTCTCGTTCCCCACTAAGTAGAGAACCTAGACTTTCGTTTGTCTTTTTCTCACTCCTAATGTATTTAAAGAACCTCTTATTTTTCTCTTTTATGTCCCTTGCTAGGTGTATCTCATTTTGTGCCTTAGCCTTTCTGATTTTGTTCCTACATGCTTGTTGCTATTCTTTTGTACTCCTCCTTATCAATTCATCTATGTTGTAACTTTCTGTGGGTTTTCTTTTTGATTTTCAGGTCATTAAAGAGCTCCTGAAGGAGCCATATTGGCCTTTTACTATTCTTCCTGTCTTTCCTTCATGTTGGGATACTTTGCAGTTGTGCTTTTAATATTGTTTCCTTGAGAAGCCGCCCGCTCTGCTGAACTCCTTTATCCCTTAGATTTTCTTCCCATGGGACCTTATCTATCCGTTCTGTGAGTTTGTTAAAGTCTGCTTTTTTGAGGTTCATTGTCCTTATTCTGCTGCTCTCACTCCTTCGTTTCCTTCAAATCATAACACCTATCATTTCATGATCACTTTCACCCAAATTGCCTTCCTCCTTCAGATTGGCTACTAATTCCTCTCGTTTGGTCAGAATCAAATCTAAAATGGCTGTTCCCCTGATTACTTTCTCCACTTTCTGAAACAAAAAGCTGTCCCCGAAATATTCCAAGAACTTATTGGAAATTTTGAGTTTTGCTGCATTACTTTTCCAACAGATGTCTGGGTAGTTGAAGTCTGCTATTGCTACTAGGTCTTGTTTTTTTAGATATTTTTGTTGTTCATTCTAGAAATGCCTAATCCATCTCTTCTTCCTGAATTGGTGCTTTGTAGTAGATCTTTACTGTGATATGATCCCTACTTTCCCCCGTTTTTTTTCTTTATCCAGAGAGTTTAAACTGCTTGGCTTCTTACCTCCTTGTGGACCTCAGAACAAGTCTTGGCACCAAAATAGCTTGACCCTTTGAGACATGAGGTTTGGGAAAAAGTACTGATAAGTGGATGACCTGACTCTCATGAAACTCGAAAACTACTTTAGGGATGAATCTGGGATAGGGGCATAATAAGATCTATTCTTTACAGAAGGTAGTACATGGCGGGTCTATGATGAGTGACCCTAACTCCCTGACTCTTCCGGCTGATGTTACAGCTATTAGAAAGGCCACCTTTATAGATAGATAGATGGGCCACAGAACATGTGGCTAGAGGCTCACAGGGTGGTTTAGTGAGAGATGATAGAATGAAACTGTGGTCCCACTGAGGTGCACATTCAACACTGGTGGAAAGGATCTGAGAATTTAATCCTCTTCAGAAATCTAGTTGTGACAGGATGAGTGAATATCGTTCAATTATCCACTAGAGGATGGAAAGTGCTGATCGCCGCTAAACGCACTTGCAGTAAGTAGATACTCTAAGATAGGAGTGATCCTGAGAGCCTCTAGCCACATGTTCTGTGGCCCATCTGTTTTTCCTAAACCTCATACCTCAGATGAAGAGAGAAGGGTGCATTCTCTGGATGTCTGAAGGGTTTGGCCTTTTACCTACAAAGAACGAAGGACATTAGAAAGACACCTAAACTATTTGTTCCCAAATTCCTTGCGTTTGTGTATAGACATCGAAGATGTTGAGCAGATTCCCCTATTGAGTTCCCTCTTGTTGCTCCTATGACCCTACTGTAATTTTCCATATCCCCCACAAAACCTAGTTCTTGGTTAAGGTTGCCTTTTTATAATTACCTGTGGGCTTTTGTCACCTTTCCCTTTGAACCTAGTTTAGTGCCCTCCTCACTAGGCTGGTGAGTTGGTGTGCAAGGTTGCTCTTTCCCTTTTTGGTCAGATGGACCTCATCTTTTCCCAGCAGGTCACCTTCCTGGAACAGCATCCCATGGTTGAGAAAGCCATAGCCCTCATTTATTGAGTCATGTCTCCCAACTAAGGATTGAAGCCTTAAATATTTTAAAGTTACAGAGCTTAGCTGCTTTCCATAGTAAATTGAGCAAAAATATTTCCATAGTATTGCTATGGGTAAAAACTAATTCTTTTTCTCCCCACTCCATGTGGTGTTATCTGGGAAAACTGGTAATGGTTGGAAGTTCCAGGACAAAGATGATACATTTCAAAATGAGATATTCAATGTCTCTTACTACAGTTAAAGTATTCTCAAATTTGTGTGTGAATTTAGGGCTTAGGCGGGTGCCAATTAATAGCACTGGAGACTAAACTCTGTGTAGGTACAGAACAAGTGCTGTAGAGCATGGGCAGCATCAGTGTAATGTGTCCTATAAACATGCTTTTGTCCTAATGTTGGGAGTGAGGATAACCTAAGCTCCATGCATGCTCCAGCCTTGCCTTCTCTGCTGGGACTGTCGTCCAAGGCAGATTACAGACTGTTGTGGTGGCTTTTGTGGTATGCATGCTTGTGTACTGGGAACTGCACTGAGACCTCCAAACTCATTTTGCATATTGCAGAGCACCAAGTAATGTCTGATATTAATAGCTTTTGGTCAGTAATGACCTGGTGTGTTTGAACCTGCAACCTAGAGGTGAATGTCTCTGATTCCCCTGGAGTTATCAATATCAGTCCTCTGAACCAAAGCTGAAATAGTAAGAGATGTGCCAACTCAATTGTAGTAGAAAATTATTAAAACTAATTTAATAAATAACATGGTAGTAGTGGGGATTTTTTTATATGGGAGTGCATGAAAAAAAGCTTTAAATTTAAGAACCCTTCTGATAATTTCTGTCATCCTGTCCCCCCTTTCCTGTCCAAATATATGAAACCTAAACTTTTTACTGTATTCTTTTAGACAAAATCCGTAGGTTGAAAAGTGCTGCTGTTGGTAGAGAGAGATGCAGTCTCTTCTTCCTTTTAAGTTCCTCCATTTTCTCCAAGTGGTTGACAGTTAAACATATTTTGGATATTTACATTGTTTATAGATATACAAACAGCTGCCTTTGTTGTGGCCAAAACACAGTTGGAAGAGGGTTTAATGGTTCAATATTCTCCTGTCATTAAAATGTAATAAAATAAATACAGTTTTGTAGGGAAAATGCTGTACCACTTAAGTAACACTTTTGTTTTCAGCTGCACCTTTTCTGCTTTGAAAATCTTGTTGTGAATTTAGTGGGTTTAAATTTTAATAATCTCTCATATGTTCGCTATTACTGCAATAGAGATAAATTTAATTTCATGTTATTGTTTTGTATGGAGTAATAGTTAACACTCCTGAGGTGAATTTTAAGAGAACTACTGAATGAATAATTCAGCTATGTCGAATCAGGTGGGAAGAGGTCTGATGCTAGGAAGGGGTTGGATGTTCTCATCCAGGCCAAGCTCAATTACTACAACATTCTTTTTGTTTGGCCTTGAAAAAAGCAGTCTTGCCCCACTTGTATCCTTTCAGAATACTGCTGCAAAGTTCGTTTTCTTAACCCATCTGTGTCACCATATTACCCCTCTCTCTGCATGCCTCCATTTTCTCCCCTTTCTCTATTGCATCAAACATAAGCTACTTGTCTTCATTTTCAAGATCCTTTGTGACCTATCCTTCTCACCGACCATCTCAGTCACTGTCAAGAGGTCAGCCCCTGCCTCTCATCAGCCCATGATGCCAGCCTCCGTCACCCATTTGTTAAATTTTCAAACAAGCAGTTTCGTGTTTTCTCCATATTGTTGCTCATGCTTGGGAGAAGCTCCCCTAAAGCTCCTCAAAGCTACCTTATTATATTCCTTCAAATCCCTAGAGCCCTGAATAGATACAAATTTATAGCTGTGGATGCGGATATCCGTGGATATAAATCGGTATCCGCGGAACTGCAGGGCTCTCCCGGGAAGCGCAGTGGCGAAAGGAGCAGAATGTGTAGATGCTGGCTTGCTTAATGTACCTTTTATAAAATAGAAGAAGTTGTGTTTCTCTGATTTTTTTTTTTTTTTTAAACTAACCATGCCAGGACCAGAAATTGCAAACCAAGGAATAAAAATTCCTAAAGAAACTTACAATTTATACCCATTTTGAACAGACATAAGGTTTGTAGCTGGAAGATGGCCTTAAATAAGGCGCACAAGGATTTTTTGCTTTATTCCATTTCATTGACGGTTAAAGCCTTAGTCTTCTGAACATTTCATCCAAATTGAGGTGACAAGACACTTCTGTCTCTGGCAAAAAATATAAAATGAAATCAATCTGCAAAACAAGTTCAGCTATGAAAATGATAAAGATAACCAGGGCCTAGAAGAAAGATATCAACTTGGCTTTTTGGCTCTGACCATCTTTCAAAGACTGTGGGTTTTTTGGTTTGTTTGGATAAAGTCCTTCCAAAAAAAAAAAAAATCACCAACAACCTCCTCCCCTTACCCCCCAACTTCAACTAATGGCACTTATAGCAGCTAAAAACCCTAAATCTAGATAGTGAAAAATATATGGTAACAGACACCATTTAGTTAAATGGTTTTGAAAGAATTCTTGTTATATTACAAGCCAAATTGTACTTGGCTTGATGAAATGTAGTGTACTGTAGATATCTTTCTCCCTCCCTATGATTTCATGTTGAACAATTAACATATTCTATATATTTTGCACATTAGTAGTCCCTGATGGTTCTTGGCTACTGTGTAGGCACACAAAGGCAGTGGAGATGTAACAAGCACCCCCTCCTTTATCTGCAGCCAAGCACAAACTCAGGCCTTGCGCTCCTCTGAGGGTGTGTGTGCACCGCAAGGTAGCGCGGGTAGGCATACATCTAGCTTTAATCTAGTAGCATGGATAACAGCAATGAAGATGTGGTGACATGGGCATCAGTGCAGGCTAGCTGCCCAAGTAGAAGCCTGACGGGGACCCAGAGTACATACGCAGGTTGCTAGCCTGCCCTGAAGACCATGCTGCTACATCTTCGCTTCTATTCTTAACTGCAGTAGCTAGATTAAAGTTAGCATGGGGATGTCAACCTGCTGTACAATCACATCTTTATTTGCTGGGTAAATGTGTCCTTTGTGCAAGGAATGTTCCATCTCGGAGAGCCCTGGGGCAGAAGTCACCACAAGGAATTGTGTATGTGCCAGAGAAGGAACAAGCTGTACAATCCCATTCATGCCACCCTGGGACAACAGGCCTTTACACAAGCCCCAGCATTGCATACTGCATAAGTGCTACTGTTGCGCTCTGTCATGACCGAGATGTGAGTGGTCTGGCTAGTGGGTAGGACCAGGAATCAGGCCAACTGACTGCAGCAGGAGTAGTGCCTACTGATTGAAGTGGGTGTTGGCGGAAAGGGGTCAGAGCCAAAGTCAGAAACCAAGAAACAAGCTGAAGGTTGGAACCAGAGTCAGGAATGAGGAGTCTAGTTGGAGATCATAGCTGGACTGAGGGACTAGCAGTCAAGCCAATGGTCAGAGCCAAAGAACGGTGTTGTGGTCTGATGCAGGGAATGAGAGCAGGGTCTGTTGTAGCAGCAGGTTGGGTATTGCTGGATCGCACAAACAGGTTCCTTGAACTTCGTCCATGCTTAAGTAATATGCCTGGACCAATCAGAGGTCGTGGGGAGTGCTGCCAATTGGGTCTTCTGTCAGCGGTGCTTCCTGTGGTACTTAATCTCCCATGGTTTACAGTCATTGATGGCAGCACTGCCAGGCAGTGGTGTGGAAGCAATGGTTGCCCGGAGCTCTGCTGAGCCATGTTTTAGTTCTCTAGATCCTTGGAACCTCATTATGTGATTAGTGTGGTCATATATATGTATATACATACTATACATGTAGTATGTTTGGTACTTTTAGCCATCACAAACACAGTTTCACATCCATGAAAGTATCCTTGCTTTTTGATTTTGGGTGATATTCCAAACAATTGTAATTGGACAAAACATTCCAGAGAGAGAGCGAGAACAAACAAACATTATGCATAGTCCCATGTAGTTCACAGGAGATAGGCAAACATTTTCAATAAACTCCACCTATTTAATAATTTTAGTCCTCTCTTGTAGCCTTTGCTGGTCAGTAGCCTTGGTTTCACATTTTAAAGCTGAAAAAAGCAAATATTTTTCTGCTAATTTTGAATAGAGTAAATATTAAATAATAACATTTTGCTTCATGCTTCTTAGCTGGTGTAAGTATCCTCACATCTTCTTGTCAATTGACTAAATGGGCCATCTTGATTATCACCATAAAAGTTTTTTTTTCCTCCTTCTGATAATAGCTCATCTTAATTAATTAGCCTCTTACAGTTTGTATGGTAACTTCCACCTTCTCTGTATGTGTATATATAACTTCTTACTATATGTTCCATCCTATGCATTCGATGAAGTGGGCTGTAGCCCACGAAAGCTTATGCTCTAATACATTTGTTAGTCTCTAAGGTGCCACAAGTACTCCTGTTCTTTTTCAAGAAATACATGTTTACTTTCTCTGGAGCAAAACGTTGCTCACTGCTTGTGTGTGCCATATCCATTTTTTTCCAGTGCTTTTGTCTTCATACTGTATTACTGAAAAAGAAGCCAGCTGTGTCAGTAACAGCATCTCAGTAACCATAATCTGTCATGGTGGCAATTTAATCCATCTTCCAATAAAATTACATGGATTCTGTAAAGGCCTTAAACCCATTTTGGATCTGAAGGCTGTTTCTAATCACAGACTGCTTTGCTTGAAGCAGTGAAAACCCAGGACAGTGCTGGATTCAAATTCCTGTCTGTGCAGTAGAAGGGTCTCTTATATACACTGACCCAGATGTTGAAAACCACTGGAGGTTTCCTTGAGACCTTGTACTGTGCATAAAGTAACAGACAGGCCCTTCCCCCAGCCCACTCACTTTAAGAGCTGTCAAACTTATTGAATTTTTACTGTGCAGGTTTCTTTATGATGATGCTCATCTCCAAGTGCAGCTGACACTACTGAAAATGTGAAAATTACCATTTGCAGATAATTATTGTGGTATCTCTGGCATTCCTGTGTTTTGAATGAATTTAGACTGTGGAATAATAGATTGCTGTAAATATTTTAGTAGTGGCACCACAAATAGCATAGTAAAGATCAAGTTGCCAGTGATGACCACTATCAATTGGAAAATGCTGTTTAAGCAAAGGATACCACAAACATATATGGTAACTTTAATTTTATAGATAAAATATATTTGCTTTTCTATAGCTTCCTTCTTAGACTTGAGCAATGAGTTAGGAACTGGCAGAGCAGCAGTAAGGCAGGCAAATGCAGCATCCATTTTATGGTCTGCTTGCAACATTACAATCTATTTTTTTAATGTGTGAGACAAAATATTGGCTAAGATACCAGGATGTCCTCTTTTTCAAAAAGTGTCATGGGATCTAACTGCAAGGGACCTTGGGTTAACAGCACTTCATACAGTGCAGCATTCTTCTAGTATTCTGTTAGTGGTATAATGTGAGGAAATGCATTTTATACAGATTACGTTGACAGCATCCATTAAATTCCTGGGCTGAAACCATGACACTTTGTTTTTAACCTTTTTGTTTAATTGCTTTTAGTGGACTAGTGATGTAAGATACAGCACCTTAAGGTCAATCAGAAATAGTTATAGGGCCACATTCTTCGCCAGTGATAAGGCTAAATGGCCATCTGGGATTCTCTTGGCAGTCTGGAGCTCTGCCCCATACCCATCCCGGGCAGACGGGGCAGACTCGGACAGTGATGAGGAGAGGGCATGGCTGGTATCCAGTGTGCTCTGATAGTCCTGGGTGGCGGCAGTGGAGAGCTGTTGCGGGCAGATGCAAGTTGAATTAGTCTATGAACCATCATCTGTATCTTAAGTTATGATGACAGATAATAAATTGAAAAAGTTTTTTAGTCATTTACATATGATACAGTCACTTAGATGAGAAGTGTGTAGGAAGTTTCACGATTAAAAAACGCAATAAAATAAAGCCCCCCTCAAAAAACTGTAACTGGAGCTATGAAAAACAGTGTGGTAGGGGAAGGATCCTAGGATGATGTAATGGTCCTCACTTGGGGTCTGGTTGGGGAGCATGGCCTAGTGGTCACGGTCACAACCCCTGACTGCCAAGGGGGTTGTGGGGAGGGGAGCCCAGGCTCTCCCACTCCACTGGGCTCCAGCCAGGGCCCTTTGGGCTAACAGTGGTCTGGCAACCAAGGCTGCTTAAGGCTGTCATCCCTCGGCCCCTTCCTCTCACCTCATCTTCCCCCGGTGTCAGCTTAGTCCAAGGCTTTCCTCTGGTAGGAATAAGTAAGGGGAGGTTACCAGTGTCCAAGGTCCACAGTATACTCCCCTCTCTGGTGTCTCTGTGGTGGGTCCTCCCTTTCTTTAGGGAGGGCCCCTTTGGGCCGCTGTATATGAGCCTTTAGGCTTCCTTCTGTTCTGTGGTGCTGGAGCTGTGGGCTGCAGGTCTGCTCACCTCCAGCTCTGCCACCCAAATGAGCTAATTCCCTGTTTTTTAATTCCTCCAGCAGACGGAGCATTTGCTGGCCAAGACCCAAATAATCCCTTAACCCGTTGTTGCCTTTGTACACTCCATCACAGATGATTTTGCCATTCATAAAGAAATATCTCTGAAATGTCTAGAGTAGTCATGCAACCTTATTTTTTGGAACCTGTCTGATATAAGAATTTTTAATAACAAATCAACCAGGCTTCAATAGCCCTTGTTTCAGTACAGCTTCAGTTTACTGCTCTCCTTCACACTGTAATAAACCTGATGGCTTGTACTGGGCACCTTCCCTCTACCCCTGCTGAGCTGCAGGGAAAGAACCTAGCCAGCTCTCAAGGCCCTTGTGTTATGCAGTTCAAAATACAGCCAGTAGAGGGCTCCATTGTCACCAGAGTTCAGGACAAAGATGTAGATGGGACCAGGATCATGAGGGAGTTGGAGGTTGCAGGAGAGCAGGTGCAGCAGTCTGGCGGTTGCAGCCTGGGGGCTAGGTGTGAAGGGAAATCTGGACAGTGGGCAGCTTGAGTAGGGGGAGCGTGGAATGCTGAGAGATGGGCAGACACAGTGCAAAGGGCCACTGGTAGCAGCAGTGGGAGGATACAGAGTACTATCCTGCAGTAAGGAGGATGGTGTAAAGGGACAGTTATCCTTATACCAACTCTAGCAAAAAAGGGGAAACTGATACTGGTTCAGGCCTGTAGGCACTGCTGTGATACAATAAAAAAATCATCATAATATGTATTTTCAGTTGAGATTGAGTATGAGATGGAGAGTATATGAAGCAACTAGTTACAGGGACACTGCTCCGGAACACAGGCGATGCAGAGTGCAAGGAAGGCTCCTACACTAACAGTTGTTACAGTTTTGTGGCAGGACCAAAACAAAGACCGCGCTAGATGAGCAGAGGGACGGGGAAGGGGAATTGAGACAGTCTTTGAGGTAAAGTAGATTGGAGAGATATCTTGGATTTTATGGAAACAACTAGAGGAAATTTGAAATGATTAGGGAGCCTGCATATGGAAGGGTGTGATATGATACTTCATTTTACACTTGAGAACACAAATAGTTGTGCCACTAGAACGGCACAACTGATATTGACTTCATTGGTACAGGACTTGGTCTTTGATTTTGAAATCCTACATTTATTAGCCCTGGATAAAGGCATGGACAGATTTTTTGATCTCAACATTTCAGAAGTATGGGGAGGGTCATAGTTCTTTTCCTAGCTAACCCAGATTGCAAATGCTTCATATGGATGGTTTTGCACTTTAAGGTAAAACTGATTTGTTGTATCCATTTAATATCCACTGTCTGGGATGATTTAGTTGGGGATTGGTCCCGCTTTGAGCAGGGGGTTGGACTAGATGACCTCCTGAGGTCCCTTCCTACCCTGATATTCTATGATTCTAATATAGTCAGATTTAAAAATCCCAGAATAGGGTTTTTGCAAATTAGAAACCAATTATTTTTGTTACATTCTATTACATTTATTGTAAAAAGCTTAATTGTTTAGTCTCCAACCTGGTAGCTGTTCAGCATCCTCAATTCGTGTTGGGCGTTGAGGGAACTCTGAACTTGTGCAATCAGGCCCGGAGGGAATGTCTACACAGCAAAGAAAAAAACACTGCTGATCAGAAGCAGCCGACTGGGGCTTGGGCTGTTTCATTGCTGTGTAGACTTCTGGTCTCGGGCTGGAGCCTGGACTCTAGGACCCTGTGGGATGAGAAGGTCCCAGAGGCTGGGCTCCATCCTGAGCCCAGAAGTCTACACAGCAGTGAAACAGCCCTGCAGCCCAAGCCCTGAGAGCCCAAGTTGGCTAGCACAGGCCAGCCTTGAGTGTCTAGCTGCTGTGTAGACATACCCTAAGTGTTCATGGAATATAAACTGCATAGGGTGTGTATATATCTGCTGCAAACATTCTGTTGACATATTTTTAGGATGCCATGTATTTAGCAATGAGATGACTTTGGTTTTTCTAGTAGTTTAAAATTGCACATTTGTGAAACGTGTCTAAACATTTCTTTGCAATAGCCCCCCCTCCCTTAAGCAGAAACAGGCATTTTCCTCTCTGGTAGACTACCCTGAATCCAGGGGATTAGTGAGGAAAGTTAAAATACTGCAAAGTCATACTGACTTCATTGTATCTGCAACCAGCTTAGCTTGTATTTGCTCACCATGTTTAATGCAGAGGGGTAATTTTATGATATTTGTTGCTTGCTCAATCTGAGAGTTTTGCTTGTGTACTTTTTCAACAGAGAAATCAAGATGAGAAGGTATGTTGCAATCAACGGAGTATTAATAACACATTTTTGTAAATTGATTGTTGGGTTATGTTATTTTTTAAAATCACATTTTCCAAATTGCATTTTAAAAATAGAGCTGCCTTATCATTTACATTTTAAGGTCAAGAACAGATAATAAGTACCAGGAAAGTCACTTATTTGTCTAGCTGTCTTACAGAAGATTTGTTGGATGATTCAATGTAATTACTTAACCAGGATGGAAATGATGAAGAACCCTTTAGAAGTATTGTAGTTGAAGGGCCAAATCCAGACTCTTGTCAGACAGGTGTATGGTTGATGTAACCGCTTGTTCTAACTTGTCTGCAGCCTTGCACAGAACACCATGTGAGGTAATCCTGTCAGAGGCTGGAGTAAATCGGTGCAAAATATGAAGTGACTAGGTCAGGGAGTGGCTGTGCTAAAATTTGATGACCATGCTTCCTAACTCCAGGCCCTACCACAGACCATTTCTCTATGGCTGTGGTAGGGGAGGACTTGTGGTGTGTGAATTCTGTGCGGGTAGGGGAACCCCATAGCAGGGAGCAACAGAGGCATTCTGTTTAGTTATGTCTCTTCCCACTTACATATAAGTATAAGAAGTACTCTATATTTGGCAAAAAGATGGCATTTAATTAAACATAAAAAGGAGAATTTCTCTGTTGTGTGGTGCAATTTTTTTTCCTGTTAGAGAAGGTTATGTTCATAAATGTTATTCTATTTTAAGTTTTATGAAAGGAACAAGCAGTGAAGAGATTAGTAGCAAATGTGCCTTAACCTACTTGTATGTAGTGAAGAGGTGCGTAGGAGTTTACACAGTAAGATATGAGGAAAAAAAAGACTTATAATTAAAGCTGTGAGTGGCAGTATGAGAGTCTTTCATTCCACACAGGACAGAGTGCCATTCAGAAAGAATCTTGCACTGAAAGATTTGTCATCGCCATGCCATATTTTCATGGGAGTGAACTGAAATAAGAACTCCTAAGAACAAATCACCCTTGCTTCATGTGTCCTGAGTAGTTGATTCAAATATATGTGACTGGAGGAGGACTTAGGTAATTGAACAGCCCAGATAAAGATACTGAAGGGCAGATGTCTCATTTTCAACTGTTTATAGGCTGGGGGTGGCAAAAAGGATTACAGACCCCAAGCCTGTGATCTATCCTGCACCTGATACCTTTGTACATTCAGTGCCCTTAGATTATGTAAACCAGTGTTTCCCAAACTTGGGACGCCGCTTGTTCAGGGAAAGCCCCTGGCGGGCCAGGTCAGTTTGTTTACCTGCCGCATCCGTAGGTTCGGCCAATCGCGGCTCCCACTGGCTTCGGTTCGCCACTGCAGGCCAAGGGGGGTGCGGGAAGCGGCATGGGCTGAGGGATGTTTTTGTTGTCCTTAGACATATTCAGTATGTATGTCTACATGCAATAATAATTTTTTGTTTTTTCTTAATGTGGTCAAAATTGTCTATGTACAGTAACTATTCTCTAGATTTTGTTTAGCTAAATGTAAACATACACTGTATTTCCTTTATCCACTAATCCTGGTTTTCTCAAAAGTTATTAAAAATGAAGAGAATTAAATGTAAATCAGTCTAAGAAACACTGTATGATACAGTCATGATAGCTGAATGGCACCATTCTTTTGTTGACTTTATTCTGTATTAACAATTCTAAAGTACAAAGAGAGACCTGTTTTGCTGGCGTACTTATAATTCTTAGTGAGATAACACTGGCAACTATATTACTTTCTATTCAGTAACTGAATATTCTGTTATTTAACTTCATTTGTTTTATTTTTGGATTTATTTGGATTTATACATGAATTTAAGTTCTCTACAAGTTTCAGCAATCAGATATTGAAAATACTTAGGAATGCTTTTAACCTTCAAAGAGCTTCACAAATAATAGTTAAAATTACCCACTTCACTCAGATGTTTGTGAGGATTAATTTGTTATCAACCCTTCTTTACCGATGGGGAAAATAAGGCAGAGAGGGTAAGTGAAGGATTGAAGGAGTCTCTGTTAGAGCTGGCATCAGAGCCTATGAGGTTTCCACTCCTCTGCTCAGACCACCAACCTCTAACGTGGTTGCTGGACTGTGTACTCTTTCAGGATCTGATTCTGTTCTCACACCTCATGAATAACTACAGTGAAGTCAATGGAGTCACACAGGTGTAACAGTGTGCACAAGAGTAAGAGCACTGTTTGAACTGAATCCAAGGCAGCATTTTTTTTGTGGGATACCTACTGCATACAGCTACTATAAGATTATAAAGTGTGAGTGATAGTTAAGTGAGCTGAGCACTTAGGATCTACAGCACTGATGGACAGAGCCGATATTTCTCTTTCAATGTGTTAACTGTAAGTATGAAAAGCCACCTTTTAGCAATCCGTGTAGATAACAAAAAGGCTGCACGTTACTGACTTGTGAATTACGATTTTATATTTGAAAAATTAAGTGGTGATCACTGGGTGATGGAGGTGTAAGTATTGGGACTGCTCAGTGCTAGAGTACACCAAACCCTCAGTGTGCCAGGTGCCTCTCTACTTAGAGGCAAGCACTGTAGGTGCTTCAACAGCTAGGCTGGGTCGGCATTAACCATGGTGGGTCTCAGTAACCATTCAGACATGTAACTAAATGAAAGGGTATTTTACTAGGGCTGGCAGGACAGAGAAAGCATGCAGCTACCTTCAATACAGAGGCTTACACAGTTACAGTTCAAAGTGACCAATAGCAGTAAGTATTTGGACCCCTGAGGGCGGTCCAGTCGAGAGTCAGGGCTCTTCAGACGTAGTTCCCGGCATGCTTGCTCCATTCCAGTCGCTGTTCAAGCAAATAGATACCTGCAGGCTTCCAGTCCAGGTTCTGTGTCTCTCATTGGGGCCCCTCTGCACTGGCTCCCTGCCCAGCCACTGCTGCTCCCTGTTAAGTCCCACTCAGACTTGCACCCAGCTGTAATATCAGGTAGTCACAGTCAGTTCCTCATGTGATTCTGTATACCATTTCTGGGGATTTTTTCCTGCTTCCAGCTTCTCTGCAGCTTAGGTGGCCACCTTGCCATGCCTGGCCACTCCCTGGTTCAGGATCTTTCCCCTTACCTAGCCAGGATGAAAAGGATGTTCAGTGGGGCTGGGACTGATGGGAGTTTTAGTTCCCTGCTTAGCAGCTCCATCACAGAGGCAGTCCAGTTCTGAAGGTGTTTTTCAGAACCTATACTTAGTACTGATTTTGTGTGAATAATTCCAGCCCAAGAGAGAAGCTGCAAGGGATGGGAGGTGAGAACATCATCTCCTCCTCTCTCCAGGGTGGTTTCTCTTGGAGGCTCTTACTTGAGCAATATTATTGTGGGTAGCCATTAGGTTTTGTTGCTATGTCCTGTGGACTTTGGTTGTTAAGGTGGTTTTGGCACAGAAAAGCCTTCCTGGTTGACTCCTTTTTTCCTTTTTTGTTCATTAGCTTGGTGCTTACCTATAATATTGTGTGGTGAGTCTCGGAAGGAAGACTCTTGGTTTCTTTTGTGTGACTATAGTGCACACTTTCCCCCTTTTCTCCTAACCAGCAATTTCTCCTTCTGTCATCTCCTTGAATCCTTCCAATCTTTGGAAGGGCTTTGTAAACTTGCTAGTTTCAGAAGCTAGTTATCAAAATCAGTGCAAACCCCCCTGTTTGCAAAGTGTCAGCTTTAAAATAAAAACTGTGAACAAAATCAAGTTCAGATCTGCATATCTAAAAAGTCTTTTATCTATCATTCCTAATACCCCAAAAAATAATCTATTGGGGGTGGTGATTTGTTTCACTGTTCTCATCTTTTGTCATTCCAATTCTTGTGTGTGTGTGTGTGTGTGTGTGTGTGTAAGAGATTTTTTTTGCTATGTTAGGTTAAAAAATATTGTGGAATTTTAATCCAGCACTGAATAATACTAATTATTTTAATCCACATGCAATGGATGTTTTAAATTTGATATGTCATCACATGAAAATCAAAGCTAGAAGTAATCTCAAGGATTTATTATTTTTAATCAGTCTTATTAAACACTACATTAAAAAGTCTTTATATTCAAATGTATCTCTGCTCATTCACATCAGCTGAGTCAATCTGGAGTTCTGTATAGGGGGATGGCTAGCAAAACAGCACCAGTGATTTTTTTTTAATTGCTGAAGCCAATTTATATCCCTTAAAAAGATTAATATAATTTAATGTTTTCATAAAATATGCATACTCTTGGAGTACTGCTTCCCCACCTCAGAGGGCCAATAGGGGCCATCATGGCAGTGATGAACACTACACTCCAATCTGACCTTCTGCTGACCCAAGGGGAAAGACATCTAGAAACTAGGTTCAAATTTAGATTTTCTGTATGGCAGTGTATGTGCTACCTTTAGGCAGTGGTGCTAGCTCATAAAATCTGTTTAAAATGTAAACAATTGCTACTGAACTATCTTCAGTGACAGGAGACTTGGAAAGTTATCAATACCACAAAATTCTCTTTCCAAATAAAGGGGTAGTTTCAACCATGTATGCATGCTGAATAGTAGCTTTCTCCATGACTAATCATATTGAAATTAGTACAGCTACTTGTGGATTAAGATGAATCTTCAGATAAGTTATGTTGACAGAATCTAGCCCAAAGACGATTTACAGACAAAGGGTGAAATCAAGAGAGTTTTTTGCTGTTGTCTTCAGTGGAGATAGGATTTCATCTAAAAATCAGATGCAAAAAAAGTCAATTGATATATGCAAAATAGACAGCACATAACCTGGAAACTCAGGCCCAGGCCCAGACATTCTGTTTAACATAGTTTTAGTGTGCCCTTAGTATGATCGCTCCCACTAGTACCAAACTTATTCAACATGCGGCAATCTAGTTCACAAGTGAGTTCTCTCACCTGAGTTCCTAGGAAGAGAATAAATAATACATAGTAATTTTTACTTCCAGATTGTAATTAAATGTAAGTTGTAGAACAGCTGCTATCTATGCAAATCTCTTCACTTGCCTCAGATGTAATTTTGAGCCAGTTATGATAAAAATATATTGAGAAAGTATAAGCCTACTTATTTTTTCTAACATTCTATGGTTAGTAAGATAAAATACTTGCTTTAACATGCATTTAGCTTTGATTATATTTAGTCTGTTGTGGTTCTAGTGTGCATGCCATGTATTTTCTGCAGTGAATTTGGGGAATTCACTGTACTTGGAGAATAGTTCATTCCCTTACATGTGTACTCTTCTACATATCTATATAGCCATATATAAATGTGTTTTATCTATATTACACCCACACACAAAAACTGAATTAAAAGAACATCAAGGTTGTAAAGTAAAGCACTCAGATGGAAGAAAATGCCAGAATTAAGGTCGTCTAGGTGACTTCAGTTTGGCCCCTTTGTGTGTATGCATTGTGATACAGTCTGTAATCCTTTTTTCTCCTATGTCCAGATGCAGGTCTTCAGATTCTTTCTTTCTCTCCTCCTTTTACCATGTCCTGCCAGTAGGCCTTGTATCAAAGCTACCGAGTCCTGGATAAAGATTGGATGGGGCCTCTCAAGGTGTGGACCATATGGACGTTACATTAAAGAAGCCTCATATCATTTCAGACTGATTCTTATGCTATTTCTGTGATCCCTCTTTTTTCATTTTTTATTTTAAAGGCTTGTTTTCACCAATTGGGAATTGGTAGATTAAACACTCTGATTAGTGATTAATCTTCTTCTCCAGGAACAGAGCACACAGCCACTGCCAGATTTAGGGAACAATAGGTCAAACATCTTAACGTTTTGTTTAGAGTGGTGTATGGCTAGAGCCCAGATGAGTTTGGGGTTCTAACAGCAAAGTGCAGCTCAGCTGTGGGTATCAAACAAGGCCTTATAGTGAGCCTGGAACAGCTCACAACAAATGCCCCTGGTTCTCTGGGAGACATTACACGAACAGACTCAATAACTGAAAACTAAGGACAGTGTCTCTTGCCTTCAGTGCCATTTAAACCGTGGTTCTGTACACAGAGTCCCATCAGACTGGAGTCCAGGCATTGGGTTCATCCCTGTAGATCCCAGTCTGTAGTCTAAGCACTTACTTTTAAAGTCCGGCTTCTCTAATGAAGCCTATCTTTCAGGCCCTCTCTTCAGGACAGGCAGCTCTTATGCTCTCTTTGGGCAGAACAGGTATTTTTCCACCCCTGCAAGGAAGTTTGTATCCTTTCCTCACTTTGCTGGGATGAGGTACACACATCTTGTCACAGGTGGTCCTACATGGTCAACATGCCTTATTATTATTTTGGGCAATTTTCTACTGAATATCTTTTTAATAAAATCTGCAAAGAGCAGTGCATGATTTGCTGTTTGGAATCCTATCAAGTTGAGAGTAAGACTTAAGTTCACCCTAATTATTCAGACAGATTACTTTCAAGTTGTTCTCTTAACAATTTATACTCCTATTTTTCAAATACACAGAATACAAAATAAAGGCACTATGTAAATCTGACTTGGAAGGCTCACAAAATTAAATTAGAGTAATGTTTGAGGGTAGGTTAGTGTCTAATGTATTCATGAAATCAATTTTCTTTTCAAAAAAAGATTGAATTTCATGTATGCAGTTCAGCTGGTGAATCAAGCTTTCAAAAATCCAGAACATGATATGAGGTGCTGTATTTATCCGATAACCTTTTTAATGAATAACAAGTACTGAATTTCTAACAACCTATACCAAGTTTTTAATATTTGATGATACCTTCCTAACCCAATAAGATGCCTTATTCAAAAGAAGCTCTAAACCTTGACTTAGATCATGAAGATAAAGAAAGGGGTTTGTTTCTGGCTGGCGAGGTTAGAGAGATATTGAGGGCTATTTAAAACATTCTGTTTAAGATAGTCAATTTGGAATTTGGTGACATTTTCATTTCACTTCTGGAGATCGATCTGTGAATCTTGCATTTGGGCACATGTAAAAATGAGTTTAGTTTTGCCTGAGTTCTCAATACGTTTTCTCCAAAACTACAAAGCTGAACACAATTTCATAGAGTTGGTAGCTTCTCTCTGGGAAAAGACCAGTACTTGAATGGAACATTTGCTTCAAGTTAAGATGGAAAGATGGAGCTGTTTTGGCAATAGTGATAGGAACTTGCAGATTGTCTGTATGTGCTGTAACTGATTTGAGCCTGTGCTATCATAAAACTTCCTCTCTTTTTCTGAAGTGCTTTGTGATGTATAGATGAAAAATGTAATGTAAGTGCTAATGCTGCTGTTGACATTCATTATTATTTTAAGTCCCTCATTAAAATTATATTTCAAAGATTCACAAAATAGTTTGTGATGAGTAAGTAAACAGGGTCAGTAAATTGTCAGAGCCAGACAAGGAAACAAGGAAGAACTGGGAAACTGAGCGTCTTGCTGACACAGGACTACACTGGAAACAATAGATTGCAAGTTAAGTATTTTTTATTTTTCTCCAACTGAAGGAAGCCATGTTTTGTTGGACCAACCTGAAGAAAGCCCTACTCCTGACTCCCCAGACCTTGGGCCAAGGCAGAGAAACCCTGTGTGGAGAGGTGCATGTGCTTTAAAGTGGCAGGGCTCAGTAGTATGTTTCTTTGTCTCGCTTTTTCCCTTTCTTCTCTAACCTGTGATCAAGGCCACACTCATACAGAGCTGTTTTCATGGGTACAGAAAATAACATTTTAAATTGCTTTAAAATGTTTACTGATGTAAGTGCAGCTGCTGCTGACTCCAGACTGTACTGCTGTCGTGGCTGGGCTGAGCAAGAGTTGCAGGGCATGAATGGAGTGAGGGGTAAGAGACTGGGGGGAAATTCAGGGGGCAAGAGTCCATGAGGAGACATGAAAGGAGCAGGCATGCAGAGGAGGAGAGGGGACTGGGAGGAATGTGTAGTGGGCATTAAGGGCCTGGGAGCATATGGAGAGATGGCATGGAGCTGTACTCCCTGGTCTCAGGGGAGAGGCAGGATGGAATGCACCGAATAAGGGACATAGAGAAGGGGCATTGAAGGGGATGGGACCATGAGGCTTGGAATGCAGTGCAGGGAACGGGGTTATAAATAGAAACCTTGGGGCAAGATGTTAGGGCTGTGTTCTGACTTCTCTGGGCCTGTTCTCCATGCTTATCTGTTAGGCCTATGGCTCTTCTCTGCTGGGGAATCCATGGGTTGTTTGTGGTATTTGGGGATAGGGACATTACAGAGAGTGTCAGACCCTGCACTGGCATATAGGTTTTTTTGGCAGATCCTAAATCTGAATGTCAAATAGGGCCACAGAATTACCCTCCTCTTTAACCATATAAAATAAACAAGTTTTTCAACTGACAAACTGAATAAAGTACCCTCCATTCACTGACACAGCAGTAATTTCTCAGTGTGTGCTTGGTTTGATTGAACACAATGTGTTTGTGCTGAAGTTGCCATCTTTGAAACCCCAATGTCATCTTGCTTTCATATCCTTATATCTTCCATTGCTAGTGACATTGTCCACACTCTGGCAATGGGACAAGGAGCACGCTCTGGGCTGTCACATGCCTAAAGGAGGAAAACTAATTTAATGTCCACAAGTTGTACTAATGCAGAAGATCTTTCAATAATGATCATTACTCTAAGGTACTGGAGTGTTTAAAGGCAAATCTTCCTAAACAGAGATGGGTTTTAAGCAGGATTCTCAGCTGTGCATTACTGCCCTGGGGCTTTCTATGAAACATCAAAGGGCAACTAAACATAAATGCCCTGGCTCTAGGTATGAAGGATCAGGGATGGGACTTTCTTTGTATTAACTACAAAGGTAAAAAGTGCTGTCTGAGGGGGTCTGGGAGGAGCATGTTTCCTAACACACTAGGAAATATTTGAGTGATTCATCCCACAAAGATGACAAGGTTACTGCAGCGCTAAGTTACAGCAATGCAACCTTTAATTTTGACAGACATTTTTTAAATTATTCTGCAAATTCATGCAGCTTGATCACTCACTATAGGTCCTCCTCTTCCTATACTTAGATTTGTCACTTTTTAAAAGATTTACAAAATCCTTGCACTGCATTCTGGGAGACCATCTCTATTTGCTCCTAATAATCTATGTAGTAGAATAACAATTTTGCGTAAATTTGATTTTTTTTTTTTTTTACCTTTCTGTTTCTATAGTGTGTGACTACTGTGTGAGATGCAGCTATCATCAGAATAATAGCTCATCTATGTACCTATCTATGGCACCATTAAAGCAAATCATGCTGCAAAATGACTAGTTGTTCTATAGGACTCTGTTCAGCAGAAATTGTACCACAGAGGTCACAACTTGAGCATTCCAGTATGAACTATTCTGCAGGAAACCAAACCATTTTGTGAGGGTTTCTTGTAAATAGCCGATTGAGAGTGGAGACCATTTAAACTATTCTCTCAAACTGCTGCAGACTCTCATATTGATTAATCAATGCCAAAAATTGGCTCATTGAGCCATAGAAAGATTTTTGATTTAACAAAGAAGTTTAGCTTTGAACTTTCCCAACACAACTCTGGAGCCTATTCCAAGTTGGCAAAAATTATAAGAAGTTTTTAAAATGCCTCTTTATGTGGTCATCGGTCATTCATTCTTTACTGCTTTGGAAATCTCTACTGCTACTTAGCCTCTGGGACTCAGCTCACAGGGTGAACATGGGCATGCTCTCAAAGATAGCATATTATATAAGACTGTATAACAGGGGGAAAATTTCCATATGTGGCCATTGGAAAAGGTGGGTAAAAAGACTTCACCTAATGGAGAACAGAATGAAAATCTTGACATAGTCATGTGAGTGGAGAAACAAGTTCCTCCCCTCGCCTTGAGCTAGGATTAGGTGCATGTGGGTGTAGGAACAATGGAAACTCATTTTGCCTAGCACCTGTGAAAACTTAATAGCCTTTGAATAGAACTGTAGATGATTAATACTCAGTGGTAAAGAGAAAGTGAAGTCAGTAACACCTAGGTGGTGTAAAGGAGCTGTGAATTTTTCTGCTATTCTACTCAAACTTTTGACAGACTAGTGTGATGGGGAAGCCTGAAATGCCAACTGTCCTAGAGAACTCAAAGTAAAAGCTTTGTTTCTCATTTTGTTCCTTTTTAATTTGAGGTAGGAAAGGCTAAACAGAAGGCACACACACCTTTTCTAATGTTTGTGATTTTTCTCTTCAAATTTGTTCTTGCCTTCCTTGTCTTCCCACCACTCCCTTCTTTCCATGCAACCATACTTCTCTCTGCTTCCATTTGCAGGCAGAATTCAAAGTGTAGGAGCAGGCATTTATAAAATGAGACCCTCTCTTGGTGGGGTTGAGATGGTAAGAAATACTGGTGGTGGAGCCTAGTGTACTATAATACAGCTCTGGTCTTTAGAACACTCTCTATGGATTCGCTCTGGAGCTGGAAGAAGCTCAATAGGACTTGTATGCTGACTGTAGGTTGATTGAAGCCTAGACCTCTCTAGCTTCTTTCTCCTCCAAATCTAAGCCATACGAGTTGTTTTCAGAGTCAGGACTGTATATAGGGCCCTGTGGCAGGATGGATTAAGTCTGGAGGCCCCGTGCTGGAGGCCTTGCAGTCCTGCGTCACTCTGCCCCAGAATAAAGCAGAGAGTAGTCCTCCAGGCAGCCTAGAGTGGCTGCAGAGGAACAATCAATCAGAGGGGCTGATGGAGCAGCCAGTCCGGGGCCAGAAGGGCTCTATATAAGCCAAGCAGCAGAGCCTTCAGTTGCTGTGTGGAGCCCGACCAGGGAGGGCCAGGTGCCTGGCTGGCTAGGTGAACAGCAGCACCACGGACAGCTCACTGCAGAGAGCTCACCAGACAGAACCAAGCCCAGGGAAGGCTGCCAAAGGCCAGGTGCCTGGCTGGCTGGATAGAATAGCAGTAGGACCATGAAAAGATCAGCGTGAGCAGGCTGAAACCGGGGGACTGAGCACAGAACCTGGCCATACCAGACAAGGGTACTGAGCTGTGCCTTGCTGGTCTTGTTGCAGACAGCCCATGCAGAGCTGCTGAAAGGACACTAGCAGAGGGTACCGAGATGGGCCCTGGCTGGGTGTTGAAGAAGGCAGTGCCTCTGGGAAGAAGCCTAGGAGCTATGGCTCCATACCAGGGCCGAAAAAGAACTTGGGACTGTATACCTTGGAAGGGGAGGACAGTGTATGCGGCTCAGCCAGAGGGCTATTGCTGAAGATCTGCTGAGAAAACCATCAGCTGGCAGGTGCTCCCGAAAGGTGTGTGTCACCCGTTATAAGACCAAAAAACAAAAACAGGCTCACACCCAACCGAGAAATGGGGGGCACCCATGAGAGGTGGATGCCACCCCATGAAAAAGAACTGTGTTTGCACCCAACCAGAGAAAGGGGGCTCTAGAGAAAGGCGGGAGCCGACCCCATTATAGTCCCTTGTTCCACAGCCTGTTTGACTATATATGAACATATAAAATAAACAACTACAACAGTGTAAATACATTTTTATGAAATAACTTTCTATGTATATAATGGATACTGGACATTAGACTATACTTAAAACATATTTAAGTGTGTTTCTCTCCTTTGTACACTCAGAGAAGAGATGCCACATAGCATAATAATCTGTGAAATAGTCCTTTGAATAATGTAAGTTTTTCACAACAAGAATATCCTAGAGACGATAAGACCATTCCCATAGCGAGGGTACCTGCGGGCATTTTCATTTTAGTATAATAACATGATTAGCACTCATTAGCAAATGGGAACACAGCTCCTAATGTAGTGTAACTTCTGCTGAATTTATGAATAGGTCTAGTAGATAACCAGCTGGGTCCAATGGGAAATTTGGTTTTGGGTTTTATTTTTTTACGTTGTTCTATTGTCTATGCAAATAAACATTCATAATATATGAAGATACAGGGAAAACCAATGCCAATTTCACAATTTATGATAGATTTAGTGTTATGTACTCTGACAAACAACGTGGTAAGAAATAGTTCACATTTTCCTTTTTGAAGAATGTCAGTAGAGGTAGCCATTTGTCCAGAAAACAAGTCCAGTTTTTGTTCTTGATTTGTTCCATCAGGAAACCATTCTTAATTTAAGGAATTTACCCAGTTCTGTATCCGTCTTAATTCCTAATAGACATATTTGAGAATCCTTTAGAAATCATTTTGATTTTATTTCATATTGTAAACTATTTGGGGCAGTGCTGTGTGTTCTAATGCTTTGGTAAAGTGCATAGCATGTTTTGAATGCTTTCTTTCCATAAGCAGTAATTTTCAGCTGTTATTGAGATATCTGGTCTCCATTACTGTCCCTGAAAGGTACAAATTTAAGATATAACCCCTAATGATTAAGTTAAGTCCTTTGTGCTCTTGTAACCAACTACACCAATTTTAAATTATTAAGTTGTGCCTATAGCTGGGCAAATACTATTAGAAGGCAAAATATTAGTAATTTGTTGCAATCAAAATGTATAACACATGACCAGAGCTTGGTACTCCTTTGTTTTGTTACATATTATGTCATAATTACTATAAAACCTGTTTTAAAGGATGTTTTCTCACTTTGAATTCACTCTTGCCAGTTCTCATATTTGTGGCGTTTATTAAAGCTTCAGCTCCTGAAATAATGCGATTATGTGAGAATCTGTTTTTAAAAGAGCCATTTTGACGGCAGAGAAAAGATGGGACATGTGACTGGAGTTCACCCTAGAGGCTTAAGTAACCAGAAGACACATGAAAAGAAGAACCCAAAATGTATTATTATTTTAAAAATCTCATTAGTTTAAGCCAATCTCATGATATTTTGTGGTTGACAATAACTGTGAATTAAACTATTAAAAATAACCCTGGAAAATGCAGAGTTATGGTATACCACAATAAGGAACCCCCACACTTCCCCAATAGGGTTTGGCAGCAGGATTTAAAATCCTGGACCTTCGTATTCTTAACTTAGAACTCTAACACTATAACATTATCATTCATGTGGGCCAGCCACCGGCAGGGAATGTAACATAACTTTTCCAGTGAGTTACAGAAATATTTGCTAGGCAGGAGTAGAAATATGGAAAATGGGACTCCTGGGCTCTATCCTTGGCATTGGAAAGGGAAGTGTGTCCTAGTGGCTAGAGCATTGCTTAGAGCCAGTATAGGGAAGAGCATAACTGTGGCAGATTCTTGCTAGGAGCCTGAGTGGATAAGTGTCATAAAAATAAAGGGAAGGGTAACCACCTTTCTGTGTACAGTGCTATAAAATCCCTCCTGGCCAGAGGCAAAACCCTTTCACCTGTAAAGGGTTAAGAAGCTAGGATAACCTCTCTGGCACCTGACCCAAAATGACCAATGAGGGGACAAGATACTTTCAAATCTGGAGTGGGGGAACAAAGGGTTCGTCTGTCTGTGTGATGTTTTTCCTGGGAACAGATCAGGAATGCAGCCTTACAACTCCTGTTAAGTTAGTAAGTAATCTAGCTAGAACATACGTTAGATTTCCTTTTGTTTAATGGCTGGTAAAATAAGTTGTGCTGGATGGAATGTATATTCCTGTTTGTGTGTCTTTTTGTAACTTAAGGTTTTGCCTAGAGGGATTCTCTATGTTTTGAATCTGATTATCCTGTAAGGTATTTACCATCCTGATTTTACAGAGGTGATTCTTTTACCTTTTCTTTAATTAAAATTCTTCTTTTAAGAACCTGATTGATATTTCATTGTTCTTAAGATCCAAGGATTTGCGTCTGTGTTCACCTGTACAAATTGGTGAGGATTCTTATCAAGCCTTCCCCAGGAAAGGGGGTGTAGGGCTTGGGGGGATATTTTGGGGGAAGACGTCTCCAAGTGGGCTCTTTCCCTGTTCTTTGTTTAGAACGCTTGGTGGTGGCAGCATACGGTTCAAGGACAAGGCAAAGTTTGTACCTTGGGAAGTTTTTAACCTAATCTGGTAAGAATAAGCTTAGGGGGTCTTTCATGCAGGTCCCCACATCTGTACCCTAGAGTTCAGAGTGGGGAAGGAACCTTGACAATAAGACTGAAGTTTCTCATGTTAGAGATATGTGTTCTGTTCCCACCTCTGCTGGAAGTGACGCTGTGCAACCTGTTAGCTTGTGTGACTGATACTGGTTTGTTTGTTTTTGGTTATTGTAAACCAAAACACTTCATTTTTTGATTAAAACTTGAGAAATTATAATGGAACCAGACATTTTAATGAGAAAATTTCCATTTTGTCAAAAAGCCGGTTTTTGTCACAAAAAATGTCAATACATTTTTCAACCATGTCTAGATCGTACACTTAACTGGAAGCAGTGGAAATTTTTCCTATTATAATTTAATGGAGAACTGATGGGCTGTAGTTAAAAGCTTTAAAAACATGCTCTCACCGTGTGGTTACCTCTCTGTGCTCATCGCATGCTACGCTACCTCTATTCAGAGTATGTACGTGAGATGCTTCTACAATATGGCACATATATCCACACAGCTGAAACCTGTGACTCAGTAATATCTTGTAATTGCAGCAGCCTGAGCGAGGAGAAACAACAAATAAATCCTAGGGTCCCTTCAGCTATCGAGTCCATCCTCAGAGAATGAAAATGAGCTGAAGGCTCATTTCCAAATGATCAGTTAAGCTGGAGGTTTGAATACACTGGAACTCCACTAATTACCATATATGCTTCAGGGATTCTGGAAGGGGAGAAAATTATCCTTAATCATGTAGGCAAGCAGAAAATAGGAAAGACAGATGTTGTTGTACTGACCTCTCGTCAGAATCTGATTGTCTGTTGTTTGACCTGCTCCATCCATTTGAGATCATGATTGATGACGTCAGTCTTAGCTATGTATTTTAAAGCAGAATTAATTTCCTTTATACAGTTTTGGAATACATCTGAACCAGGACTGAAAAACGGAGTGGTACTCACTGTTATAGAAATCATACTGAGTGTAAAGTGTTTTGGGAGTATATAGGAACTGTGAGTGAGTACCAACTTAATGAAACCTGGTTGAAGCTGATAGTCTAAGCAGAGTACGTCTCATTACTTCCCACTGATATCCTTTGAGGAGAATTGAATTTTGTGTGTTCGAGAGTGAGGAAACAAGCATACTTAAAAAAATCAACTGCATTAACAAACAATACTTTGTCAATTTATTTAGAGAAACATAAACTAACTGTAATTATTTTGATAATCTTTAATAGAATTACCAGAAAATGTACTTGGTACATCAGGCAAGGATCAAAAATATTTTTCTTACTGATTTAAGACCAATAATAAGACAAGTTTGCTGATTCTGAAAGCATTTCCTAGCTCTGTCAGATTGTGAAATACAGGACCTGAAAGCATGACTGCTACCTAATTTAGCAGTTTTTAAAGTTATTTTGCTGTGTTATTAAATATCAACCATGCAAAACTTCAGTAGTTTCACAAAACCTAATGTTAATATTTGTAACTTTGCTGAAAGTTCCCTTTCCCAGCAAAAACTGAGAGGCTGTTTAAGTGACCTCTCATCTATTGCTGACATTATAAGCAGTTCCTTTTTCCATGTTCAACAAGAACTACAGTGGCCCAAGTAAGTGGACAAAATAAGCAATTTCATCCATTTTTCTCTATGACCAATTTTTCTCCACCTGACTGGATGGTTGTAGCACTTCCTGAATGTGGGATTGGCAATGTTTTATGAAAATAGCTACGTAGTGCACACAGTAACTTAAAATTAAGTCTTGTGAAAGTGTGTTCGCTCACTTAAAAGTCAGTGTATTACAGCTATTCTCTTCCTTCCCCACAGCATAAACTCCTCAATTCCAGCATAATTATAAACACCTGTAGTTAGAGATGAATGTTTTATACTGTTCAAATCTTGGAAATCCAGTTTTTAAAGTAGAGAAAGAGATGATGGTAATCAGATGAGATTGTTAATATCTTGCATCTCACAAGCCCTCAGTGCTAAAAATGATTTCCAAGCTTTCCAATGACCAATCATTTCTTGTCTGCAGAGTTCATAAGGGATATGATGTTAAATGGGTTGCTGGTCCCTTGAACCATTTTGTCACCAGTCCAGGACTTAAAATAGCAAGACCTGGACCTCAGACCAGGGTAAATTTTGATCCCTACAATAAATCTTTGCCATATAATACAGCATATATAACAATATAATAGCACTGTACTGTAAAATCTTTACTATGTGGTATGGGAAAATGAGGGTTTTTTGATGCAAATTATTGAATTTATGGATTATTAAAGAGAGGATAATTGAGGTTCTTCCATATTGTAAATATGCTACAAATAATTAGTACTTCTCCAGGACCTTCATTGTTGATGATACAGAGCCTGCTATTAAATTACATTTTTGTAATGGAAGGACTGTATCATTTAAACCTTGAGTAAAAATGTTGGCTATCTCCTGTAGTAATAAAAGTTATGTGGAAGGTCCTGGGGTTTTTTTTTCACAGTTCCAACTGTAGTTTTATAATGTTAATGCATTGCTTGTAACAAGATGTAAGAGTACATTAAATATACGGCTCAGTGGATGTATAGGTAATGTGGGATGTCTACTTCTCATTTCATCAGAGGCAGGAACTCTTCTAGATGTGACACTTCGGTAACAATAATCTCCTGGCATTGGGGGTTGGCCCATTCTAGGGAAAAACGCTCTGTTGTGGGCAGCTTTGTATGTTTGGGGTTGGGTTCTGCATACCGTGAAGTATGTTTAGCTGAGGTGTCTGCCTCTGTTAATAGTCATAGCTTTCTCAAAGAGCAACTGTAGAGTGGAAATCGTGTAATTCTTGTTCTCTTAGCTCAAAAGATTCTGAATAAAATAAAAGTAGTGAAAACTGAGTTTTGTTTGTTTTCACTGTACTGCAGCTTTGCTAAATTGTGAATAGCAGAGACTCTGGAGTTGTCTATCTGCAGACTCAGGAAGACAGTACTGCACTGGTTTACATTTAGTTCAACATTTGACTTTTTTGCAACCATATGTGAGACTTTTTTTTTTCAAATGAAGACTTAGAATCATCGGAAGTTAATGGTAATTGTCCCCTTTGCATCCCTCCCTCCCTCTCCATCCATACACACACACACAATGGGAAGTATACAATTTGCTGTGGTGGGCAGATGAGTGGAACTTTTAAGCCCTACAAAGCCAAATCCCATATTCCTTACACATGACTTAGTTCCCTGTGCATTTCACCTGAATAAGGACTGCATGATTTGCTCCACAGAATTTAAATAGTACATTTTAGAGTAAACCAAATTCCTAAAAGAAGAGTATCAAGGTATTTAGTCCCCCGCATTGGCCTTCTTTGACCACATCTTCAATCAATGTGATGATGAAACAAGGAAGGAGATGGTAGAAGGATGAAAGATCAGTCAGAGGTGTAAGCCAAGTACTCTGTTTTGTTGGCTTTGGCAAGCAAATACTCTTGGGTATACCAACTATTTGGTGACTCAGATCTTCACTTTCTGCAAGTTAATGAAAGACCAGTCATTAATAAGGGTACCATGGCCCATAATTTGAATAGGTGTCAGAGCCATGACTTTGCATGTATAACTAAGACCTGTCTGGATGGGGCTGCAGGATCAAGCAGATGCTGGGTTCAGAATGGCTCAAAAAAGGGTAGGTGAGGAGGAGTGGCTGTGCTTTAGCATCTAGCCTCAGGGGTATGAGGTTAAATAGTCCAAAATTGGACAATGATATATTAAGGAAATCCATCCAGAGAAAAAAATCAGCTTCTAGTACTTTAAACAAACCAATAAAGACAGTGCAATGACTGAGAGACAATTAAGCTAATAGGAGTGTCCATTTAATATGTTCCAGTGTCCTCAAATATAAAATGAAACTGCTAGTTGCAGATTTCAGCTATTTTAATTAGGTGCATGGGAATGTCAGACCACCTGAGTATATCTCTGCTCACTTATTTAAAGTATACGTTGTGTTTGTTTCAGGTACAAGATACTCGGTAGCTAGACCTGAAAAAAAAAACAGAGGAGTTGTTTTCTCCGTTTCTGTTATTTATGAAAATAATTAAATGCAGTTTCTGAATGTAAAAACATGGGCCCCTTAAATACATATTGAGCAAGAAAGCATAGAATGTACTTAAGGGAGAGCATACCCTTTATTTCTTTTCAAATAGTTCTGTAAAGTAAGTACTACTAGCAATATGTATCCCATGTTTAGTGTTTAATGAAAGCTGGAGAAGAAATTTATCTAATTTTAAATTCAAACAAGAATGGGGTCAGGATATGGGATTTGTTGTTATGTTGCACACTGATCACCTATTTGTCCATTAGTGCTGAAAGCTAATCCACGGGCTTCTCTTCTTCAGAGATCAGCCAGTATTGACCTCTGTTATTTTAGGAGGAACTCATTTGCACTTCAGAGATCTTTTAAAAAAAACATTTACAATCAAAAGATCAATAGTAATGCAGAACTCCATCAATAGTTGTTATTCTACCTGTTTCTTCTTTCAGATTCAGATGAATGACCAATACCAGTGTTAATTTACATCTTTAAAATATGTTAACATATTGCTTTTTCTTCTTTTCTGGTTTGCATAATTTAAAAGCTTCTTTAAGTTCTGTAGGGGTTCGTAGGCCACGTCTACACTACCCGCCGGATCGGGGATAGATTTATCACCTCTAGTGTAGACACGATAAATCGATCCCCGATCACTCTGCTGTCGACTCTGGAACTCCACCAGGGTGACAGGCAGAAGCGGAGTCACGGGGGAGCAGCGGCCATCGATCCCGTGCCGTGAGGACGCGAAGTAAATGATTCTAAGTCGATCTAAGATACATCGACTTCAGCTACGCTATTCTCGTAGCTGAAGTTGCGTATCTTAGATTGATCCCCCCACCCTCCCAGTGTAGACTAGGCCTTAGACAGCTAAGGCAACACCTTGGGTTCTGATGTTGTTGTAGAAACAGGGTATATTCCAGAGATCATTATCCAGAGGTGAACCTTAAATGCTGATGATGCTGATCCTGAGTTAGTGGGTATGAAGTGATTGATTCCCTGTTTTATAACAAAGACAAACTGCTCATTTCCTGTAAGCAGGTTATTAAATCACTGGTATTTTGCCACATTATAAAGATGTTTCTTATTTTATTTTTGTATTTGAAACATCTATAATCCATTGTTATGAGCTGCAACAAAAGCAGGATTATGATTTTACTGCATTGAAAAAGATCACCAGTGTGGGGAGAAACTTTCAATAAAATATGCAGTATGGTTTACAGAAAAAGGATTGGCCCCCCTGAATTGTGGTGTACAGATTTGGCTTTTGTTTTGTACATCCACAAAACATACAAACGTTCCTATCCATTGTCCCTCTCCAAACACAAAACTGCCCCTATTGGTAGACCAATCTGTAGAAATGCTGAGGTTGAAATAATTCCAGTTTTAGAGACAGACCCCCCATTTTTTTAGTTCATTTTTGTCTAGAGACCTAATCCCACACTGTAAATTGTATACCCAAATTATTCCTGAACTGCATATAGATTCTTTGTGCTCCTCTGCATAAATAGCCAGTGCGGAGGAGCACAAATTTTATCAGAGGAACATATCATTTGAGATTGGATTTTATTTGGAGCTATCCAAATAGAACTTTCAAACCCAGCCCTTTTTCTGTTGCAGATGGTAACCCTGTACCTCGTATAACACTGGGCTCTGGGCAGGTCAGACATGTATTGGTACCTTCTCATCACTATTACTAATAATTGTTTTGGCACATGAGAAATCTTGATTTCTGCTGCTTCTGGGGGAGCACATGTTAGCCAGGGCTTCAGCAGCATGGCCAGGCTCCATGCCCTTGGAATACTCTCCATTTCTGAGGGTGGAGATGGCTTTTCCTTAGCAATGTCAGTGAGGTTGCTCATAGCTGCCCAGTCTAGAGTGTGAGACTCTGTCTTCAGGACCCCCCACCCCATTTCTATTTATAGCAGAGAAATTGCTGAGAGGTGCATAGCTTCCAATAGTTAACAAAAATTAATTCAGGGGCAATGTGCCAAATAAGCAGAGGCCTGGGGACTGCCAAATGTTCTTGTTTGGATCCTAGAGAATAACACGTTCTTTTAAAAGAATATCCTAGTTCAGAGCATCAAATGGTTGCATTTTGACTGTTTCTCTGACTCTGTGGAGTCCATCCCATCTCTTGAGGTGTTTGATCATTAGATTCTTCTCTTGGAATCCTCATTTCCCATGGCTGTTTCTACTTACGATGGTAGCTTTAAGGTGGGAGACCCGTCCAGTAGGCTGAGAGAGAGGAGAGCTGGTCTGTTCCCCTGCCCTGGAGGTATCTTCAGGTGGCATCTTTCCCTCTTTCTAATCAGTGGGAAAGTCAGCATAGGGGTTCTCTACTTTCCCTTGAGGTGATACAGGCTTCTCCTTTCTTTCATTTCTATCTGGGATGAGCATGTGGCCTCTTCCTAAAATCTTTCCTTGCTTCCCCACACTGCTCCTCCTCTTGTCCCTCATATCTATCTTGTCCTTCATTTGTTTTTTCCAGTTTATATGTCCAACCTTTTCCAAATTGTGCTCCTTTGTGTATTGTCTAATATTGGCTCCCTCATTTATCTGCTGCCATTAGTATAAACATCCTCCTGTTAATCTAAACATTATCCCAATACACCCTTCAAGCCCTTTTTTTCCTATAAAAATAGTTGACCTCTCCTGAATCTCTGTTTTGTTAAATCTCTTCAGAGCAATCGTTTGTTTCCTTTCACTTGTTTCCTTGAACCTTGTAGCTTTTAACATACAAATACCTCACATCAAGTTTTAGAGTGTATCTATAGTTGCATATGAATTTCATGTATTTTTTAAAATAAAAATTGATCAAAATAAATTGAAATAATCCCTGGCCGGTCAGTTCAAGGGATAGAGAATTTATTTATGGCAAATCAATATCTTTTTTTTATACTTCTTCATAATTGTTCTGTGTACAAGTTTCCTAAGAAATTATTTCAAGAATGTTGATTTGTGTGCATTCTTCCAATCCAGATCACAGTTGGAGATAAATCAGTAAGTAGCTCTGAGTGCTTACAGATCTTTCAGACTGTTTAATGCAATATTGACACAGAAGATAAGCCAACTGCCTCATAGCTCAGCCTGAGATTGACCAGTCACTATGACTCATCTGCTTTAATTCATGTTCTTTCAGTTAGTAGACAGCAGAAGGGAGGACTAATAGGTTAACAAAGAGGAATTGGTACTGCAGAACCATAGGGCAGAGACTTTAGAATTCTCACATGAGAAATCGAGGAAGGAGTGTTTGTGATTATATTTCCTTCATTTCCCAAAACACAACTGAAATCCTTTGAGAAATGGAATGATGGAAGTAGAAAGTGATTTAGTTTTCATCAGTGTCTAAATCCCAGTTAATATTTGATCTTAAGCACCGAGAAAAGTATACACTAAAAAGTGGAAAACTATAGCTGAGTGAGCAGATTGTAGCTAAATCTAGGGTAAACAGCACTTCCACACAGCTCCCACTCGCCTGGACTGGGAGTTTCTCCCTCTGCTGTAACTAGTGGCTAAATCTGATATATTCTCAATATTAAAGCTAAATTAGGAAGGGGATGTAAATACACATGGGAAAATTCCAAATATTAGAGAAGAAGGCCAACTTGAAGTTACTGAATTCAGTTGAACATAGCGTATCTCATAGCGTATCTCTTTATATAAAATATAATTTAAATTAAATAGCAATGGCAAGGAATACCAAATTGAAACTAAACATGAAGAGGTTTTTACCCCAGAAAGAATTGTAAATGGGTGAGATTTACTGCATAAAATCAGTGAGACAGGCAAATTGGGCACAGTTAAAATGTAGATGACAGCTATAAGGAAAGTGAATGGAAGAAGAATGAACTTTAAGGTCTAATGGTCTTGTCTTGATCATGAAATATTTTTTTGTTTATATCTGCAGAAGAGATTAGGAAGTCCTCAATAAATATTTAAGAATGGACACTAGCCCAATCCATAAAAAAAATTATAACTTACTTCCCATTATAATGTGTATACAGTAAGTATTGTATTTGCATGTCTGTACCTATAAGTAAAATTTACTTGCGTGAACTCAATGGGCAAGATTAAACAATAAAACAAAATAAGGAGAGGGTATATGAGGAAATGCTTCTCTCCACTGAAAAATGTGTAGTACACTACAATATATTTACATACAACAGAAGAGGAAATTTATATGCACCAAAAGGAGCTGTTGGTGCTGAGTATCCCTGGCAACCAACAACCAGACCATTTATTAAGGTGTCTTTGTATGGACTTGGATGTCTAAGTTTATGTACCCACATTTGAAAAATTTGACTTAAGTGATGTGCTTGGGTTGAGGGCTGTATGGTTTTTTGGATTAGGCACAGGACTAGGAATCAGAGGAGCTGATTGCTAGTCCTATGTATAGGGCAGAATTGGACCTAAATAATTCTGCCAAGAAGCCTCCCCATAGCTAGTCATGCACGCTAGTTGTTGCCAAGAAAAAAGATTAAAACCATCTTGCAGTTATTACTAGTCAAATAAAGCTGGGAAAAATGTTCATAAAGTGAACTTCACTTTTTGAACTTTCATGTTTCCTGAATGTGTTGTCTGATTTTTCTTTTGCCTCGTGTTGGCTAAAAATATTCTACCCAGGCATATGGCTTGATTCTGCTCCCACCAAAGTCAATGGCAAAACGCAGAGTGACTGATGGAAAGGGAGCAGGCCCATCTGTGACATTGCAAGAGGATTGGTTTAATTTTGGTGAATTTAATGGGAAGATCAAAAATTAGGTTAATTTATTAATAGAACTCCAGCTTCAATTTTAGCTCTGGAGAGACTAAGATCTCATTACATTTGGAGAATTGTTTTTTATTTTAACTCTTCTAATGTGCTCTAAGGGGGATACGACGACGCTTAAATGATCAGGCAGAATTTGGGAAATAAGCCCTAATTATTGAAGAGGAATGGATCTGAATTTATTGCAACACAGGAAAGATCAAAGCTGGTATACCATTTCTGAGATTTTTCATTACTTTCTAAAATACAGCTGTTGATCACAGTGTAGGCACTGACTCCGGGGGTACTCAGGGCTCAAGCACCTAAGGAAAAAATTAGTGGGTGTTTAGCACCCACCAGCCACAGGTGTTCAGTGGCACCGCTGATCAGCTATTCAGTGGTGCTGTTTGTTTGGCGGCTGGGGAAGGTGCTTAGGAGAGGATGGAATGCAGCGAGTGGTGGACAGGCAGGGTCTTTGGGGGGCAGCGTGGGGGCGAAAAGAGGTGGAGTGAGGGCAGGGCCTTGGGGAAGGGGTAGATTGGGGGCGGGGCCTCGGGAAGAGTGGGAGTGGAGTACCCCGGGGAAAAATAAAAGTCAGCGCCTATGGATCATAGCTTGTGTTCGTAATTTCTCCTATTGTGCTTATATCTGCCTATTTTTCAGTCATGTTTCTCTAATTGATTCATTAATTCTTTGTTAAAATGTTAGTAATATTGGTGCTAGAAATATTTAATTTTGTTAACACTTGTAATATTTACTGAAGTGTCACCATTGAACAGATGCTGATGCGCATGTATGTTATAAACGTTGTTATATTGTAAAGGTCTGTTTATAAGCTATATTGTGTGTGAACCAATCTTTACATTCATATTCAGGGGTGCAATTTTGTGAAAATATATACAACTAGGTAAGCAATATGTAAGCAATAAAACTGCCTGGATTGAGTTTGCAGTCAGTTATTTAACAAGTTTGAGTTTGGTTGTCTCAGCTCTGTCTCTTGAGGGAATTTGTGCACATCAAAAAAGCACCACTGAGTCTAGCTCAAGTGTCAAGATTTATTTATTTATGTAAAGCTTTAGACTTGACTAGAAGGCACTTCACAATAGCTCAGGACAAGAGACCATTGGTAAAGCTGTTGTTCTTGCATGCTACTTACTAGCACCGTTGGCTCTAACAACAGTGCATACTCTTCCTGAACACCTTTAAAAAGGATTGACACTCTTAAGTGTCAGATTACTGTCTTCCTCTGCCAATGCTAAATATAATTTTTTCTGCATAAGTGAACTCAGTGGAAATCAGACATGTTAAAACCCATTTGATTTTCATTTACCCAAAAGCTACAATGCTAAAAAATATATTTAAAAGACCTTTATCGTTCAGCATAAATGGCTAAAAACTTGTTTTTAGCTATTACATGACTGAACTGATTGTACAGTTCTGTGAACTGGGATTATCATCTTTGCTTTCTGCTATGTTAGATCTTTCTAAAGTGCAGCAGTTTTAAACATTAACATTGATTTTTGATTTGTATTAAATTGTATAGATCTTGAAATACCAATAGTGATATAAATCTCTGCAGCACATACTTATATATCATATTTATACAGTATGAAAACATTGTAAAAATGGACCAGCAGTCCTTGCCACACTAATGTGAAAGGGGGGAGAACCCTTTCGTTGCACAAGTTTGTTAGTTTTTCAGCGTCTGGGCTGAAGAAGCCTAGGACTATCATAGAGATCTATTTGTTTCTTGTAGAAACCGTATTACAGGCTGATACACAAACGCAGTATATGTTTGTTTTTTTTAATAAAAGAGGTATTCCATTTGTTTGTCAGTACAGAGTATCTACTTTCCCCTGTTCATCTGTATTGTAAGAGGGACAAGTGCATATCTGTTGCGTTCTGAAGAATTGTGTCTACTTAGGCCAATGTGAATTTGGCCTTATATTTCATGTTTTAAAACTCAGTATTTACCTCTCCCAAGTATTTATGTTACCAATATACTTAAAATAAGAAGGTACTATGGTCACTACAGGTATCTGGAGCATTAAATACTGTTTTTAATGGCACCCACCATATGTGTGCTTTAGCTTTAAACAAACATGAATAGGACTTTTAGTGGCAAGCCATGGGTTAGAATTATATCAGCTTGAGAAAGTATTTCACAAACAGGGTACCTTGAAGGGCCCTGCTCTATAGTGTGAAATCACTAGCATGGAAAGAGCTTGTTGAGGCAAGGGCAAAGCATTTGTAATTGAGTTCATACAGTAATGTCTTAATAACATGGGGCTAAAACCTCAGACTCTAAAATCCAAGTGGTAGATGTTTCCAGCTCACTGGAGAGAGAGCAGGCGCAGGATTTTACTCTCGTCTAGACGTAAGATTTCTAGAAGATGCCTCAACTTTTCTGCACTATTCCTCCATATTAGGATCTAAATCTTGTACTAATCTCCCTTACTAAGCATCCTTTTTGATGCTGTGGTGAGAAACACCCTTGGATTTTCTGTCTTTTACAGGTGGTCATTCTGGTTGCAATCTCTTTGGCAAAGGAATCTTTTTGAGTTGAGGTCTTATTGGAAAACAGCAGAACTGTATCTCTGATGAGGGCAAAGTTATGTTAAGAGTTAACACAGGCTTTATTTCGAAAATAAACCCAGTTACAAGAAATGTGTTCTGTTTTTCTTCTATCCTTTTTTTGCCCACATGCAAAACATCCTTTAAATAAATAAATAATTTTAAAAAACAAAACAAAGCCAATCAAGCAACCTACCAACCCCCTGAACACACACACCTCTGCCATACTCTTGATGTCAGCAGGGCTCTAATAATCAACACTGAATGTGGCACACAATTCAAAAAAACTCTAGCTTTGCTGATCTAACACTTATCATAAAAAATAAAACAAACAAACAAAAAAGCTGCCAAGGCTTCAGTTATTAGATGGCTAAATTGGTGCTTTTCAGAAGCTTTGAAAAATAGACACCACCTTTCCCCCTCAAACGTTTATGGTCATTTTTTCAGAGTCATGGCAGCTTCCTGGCTTGAAGGATTATTTGAAACATATAAAGAGACATGTGGGAATGGTCTCCTGGTCATGTTTCTGTACCTCCTCTAAGTTTGACAAATGAGATGTGCAGGTCTCATCAGTCCCTGCCATTGGAAAGAGGGATCTGTACAATGCTCCCCCAATAAATTATATTGGGGTAGGGGGAGAGGATGCATCTGTTTCCTCATTCATCTTTTCTTTTCCCCCGGGGTGACACACATTATATATCCCATTGTAATGGATCTGCTGACTTTCCTGGCGAAGAAGAATAAGAACATTTATCTGATTGTCCCTGAACATTTCCTTTCTTCTAGTAGGAAAGTCTGCAGATTCAACCCACCTGGCACAAGGCTTATAGTTCTGAATGAGGCTTAAATTGTTGGTTTCTCCTCAATTTTCTTTATGGGCACAATGTATATATGTTTGCTTGTAGTTGGAGTTAAATTTGAAGTTGTTCTTCAGTAGGGAGTGTTTGTGTGACTATCCTGTTCTTGCTAATAACCTATGAAATAAAGTTTGAAGCAATTAGTTCTGTGAAGCAACTTTGGAAATACTTTGAACTGGCTGGGTCTTCACAGGTCGAGATTGACAGATCTAGTTCTGCATCCAAGGTGCTTCAAGCCATGGTAAAATGCATTGTAATGCATCTGTGGGCTTTCCTTCTGGAAGAAAGGAATATTTAAAATCTTCTTGTCAGAGTGAAAAGCAACATTTGTACAGATATTGGGTAATGTCAAGCAACCATAGGTAAATATTTGTGAAATCCATTAAATGTATTGATGAAACCATATTATAGAACAATGACTACGAGTGAATCTTTTTGTTTGCTTACAGATATGTAATGAAACTTTTTTTCAGAGTGAAAGTGATTCATTCTCTCTCTTTTTCTCTCCCATTTTTGTTTTAATTAAGGTGAAGTTTGGATGCCTTTTGAGTTCATCTCCTCCTTTCCAGAAGATAAACTGTGAAACTAAATAATGTGGAAAATCCTTCCCCTCTCTTTTTGTATGTGAGTTTGAGACAAGATTGGTATGGTCTTAAGAGCACAAGATCATCTCTAGAAATTAGCTGCAACTATGAGTTCAGAGGAGAAAGGTGTATCTCCTGCTCACAAAACATCCACTCCATCACATAAAAGTGCCTCCTCTTCATTGTCATCTCAGAGGGACAGTAAGCAGGTAAGGAAAAGATCCTAGACAACTGTAACTCTCTAACTTGTAACGTTTGGTGGTTTTATTAATTCATTCTTCCTCATGGTAACAAAGCCTGATGCTCAGCAGTTAAAGTCTTTTGATAATAGAATTGTGCATTTCCAATGCAGGTAAGATATGTCAATGTTTCAGTAAGTTCCTTATTCCTTTTCTGCTGTGTCTTGGAAAAGACATGGATGTGGAAGCTATTTGGGGGAAATAAATTCCAGACCTATGACATAGATGCAGGGTGTTAGGTAAGAGGGATAGAATTATGTGGGCATGGGTAAGGAAGAATTCTTCATAAGTCTTTCTCCTTTGGTTCTGGGAGGCATTTTCCTTAGAGGTGTTAACTTATGAATGCTTAAATGTTTTGCTTACTGTGTGTGAATATTTAACTTCAGATCTAACTACAGACATGTGTCATCTGTTCCGTATGGCTTGACTTGCCAGCTTCTCTTTGAAAAGGTGCATTGTATCATAAACATTTTGTAGAAACCACAAAATTTCTGAAATTGATCTGATTTAGTAGGGATTCAGGTAGAACGCTCCACATTATATTGTACAATCCCAGTTATGCTGGGCTTCCATTGCTAATATGCTCCCCAGGATCTGTGCAGTTGGAAAGCCTCACCCTGGGTCAACTCCATACATCTTTAGGGCTCTACCAAATTCATGGTCTCTTTTGGTCAATTTCACGGTCATAGGATTTAAAAAATAATAAATTTCATGATTTCATCTATTTAATTGTAATTGCAGGGGTCGTGACCCAAAAAGGAGTTGAAGGGAGTTGCAAGATTATTGTAGGGCGAGTTGCGGTACTGCTGCCCTTACTTCGGCAGTACTGCTGGTGGTGGTGCTGTTTTCATCATGGTAACTGGTAAAGTACATAAGCCAACATTTTTTTAAGTGGGTGCTTAAGGCTAGGTTGCGAATTCCAGATTTCAGCACATAAATATATAGCATGAAGTTTAAAAATGCTGAGCACGCAGAGGCTTCACTGTACTGAACACTTCAAAAGCAGGTCACATATTTAGGTGCCTGAATATGGACTTAGCATCCTGATTTTAAACACTCATTTTTGAAAATATTGGCCATAATATTTCAAACACATTATAATGTTATAGGAGAGGAATCCATAGGAGCATGAATGGCTTGTGAGTGATTAATTTTGAAGTGATGTTGAGCTAGACCATATGATAGCCACTGAAGGTGTTAGTGTACACAAGACAATAAACACCATGAATGTTGTTCTTATTATACAAAAATATAGAAGAGAGAATAAATCACCATATTTTTGTCCTACTGTCCCCGTTACGATTGCAGTTTTAATTTATATTTCCTGCTTATTGCATTGCTTGTGTTTTTATTATCTTTCTTGAGAATTAATAAAGAAAAAAACTAGAAAAAGTGTATTTCTTGTTTAGCGGGGTGGTCACCCGCTCCGGCCTGGAAGGGGTTAAAACAGCCCTGGGAAAGGGCTATCCCAGGGAGCCAATAGGCTAGGCTGACTGGGGAAGCAGCCGTAGCTGGGGCCACGCCCCAGTCAGGCCACAGCTGGCCCTATAAAAGGGCTGTGAGCCAGGAGCTCAGAAAGTCTTTCTCTAGTGGTAGAGAGAGAAGGACGTGGCTGTCTGAGAGCTGAGGAGGGTGCCTGAGTGGAGCAGGGCTGGGGAAAGGTTAGAGGAGCTGGAGAGCTCCAGCCTGGAGAACCCCCAGGCTGCAGGCCTTGCTAAAGGCCAGGAAAGGTACTGGGGTTGCAGAGGTGCAGCCCAGGGTTAGGCAAAGGCAGCAGGTCCAAACTGCCCTTGCCGATGATGAGTGGTTTACAGACTGCAGTCTGCCCCAGTGAGTGGGGGTTAGATGAAGACTGGCAGTAGCAGCTGAGGCAAGGTGGGGATAGAGGGTTGGGGTTCCCCTGGGTAGGGAGACCCAGAGGGTGGGTGTACTGCCAGGGGGCAGCACCCCATGGTAAAGGAGCACCCGGGTCCGGGAGGGACACGGGGGCCAGTGGCAGGCGAGACACCGGCCTGCAGAGGTCGCTCCAGGCTGGAAGAGCTAATTCCCGAGACGACCAGCAGGAGGCGCTGCGCCGGTGAGTCGTCGCACCGCTACGCTTGCCATGAGAGGCCTTGAAAATGTTGTGCTGCTGCATTCTTAGACTTTTCATAAGTCATTTTGGGAGGTGGCAGTTGGGTAAATAGCGGTTTCCTCAATGGGGTAATCTGTGTGGAAATGCAGTGCGACAGGACTGGATGCAGTGTCAGTATGGATTTCATTGTCACTGTGAGGATAACATTTGATATTTCTGGTCTGTGAATGATTGAAATCCTCTTGTCATACAATCCCTATCAAAGTCAAACTAGCAATTATGGAACAGTTTTCCAGTAAATTATGGTGCAGGAAACTGAATGAGTGTGAAGACAGCTATGACAAATCATTGCAGAGAGCTGGAAAATTTCCTGCTGTGTAAGTATGCTGGCATTTTAATGTAGGTGGTTTATTTGTGCAACATACATCATCTCAGTGAAGTAGTCATCAGAAAAAAGCTCTGACATCGCCACTTCGCAGACTCCAGAACTAAATAATTGATAAACAGAGTCTACTGCAGCCAGCAGTAAAAGAGAAGCTGGGTTCAAATTTTAATCAACATGGAGACTTACCATCGTTCAGTTGTAGCTGAACATCGCTAATTCACAGTGATGACCAGGGAACCCATTACAAATTAGGGTCAAAATGTAACATTTAGCCACTCACCAGGGTAGGGTTGTTGTGAAGTCCTACCTAGCAGCCTGTGGGGAGCTCTTCAGGATGGTTCAGTGTGCTTCCCTTGGTGCAGCTCTCTATTCTGAGAGCTAGTGCTGGGCTGTGGGTGGGCCAGAGCCATGAGCCCTTGTCAACTCTGCTTCCTTTGAGGCACCAGGGCTTCCCAGCGTGCACCAGGAGAGCAGTCTCTGCAGTGTATTGAACATAAGGACTGCAATTGTGACAGGCCCTTCTGTGGGCCCCACAAGTAGGGAGAGACTCTTGTCACCACCCCACAATTAACTCCGAAAAGGCTAGTCATAATCTAATGCTCAGCAAGTAAGAAATCAGAGTTAAGAGCAAATATCACGAAGCATGTGCTGTCCATTTGTAACAGTTTTGGGTTAGTTTTAAATGTATGGTAATCATAATGTGGTGTTAAATGTACGATCACATGCTTCAGAAATAAAGATGTCTTTGTATTATATGCTCTCACTCTAACACATCGGTATTAAATCCTGGCTGAGAAGGCAGGAAGAGGTTAGATTTTTTTTTTTAACAAGTTATAAAGGATCTGATCTTGCAAACACTTACATATGCAAATAACCTTTCACATGTGAGTAGTTCCATTTAAGTCAATAAGACTACTCACATGAATAAAGTTAGTCTTCTATGTAATAGTTTGCATGATCAAGCCAGATATATGGATGTTCACAGGGATCTATTGTATTATTTAGAGATAATATAAGCCAAGATTTTCAGAAGTAACTTGTGATTTTGGGTGCCTAACTTGAGATACCTTGAAGGACCTGTTTTCAGAAGGTGGGTCTCAACATTTTTTGATAAACAGGCCCCCTTGAAGTATCTCAGGTGGGTATCCAAAAACTAAGGCATGAAAAATCACTGATCACTTTTTGAGAATCATGGCGTATATATATATTATATATATTACATCACATACACAAAAACTATGTTGAAAGAACATTACTAATGTTGCAAAGTCAAGCACTGAAAAGTTAGGAGATGACAGAATTAAGGTTTCCTATGCATCCTTAGTTTGTCCCTCTCCTGCGTATGCCTTATGAATAGAACTGGTCAGACAATGTATATTGAAACAGTTTTCCATCAGAATATGCCGTTTTTTCATGTAATCATACAGATTTAATTGAAATTTCCCAAGAAAATTATTTTGGAAACAAAAGATTTTTCACTGCAGAAATATTGTTTCAAAATGTTTTATTTATATATTACTTTTATTCATCATACTTTTCTTTTACATAGTAGTCAAAATATTCTATTAATTTGTTTTATTTTTATATTTTATTTTTACAGTCATTAAGGGCAGCTGCTATTTAGTACTGATTGAAACATCTTATTATCTAGATGAGTGTCTCCTATTTATATTATAATTTAATATTTTGACACTTTGAACAAGAACAGAAAATAAGCACTCACTGTTGTAATAAATGAGCAGCAGTTTTAATACCTTAGAAAAAGTAGTCCAAGCTAACATGAAAATATTAATATAAACACATTTTGAAATAATATTTTGTTTTGAAACAAAAAGTTAAAATGATTCCAAACCAAAAATTTCCAAAATGATTTATTTTTTTGAAACTTTCATTTCACAGGAAATTTTGAAAATGTTTGTTCATATTCTGATTTAGAAATGAAAACAAATTTTCAGGAAATTTTCATTTTTTGAAAGCAGAAATTCAGTTTTGACTTGCTCTAATTATGGTAGTCTTTAATTACATGAATCCATACTATTTTCCCCCCCACGGACCTCTGCTTCATTCAGTGCACAGGTGCACCTGTTCTGGGGAGGAATAAAGGTTGTGTAGTAAAAGAGACTAGTGAATGAAGCAGGGGATTGCAGGAGGAGGTTAGACTAGATGATCATAATGGTCCCTTCTGACCTTAGTATCTATGAATCTAAGAGAAAAGATGACTTAGTGCACAAGAAACACATTTCACCTCTAGTATTGCAGACTGGGAACAGTCTGCTTTGTTCAACTCCATAACAGAGATGGAAAACAGACACTAATTAAAGAGGAAGTAAGGTGGGGTGGAGCATGACTCCAACCCATATTATGCTGAGTAACTCAGTTAACCCTTTGAGGACCACTTTACTACAGATGGTCTCATGGCTAAGATAGGTGACTTCTGCCCACAGAGCAAGTACAGCACAAGCACTGGCAGGCTTCTCCACACTGTCCTGCTTATGTGCCTCAACCCTGTTCTAGGTGTCAAAGGGTATTCCAGGCTGTGTAACTGCTGAAGGCGCTGCTGAAACTGTCTGGAATGTGATTATGTGGCTGGAAATGCCACTGGGCATGGTAATTGAAATGCTGAATTTGTGGTGTCAATGCTTATCCACCACAGGCCAGCAATACAGAATTCAGTGTCCAATGTGTTCAGGCTTAGGTTTTGGTGGTGGAAGAAGTGTAGGTTTGGGATGTGCTCTGAATGAGCCCCGACTGTCCACGTGCTGGCTCTTGTTTATTGATTCTCACGAGTGAGTCTTTGATTGTATTCTGTATGTTTTTCTTTGCTTTTCTTGAGTTTTTCTTTCCCCTTTTCCCTGTGCTTCCAGAAAACTAATACTTTATCTAGTTCAGTGATTCCCGAACCTGTTCCGCCACTTGTGCAGGGAAAGTCCCTGGCGGGCCGGGCCAGTTTGTTTACCTGCTGCGTCCGCAGGTTTGGCCGATCACGGCTACCACTGACCATGGTTCGCTGCTCCAGGCCATTGGGAGCCGCTGGAAGCGGCGGCCAGTATGTCCCTTGGCCTGCGCCGCTTCCAGCAGCTCTCATTGGTCTGGAGCAGCGAACCGCGGCCAGTAGGAGCCGCGATCGGCCAAACCTGCGGACGCGGCAGGTAAACAAACCGGCCTGGCCCGCCAGGGGCTTTCCTTGCACAAACGGCGGAACAAGTTTGGGAACCACTGATCTAGTTAATAAACATCTACAAAACAAAGAATGTTTGAAAAATAAAGAGAAATGGAGGTTTTAAGGTGAGATCTACAGAAGAAGTAACTCAGTGACCTGGAGGGAGGACAGGTATATCTGACAAATGGGGTGGTACTAGTTGAGGTATGACCCCAACTGTGAAGATCTGCTATCATAGGAGGTGTTGGAGGATGGATATTGTGATGATGGTTTGAGTGTAGCTGTATTGACCAGCTCCTAAAGAATGGGTGGAGGAGTACCTGTTTTTCAAATGAGTAGCTTTTCTATTTTAATTTCTCCATTTCTCTTTTTGAGGCTGATTCCCCCATACCTGAAAACTGTTATCATGTCATCCCTCAGTCTTCTCTTCTCCAGACTGAACAAATCCATTTTTTTCGATCTTCCATCATAGGTCGTGTTTTCTAGACCTTTAATCATTTTTGTTGTTCTTCTCTGGACTTTCTCCAGTTTCTCCACATCTTTCCTGAAATGTGGCACCCAGAACTGGACACAATACTCCAGTTCCTTCTACCCCTAATCCCCACCTGCCTTCCCCGTTCCTCTTCAGGGACTCCTCTCATGAGAGTCTCCTCATGCAGAAGGTAAAGGGTTTACTACAGCTGGGTGCTGGGGTCTGTTCCCAGTACTTTTTAATCCCAAGGGCCAAGGGCGGTCTATGGTGCATCCTGGACCTGCGAGACCTCAGCAAGTATCTAAAGAATTTAAAGTTCCGCATGGTTTCCCTGGCTTCTATTATCCCCTCCCTGGATCTGGGAGACTGGTATGCCGCCCTCGACTTGAAGGACGTATACTTCCACATAGCGATCTTTCAAGGGCACAGACGCTTGCTCTGGTTTACAGTGGGGCCCCACCACTACCAGTTTGTGGTCAGCACCGAAGGCGACAACACCAAGGGTGTTTACCAAGTGCACGTTGGTGGTAGCGGCTTAGTTCAGGCGCTGGGGTATTCAGATCTACCTGTACCTCAATGGCTGGCTCGTCAAGGGCAGCTCTAGGTCTCAAGTCCAAAGGGATGTTGCGGTGCTTCAGGCCACGTGCCACTCTCTGGGCCTACTGATAAATGACAAAAAGTCAACGTTAGTGCTGGTGCAGAGGATAAAGTTCATCAGAGTGGTCCTCAACTTGACCTGTGCCAGAGCGTTCCTGCCGCTGGAAAGGTTCCACACATTGACGAACCTCATCGCGGAAGTCTCTGTGTTCCTCCAACTACATCTGTCTGCGTCTGCTGGGTCACATGGCAGCGTGCACTTACACAGTCCACCATGCAGGAGTCTGCAACAATGGCTGGGAATGGTCTATTCCCAGTCTCAGAGACCCCCCTGGAAAAGATCATTCCCATTCCCCAGGCGATATTTACCTTGCTGCGATGGTGGACCAACTACAGGACAGTCCTGGAGGGAGTTCGGTTCGAAACCCCCCCTCACTCCATCGAGGTAGTGTTGGACGCCTTGGCTGGGGTGCGTATCTCGGCAACCTCCAGACACAGGGGATGTGATCCCCGGAGGAGGTGAAGTTGCACATAAATGTCAAAAGAACTCCGAGCAGTCTGGCTGGCATGCGGAGTCTTCCTGCCTCACCTGTCGGGCAAGGTGGTACGAGTCCTCACGGACAACACAACCTCGATGTTCTACATCAACAGGCAAGGGGGAGTGGGCTTGTCGGCTGTCTGTCAAGAGGCATTCCATCTGTGGGACTTCTGCATCAGCCACGAAATCTATCTGGAAGCTTGTTACCTTCCTGGTGTCAAGAATATGCTGGTAGACCAGCTCAGTAGCGGCTTCTTCTCTCACCACGAGTGATCACCTGCATGATCTTCCAAAGGTGGGGAACTCTCCCAAGTGGACCCGTTCGCTACCAGACAGAACAGCAAATGCCACCGGTTTTGCTCTCGGCAAGGTCTGAGCAAGGGCTCCCTCTCCAATGCTTTCTCCTGTAGTGGTCAGGGAGCCTGATGTATGCGTTGCCTCCGATTCCACTCATTGGCAGGCTCCTGGCAAAGGTCAAGATAGACAAGGCACAGGTTGTCGTGATCACCCCGGCGTGGCCTCACCAACATTGGTTCGGCACGCTCATGAGCTTTTCAGCGGCCCTCCCCCCTGCTCCTACCCAACCGCCCAGACCTGCTGTCACAGGACCACTGCCAGCTCCTACACCCCAACCTCGAGTCTCTCCACCTCCTGGCGTGGATGCTGTGTGGCTGAACCTGGAGGAATGGACCTCTTCGGAAGGAGTCCAACAGGACCCCCTGGGGAGTAGGAAGCCCTCAATCAGGCTTACTTACTGGCCAAGTGGACGAGGTTTTCCTGCTGAGTGTCTGAGCGTGGCATCTCTCCCTTGTATTCTTCCATATAGGCTGTCCTGGACTACCTGCTCCATTTGAGGAACCAGGGCTTGGCACACTCTTCCATTAGAGTGCATCTAGTGGCCATCTCTGCTTTTCACCCCCGATCCAAGAACAGATTGTGTTTCCCATGACATGATGGTCAGTTTCTTGAGAGCGCCCGATAGACTCTTCCTGCAGGTACGGACTCCTGTCCCGCAGTGGGATCTTAACTTGGTCCTCTCTAGGCTCGCCGGCCTGCCCTTTGAGGTGTTCCCTTTCCCATCTGTCATGAAAGGTCATGTTTCTGGTGGCGGTGACGTTAGCAAGATGGGTCTCTAAAATTAAAGCCTTGATCTCAGAACCTCTGTACACGGCCTTTTACAAAGATAAGGTTCAGTTGCAGGCTCCCCCACCACTCCCAGCCTTCCTGCCAAAGGTGGTCTCCAACTTCCATATGAACCAGGACATCTTCCTCATGGTGTTCTGTCCCAAACCGCACAAGACTGGTGAGGAGAGGCGTCTTCACGCCCTGGACATCCGGAGGGACTTGGCTTTCTACTTAGAATGTACCAAGCCTTTCCAAAAATTGACTCAATTTTTCGTCGCTACAGCAGATAGGATGAAGGGTCACCCAGTGTCCTCGCAGAGGATTTTCAATAGGATTACCTCATGCATAAGGACCTGTTATGACCTGGCTGGGGTTCCGCCGCTGCTGATTGTCAGAGCCCACTCAATGAGAGCGCAGGCATCTTCGGCAGCCTTCCTGGCGCACATTCCTATCCAGGACATCTGTAGAGCTGCAATGTGGTCCTCTGTTCACACATTTACTGCTCATTATGCCATCACTCAGCAGGCCAGAGACGACGCTGTGTTCGGCAGAGCTGTATTGCAATCTACATGTCGGTGCCTACCCACCTCCAGGGATACTGCTTTGGAGTCACCTAATATGGAAAGGACATGAGCAAGCACTTGAAGAAGAAAAGAGAGTTATCTTATCCACAGCTGGTGTTTTTCGAAATGTGTTGCTCATGTCCATTCCACAACCCGCCCTCCTTCCCCACTGTTGGAGTTTCCAGCAAGAAGGAACTAAGGGTGGGGGGGAGCTGGTGGCACCCCTTATACCGTGCCATGCAGGCACCCCTCCACAGGGCGCCAGAGCCAGTCCTGCTGAGGGAAAAACTTCTGGCACTTGTGCATGTGGCGAGCACACACAACTAATATGGAATGGACATGAGAAGCACATCTTGAAGACTATCAGTTACAAAAAAGGTAACTGTCTTATTTTCAGCTTTTAGCAGGCTGGGCAGAAACGCTGTCCCACCACAAGTGATTTCAGCTCTCATTTAAGCACTTAAAAGAACAAAGGCTCCTAATGGAGCCTATTTTCTCTATCTTTGAACTGTGGGGAGGAACAGATTAAACCAGGCCGGGAACACTTAGGGAGAGTCCACACCTCCTGGCTGGGACACCTGTCCCCAGCCTTCTTACTTTCACAGGGGTCTGGCATTCGAGCCCCTGGCTTAACAAGGTCCTCTCTGCTGAGGAAAACCTGAATTCGTGCTGGAAATGGCCCACCTTGATTATCATACACGTTGTAAGGAGAGTGATCACTTTAGATAAGCTATTACCAGCGGGAGAGTGGGGTGAGAGGAGAGAAAACCTTTTGTAGTGATAAACACCCATTTTTTCATGGTCTGTGTGTATAAAAACATCTTCTGTATTTTCCACAGTATGCATGCAGTGAAGTGAGCTGTAGCTCATGAAAGTTTATGCTCAAATAAATTGGTTAGTCTCTAAGGTGTCACTAGTACTCCTTTTCTTTTTGCGAATACAGACTAACACGGCTATTATTCTGAAATCTGCTGAGAGTGACCCCCTCATTTGGGACAGGTTAAGCACAGTTCATACAATAAAGACAACAACATTGATAACAACATTTCACTACCCCTGCGTTCAGTACTGAAGTGATTTGTAACCCAACACCAGCCAAAGTTGATCACTTTGAGCAACACAGCTCAATCTGCTGGATATCTTGGCAGAGTAGGTGTGTTCATGTAAATATAGTTTGCTCCTGAAGTCTCTCCCCCTGACAGCTAGCTTTCACGGGAGACCCTGCTTACACTTACAACACTCCTGCTAATACATCCCAGAATGATTTTTGTTTTTTTGCAATAGTGTTACACTGTTGATGCATGTTTAGCTAGTGATCCACTATGACCCCCAGATCCCTTTCCACAATGCTCCTTCCCATTTTGTATGTGTGCAACTGATTTTCCTTCCTGTGTGGAGTACTTTGCATTTGTCCTTAATTAATTTAATCCTTTTTACTTCAGACCATTCCTCTAGTGTGTCCAGATCATTTTGAATTTTAATTCTATCCTCCAAAGCACTTGCAACCTCTCCGAGCTTGTTGTCATCCACAAACTTTATAAGTGTACTCTGTATGCCGTTATTGAAATCATTGATGAAGATATTGAACAGAACCAGACCCAGAACTAAACGCTCCAGGACCCCACTCGATATGCCCTTCCTGCTTGACTGTGAACCACTGGATTTCCAACCAGTTATGCACCCACCTTATAGTAGTTCCATCTAGGTTGTATTTCCCTAGTTTGTTTATGAGATGGTCATGCAAGACAATATCAAAAGTCTTACTAAAATCCAGATATACCACATTTACTGCTTCCTCCCACCCATAAGGCTTGTTACCCTGCCAAAGAAAGCTATTAGGTTGATTTGACCTGATTTGTTCTTGACAGAACCATGCTGACTGCTACTTATCACCTTATTATTGTCTAGGTGTTTGCAAATTGATTGCTTAATTATTTGCTCCATTATCTTTCTGGGTATTGAAGTTAAGTTGACTTATCTATAACTCCCTGATGTATTCTGTAGTAGGGTATTACAGTGTAGCCTAAAGCTGAGAGATGAGCAATAGAGGGTCAGTAAGTGAGATGAGGAAGACAAACTGGATATTGTCCAAGCAGAAGTGTTGTTCAGATTTGACGTTAGCAATCAAATGTCCTGGAGTGAGAACATGGAAAGAGAAGACACGTCATAGTGGAACGGATGAGGGGGGAAGTATACAAGTCTTCACCAGAAATGAAAGTGATGATTAGAGTATTCAGACCAATAGAAGAGTCACAAGGACAGTGGCTTCCTGGTGGAGAATGATATAATGACTGGTATAATTGAAAGCCATACTGAGATGAGAGAAGATCTGTGGTTGGTAAGGAATTACAGTAGTTACTAACTACCTGTAGAAAGACAATCTTATTACTCTTGAAGGAGCACAGGCAGACAGAAAACTTTCAAGAAGATTTTACTGGGAGAGTTGGTTTTGAAGTGAAAGGAAACAAATTTCTCTGGAATCTTGTTGAATAAAGAGGTTGGAGACAGGATGGTCATTTAGCAAGTGAGGAAGGACCAAGTGAAGTTCTTTTTTTTCCAGAAGAGAGTAATATCTAGTTTGTGTGATAGGGAGAGGTGTATTGCAGATGCGACTGACTCAGAGAGTGATGATTTAGTCCTCGATCCAGCAAAGGACTTAAACATATGCTTAACCTTAAGCATGTGAGTAATCCCACTGAACATCAAAAGGATTACTGACATGCTTTACTTTAAGCACATGCTTAAGTGCTTTGCTCACATGGGGGAAGAATAGGAAAGCAGATTGCAATTGATGTTAGAACAGGGCAGCACATCTCTGCGTAGTGAAGATGAGAGAGCTCATAGAGGCATGAGTGGGAGAGGAGAGAGTGCCCAATTATAGGAGGATTAGTGGAGAATGAGGTGTCAGCTCTGAAGGCAGGACTGGATTCACCTGTTGTTTTAATTTGTCACACTCCCCATAGCACTTGGGCTGGGGCTGGAATAAGAAATTACACATTCAGAATAGACCTTGTGAGTCATCAGTACCCTGCAAATGTGGATCAACATGTGAAAGTGTTTTTTCACAAGCCATCCAGAGGGTCGTATAGTAAACTGTGCTTTCCATATGTCCCAGTGGATAATATGCTCCAGTTTTTCACAGATGTCTTGGCGAGGTGCCACCAAATACTGTATAAATGAGTTTACATGGCTTATCCATGTACCAGGGTGATGGGAGGTGCAGAAGGAGAAACAATGCGATTAGAAGTGGAGCAAACTGGTAGAGCTAGGTAGAAAGTGGTAGGTATTGACATATGGGTTGGGGACATAGGGCAACAAATGAATGTTAGATTAGATTAGATTAGAGGTGATTAGATAAGAGAGAACTGAGTGGCCCAAACGTTTTGTGGGATGATAGTACAACAAGGAAATAAGTGGGGGATGGCTTGCAGAGAAAAAAGTAAAAACTGCTAAGAGAGTGATTGCTGCTGGCAGTGAGGGAGAAGGAAAGAGGAGTTGGCATTTGTGACCATTGGAGTGGGCAGGAGAGTTGATAGATGTATAACAGGTGCGGAATGTTAGCTTATTTGTTACTGATTTTTCTAGTTGCCTTGATGTTCAATAAACTTTTTCTGTGTGGCTATTCTAAGATATAGTTATTGGATTCACTCTCTCTACTTTCCACATTTTCTTAGGGAACACTACCACAGATCATCTTTCCCATTGATTTGATGGTTGAGTTTCTTTTGTGATTTCTGCTACCTGTTAAGTGAGTCTTTGGCTTCTAATTTGAAATAGTATGTTCCTTGTTTTGTTTTTAAAACATTTAAAATGTACTGCATTTTAGTTCCCTTCCAGGAGACTTGGAATAAAAGTTTTGACATATACACAGTACAGTGTGATATTTTGTATTATATTGGGATTTGCAAAAATTCTTAACTTACTATTCAGTCATAAAAAGAGATGCAGGTACAGAAGACATTTTTTGTGAATTCATTATAGATTTCTGCCTCATAAGCAGTGGCAATATAAACTGTTTGGTCTACATGCTATTTACGTATTTATAAAGTGTGCCTTAAGAGCAGTGTTTATCACAGGAGATTATAAAGCAGTACAAAGTAATATTTTCTACATGAAGAGGCGGTCTAAGGTTATTATTGACTGACATCCTTTAATAAAATGTATCCCTTCCTTTTTAAAAAAGATGAGAAGAAACAAGCATGTTCACTAATTGCTGATAGCTTTGAGAGTCTCAGATGGACAGTGCTTCTAAGTGCTACGTATTATTATTACTGTGACATATAGTTCTCTTCCATTTTGTCTTCTCTATACTGATGATAAAGCTGAAGCACTGTCAGAGACTCGGGTCTTAAAACAAATAACTTAAATAGCAATATGTCACTGAAAAAATAGTGTATTCATTCAGGGATTTTGAGGGAACCAAAGAATGGAGTGGCTGAACTGCTAGCAAAACTGAATCTCAAAACAAAATATGAGATTTTGGCCCTCCCACATTTTTAAAATTCATTCATTAACGACTGAATTAGCACATCAAGCAATATTTTTCTTTCATGTATGGGATTTTATTTCTCTTCCCCTACCCCCTTCAATTCATCAACATTAATGGAGTGAATTTCCAGCTCAAGACTATTAAGAAAAGCACTATCCATCCTTTTATTGTAATGAGCCTGTAATCATCATCAAACTTCCTGTCATATACCATCATTTGAATTCTCATTCAGCGTTTGCCAGCTTATTTGTTTGCTTTGTTTTGAGTTAAACATATCACATCTGGACCACAGAAAAAGAAAATTGTCATCAGAGGATCAGACTCTCTCTTACCTGGAAATCATCCCAAACAAACTATTAACACTAATAAGGGAATGTTCCTTTTGCTGAGGCTAGTTCTTTGTTGTAGCTTTTGCTTTATCTAGTTCTGCTGATATTTCTCTCTAAACCTTTATCCAGAGGTGAAAGCTCTTACTCCTATTAAAAGTTCATCTGAGAAAAGTACTTTTAAAGCCAAGTACTCTTTCTCCCTTGCACGCAGTCGCATCACTAGTAAAGTGGCACATATAATACAGAACCAGACTTCCATAAAGGGCAGATAGTTGATACTTGAACGAACACATGCTTGACATTTCTGGAATACAAGTAGTATTATAGAACATCTCCTGAGGAACAGACATAGAAACACATACCTGGATATTACTGTTGTGCTACAGAAATGTGGCTGGAGACAGATTTATCTTGTAGTGAAAAGGTGACAAGGAGAAAATGTTTACGGGTGGCAGTTTTGCTGCTCAGCACGTTACTTTACAAGACCAGCATGTGCTAACAGAAGAAGAAAAGGTCTAAAGAACTTTGCATATGTTAGCCATAAAGATATTTGGGATTGTTATTCCTTTGTGTGGTGGTTGATGACCCAGACTGTACGCAGTGGGTATGGAGACAGAGAATACAGGGTCAGTAGAGGTGAATGGCGATATGAATGGGACAGTAATTTAATCATAGCAAAAAAGGGAGATTGCCAGAGAATACAAAGGAGTAGGAGGAGGAATAAATTGATGGAGATGCACTTACATTTCTTCCTACTCAACCTTCCCCTGAAATAACTTTCAGATTCTCTCTCTCTCTATTCCAACATCAGCAAAAAGAAAGCAGAGGAAAATGGGAATCAGCATAAGAACTGGGAAGCATATCTCAAGGTTGTTCTGTTTACAGATATTATTATTGCAGATGAAACAATGCAGATAAACTCAGTTTATATAATATCTCTAATTAAAAGAAAGGTTAGAGTCACTATACCTGCAATTGTATTTATTTCTTCTCATATTCTTACTGCTGTCCCTCATATGACTGCAATAATATGTGTTTTTTTAGATATCTTGAAACTGTTTAAACTCTCTCAGAGGATGAAACCCCTGGTGCTAGGAAAAATCTCCATGGATAACATCCATGGGTCACTGGATTACACCAACAGTACCAATGATCTCACCACACATGAAGCCGTGTGAGCTGTTTTCTGGCTTGTTGGAAAAGTTGTGTGCCCCTTTAGGGGCCAGAGAGCTTCAGAGTGATTTTCTGCTGCAGCTGCAGACCAGGTCAATGTAGGGATGCTGAGCCATCCCTTCCAGGTAACCAGAAGAGAGGGGGGACTATATAGGTCCATGGCAGTGGAGGAAAAGCACTCTTTTACCTGGACCAGGTGGAGCAGCATCCACTCTCCCACCCATGGAAGTGGTGAAATACAGGTTTTGTCAAGATATGCTGTGGGTGTTGCGTGGGGGCAGAGGAACCTGGGAAGGAATTTTCCCCTCACCGCCAGATTGGCCAAGGTGAAGTGGGTTTTTTTCCACCTTCCCCACAATGGATTTGTGGGGGAGGGCTTAGTTGGGATGAACATGAAATGGGAGTTAGCGCAATGGTGTCACAACTTATTAATGTAAATGTGGAGAGGATGTCCAGTGCAGGTACTCCATAAGGAAGGGATACAGTGGTCAGATAAAGTGGATTGGTAAAGGATTTAAAGGAGATATTATTTAAAAGGAGCGGAAACAGGGATTTCAGGACTCCTTTGACTGGTATGGCAGGGAGCCAGTGTGCCCCCCCCACTCCAGCTTCCTCTCAACCCTCATTAAAGGGGGGGTGAGGTCCCAGCAGTGGGTTGGCTGGAGACTAGAATGGATAAGGGGGAGGGCTGACAGAATCCCCTGGATATTATTGAAATGATTATGGGAAGTACCTGCACTGTACACCTTTAATGGCCGGGTTCTCCCAGACAATTAAGAAGAAAGTTTGCAACCTAATTAAACCACATCCAGGTCTCCTGACCGTCTTTCAACATAGCCGGACAATGCATCAAAGCTAGTAAAACAGACACAAATTAGTCTTCTGGAGATAAGGGAGTAAATACCTTCCTATTTCATACCTCTCGATTCAGACAATATCTTTCCCACTTCCTGTGTGTGCCGCTCCCAAGGATTACAGGTTCTCTTTTATTCAGACCATTGCCACTGAAGATGGCAGTGCTGTGAAGAGACAGAAAGTGACTATTGCCTCTGCTCCATTAATTAGCCAGCAGCTGATTCTTATGTATGTTTCTGTGCTAAGTGGAGAATTCCTGAGCCTGTAGGGCAGTGTGAGTGGTAGTTGCTTTGCAGAGCTCTTTCTCCCTCCCCCACCCCCAATTACGTAAATTTAATTAAAATAATTAATTGTGTAAAATAATTAAGCAGCAAAACTGGGAAGAAAACACAATGCCAGATTTATTCTACTTTGCATTTCCTGCCTCCCTGCCCATGAAACATTACTTTGAAAATCAAATCTGTGCCTTCTGTGAATAAGATTCATTAAGTCATCTACAGTTACTTTCATTATCTAGGAGATTTCCCTCATCCCTCTGATTTGAGGCAGGTTAGCATAGGAACATGCAGGCATTCACTTTGATGGTGAGGATATTCTCAGATCATTGAACACCAACACAGAAACAAAGTTTTATAAGATTAAAGGGACCATATAAAATACGTTTTTCCAGCCTTATTCTCCAGAGCAGATAAGCAGCTTTTCGCTGTATAAAGGTAGTGAAGACGCAACATAAGTAGGGCCCTACCAAATTCACGGTCCATTTTGGTCAATTTCACGGTCATAGGATTTTAAAAATAGCAAATTTCATAATTTCAGCCATTTAAATCTGAAATTTCATGGTGGTGTAATTGTAGGAGTTCTGACGCCTGCAGAGCTGAGCCCCCAATCAGCAGCTGCCCCTCTCCGGCCGCCCAGGTCTGAAGGAGGAGCTCAGAAGTAAGGTTGACATGGTGTGGTATTGCCACCCTTACTTCTGCACGGCTGCTGGTGGTGGCACTGCCTTGAGAGCTGGGTGTCTGGCCAACACCTGCCGCTCTCCAGCTGCCCAGCTCTGAAGTCAGCGCAGAAGTAAGGGTGATAATACTGCGACCCTGCCTACAACAACCTTGTGACCTCCCCTGCAACACCCTTTTGGGTCAGGACCCCCAAGTTGAGAAATGCTGCTCTCTCCCATGAAATCTGTATAGTATAGCGTAAAAGCACACAAAAGACCAGATTTCATGGGGGGAGAGCAGATTTCCTGGTCGGTGATGCGTTTTTCATGGCCGTGAATTTGATAGGGCCCTAAACATAAGGATCAACTCTTCACTAGCCCTCATCCTCCTTAGAGACTGTGCTTGTCACAAGCTCACCTTCCTGTTGCTGCACTTTGGAATTTTGAGGGAGGGGAGGTGCAGTGATGGGGAAGGCGTAGGTTGGGTCTCATTCAGCTAGAGGTTCTGTGTGCAATGGAATGGAGTATTTTAAGCCCCCTTTGTGATCACAGATGAGGTGAGTTGTGATAGTCTCACTCTTTCCCAGCTTCATTAGAAAATTATTCCTGGGATAAAGTAGAGGGAGGGATTGCAGTTAGGGTGAAGGGTTTGGAATGGGCATTGCAGAAAGAGCTCAATTAAACTCCAGAGGTAAAATCCTGGCCCCCATCTTGCCACTGACTTCTACAGGGCCAGGATGTCACCCCAGGACTTCAAGTTAACTGAGAGAAGTTTTGTGGTGTGAGAGGAAGCCCAAGACTAAATGATGGCGAGATTAATTCTCCTCACACCCGCAAGATAAGGTGGGGATGAGAGTCCCAAGCAAACTGGTGCTCTTAGAAACACAGATTACATTTTTTTTTTTGGTTGTATGAATGCTGTTGGTTCCAATTCCGATAACTTGGTTGTTTCCTTGTCTTGTTTGGCCTCTTCCTTCCTCATTCTTCACCTTACTTTTTAGTTTACTGTTGCTGTCTATTCCTCTAACTGTCTGTATTTTTAATATTTTAAACCAAAATTCAGTAACAACATTTAGGGCCAGAGTGATAGCAAATAAATAAATAAAGGTGTTCCCTTGTCAAATATTTCTATCTTTCAGGACGTCAGACAATCTGCATAATTTCTAGCTGTAAATTTGAGGAAGCATAACACACAAACGTTTTCCCTTAATGAAAAGCATTCCATACTAAATAATGGCCCCATGGACTTTATCCCAGCAACACATTGCAAAGTAGAGGTAGTTGTTTTGTGTCAAGGTATAATAGTCATGACAGAAAATAACTGTAAAGAAGAGCTGTACAGAAAAGTAGAGGACAGTTTCTGAAATAATTTAAAGAAGGTAATTTTGTTTGAAAAGAGTTAATTTTCTTGTTTCCAAACAAATAATCGAGTAAATTAGTCTTCATTAGAGTGCTACTGGCTGATACATGTGCCACTCAACCCAAGTGGATCTAGAAAGATGAGGGCTGCAAAAGAGTCATTTGAGTTAAAAACAGATCATGGAAAGGGTTGCTGGAAATCTGGCAGCCAAAGTTCTGCTGGGTTTCTCCATTCTAAATATTGTACAAAAATGAAATTGCAGTTATGCAACATCCTACTACATTGGCTGTTCCAAATGAGCCCTTCTGAACATCTGTGGTGGGCAAAGTTCCATCTCAAAACGGAAGGATTCTTGCCTGCCAAACAAAACTGGTGGTTAAGAAAGTAGGAAAATCATCTTGATTATTATAGTCAAGAAAGACAGTTGCTACCTCCTTAAATGACTGGACCCATGTTTTATGGTTTATTGTTTTAAATCTGATGTCATGTAAAAGTGTACGGAATCTCAACAATCTCAGATTTTTCATTAGGTTCTTTACTGGAGTTTGTAACTTGAAGGTGCTAAACTCCTGTGAGCACATGAGATTACTCAACATGTGATGTGGGATTTTTCATTGAACCAGCATTACAAGTACAATGCACAAATGTTTGTCCCAGATTGGTAGCTCAGTTTGAGCACTGGCATTGGACTATATGTTGTAAAGCAGAAGTTTCCCACTTGCAGTCTGCAGAGCTTTTGCTGGTGGTCCCTGGAGAGGTGGCTGGTCACATGATGCTGCATCTCTTTCTCATTTCTAGCTGCTAAATGACATTAAGAGCAGATGAAAATACATTAACTATTATTTTTTTTCATGTGATTAATTGCCTTGGGGATGTTTTGTGATTGCAAGTGGGAATGGAGGTAGTCTGTGCTATTCTGAGTGGATGGGAGGATGGTCTATACAATTGTAAAAGACAAGAGTGGAGGCCCATGAGACAATCTTTCTATCAAGATGTGACCCACACTGTGAAAAAATTTGAGAACCCAGGTAGTAAAGAGGGGGAAAGGTGATCTTGTGCTTAAGGCTTAGACTGGGACTTAGGAAATCTGACTTCTGTTTAACTGCCACAGACTCCCTGTGTGACCATGGGAAAGTCATTTAATATTTTGGGGACTCAGTTTCCAATTTGGAAATTGGGAAGGGTAGTCCTTAATGTCAAAGGGGTATTAGAAGAAGACATTCAGTAATTTTTGTTAGGCGCAGGGACACTGTGATGATGGGGGATGGATAAATTTCTAGATAGGAATTTGGCATGCAAGAAACATTTTTAAATTATAAATAAAGAACAGTGTTGCGCTTCTAGTAACACAGTATGCAAGAATTTGATATGTGGGCTGCTCCCACATCTGTTGGTGAGGGAAGAGGGCCAGGGATCTAAAAGATGTCAGGCCAGCCTGTCAATAAAAATATGGCAATAAATGTGAGTGCAAATGGAATCGCTAAAGGTACTGGTATTGTTCAGCTGGAAGAGGAACTGGGAGACTTTTCTTATGGTGTTCACAATAGGACTGAAGACTAAGATAAAAAGGATATACCTCAATATGATCTCTTTTCTTTGAGGCTTCCAAAGAAACTACAGAGACTCCTACCCCCTTGCTGTACTCTTATGCCCAAAGATGGTCCTACCTCAATACATACTCTTTCTCCTATTTTTGGATATTATATTTTTAAAAAGTCATTTATTTAATACTTTACATATTCATATATGTTTTGGAGGAAGGGTTTTGGGTGGGTTTCTATGAACATCTGTGTGTACTTTTTTTTGGTTGTGATCATTGTGAACACAAGGTTATGCGAATAAAAATTTCATTGTACTAAAGCTTCTAGTTATGTTTAGGTTTGATCTTGTTGTATGTATTTTTCTATTCCCTAACAGCTTCTGCCCTCATTTATGTCCGTGGAATCTGAACCTTCAATGCATGTAAACAAATTTAACAGAACAAAATGTAACTCTTGTTTGAGTTTGGAGCATATCTTTCCTGGATACTTTCCCCTCTTGCAGGATTCTCTTGTTGTAGTAGTTTTTTCATGTATAAATCAGAGGTGACTACTTATACATGGTAGAAACAAGAATAGAACATTTTGTGCAAAAAAGCCAGTACTGTCATGTTCTGGTATTACTCCTACCAATTTATATTGACAGAAACAGTAAAATCCCACCCTGGAACAAATCACACATCTAAACACATTTGATACAGGCAAAAATTGGCTATTCCCCTCCCCCTCCAGCCTCCAAGTTAAAAAATGCTTTTTACCTGCAAATATGGGCTTTAATCTTTGCTGGAAAATAGAAAAAAGTTTGACAGAATTTCTAAATGTTTTGCTTTTCAAAAACTTTGGGCAAAATGTGATATTGGTGACATTTGTTTTGTTTTGTAGGGGATGATAATACCTACCCCACAAGGTTGTTGTGAGGACCAGATAGTTCACATGTATACAGAGCCTTAGAGGTGTGGAGTGTTACTGAAGTGCTAAATATATTAGTTAAAGTTTCCAGCTCAATTTTCTCATGCATTGGTCGGAAAATGCAATACATGTAGTCAAGAACATGTATTCCACTTTGAAGTCTCTCTAAATGAGAGCCAGCTGAGGCAGCATCTGTCCTTTCCTGGCACTTAACCATTTTCTAGGCATTGCTGGGTAAAAGTGCATCTTGTTTAGAAATCAGTAAGATTTAATTCCTTCTTGAGAGGATTTCAGAGAAACCTGCATGGTTACACTGAAAGAAAAAAGCGTGCCCAGGAATTGTAATACAGCAATGGATCACTCAAAAAGATCATGTTGTGCTGTTATGCATGCAAGCGTTTGGTACTCATTTTAGCCAGTCAGGGCACTGTGCCACATATTTGTTTCCTGTAAACTGTGTAACCCTCCATTGCTCATAATTTAATGTGTTTTTTCAGCAGACATGTTCTGTGACCGAGCACTGAGTTTTCTTTATTCTTATTTTAGAGTGCTCATGTATTAGAGCGAAATATTTCTTTTGGAAGTGCAGACTCATCTGTAAGCAAGCAATTGCTCGAAACTGAGTCCGTCTCTCTGTCTAAGGTCAGTATGGGAAGGGAGGATCTCTGTGTGCCTACTTTGCATGTTTTTTAAAGAAATGCTTTAACTAGTAACTTTGTTGTGGCAGCTTTTGTGGGTGGGCTGTCGAGTATGATGCAGTTCCAGTCCTACAGCTTCTGGTTCCCCAAATGAGACTAGGGTAAAGCATACCCTTAGCTGTCAGAGAAGAAAATTTCTAATAGGGTTCACACTAACAAAATGAAAGATTTGAATTAGTATAATGTCCTGAAGCACCTAGAAACAAGCATGTGTTGTTAATGAAAATGCAGGATGCCTAGCTCTCTTTTTCAATGGGGTGAAAGAGAGAGACATGGGCAATTTGGGGAAGAGTTGCTTTAAGTATAAGGAAGCTTGTAATCTGGCTGTAGATTAATGCCATAACATGCAGGGGATAAGAGACTCACTATGAATTCACGTTTTCCTGGGCAGTGGGGACTAAGATAGCTGTGGAAACAGCACACAGTCCCAGGGAAGGGAGAACCTTGTTTGGGTTGATTTGCCGCAGACCTCTCTGGTTGACTTTGGAGCAGCATTGCTGGGTTCTGGAAAGAGTCATATCCAGAACTCCTTTTCTGGATGGGTAGTTGGCAAAGCACAGGGGTACTAAGAGTGTGTATACGGATAAAAGGGAAAAACTGAGAGGTGGGGTGTCTCAGTGCATCTTGTGTTTCATCCATTTAGGTCTGAATCTTGAGCTCCCTGGAAGTCAACAGGGTCGATGCAGATGCAGAGCTCTGCCTGCACAAAGTTCAGTGATTATAAGATCCTTATGGCTGGGACCATATCTTCTGTTATGTTATTATGTAAAGTATCTGGCAGAAATTCTCCTCTTAACAAACAATACATATTAATTCCATAAAAAACTGCTATTTGAAGAAGTGGGGTTTTTACCCACGAAAGCTTATGCTTATGCCCAAATAAATCTGTTAGTCCTTAAGGTGCCCCCCAGACTCCTTGTTGTCTTTGTGGATACAGACTAACATGGCTACCCCTCTGGTATTTTTTTTGAAGTGTATCGTAAAGGCAGGGTGCAGTGGAGAGTAGTGATATGACCATGTTCTTAAAGATCATATGCGCACACACAGGAAAAGAGTGAAGGTTGCACAGGCAATCTTGTCTTTGCCATTTGCTGACTTTGGAATGTTTCACTTTCCAATCTTAAATGTTCTTTTAATTTTAAAATGAAATTTCCTAGGTTTTTTAAAAATAAATTTTTATCATATGCAACTGTTTACATAACACTCACCTGTGCATTCCCTAGATCCTGCTGCTGCTCTGTGCAGGGCCGGTCCATTATGTAACTTATGGTGACACTCTCAGAGGACGAAAAATGCAGCTGGGAATCAATGTTAGATGAAGGTGTCCCAGCCATATCATAGAACCATGGGACTGGAAGGCACCTCGAGAGGTCAGCTTGTCCAGCCCCCTGCACTCATGGCAGGACAAGGTATTACCTAGACCATCCCTGACAGGTGTTTGTCTCACCTGCTCTTAAAAGTCTCTGATAATGGAGATTCCACAACCTCCCTAGGCAATTTATTTCAGTGCTTAACCACCCTGAGAGTGAGGAAGTTTTTCCTGATGTCCAACCTAACTCGCCCTTGCTGCAATTTAAGCCCATTCCTTCTTGTCCTATCCTCAGAGGTTAACAAGAACAATTTTTCTCCCTCCTCCTTGTAACCACCTTTTATGTACTTGAAAACTTATCCTGTCCCCTCGCAGTCTTCTCTTTTCCAGACTAAACAAACCCAATTTTTTCAATCTTCCTTCATAGGTCATGTTTTCTGGACCTTTAATCATTTTTGTTGTACTCTTCTCTGGACTTTCTCCAATTTGTCCACATCTTTCCTGAAATGTGGTACCCAGAACTGGACACAATACTCCAGTTGAGTCCTAATCAGCACAGAGTAGAGAGAAAGAATTACTTCTTGTGTCTTGCTTACAACACTCCTCCTAATAATACATCCTAGAATGATGTTTGCTTTTTTTTCTTTTCTTTGCCACAGTGTTACACTGTTGACTCATATTTAGTGTGTGGTCCAATATGACCTCCAGATCCCTTTCCACAGTACTCCTTCCTAGGCAATCATTTCCCATTTTCCCCATATCGCCTTTCAATCAGCCCATGCCCCTTTGTCTTGCTCTTCTAGCAGCAGAAAGGGGGAGTGATGGAAGAATCCCTGTGTTGCGTATATATCATTGGAGAATCACACGTACACTGGCGTGACTCTCAGTGAGTCAAGATGGCTTTAGGATCAGATTATGGCATTGGTGAAGCACAAAGCAGAGCATTGCACTGGATAATCTGGCCCTTTTTATTTGCCAGTCTCTGACCATTTGTTTAAATTAATATATGTATGAGTTCTTGTTGAAAAGTATTTAATGCCAGTGCTACCTTGCAGATCAAAGACCTTTCCCTGCAGCTAAGCTTGTGAAGGAGAAATCAATGAGGTGGGGATCAGTAGACATAAAGCTATAGAGAGAGATTCTGTACTTACCTCATGGGGCTAATTAGTTTAAATTTCCCCCCCTCAGGTGTTAGTATTTTTTATTAGGGAAGACTTTTTACACATGTAATAAGCTCTTCTACACCAGGGAGAAAGAAATAATCATCTTAAAATAAGGTGAAGTCAAAATAAACCTGGTGGTCTTCAAAACCATGATACATACATGCAAGAAGAGAGAAAGTGTGAGTTAGGGCTTCTGGAGACAACACTAAATTGTCTATGCATTTGCATGGGCATTTGATATAGTTATTACTTTATTGTTTAGACAGGTGTTTCTAGCAACCCCTTTCCCAAATAAAAAAATTTTGTGATCCCCTTATGGTTACTATGAAAGTAAGCATCTGTGGTAAAAATAAGCTTATCTAATATAATTTTTTTTGTGTGTTTCAAGAGGTAGACCGAATACTTGATCTTGAAGGTTGAGGGTATGCAAGGGTGGCGTGGGAGGGGGAGGATGAGAGTGGGGTTTTCTTTGCTTTAAGTTGTAATACATTTTTCAGTGCCTCACAACCCCCCAGTTGCCTTTTGTGTCTCCCCCAGAGGTTGCGACATACCAGTTGAGAAACGCTGATGTGAAGCCATGAGAAATAGTATTAGTGAGCACATTATTATGCAGGCACAAGTAGCATTTTAAACTAGAGCAGACTTTTGTGGACCCGAGTGGCAGCAAAGGGGTATAAATAAGGGCAAAACTGTTTTGCATAGGCACCTTATACTTTCGTTGCTCTCTTCCCCTTCAACATATTAAGCCATAATTTTGGCTTGAGTCATATAAGTCGTAATTCCTGATGGCTGCTAAGTGTGGAGAAAGTGGACTAAAGAGCCCTCACATGGGCATACAAATTATAGGGGACATAATGGAGTTATATAGAATAGTCAATCATATAGAGAAAGTAAATTGGACACTACTATTTAAATGTCTTATAATGCAATGAAGCTGAATGGGAGACGCTGTAAAAGGAAATACATTTTCCTAAAGGACAATGAGCCTGCGGAACTCTGGACCACAAGATACCACTGAGGTCAAGCTCTTAGCATGATTCAAAAAATGATTAAACATTTCTATAAAAAACAGAGACCATCCACAGTTACAGCAGAGAGGATTTTAAAAAACCTTAAAATTTAGAAGGGATGTAAACTCTCATGCTTCAGGGCACTAACTGACAGAGGTTAGGAAGAATGTCTTCTATGATCAAGTTATTCTATAATTTGCCCACTTTTGGAGTTTCTTGTACCTTTTTCTGGAGACTTTTGGCCTTGGCCATTGTCAGAGGGAGGATATTGGACTGGATGGACCACTGGTTTGATCTATTCTATGCAAACATAGTGTTAATATGTACACATAACTTGGCTACGAGAGTGCCTTGTACGGTTCTTCACACAATCCATTGTTTCTAAGAGAAGGAATAATACCAGGTTGTAAGTAGAGACCACTGGTGAGTCAGGAAGTATAAACATTCTAACAGGAAGACTGTGCCCCTGACGACTCCACCATATCTGCTAAGCCTTTCTACATTTCCTATTGGGGAGGGCGTGTTGAACAATGTCTACAGTTTTAATAGATGGTCAGAGTTAGGACAGCCAGCTGTCATCTTGCATTTCCCCTTCTGCTTGCAAATTGGTTGGTGTGTGCCCACTGTACGCTTACCCCTTCCAGAATTTACCTGACTAATATACAATTAATAAGTATGAAATGCCATTTCTTCTCTTAACACACAGTCCTGCCATACACAGGTATGAATCTGCAACACAAAGTTCTTGGCTGCTTATAGTGCCAGATTTTTAAAAGAGTGCAGCTTCAGTGTAGTTCGCTAAATAAGGTCCAGGTTTCCAAAAGTGCTCAAAACTCAGTAGTTCCTACTTCTGAAAATCTGCCCATTTATTTTGGTGTCTAAATGGGTGCTGAGCAGTTTTGAAAGTCTGTCCCCGATGGTGTGTTCTGAGCACTTGAAAATCTGGGCCACATAATATGAACAGTTTTACATCATATATATATTATAAATTTAAAATACTATTTTTATACTTTTCCACCAGGAACCTGACAGCTGGGAAATCATAGAGGGGCTGAAAATAGGCCAGACTAATGTCCAGAAACCAGACAAACACGAAGGTTTCATGCTGAAGAAAAGAAAATGGCCTTTAAAAGGCTGGCACAAGGTAAATGTCTGTTGGGAAGAGCTAGTTAATATCAATTAATTGTGTGTGTTTTAATCTTTGGTTGTTAAGCCCATGCATTGTTAAATAATTGCATTGGTGGAGACAGGGCATGTGACACTCCACCGTTCAGTTACAAATCACGAGACTTTGATGATAAAAAACACTTTTGCAGGGGTACCTCTTGGCTGAGAAAGGATCATGCGAACGTCTGACCTGCACCAAAGAAGGCGTAACACAGGTTAACCCTGAATTTGCAGCACAATCTTGGGAAAGAGAGACAGACTTATTCCACAGACCATGCAGCATTTGGGCACTAGTTTGATATAGATGTCTGCCTGGTATGACTAGTCTGACCTTTACAGTCAGAGTAAGGACATCTGCATTTCTGTATTGCAGTGAAATCTTTTAATAGCGGTGAACTCACTTTTCATTGAACTTTATTATGAGGCAAATTCTACTCCCTCCTCTGTGGATGTAGTTGGCCCCACATGAAACAGAATTGCTGTCCAGGTGGGGTACGGTTTGGGGAGGCTACACGAGGAGTGTGCACACGCTAGGCAGGGAGGAACTAAGACGCAAAGGGGCATAGGAGTGCTAGGACTGTGGAGCCGACTCTGTCTCTTAGGGCTAGTCTTCTCTACAGGGAGATTGACGCTGTTGCAATTGACTCAGCAGGGATCGATTTAGCGGGTCTAGTGACGACCCACTAAATTGACAGCAGAGTGCTCTCCGGTCGACCCCGGTACTCCAGCTCTCCAAGAAGAATAAGGGAAGTCGACAGGAGAGCGTCTCACATCGATGCAGCGCAGTGAAGTAGCTGGAGTAGCGTAACTTAGGTCGACTTGCCTCTGTAGTGAAGACAAGCCGTTAGGCTGGAATAAGTAGCTCTGAGGCATGGCTGCTTCCACTCCATGGCCTCCCACCACAGGAGCCAGACTAATTACTCAGTTGAAACACAGGGGATAGGGTTTGAGCAGAGGGCTCACTATTGCTAACATTGCAGTTGGCACATTACCGTGCATTGTAACAATTCGAGTTTTTCATCCTACTTCACTTAAGATGAATTTTTACTCTGAGTTCACCATGAATAGTTTGTTTGCACTGTAACTTCACACTGTTTGCACTGCTTCATTTGGCTGTTCTCTTATTACTGAGATGTAAAAAACAAATAAAAAACCTCTCCTGCTTGCTCCTTCATTTTGTTGCACTGATTGCCTGCCCACTCTACCCTCTGGTGTTTTTGCTTGCTGGGCTGGTGACTGGGTTCAGCTATGAGATGGAACTATGAATGCACAAAAGCAAGGCCACCTGCCCAAAATCCATACTTTCCTTCAATTAGTTTGGAGATATTGCTGCCCGTATTTAATTTTATTAGCTCCAAAATTGCTGTTATTGGATTTGGGTCACTATATTTATGTCAAAACAATTATCATCTTTTTGTTGAGCAACAAGCTGTGTGCTGCAAGGACTGACCCGCCTCTCTTTGACTCAGAGTAATTTTCCAGTACAAAATACATGTTGCTGAAAGAAACAGAAAGACCTGCTTTTATGCGCAGTTTTTTCTGGAAGAGCATTAACCATGGTTTTGCTAAGCAGTGTGGGCTGTATTCATAGGTGAGTCTAAAATAGTGGGTGTAAGTAATATTTTTCTCCTCCTCCCCACACACTATATATTACACTGACTTAGTCTCATTTGTGGTTACCAAAATGTAACTTCCACACATTTGTCCCTTTGAATCCTGAACACCTGTTCTCTTTAGGTTCCCCCCCAATAGTGCCTATAAACATAATATTTAAGTGCTGACGCATCATCCTGAATTTGACCACCTGAAAGTAAGGGAGTTTATGTTGGTGTAACTCAGACGCTAAAGGACCAGAAGAGAAGAGTTTATCAAGAAAAATAACATGTAAGAATGTATAGCATAAAGCAAGGCATCTCCTACTTCAGTATGCACTAACTTAGGCTCCTTCGCACCACGTTATATATTAGTAAGGGATTGTAACTGGATAACTGGCTCCTTAAATGGAATCAGGCTCAGCTCTCCTGTTCCAATCTAGTTGTGACCTAGTTTGATGTAATGAGGCAGGCCAGGCTGCCCCTTGGTGTTATAAATGGGAGATAGCACAAAGGTGAGAAAGTCCAGATCCCAGAATTCAGAGAGGGAGCGTTGGGAGTTTGGAACCCAGAGAGGGAGCTCAGACGAAGAGCAGAACTGGGTTGAGAGCTTCAGGGCAGGTACCCCTGAAGGAAGGTGAAAAGGTCAGAGTGCCTAGTTGAGCTGTGGAGCCACATCAAGCTGGTGAAAGCAGAAGGTGGAAAGGTAGCCGGGGGTGGGAGAGCAGGGGTGTGTGTGTGTGTGTGTGTGTGTGTATGAGTGAGAGAGAGACAGAGAGACCTACAAATTTGAATGTACTGCTTGGGCTGTGCTGGGGAATTCTGGATTATGACTGTGGTACTCCTATAATCAATTAACCTTACAAAGGGCTATTTATACTTGGAAAGCTTGCATAGAGTTACTGGGGACTCCAGAAGAAAGGGGAAACTGAGGTAGAAACACCAGTCGTGCTGCGGCCTGCCGCTGGAGGACATCCCTGATGGGGCAGCCTTCTCACTGGGACTCCAAGAGAGTGAATCTAAGGGAGTCTAACCTTGTATCACTTCCAATGGCCAAATTATCAGCCCCTTGCGCATATTGGTGAACAGTTATATTGACTTAAGTGGGTCTACTCATGTGAATATCTGTTTATGAATGTGAATAAATGGGTCACAGTCTGGCCCTGGATCTTTATCCCATTTTTACAAATCATATCCAAATATGATATTCTCAACTTGCATTCAAGGACTGGTTTCATTAAACTGTTTTTCAGAGTGTCTATGTGATGTGTAGTCTCTAAAAAAATACAGTGTGCTGGGAGACAGTGAACAATTCACTAAGGACAGTAATTGCAGCACAGGGTACAGCACGAATAATACACTAACAGTTTACATTTGCTGTGTGCAGCATACTTCATCCTGAAGGGTCTCAAAATGCTTTGGTAACATAAGAGATTCCTTTGTATAATTTGTATATTAGTTTATCCAGTATCCAAATGCAGCATGCTTTGGAGTGAAATGATGTGGCTTTTTCCCTACAATATTCAAAACTGCACTACAGTTTAGAATAGGAAATGGGGGGAAAAGACACTTATCCAGTGGAAAGTGTGGGAGAAATGTAGAAAGGCAGAATTACCTGCTACTAACATCTCTATCCTTACAAAAAATTCCAAGCAGTCTTTATCGGCCATAATTTGGTTGTACATCTCCTCCAATTAATGTCTCCAGCAACACAGTTCCCCACATACCAGGTTGAGGCATTGGTGTCACCTCCTGAGTCACTAGCATCACTTCATGCAGCACTGTTATGAGGTACTTACAGAGGTCTCTGGTTCAAGTACTGGCCCTGCCCAGGTTGTTAGATTTAACAGGATCACAACACAAGAAGTTTGTCATTCCTCTCTACTCAGTGTCCTCAGAGGGCTTGTCTAGACTAAGGTAAAAGGTGTATTTTTAAAATTTGTTTTAACATGTTAAAAGTAGAACTTGCCCTCTCTACACTAGGGTTTTTAAAAATGTGTTAGGGCTTCTCTAGATTATGATCTAAAGGGGTGATGTTAGCACACGTTAGTTAACATCTTTTAAAAGTCTAGTGAATAGAAAGCACACTGCCTTCAACACATGCTAAGATGGTTAAAATAAAGCCCACTGCCTCGTCAATGCTACAGTTTCAGAATGTGTTAGCTAATCCATTCTAACAACACATCTTTTATCCTAGTAAAGACAAACCCTCAGAGTAGAGAATATTGTTCTCTGCCCATCCTCTGTCATGCGGGAGAGACATGTGGTGGTGGAGTAGTGAGTCTCAGCATGGATCCCTTCCCAGCTGGAGATCAAAGGACCACAGAGTTAGGTGGTTCTACCTTTTGGTCTCGGAATAGCTTTGGGTTTCCTTTTTCCTGGATGAGGAAGCTAGAAAATCCATTAATGTGGAATGTGACTAATGTGGGTGGGAAGAAAGCGATGGAGAGCTTGAAGAAATCAATGACCTTCTTTTTAAAAATGACAGGTTTCAGAGTAGCAGCCGTGTTAGTCTGTATCCACAAAAAGAAAAGGAGTACTTGTGGCACCTTAGAGACTAACAAATTTATCTGAGCATAAGCTTTCGTGAGCTACAGCTCACTTCATCGGATGCATCTGATGAAGTGAGCTGTAGCTCATGAAAGCTTATGCTCAGATAAATTTGTTAGTCTCTAAGGTGCCACAAGTACTCCTTTTCTTTTTAAAATGGTAAGCCGGAGCGTCAGCCCTATAGACTGTCTGGACTAGTCAGAGAGCAGGGAGCTATCTTGGGCTACCAACCATTCCCAGGGCAATTCCTGAGAGACCTCTTTGTTATGCCTAGAATATAATTGCTGCCAGAACAAATGAAAGCAAATAGTTCAGTACTGCATTTACAGGCTTTTTTCTGGCTCCAGACTCTTGACTGCAAGGTGCAATGGGATAACAAACTTGCTTTCAATAGATGCGATTTTACATAGTTAAAATTGTATTTGATCACTAAGAAGGAACTGTATTTTTTTCCTGCAGCGCTTTTTTGTCCTGGATAATGGAATGTTGAAGTATTCAAAGTCACCAATTGATGTAAGTAAAACTGAAGGCCATTCTTAAATTTTGATTGAAAGCTTCGCCTGCTATGTGATTAAACCTCATTGCACTATGGATTCTTAAAGGAGCACAAACTAGCAGATCATGGCTGATGGGCTCAAAATGGGTAGTGCTGCTTCCATGGCAGACTTCTGTGTGTGCTCTGCATGGATTTAGGATGGATGGAGAAGATGCAGGGCCGAGGGTGGGAGTGGGTAATGCTGGGGACCACTGCTGTTCCACAACATAGTCTCTTCACTAACTCACTGGGGCTATCCTGGTGAACTGATGTTGACTGGGTCAGCATTAATTTGCATAGCTTTCCACTTTGCTCAGTGACCTACCCCAAAAGAGCAGGTTGAGCTGGTGGCCAGGAACACCTTTGAAGAATGGCTCATGGAGGAGCGAGGGTGGTGACTGTAGGAGGCACTGCAGAGGCTTTTGCTCAGATGAACCTAACCTCCAATGAATTCATCACGATATATGAGTTTCCAGGCCTAAAACCTCTCTCCCAAAGGGAGAGTGGCAGGGAAACTCTGCAAGTGCAAACTAGAAGTTTCCAGTACCCTACATGGGAAAGGAAGATGTTTTCCGTAGTTATCTGTATTGCTCATTTATATCTATGGTATCGGGTACCTCTGGATTTATTAAGCTACTAATGATCAAATCCAGCTCGCCTAATTCATACAAGTGTCCCCATTTAAATCAGTCATGGGCATGAAAAAAATGTGTAATTAAGGCTATCAGGATTTGGCCCTCTATCAGATATTTGCCATAGCAGAGGTATCTAATATGTTTACCATATTTTTGGGTTTACTGTTGTAGCTGATGTACAGTTACAGTATGATGGGTGAAAAAATTAGGACTACATCTGTGACCATTATAATGAAACTATCCCCTTACTCTTGTAGCCATGTTTTATTAAGATTATGCAAGTTTATTGTATTGATAATCTTTCTGCATTTAGTCAAGACTGTGTTCTATAGCTTTTTTTAAATGTAATACACTGTGGACTCCCATTTCTTGTAATTTAACCAAATTTTTCAGACAAAATTCTGCCCTCAGATTCACTGTGCATTTTTGACTGACTGTTGGTTTTCCCATTGGGAAATGCACACATGGACAGAGAATAGGTTATTAGTCGAGTTCTATCCCAGAGCAGAACTCTGCCTGTCCTGACTTTTATGAAAGTACAGAATAGATTAATTAAAGAGTTATGTATTTAATGAAGGGCCTTGACTGATCAGCTGGATGTAATTTTTAACTTTTTAATTTGGTGTCTATTCTGTACAGAATCAAAATGGATCATTTAAACTTAGTTACACTGTGGTGAGTCATCAAGGCTGTTTAATGGAACTGATTCTGGAGTGAACTCTTCTTGGGGAGTAGGGTACTCTTTTTCTCAAAACAAACCTAGTGTGCCATCTGATGGGTACTGTTTTCTCTTGTTTTACATTAAAATCTTCCCTAAAACAGGAAACAACTACATCAGTATTATTTCAGTGAGAGACAATAAAGCATTTGATGTTACCAGTCTCTTAACATGTCTTCTGATTTCAGATTCAGAAGGGCAAGGTACATGGAAGCATTGATGTTGGCTTATCAGTTATGTCAATTAAAAAGAAAGCTCGTAGAATAGACCTTGATACAGAAGAGCATATCTACCACCTGAAAGTGAGTAGTGTTGCAACAAGTTTTTCTTCTCTTTTCATTCACAAGGGAAATGCTTTCAATAGTAGCTATAAAGGATGAGGGAAACAGGATATCTTTATGAACAGATAATTGACCATGGCCCTTCTTTTAGGTGAAGTCCCAGGATTCATTTGATGCATGGGTATCAAAACTGCGCCACCACAGATTGTACCGTCAGAATGAGATTGTAAGATCACCAAGGGATGCCAGCTTTCACATATTCCCTTCAGCCTCTACTACAGAGTCTTCACCAGCTGCTAATGTTGCTGTGTTAGATGGAAAGGTATACAGCATCTCTTATATGGAAACTCATCTTGAAGTTAGTGTAATACTTACAGCGGACTGGGTTCCCTAGTGGACAGAGGTGGTGGATTCTGGTTATAAAGCTGGTGTAATCAGCCATGGAAAAATCACCAAATTAGGTAACACTGGCCAGCAAGCATCTGTGGGTATGTAGCTGAAAGGTTCATTGATTCAGCACATCCCTACTGCAGCTTTCATCAGTGGGTTTCCTATAGAGACCCCATTAGAGCGCTAAGCTTCCCTAAAACAATTTACACTACCCTGAGCCAGCAGGGGTTAATTTAGCTCCTTATTGTTTGATAATGTTCTTCTTAGCAAACAGTTTTTCAAGCTGATGCTCAGGAAGTTTTGTTTTTTCCAGGGGACCTGTTTGGTATTCTAGTGTGCTGTTCTGAAAAGATACTTCTCAAGGACTGAAAAGTTTGTTTCAAATATATCATTTAAATTCAGATATAGAATTTAATTTCTGATTTAAAAGTTAGTGTGAAGATTAGACCTGTCAGCAAAGTATGGATCGTACCAACATATTTTAAATTTTCTTGTGTTGTTTTAGGTTACACAAAATAGCTTTCCATGGCAACCCCCCATACCATGTAGTAATAGCCTTCCTGCAACATATACTACTGGCCAAAGTAAAGTAGTAGCTTGGTTGCAGGATTCTGAGGAGATGGACAGATGTGCAGAAGGTCAGTCATTCTCTTTCATGTCTTTCTTTATAAGTGAGACTATTGATATATTATGAAAAATAGTAAACAAAAAAGGCTAAGATACTTCTGTATGTTAATATAAAATGGCGCAATTAAAATAATAAGCTGGTAACATTTAAAACTGTTCATTGTGGTGGAGTATATTCTTTGTTTTCACATTTCTGGATGTCACATTTTAAATTTTATTTTTGATTGTTAAAAAAAATAATGCCATTCCCCTTTTAGGGCCCAGTCCTGCTTCCATTGTCCTCAGTTGGAGCAGCAGGTGCTCAGTACTACTCAAAATTGGGCCACTTATTTAGGTGCCTAAATGGGAATTTAGGTACCTAACATAGGTACTCAGGCTTGGAAATCTGGTCTCATTGTTTGTCTGAAAATTACAATGATCATAACTACTGGAGTAAATCTATTAAGATTCTTCATCTTTAAATACATGTACACGGCATACTGCCACTTTTTACTTGTTTCATTCACCTCCATCTCCAAAAATATGAAATATAATAAAATTTGGTAAGAAGACAGGAATTCCTCTTGTTTTATTATGTTTTATTCTATGTCTTATTTTTTTGCCACCAAAATTATTTATTTAAACAGAATCAAATGGCTAGCAAAGTTAGCTGAGTGGAAAATCAAATGGCTGGCAGAGTTAAGTATGCAGTGAGTGAACTCAGTGGCAAATAAAGTTGATTGGCAAAATAATAGCCACTAGGGTCTATTTTCCAAATGGTGAAACAGGTTATTAGACTTTGAGTAATGTATGTCAGATACCAAATGAAGATACTGGAAGAAAGCAGAATTTGGAGCGTTGTGAGAAAACATAAGCCTCAAACCCTGCAAACGCTTACACATATACTTCCTTTTATGCACATGCACTAGTGTTTGCAGGGTTGCGGTAATAGCTGCAGAAATGCCTAGTGATCCTATTAACTGCTGGGGCATAGAAGATGGTGGCTTTATGCTGATGGCAGAAGAAGAGGGTAGAGATCCAGCAAGTGGGTCTGAGGGCTAATTGCCTCCTCTGGTGCCTGTCCCCCTCCCTTTTGCAGAAAGATGAAGTTACCAATTGGTACATAATCCTTATTATAGAGTCTGGACTGCATGAAGGAGCAAATTCCAGTCTTTGATTTCTTTGTAGTGTTATAGTGTAGACAAGTGTGCTCTCTGCTGGTTTATGATACCAGAGTAAAAACTGTCTGTCAGTCAAAGTACTTAATGTATTTTCCTTTTTATATGTATTAGATCTTGCACATTGCCAATCAAACCTTGTGGAACTTAGTAAGCTTCTTCAAAATTTAGAAATACTACAGAGGACTCAATCGGCACCGAGCTTCACAGATATGCAGGTAAAATGTATTTGCAAACTGGTTTGTAGATGCTCTAGTCATTAAATGCCTCTGGGTTTGAAACATTTCCTACGTATGGCAAAGGATGTTGCATTTTAAATCAGACTACTTTATGTTCTGGAATTTTAGTACTCCTCTGGTTAACAGGATAATTTAATAATGATTGCACCACATATGTCAACCCCTCTTCCTCCCTCCCCCCAACCCGCCACGAAAAACATCTTATTGATATAAGGTCTTTTACTAATTTGAGGTAGATGGGATTACTCCTATGTCCTTTGCCAAAAATATAACTTAATAAAAAATATGCGGAGTGCTGTTATACTGCTGTATACAGTATGTTTAAGTAGCAGTGAAATTTAAGGGGATGGGAGACCCAAAACTGGAAGGTATCAAGCACCTCCCGAGTAATGTTGAACGTTATCAGTGCCTGAGCACTCCAGGCAAGTGGGAGTTCAGGGTGCTCAGCACATTACATGATTGACTCAGTAATGTGGACAGTCACAGAGAGCTGAGAGGACTGATTCTGTTCCCACCAATCAGAGTGAGTCTGCCACTGATTTCAGTCGGAGCAGCAGCAGGCCCTAAATCATGAAGATTTCATTAATTTTTTTATTCAGTCCTTGCTCATGTAAAACTCCTGTTGACTTCAGTGGGGGTGAAATCCAGGCCCATCTAAACTCAGTGTGGGTGTTTCCTAAAGGTGTTTTGCCACTGAATTTTCTGGGGCCTGGATTTCACCCTGGGAGTTTTCTCTGAGTAATGACAGTAAAAATCAATAAGAACGCAGGATTTTGCCCTAAATAATTTGTTCTGACAAATAAAATATACTTGGTAATTTTGTTAAATATACAGTTAGTTATGGTATAATGTTTGTCTCTAGTGCTTAGTGGTCTTGTTTTAAATATCCTGTGGCTAACTTTGTAGGTAGATCAACAGAGTGACCACCAGAGTTTCTATTCTGTCCTTACTCTCCTATATATTGATGTCTAACATTATGATTCTATACTAACTGCTGTCCTATCTGTGTCAACTTATAGTGCTTTGTTGCTTTTAACTATTTGTGTAATGTAGGCTAACTGTGTAGATATTGCAAAGAAAGACAAGCGGGTCACAAGACGATGGAGAACAAAAAGTGTCAGCAAAGATGCAAAAATACAACTTCAGGTACTGAATTCGTATTGTTTGCCTTTCCATTGTACTTTCAGATTAATTTATGTATATGAAAGCAATTAATTCAATGTGCTGATTGTTTTATACCTGACGGTTTGATTTCAAGCCTGAGTTGGTTATTTAAACCCAAAATAAGATAGTGAGAAATATATTGATTTTACTCTCATTGGTATGAAGACATTGCCAGCTACAGAAAGGTGGAGGGACTGAGTGCCAGTGTCAATTAGGATACAAAGAAGGCAATTTGTGTATAATGCTCAGCATATTAAGTAGGTAGCTGCTGTGGAGGGCAATTGGACTGGAGGCACTGAGATAAAAATAGAAAACAAGAATGGAATACACAACAAATGTAGCCCTCTTAGGCCATGTCTGCAGGGAGCTTTACCAGTGGGACTTCCACCCCGAAAGTTCCCTGGTTGTAGAAAAGGCCATTTTGTGAATTCTTAGTTTCCATGACACAAATTTACAAAGAATTCATTATATGAGGGGAGAGCAGTGTCCCTTTTCTTGTAGTTGAAGCATAAGGCACTTATAAGAGATGGATTGTGTACTGAAATAAACACTTTACACTGGTGTTTTAGTCAGCTCCACTATGCCTTCCTATGTTTTGTGTGAAACAACTGTGAATTTTGGGGCCTGATCCAAAGCCTATTTGTTGTAATTCTCCAGCAACAGGTAACAAACACTGTGTTCAGCATTATATATCCATCAAAGTAACTTCTTGTGTGTGGCTACGTAAATGACTGTTAGATATTAATTCCTTATAACAGCTTTTGCTCCATTTAAATACCCTGAAAGTAGTAAGAGCTTTGCAAATCTTTGCTGTGTCCCCTAGAGTCAGTTAAGGAGCTCACTGTGATTCATTTGAAATGGACAGCCTGAAGCATAAAGTTAAATAATAAAGTGTAAACGGTTACTGTTTCCCGGCGTTAGTGATGTCTGTTCACCAGGTCTTCACTACACTACATTTTCAAAATGGGTGACAGAGCTAATTATATTAGTATTAAAAGTCTGCATGAAAGTAGGATTCTGGTTGATTTACATTTCTAATTGCCTTGTTCTCAGAAGATAATTGTCATTTGAGGCCGTATGTTCCCCTGCTGCTGCACAGCACAGAGGCAGCAAAAGTGCAGGAGAAAGGACTTAAAGGTCCCTAAAGGTGGAAGTGGAGCCAACTTCTCATTCATTACCTCACTCTTGGAGAAGCCTCTGTGCACAAAAATCACATGGGCTCTGTGAGTTCTGGAGCATGTAGAGGAGCTATAAAGCAGCTACTGAATGTGGCATTTTCTCTTCCAAAGCTAGCTAACTCGTTTTTCAGAGGGGGTAACATATAGCCATCAGCAAGACATTTCAGTGGGCCATGCTTCCAGCGAGTGGGACATGAGGGAGCAGTGTAGATGGATGTCCTTCTGTATGGAAGGCCTGAGACCTGTAGGTATAGATCCACACTTAAAACAGATCAAATATAAGATGCTGTGAGGGATTTTGTCCCCCGGTCTGGCATCACTGGATAAAGAAGCCCACAAGAGGGCAGGGGAGAATTCCCCCAGTGCAGGCTACCATAGTCCACCCTGCGCTGGCCCCCTCACAAGCACAGGGGCATGCTGGGGGAACAGCCATGGTTGGAAGGGTCCATAGTGCACAACGCTGTGGTCATTCTGGCTTGTGTTGCAGTACCAGAGAGGCTGTCATAACTTGCAGCCGCCTCCCAGTTTGCTTTAGTTATGCTGAGGGCTGTTTCCATCCCAGAATCAAGAGGGCACACAAGTGATTTAAAGCACTGTTGCCTCTGTCTCCCTGAGATGTGCTTTCTGTGCTGCATCTCTTGGCAGCACAGCTCAGAATCTGACCCATCCTGTCCTGAAGGCCACACTCTTTGTTCTTAGCATAGCCACATTGTTTCACCCTGGTCTACACTACAAACTTATGTCAGTATAACTACATGGCTCAGGGGTGAGCGACGTAATTCTACCGATCTAACCCCCCTGTGTAGACAGTACTATGTCAATGGGTGGGCTTCTCCTGTCGACATAGCTACTGCATCTCAGAGAGAGAGAGTACCTACACCGATGGGAGAAGCTCTTTCGTCAGATGGATAGCGTCTTCACTGAGCGTTACAGTGGCGCAGCTACATCGGTGCAACACTATAAGTATCGACAGGCTCTTCATCTTAAGAGGTGATTGCCTCAGAAACCCAGGGTTTTTAGGATAGTTTGTCCCTGTTATGTTTTGCCTTAGGGAGGGGAATAGAACACTTGTGTGGGTCTGCTAATGGGACATTGGGTCTATCCCACTGCTGTATACAGGATAGACTTTATTATTCATAAGCCTTCCCTAATAGATGGGTGTTTGATCTAGCCTTGAATATTTCCATTAAGTGGAATTCCACAGTCTCCTTTGTCAGCTTGTTTCTATTGCCTAACAATAGAAAAGGTCTTATTTTCTTTGTTGTAAAAATCAAACAACTTTTTTTTTTTAAAGAAACAGTAATGCTTTTCAAAGTAGTCATATACCAGATCCATGAATTTGAGTGGCTTCGTACCTTTGGCTTTGTGTCTTATAATAGTTGCTTGAAAATGTGGATCTAGGGTATCTGCATTTAAATTGATACTGCTTCTATATAGTGTCAGTGGCAGAGCTGGAATTAGAATTGGGGTCCCAGATTTCTATTCCTGTGCTCATCCCTATAGACAATATGGACACTATCAAAATCTCTTCTAGATTTCTATGTACTGTGTTCTACATCTGTTTTTGTAAATAACATTGCTTTTGTTGTATTCCCTACTAACATATATTTCTGGAATATTCACTCTAGGTATACATTAAAACACATGTTTTTTTTCCTGGGACGCAAGTCTTGCTGCTTGCTTTTGTTTCTGCTAATACATTTTCATCAATTTATGTCCCAGTCTCTCAAAGACTTCTACACATGCTTAACTTCACTCACGCAAGTAGTCCCACTGACTACAATGAGCCTAATCTTATGAGTAAAGTTATGTATATGCATGTTTGCAGGATTGAAGACCTTTTTTGTTAAATTAACAGCCCAAACCTGCATACATTTACTTCAGAGATTAGCACTTAATCAGTGGGTATGCTTCTTGGATAAAGGGCTACATGCCTGAGAAATGATGTTCAGAAACAGGCCATAAAGTACAAAATGTTCCAAGATTTGTCTAAATGAAATTATGTAACACAAAAGTCTGGTTGATCTACCTTTTGCCGTTCTGTTAATGGAACTTTTGTAAAGGGAAGGTTGGTTTTTGTATTCTTTTTTCTGTGTTATGAGTAAAATGTAAATTTGTAATTCTCATGATAGGCTAAGGGTTTTCAGAAGAAAAAAAGATTGTGTTTTGTAACTGGAGTTCCATTTTTAGTGTTCTTAAGTTGACTTTTTTTTTTTAGCTCAAAATAATAAAATTGCAGGCTTGTTTTACTAATAAAAATTGTTTTAAAGGTAGTCAAAAATATTTATCTACATTCTCTGTACATTCTCATCTTGGAGAGTTAGCTTGCTGTTATGAAGCTCTTAGCATAACAGTAGAACCAAAGCAAAGTGACCCTTCCATCCCCAAAGACTACTTTGACTCCCCTTCTGATTAATATTACATGTTCTGGTTCGCTACTGGGATTTCATGTGTTATCTCACTTTGTAATGTATTCTTGAGGCCATATGAAGTCCGTCATTCACATTTTAGCCTGCGTGCAAAAAACAGCACATTTTCTTTATGAACCACAGTACGTGTATCTCACGTAGCTAAATTATAAGAGGCTATTTCTGGTGGGACTTAGAACAGAGGTTCTTTTTTACAGGATGGGGTTCTGCTATAGAACAAAGTCTGTGTTACAATCAGTACAATCTTTCTTACACTGAAGGAGATTTTTTCCCTAGTGCTGGTGTTATATAAAATGGTGGCTGTGGCAATTACTACTCTGTAGGAGTAAAAATTTGATTAATAGGGTTTTTCCCCTTCCCAGTGCCATCAATGCTGCAACTAGAATCAACCAGTCTGTATAAGAAGCAGCTGTCTTCCCATGCACATCACTTTATAACATACCAGCTGAACTTTACTGAGCTCAAGGAGTGGAAGATTTGAATGAATTCTCGAACAGGTTGTCCTATACATATGTATAGCAGTGTCCACAGGCCACCAATCTGGACTGTTGTTGTTCTTTTTGTTTTATTATTTCAAACAATTATTTGGTGCCCAGGCTATATTTTGAATACATAAAAGTGTATAGTTCTAAAAATATCCCAATGCCTGAAATGGGAGGAGATGTATGGAGGAACGTATGTGTATGTATTCTTTTCTTTCACATGTACAATGGGAATTGTGCATGAGGAGAAAATACATCTTTAGGCAAGAAATCAGATTTTCTAGTCTTATAAAATGTTGAGATTTCTCAAAATGGCATTACTTGCAGGTAAATATGAAAGGAGAATTTTTTGTGACAGGTATGCAGCTATACTGCATTGAAAAATTACTTCCTTGACTTTATGTCAACAGTATGAATTTTAAAAAGTCATTTAGAGTCAGTTAAAAGGTGAACCTGGGCATAAATCTTTTCAGTATCAGGGATTCAGAAGTGCAAATAAAAATATGTGACAGGGTATATACCAGGCATTTGATGTCCCTTGCCTTGCCTGCCCAAAGCTGGTGTCCTTTTGGGGGAAAAAGAGAAGCACATTTAGACCTCCAGGAGCTGTTGAGAGACACCACCCAGGATCAGCTGCTTGTGGAACCACTGAGAATTGGTCCTCCAGGAGCTAAAAAGGCTGGAACGGTGTGGAAGCCAATCAGGGCCCAGCAGGCAAGATAAAAGGGCTGACTGCATCCTCCTCTGGGAAGCAGTTTGGGTAGGCTGGGACAGGGGAGAAAGAGTCTCCCCTCCCTTAACTGAAAAAAGCTTAGTCTAGTCAGAAGCCTACCTATGACCAATCCTCTTATGGTTGACTCAGCGGAAGACTGTGGTGTTTTACTTTTGAGTAATTTAAAGCCTAGGTGGCCATCTTGAATTTGACATCAGTTGACTTCAGGGAGCTTGCCTTGTGAGATGCCCCAGTGGCTCAAATGAACCTGTAACAGTGTATTTGTTAGTCAAAAAAATCATTTTCATTGCTCTTGCTTCACCCTGAGGTAATTTAATTTGTTCTGAAGAGCCACAATAGAACTGAAATGAACGGAAATTTTGTACTGCATCATTCATTAACATGAAGAAGGAGGAATTAGAGGTTGAGGAGCTTAGTGGCTGGATAGAGGGAAACTGAACAAATAAACGTGGAGAAAGAAATCAAAGAGAGCTAGAACTGTCCACAGAGAAATGTTTAGACTGACAAACAACCTCTCAAGTATACACTTGTACATTCCATGATTCTGCTGCATAAGCTTCTAGTTTACAAACCATAGTGCACGTACACAAACAGAATTAAATGCTCTCTATAAAATTCATATAATAGATGGTCAGATGACCCAAAATATTAAGTTCTTATTTTGTGTTTTCTGCCATTCCATAGTATCATTTTGTTTTGCTATCCCATAACTGCATTATGACGATGAAAAAATGTTAATGGAATTTATTTTTCAGCATTAGTGAGTACGTATTAGTCTAACTACTCTGGAGATAATTTTAGCAAAATAACTAGCTATTTAAGCCCCAGGCATACATGCATGAGAACATGTGAAGTTAGTGAAATTAAAATCCAGTTAAAGACTTCCCCTCTCCCTTCTCTGATCATTTTTCATCTTCCTATGTCCCATCTTTCCTACCCCTCTCTTTTTCTATTCCCATCTCTTCTCCCCTTCACTGTCAGGAAGGGCCAGCGCTGAAGGGCCAGTTCAGCACAACACGACGCCGGCAGAGACTAGCAGCAGCTGTGGCTACAACAGTGAGTGGATTTAAAATCAAGGGATAGTTTTAAAGATGGGAAGCTGTACAACTTGAATATGTAATAACAATACTGAGAACATAACCTGCACTTTCTACAGGTGTCCTCATTACCCACTTTTGGGTAGGCCATTTGTGAAAGATGAAGTCAACCCTGATGCGTGAAAATAAATTTCATGAGCTTGGGTCTCATATCACTTACATCAAGTGTATATCAGTGTAACCCCATTGTCTTGGAAGGAATTACTTCTTCTTTATACCAGTGTAAGTGATATTAGAATCGGGCCCTGTTCCCTCAGTATTTATGGCATATTCTGTATACATATACAATATAAATAATAAAAAAGCAACCATAAATTTCTAGGATGTAATCCCATCAAAGAATTCTGAAAACAGCACACACCAAGAAAGCAGAAGTGAGGTGGCTTGTTATTAAGCTCAGCATGAAATTTCCTTGTGTTATGCCATTGCATATTTTAATAATATAAGGCAAACTTTTTTCATTTGAAACACTTTTTGTTTACATTCCATAATCCCAAAAAGTCATATTACTACCACTAGTATCTCTGTTCCATTTTGTTAGTCATATGACTGCTTCACACAAAATATGGGTTTGGGAAATGGAAATGAGAGCTGCTAACTGGACAAAGTTCTGGGACCCTCCCACCCCGCAGGATCCTAGAGCTCGGGCTCCAGCCTGAGCCCAGACACTTACGCTGCAATTAAACAACCCTGTAGCCCAAGCGCCAAGAGTCAAAGTCAGCAGGCACGGGAAAGCCATGGGTTTTTAATTGCCGAGCAGACATACCTTAAGTGTGGCAGCTGCTCACCCCAACAGTAGTCATGACACCGAAGCTGCTGTTTGTGCAGACTGAGGAATACAGCACTGTGTCAGTTACATTCAGGTCACATGTGGAGGGTTCTCTTCCCAACCCTATGGGCTAGGAACATCTTACCTTTGACAATAAAAGCTTAGATTCTGCGAAAGCTGACAGTACTTACCCAGGAAGGATGACTGTTCATGGTGGCTGAGTGGTTATTTCAAGCCTTGGGTTAAAGTAACTAAAGGAAATGTGGATAGATTTGAAGTTATGTTTAGCAGAGTGAGGAAAACTGTAGAGGGATAGGTGGGAGAAGGCAAAGAGAAAAAGTAGAATACATGATAAATAACAACAGAAATGACCATGAACAAATATGTGCCCAGTTATGAGGGGAATTGGAGAGTAAGGTGTAGGATGCTAGTGATGAGAAACATAAGGAAAAGTTTAATCAGTATTTCTTCGTCTGTTGGGAGCCAAGGTGGATGAAAGATGTGGTTTAATGTGTTTTTTTTCATCTGTTGTTTAGAGTAACTTGGAAATTCTGCTGAAGGAAACAGAGTTCATGTCAATCAGCTATTTCCTTATTTCTGACTGCTGTATAGTGTTCTCTCAAGCAGTCAGCAAAGTGTCTACTTATTTTTTTCATGTAAATGGGTATTTCCTGCAAAGTGTGTGATTATAAATGCTTGTAAAAATGCAAATGCTGATTCTAGGAGACATTTTAAAATGTTATTTACCCAGGAAGCCTCATTTCAGATGTATTATCTGGTTTTCAACAGGGTCCTGTTTTTATATCTAGTTTTTCAGCCTGACCAGTTGAAGTACAAGGCTCTAGAGTTGGGGTTCTGAACTTGGGGTCATGAAGAGATCCAGTGAGATTGCTACTTTTCCTTTCTTTCTAGTAGATGGGATGGGTGCCCTGAACCTTTTATCTCCTGTAACGGGGCCACAGAATGGAAAAAATTGAGAAAAAATTACACCTGTTCTAGGGTGTAATTGCTCAGTCTATGATGGAACTTAATAGCCAATGTGTGCCTTGTACATTTTTCTAAGCTCTAGGTGGTAAAGCCTTTGAGATTAATTTACATTATTTTCTCTGTTGTGAGGATACTAGCATCTGGTGGGCTTGAGTGATTATAGGTTGACAGAATTCTTAGCAAGGAGATTCTGCAACTATGTTCTCTGACCTAAGAAATGAAAGGCTTTGTAAAAGAAGCGCGACTGTCCGACTCTATTTGTAAAATAGGGAAGTTCTGGTTAACTGTTGAGAGAAATGGTGTTAGCATAGTACAAAATGGAAGGTTGCTGAATGGATTGTGATAGTGCTGCAGTTTGCTGGAGAAAGGGGATTGTTTTGTGTTCCCTGTTAATAAAGAAATCGTTCATTATGTGAGCCTAAAAATAAAATCAGATGAAAAATTGTCTTTGCTTGCGTAGTTAAAAATAAGAACACGTGAAAGGAGCTTAGAGGAGAAATTAAATTTGCAGTAGACAGGTGTTACAAGACCATTATTTTGCACACAGTAGATACTTGGAAATCTGGGAAGAGTGAATGAAGGAAGATACGCTGATATAGTGTACCAAGGGGTGGAATGAAATGTGATAAAGTTATTTAAGGATTCCACCAGGGAGTGAGAAACATATAATGTATAGTGATTGGGCACAGTTCCCTGAAAAGATCAAAAAAGCTGTTGTCCAACCCAGTCAGCTAATCAAGTTAACAAACTAAGGATCCATTGCTAGTGTTATGGTAGTTTAACTAATCTGTTGATAAAGTCTATAGTAATATGACTTTTTATATTGCCTGCTCCTCTGTAGGAAGTTTCAGAAAACAACCTATATTTTGGGCCCATTTTTCATATTTGGATACATAAATTACACTCTGGAATGTGGGTTTTCATCTTCTGCATTTGAGGAATCTAATCAGTGCATGAACACCTAAAATAGATATTTAAGTGTTTAACTCTTATCTGAGTGCCAAAATGTGATTCTAAATGCCTTAACTTTGACACTCAAGTTTGAAAATTGGGCTCCAGGAATCAGATGTTTATATATATGTATATATAAAAATGTGTGTATATAATGTAATACAACATAAATATTCTCTCTCTATATGTATATAGAGATTTTTCACATGCATTATATATGCAACTATATAATATACAAATGTTACATATCTCTACATTGTAGATAAAATACACAAACATATTATATATGCACGCATTTACTATATATGCAAAAATACAGAGGGAGAAAGAAAAGTGGAAATATATAATAAATTAAAAGAAGCATATTTGTTCTGTTTGATACAAGAGACTTAATATGACTTGGTAAAATATCTCTTTTACTGAATTTTATAGTAGATGTGCTTCAAATGAAAATGAGGGGTTTTTTGTTCGTTAAAAAGAGTATTCATACACAAAAAGAACCTACATGATTTTCTATATTGTGTGATCTGCAGATGATTTATACAGTGAATTTCAGTGAACTGAATAATAATCTCAGGGTTTACCAACACTCTTCAAAGTCTGCAAATAATATTCTCTGTGGGAATATTTAGCCACATTTCCAGGTTGATCGAGAAACTAATACATTTAAAATGTTGGCATTATGACCACCAAATCATTCTTTATAGGATACCAAAGGTCAGAATGTAAAGCAACATTAGTGGTTTAATTTTCCAGCGCTCTGCAAATCTTATGAAATGCTATGTTAGTGTAAATGCTATAGTTAGAGCTAAAGTGCATCTTTGTCTCTCACGTTAGCTATCACCCCTCCCTCTCTCTATCACTTGTCTATGTTTCAATGAAGGATTTTAAGAGACCTGGTGAATTTTGTACAACTACTGAAACTTGAGACACTAAAAGATTTATATTCTCATAATTTTTTAAATCTCTCACAGTGAAACTATTGTGTTTTGTTCTGTGAATAAAGTGTGTAATGTTTTTATTCAGTGTATTCTGTGGAAGGTGGATACAGTCCTATACAGTAGCTATTTTTGTTGTTGAATCTCCCCATAGGTCCCTTTCAGTGCTACAATGTCACCGGTTCGCCTGCACTCATCCAACCCCAATCTTTGTGCAGACATCGAATTTCAGACTCCCCCAAGCCAGGTAGCTGACCCCTTGGAATGCTCCATGGAGTACATCAAACTTCAAGAAGAGTTTTGCCTCATGGCCCAGAAAGGTAACTAAAAATGTAGAATCTGCATCTTACAAAAACTGCTATATTTACATTTACACTATTCATGGTCAGAACTTTTGTCTGGATCAAATATAAATTATATCAAAATCTTTTATCCAAATCTGGTTCAGATGAAGATCATATAGGTTTAATTTTTAAAATATTTTCTATGCATCAGGTGCATATATAGGGATGGGTGAATCCTATGTCATTGGAGATTTTGTGAACCTCCTGAACCATTACAGGGGCTTGCAAAACTTGGCTGAATTTGCACACATTTTTTCCTTTTTATAGAAACCTGTGTTCTTTCCCCTAAGATAAATGAAATTCCACTGTCTCTAATGATCTTGTACAACTTTATGAATGACACACCAATGGAAGTTATAAAAGGTCCTGCTCGTACAAGAATGGATTTCAGAAATGTTACATTGTATCACCAATGAATGACTGGCTTGTAGGCTGAAAATTTAAGTTTTTAAAAAGGCTTTTAAAATAGTGAAATATAAAATGAAGGAGTCATACATAAGCCACACCAGCATGTGCAGGAATTGATGCCCTTCTCCGGTGGTTGAAAGATCTTGCCTCATATTTCACACCTAAGCCATTTACTAATAGCTTATTAATGCACATGCTGTTGTGGCTATTGTCATACACGCACTGTGGCCATTTCTCTGTCTTGTGTGTAATACTATATACTTTACAATATCTTTTAGTGTTATTTATTTTTTACCTCTGTCTACAGAATTCACATGCAATGCTGAATGGGTTAAGATTGAATGATGTTCAAAGTGCATCAAAGAACAGTTTGTTAGAGATTCAGACAGCAACAAATATCACTGTTTTGGAGCATTCCACTTTTGGAGACATTTAATGAAAATCAGGAATGGGATGAATTAAGCTTGTTTGAAAACCAGATCTATTTATCTCTATGGAAAAATGAGCTGGATTGCATTGTGCCTTGCTCACCTTTTCCAATGTCTCTGCTTAGTTCTCATTGTAGAATCTTTATTACCGGTGATAAGGTAAAAGGTAGAAAGAATAATCTGATTTTATTATTTATATTATTGTAGCACTTAGGAGCCCCAGTCATGGACCAGGACCCTATTGTGCTATGTGCTGAACCAACATAGAACAAAAAAGTCCCTGCCCCAAACAGCTTACAATCTAAGTATAAGACAAAAGATGGATACACCCAGATTGGGGGGAAATAATGAGACAATATCGGTTAGCATGTTAGACTGTGGTTTCAGCACGTTAGCAGTCTATTGATTGGTCAAGTTTTGTAGGCTTCCTGGCAGAGGAGGATAAGGAGTTAGTTTTGTGGATGTTTACAAGGAGCTTCTCCCAAGCTCGAGGGGCAGTGTGGGAGAAAAGCACAAAGGTGCTTGTTTGAAAATTTCCCACATAGAATTTGCAGAGCTAGAGTTAGGAAAAAATAATCTCTCTTTAGTTATAAGCAGAGAAAACAACTGGAGGCCATTGAGAAGGAAGAAATACTGAACTGCCTAAAGTCTGCTTTATACACACTTTTCTGATTATAAGTACATTTTATATTTTTGTTTTGAAATGTTCTTTTTCCGTTGTCTACACACTAAAGATTACTTTGCAAGTATTCATTGACCTCTGTACCCTCAGGGTTGCATCATTCTAGTGGTACACACTCTGTAGTATATCTTCTAGACATATCACTTTGCTGATGTTCCATAAACAATAGATTCAGTGGGGAATTAGCTAAATAATAATCTTTCTTTAAAAGCTTAATGTAATTTGTAACATGACTAAAGATCTCAATCACCTTGTGTCTTGGTTGACTTTCTGTATCTATTGAAATTATATTTTTTTCCATTAGTGCAGTCATAAAAATGTCTGTAATCATATGTGTGTGTGTGTGTGTGTGTGTGTGTGTGTAATATAAGAACACAAGTAGGTTTGAATAATCTTTTTTCCAATATTAGTTATTTCCATTTGACTAGCCTCCCTGCTGGTTCCAAGATTTAATGTATTGTATTTTAAGATTAACTTTAAACAGTCATGCATCATCATTTTTCATTAGTTTTTTAGCCTGAAAGAGTGAAAATGGCTTCCATAAATACTCCAAACTAATGCTTCTTCAGTGGGCTCATTATGAGGTTATTGTCTTTGGTTCCTCGAGTTTCCTCTTAGGTAATAGTTAAATAAGAAATCATATTTATGCTAGAATTAACTAGGAGTAAAGAATAAAATGTTACAGTCCTGTTGCTTACAATTTAATGTCTTTGAACAAGCATTTCCCCTTAAAAAGTAAGGGCTCACATGAATACATACAAAATATTAACAACTATATGACTTTAACTAAATGCATATTAATATTCAAGTATAAATTGTTCTTATATTCCTGATTACTTTATCATTTTAAGTCACGTCAAACTTGAAATATTAATGCTTTAAAGTATTTCTCACACAACATTGTGAAACCAACAGTCTCTGTATTGATTTTCCTGATCTGTGACACAAAGTAACACCAGTAGGAAACTAAATTTAGTACCTTTTGAAATGTATTTGTCTATGAGATGGACTACAGTTATCTTAAACAACAGGTTAGGACACAAAATGAAAAAATACTGTGCCCAGTTGAAACTAGAGCAGGGATTTAGGTAAACAAAATGTAATTACCTAGTTTGAAATTTGATCAGAATACATGGGTTAACAGCTGTACTCTTGGCAACAAGTGTCATAATCACAAAAGGAGGGACTTGTGCTCTCATTGGAAAAGACTGCTGTGTGTGTATATACCAGACAACACCAATGAGGTAATAGATCGTGCTAGCCACTTAGAACAAATCCTTTTGCTGCCAGCACTATGTCCAATGTCTGACGGTTTTGGAGGGCCATCTGTCGGATTGCCCCTGTTTCTTTGGCCAGGGCTCTTAAACTTTGTCCGGTTTCATTTGCCATTATTTCAACTACTGCTTGTAACCTTAGGAGCCTTTTTGTATGGTGTATTACTCCCCCTAATGGTATTAAGGAACTGCCAATGGCCTCTTCCCAGGTTAAGGGGCTTATGTTATTTACGTGCCGTTGGGCATCTGTTAAGTCCCTTCTTTTTCGCCTGAAATTGCGGAGGCATTCTTGAGGGAAGGTTCCTAGCACTCAGAATTGTGGGAAGAGTCGGGGGGATAACAGATTCCTGACCAATTAGCTGTTAGTTCGGTTTAAGCTCTGGTCCCACACACCCAGTGATGGCCTATTAAGGCCAGGAAGGGTCGGTTGCACCCATTTGTCATATAGGTGTTTGCAAAGGAGGAGTAGTATCCCCCAAAGCGTACAGGGTAATTCTCCTTATGAGGAGTGGTGTTATTTGCATAACATTGAAAGATTGTATTGTTTTCTGTAGGTTACTGTAGGGGGAACATGAGATTGATTTCTCTGTTTGATCCCGGGTTGAGAAAAAATTCATATCTCTATACCCGGCCCGCCACTTTTTAGTTTTGTTTGAATAATCCCATACACCATTGGCCACAACATGCTGAAGGCAACGGCTTTTCCCCAGATCCAGCCCTGTCCCATTACACACCCAACACCAATGACCTTTTCCCTCCACCACACTTATCCATTTAGTTGCATTTATTCCCACTGCTTCCCAAGTATCATTGCTGATCCATATTTTGTTAAATGGACAAGGCCCTCCAGTGAGGTCTGGGGACTTGAGTGGGATAGCCAGACAGGAATGCCAGTTTGAGAGTGGGCTGGGATGTGGCTGCAGACCCAGCAATTAGAAATATTAAGGGTCTGAGCTATCCACACCTGCTGCTGGATAAAAGAATTGTCATTGTGGTCTCCCCAGACCATAAGATACCAGCAGCCGAGGAACAGAGTCTGCTTCTGGCAACCCTTACGAGAGCATAGATTGTAACGTATTGCAGACTGTTCCTCTACATCTTCTTCTGGAGTCAAAATTGACTCTGCGTTGTCCTGATGTGATGATTGGTTCTCTGGGGATGGTGCCTTTTTACACTGAAGCATGTATCCACGCTGCGATGCCAGATAGTCTAACAGCCATCTGTGTAGTGAGCAGGACCTGATGAGGACCCTTCCGCTGGGGCTCCAAGGTGTGCTTTCGATGATGGCACCATACATAGACCCAATCACCTGGCTCGAGGTTGTGGCAAGCGTCGGAGGTGGGTTCCGTGGGCCAGGCGACTCGAACCTGTGAATGGAAGTGACTTACAGCTTGCATTAGTCCCTTGCAATACTGAAGGAGCACACTGTGAGTCAAGTTCAAATCTGGAACGGGAGTCATAGCTCGCATAGGCTTAAGTACACTATTTCGTCTTTCAACTGCACCTGCACTCTGTGGGTGGTAGGAACAGTGCAACAGGTGTTTGATATGCAACATACGGTCCAGGTGTTGAACAAGTTGTCCAGTAAAATGTGTACCCTGATCACTGGACAGAGTAGCAGGAATTCCCTTGGCAGGCATAATATGATTTAAACAAACATTTGGCAACAGACAGTGAGTCAGCCTTGCGACAAGGAAAGGCTTCAATCCAACCAGAGAATAAACATACGATAGCCAATATAAATTCATATTGTCGACACTTAGGCATTTGTGCAAGAACGGTGCTTGAGGCAGGCCCTGGAACCCCTGGGCCACTTTTACAAAACCAATATTATGGCTTTGTGGTACAGGCTGCACAGTGGCGGGCTGCAAAAGAGCTAAAATGGGGGGTCCACCATCCTGTCTTAGTTACAGCAGAGACCATCCCCTCCTTTCCGACATGCAAAACACCGTGTAGCAAGGCGGCCAGAGATGGGTAAAGTGAAAAGGGGGCTACAAAGGCGCCAGTAGGCGAGCGCCAAAAGGAATCGGGATGTAGAGAGCAACCTTGGGCAACCCAGGATTCTTTCTCGGTTTCTGGGGCAGAGTCTTGAAGCAGGGTGAGGTCAGTGAGGGACCAGGAGGGTAAGAGGAGAGTGGAGAACAAGGGAATCAGACATTTCGACTAGGCGCGCTGCAGCAGCCAAAGCATGCAGGCAGGGGTGTAAGCCTTGGGCAACAGGGTCTAAAGTGGCAGAGAAATTAGCCACTGGGCAGTTCTTTTCTCCATGCATCGGAGTGAGAACTCCAAGCACACACCCAGAGTGTTCGTGGCAGAAAAGGGTAAAAGGCTTAGAATAGTCAGGCAGCCCTATGGCAGGGGCAGAAGCCAAACCCTGTTTGAGGGAAACAAAGGCAGAATTGGCCTCAGGGGGCCACTGCATGGGGTCAGGCACAGAGAATCAAGTGAGTTCCTGGAGAGGTTTTACAAGGGAGGCATATTGGGGAATCCATTGTCTGCAAAATCCAGCCATGCCTAAAAACTTCCGGACCTGGCGTGGGGAGCGGGGTCAGGGAAAGCTAAGGATAGCTTGGACGTGGGTGGGAGAAAGTGCACAGGAACCCTGGGAGAGGAGAAAACCAAGGTATGTGACAGAAGCTTGACAGAGTTGTAGTTTAGAGCGAGAAGCTTTGTGAGCCTTATTTGCTAGGGCAGTAAGGAGCACTAAAGAGTCAGTTTCAGAGACAGACAATGAAGGGGAACAGAGGAGTAGATCATCTACATATTGGACTAGTGTGGACCTGGACAGAAAAACAAGGTCTCGCGCTAATGTTTGGGAAAAATATGACTGACTTTCAGTATACCTCTGGGGCAGTGTGGTCCCTGTGTACTGTTGCCCCTTGTAGGAAAAGGCAAACAGGAACTGGGAGTCAGGGTGAACCGGGAGAGAAAAGAAAGCAGAGCACAAATCAACAACAGTAAAATGAGTTGCATCTGGTGGGATAGAAGCCAGAATCTTTGAGAGGCAAGTTTTGATTCTGTCCACTTATGATTTGCCTCTTCCCACCACTGCATGAAACAATCAACCTCTCCTTTTGCCAATTTAGTTGTAGGTTGGTCGAGTTTGTCTTTTAAGACGTCTACTTGGTCTTTGTCCCAAGATCCTAACAGTGGCCACTGAATTTTAGGATTCTCCTGAGTTAGCCTTTTGCATTCCCATACACATCTCCCACCCATGTCATGAGGTTTTCTGTTCATTAAAACACAGCAATGATAGCAACAAGACAAACACCACAAACAAACACAAAACATAGATCCATGGTATTCTGAGTTATTCTTCCGCTGGCGCCAGCTTGCTTGTAGACTCTAAAAACAAAAGAAACAATTTCCACCCCCACCCCCACCCCCTGGTGGGGACAGATTATTGCTTAATAATAATACCACTTTCTTTTACAAATTTCCTTGCTAATTGCAGGAAAAACAGAAGAATTACCTCCAGGCTCTCCTTATTTTGTTCTATAGTCAGGCTGTTCTATAGTCAGGCTAGTGAATTACCCCACTCACTGGTCATTTATGAAATTCATGAGGTGGTGTACCTCAGTTTCCGCTCTTGTGCAACAGACCATGTTTGCAATAGTTTCTCTGCTGTACCAAGCTATAAATTTATTCTCAGATAATAGCAGAGACACAGCTTCAGATTTTAGTGCTATACACACACACAAAATTCTCTTTTGTCTAACATCCCTTGCGCTGTGATTACTCTTTTACACAACTGTACCCCTATTACACTTCCATCTTGTACAACTAGACACAACCAGGAGCAGTCAAGTTAAGTTCCAATAGAAACCCCTTACATCCTTTAGTGATTTTGATTATATTACCCAATAGTCAAATAATTTTGATCAGATTCTCTCTCTGCCTGCAGCAGTCCCTTATAGACCATTTCTGTGGGAAAAGGGCCCATTTTCCCTCAGAATAGCTGTAAAGGCTTCTGGGGACAGAAGCGTAGTGGTGGTAGTAGCCACTCTACCTGACCCCCTTAGCCTAGACCATTTTTTCAGAAATTTACAGGAGTCCGGACTCTTCCTAAAATACATAAACTGAGCCGGCGTTCCTTTAGGGAACTGTCCCAACTTAGACATCTGGTTACCCATACAGGACGACTTTATACACCAATCACACAAGAAGGAAAGTCGGGTTCGTCAGGGCGATGCCCGGTGCAACACACAAAAGGAGCCCACAGGCTACTGCCTCAATCACCCTTGCTTTCACACTAAGGGTTTTACCCAAGGCGCGGTGCGGCTGCGATTGTGCAGATTTCACTCACTCAGACCGTGGGGAGAGGAACCTTTTGGTCAGCCAATCCCCGGACGGAGATGGCGCCCAGACTCAAACACACCACAGGGGGGACGGATAGACACAGAGACAAGACAGTCCTCAGTCCGGACAAAACACAGAAATAATTACCTGACCAGATTCCTGATGTCAGATCCCGGGATCCCTACCAGAACAGAGTGGGAACCAACAGGTTCGATAGCGTAGATGTCACTGTGGTCATGTACCCTTCCGTTCTAGCGGAGGACCGCTCGGGCCAAATGCCCAGGTGCCAGCTTGCCACGGCCGTCCTAAGAACAGTCAGGAGTCACACGGCCCCAGTGAAGACGGTTGCCATCTCGGTGGAACCTCCAAATTGTCAAAGTCAGATTCAGGACTCATATAATTTGTCAGACCACTCTATTACCAAAGTGCTTTGCCAATGCACCCAGATGTGAGCCCCTCTCTGAGGCTCAAGATAACTTATTTTTACAGCTAAGCCAAAGCCAATTTAACATAAGAGACAAAAGAAAGCAGAAACTGACAAATATACATATATATCTTATTTGCATACTAACCAATCTCCTAGCTCAGAAGGAGCTCTAAGTTAATTAGTTTGAGGACCCATTGTCTCACACTCCTTAATGTTTCTCTTCCTGACAACTATATTTCAACAAACCCTTCAAGTAGCATTTCTTTAATGAATTATAATTTCAATATAATTCATTCTACTTTCACACCTTAAAAACCTCTAAAGATGGAGATTCCACCACCTCCCTAGGTAACCCATTCCAGGGCTTCACTACCCTCCTAGTGAAATAGTGTTTTCTAATATCCAGCCTAGATCTCCCCCAGTGCAACTTGAGACCATTGCTCTTTGTTCTGTCATCTGCCACCACTGAGAACAGCCTAGCTCCATCCTCCTGAGAACCCCCCTTCAGCTAGTTGAAGGCTGCTATCAAATCCCCCCTCACTCTTCTCTTCTGCAGACTAAATAAGCCCAGTTCCCTCAGCCAGGATCTCCTCACAAGTCATGTGCCCCAGCCCCCTAATCATTTTCATTGCCCTCCACTAGACTCTCTCCAATTTATTCACATGCTTTCTGTAATGAGGGCCCCAAAACTGGACGCAGTACTCCAGATGTGGCCTCACCAGTGCCGAATACAGGGGAATAATCACATCCCTCGATCTTCTGGCAATGCTCCTACTAATGCAGCCAAATATGCAGTTAGCCTTCTTGGCAACAAGGACACACTGTTGACTCATATCCAGCTTCTTGTCCACTGTAATCCCCAGGTCCATTTCTGCAGAACTGTCGCTTAGCCAGTTGGTCCCCAGCCTGTAGCAGTGTATGGGATTCTTCCATCCTAAGTACAGGACTCTGCACTTGTCTTTGTTGAACCTCAGATTTCTTTTGGCCCAATCCTCCAATTAGTCCAGGTCGCTCTGAACCCTATCCCTACCCTCTAGCGTATCTACCTCTCCACCCAGCTTAGTGTCGTCCACAAACTTGCTGAGGGTGCAATCCATCCCATCATCCAAATCATTAATGAAGATGTTGAACAAAACTGGCCCCAGAACCGACCCCTGGGGTACTCTGCTTGATATCGGCTGCCAACTAGACATGGAGCCATTGATCACTACCCATTGAGCCCGACAAGCTAGCCAGCTGTCTATCCACTTTATAGTCCATTCATCCAGCCCATACTTCTTTAACTTGCTGGCAAGAATCCTGTGAGAGACCGTGTCAAAAGCTTTGCTAAAGTCAAGGAACAACACATCCACTGCTTTCCTCTCATCCACAGAGCCAGTTATCTCATCATAGAAGGCAATTAGATTAGTTAGGCATGACTAGCCCTTGGTGAATCCATGCTGACTGTTCCTGATCACTTTCCTCTCCTCTAAGTGCTTCAGAATTGATTCCTTGAGGACCTGCTCCATGATTTTTCCAGGGACTGAGGTGAGGCTGACTGGTCTGTAGTTCCCCGGATTCTCCTTCTTCCTTTTTTAAAAGATGGGCACTACATTAGCCTTTTTCCAGTCGTCCGGGGCTCCCCTAATCACCCTGAGTTTTCAAAGATAACGTCCAATGGTTCTGCAATCACATTCAACCAACTCCCTCAGCACCCTCAGATGCATTAGATCCGGACCCATGGACTTGTGCATATCCAGCTTTTCTAAATAGTCCTTAACCTGTTCTTTCACCACTGAGGGCTGCTCACCTCCTCCCCATACTGTTCTGCCCAGTGCAGCCGTCTGGGAGTTGACCTTGTCTGTGAAGACTGAGGCAAAGAAACATTGAGTTCTTCAGCATTTCCCACATCTGTCACTAGGTTGCCTCCCCCATTCAGTAAGGGGCCCACACTTTCCCTGGCCGCCTTCTTGTTGCTAACATATCTGTAGAAGCCCTTCCTGTTACCCTTCATATCCCTTGCTAGCTGCAACTCCAATTGTGCTTTGGCCTTCCTGATTACACCCTTGCATGCTCAAGCACTTTTTTTTTTAATACTCCTCCCTAGTCATCTGTCAAAGTTTCCACTTCTTGTAAGCTTCCTTTTTGTGTTTAAGCTCACTGAAGATTTCTCTGTTAAGCCAAGCTGGTTGCCTGCCATATTTGCTATTCTTTCTGCACATCAGGATGGTTTGTTCCTCCGCCCTCAATAAGGCTTCTTTAAAATACAGCCAGCTCTCCTGGACTCTTTTCTGTGGTGGTTTTCAAGGTACCGAGAATTGAGAATCACCTTGTTACCCACTGCCTCCAGCAAGAGGAAGACTTGCTTGAGCTTAATTTGGTGTCAGCTCCCTGACATCACCAGCCTGTTAGCCACCCAAACAATCTCCTCTGGACTCTGCCACTCCTGTGTTTGATTTTCAGGTTAACAATAGGTATACCTTGGTCCCTCAGTCCCCTGGGAGCATCCCTCTGTAGTGGCCAGCCCCTCATCTACTGTACACTCACAGTAATATCAGATCTGCTGTCCACAAAGGAACAGTGCACACACCAGCTTGTATGATTAAACTCAGGATCAGCTCCTTGTGTAATGCAGAAGAACTCAGATATTTATAGTGAAGATAAGATTATTATCAAAGATTTGAGATTCAAGACATAATGAGTAAGGATTATGGAAAAAAAATTACATATAAATCAAAATCATAACAATTTCTAGACACTAAACTTAACAGGCTAACCTGCTGTCTATAGAAGTTTATCTCACCCAAATATCCTTTGCAGTGTTTCCAACCAGGGTATGTTGTGATCCCATTTTTATGAATGTAATCACATTGCCTGATTATTTCCTTGGTGCAGGCTCAAGGGATGTTATCCTTGCCTTCTCCTTATATCTCCAGAAGTTCATTGTCTGTACCTCAGAGTCAGGATGACCCCAGTAGCTTATTCTCATGTATGCTGCCTCCCAGTTAATTTCACACTCACCCTCCCCTCACCCATTGATTTCCTTTGTAAATGACTCTCCATTGTGTTAACTTACAATGCTTAATTTACATGCCAGAGAGACAGGTGAATAACCATCTTTTGTCTGACAGAAAACTTGCCTTGATAGAGACCTTAGGAGCATGTTTCTGGTAAACGTACATAACTCCTTACATAGTATGAGTACATACAATGATATTAATGACCAGCATGACCCTGGTTTTCACTTGAGATCTCACATGATTTCAAAATGGCCTTGGCAAACTGGAGAAATGGTCTGAAATAAAGAGGATAAAATTCAATACGGACAAATGCAAAGTACTACACTTAAGAAGGAATAATCAATTGCACAAATACAAAATGGGAAATGACTGCTGAGGAAGGAGTACTGGGGGTTATAGAGGATCACAAACTAAATATAAGTCAACAATGTAATACCGGTAAAGCAAATATCATTCTGGGATGTATTAGCAGGAGTGTTGTAAGCAAGACATGAGAAGTAATTCTTCATCATTGATCAGGCCTCAGCTGGAGTTCTGTGGCTAGTTCTGGGCACTACACTTTGGGAAAGATGTGGACAAATTGGCAAAAGTCCAGAGGAGAACAAAAAAAATATTAACGGTTTAGAAAACATGACTTATGAGGGAAGACTGAAAAAATTGGGTTTGTTTTGTCTGGAGAAGAGAAGACTGACGGGGGACATGATAGCAGTCATCAAGTATGTAAAAGGTTGTTATAAAGAGGAGGGTAATTGTAACCAGGTTGGCACCTGTCCCTTGTGAGCACCTCCTTTCTTTGGCCGATATGCCTGCAATCACAGTCTTTTTCATGGGGTGGCACCCACCTCTCGCAGGCAGCCCCCCCGTTGGTGGGGTGTGAGCCTGTTTTTGGTTTTAGTTCTTACATCGGGGTGGCACTTGCCTTTCGTGAGCACCTCCTTCCTCCAGCTGATGGTTCTCTTGGCAGGTCTTCAGTGACTCAGCCCTGCAGCTGAGCCACATATACTGTCCCCCCTTCTGGGGTATACAGTCCAAGTTCTTATCTTGGCGCTGGTGTGGGGCCGTAGTGCTAAGGCTTCTCCCAAAGGCACTGCCTTCTTCAACCACCAAGCCAGGGCCCATCTCAGTACCCACAGCCGGTGGTGTTTCAGCAGGCTTCCCTGGGCTTAGTCTTCAACCAGTCCAGCAGGGCCCATCTTGGTACCCTCGCTGGCCTGCACAGCTTCTGTGCTTAGTCCCACTGGGCTTCACCCTGCACACAGTGACCTGCTGGTCCTGCCGCTTTTCCAGCCAGCCAGTCAGTCACCCAGTCTTCTCTCTTCAAGCTCTGCACAGCAACTGAAGGCTCTGTTCTGCTGCTTGCCTTTTATCTGGGTCTTTTGAATCCTTATTGGTCGCTGCAGCAGCCCCTCTGATTGGCTTCTGCAGCTACTGTAGACTGCTTGGAGGACTTCTCGCTGCTCTATTCTGGGACAGGATGATGCAGTGCAGCAAGGCCTCCAGCAGGGGGCCTCTGGCCCTAGTCCACCTTGCCACAGTAATAAATTTTTCTCCTTAACTACTGAGGGCAGGAAAAGAAGTAATGGGCTTAAATTGCAGCAAGGAAGATTTATGTTAGATGTTAGGAAAAACTTCCTAATTGTAAGGGTTGCTAAGCACTAGAACAAATTACATAGGGAGGTTGTGGAATCGCCATCTAACCTGTTCTTAGAAATCTCCAATGAGGAACACCTGTCAGGAATGATTTATATAATACCTAGTCCTGCCTCAGTGCCGGGGACTGGACCAGGTGGCCTGTCAAGGTCCCTTCCAGTCCTAAATTTCTATGATTCTATGATAGTCTTTGGGGAACCAGAATGTACCTACCAGGATCAGGATATTCTTATAACCCCCTTGCCAGTTGGCATTGGGGGAGTTCTTAGGGTCACACAAGCAATTAAATTAAAGGCCTGATCCAGTATCCATTGAAATCAATGCAAAGACTCACATTGACTTCAGTAGGCACTGGATTGGGCCCCAACATAACTGAAAACATTTTACTAGATAAATCAGTAAGTCTGGGGCTGGCTGGTTTATCGTGTTAGCAAGCTCATGGGACCTGCAATAAGCAAAGGGGTGTGTGAATTATTCCCCTAAAAGAAGAGTATGTTTGAAACTCGTGGGGGAGGGCGGGGAAAGGGAGGGAGACTTGAAATATGTTGAACTCATTTCACACAAAAAATATGTCCCAAGTACTGAACTTTGTACTTGCAGGGACCATAATTGATGGTGTCTGTAGCCAGGTCCACAAAATGAACTTGATGCACCTGATATAACATGTACATTTTGAACTGAGATTACATGCATTTTTAGGCAATTCTGTTTTAATATGCAATGATTTGTGTTTAATTTGATCATGAAATGATAAATGTATTTACAAATACCAGATTAAATTTATTGCTGACGTAAGTGAGAATAATGAATTCAATGGAATTGTCTCCATTTATTAGGTGGAGAATTTGGCCTTCCATATGTAACACCCACATTTTGGGTCACATTTTTCAGAACGGTCATAAAAATTTGGGATGAATAAAGCTAAGATTTAAGATCACGAGCTTTCTATCTGAATGGGAATAAACATTTAGAAATCTGTAAGATTTATTTTCAAGAGAGATAATAATGTCAATATTTACAGAAATATGGAGAAGTACAAGTGTTTAACGAAGGAAAACACTTCCATGAAGAGAAGGAAAGGGAGCTTTTTAAGCTCACACAGGAGCAGTTAGCATTGCATTTTATTCCGTCTTCAAGAATTTGAATGAGGAAGCAGTGAACATTTCAGTGATTCTTGTCTAATTAGTAAGGTTTCAGTAGTCACTTTGTATTTCTTGATTCTATACTTCAAATCTAGAGGGCTAACATTAAAAACCCTATAAAAATTGGGGAGAAGTAAGGGATGAGAGGCAGAATTTGCTTGAAAAAAGGTTTTTATTCCTTAATGTTTCGTAATTCCAAAAAAGGAACAGCATTTTAAAGAAAAACATAGTGGCATACTATGTATGGGAAAGGTCAAAGTTTATTTTCCTTCATCCTTTGTGTTTCTTTGTTGAAATTGTCAAAACTGTCATTCAGAAATGTTTCTCATATTTTAATGTTCCATTTCTGAGCACATGGGCTGATTATTTCAAGTGTTGAATATACTTAATGAAAAAGAAATTGTTTTATTTTAAAGGGTTTTTTGAAAAACACAAGGGCGTTTCTAATAGCAAGGAATGCATGGCCAAACCACATTTAGCAATGACCAGAAGTGTTATTTTTCCTATTGATGGATTTCCTTTTATATGTTTGTTTGCTTGTTTGTTTTGAACAAAGGCTTTAGATAATTGGATTTGAAATAATCACACTGTAACACCATGCAGTGATGTTTATGCAGCAGTGACCATGAGCTGCAAACAGTCTTACACAACTTGCGTTGTATGGGCTCTGTGTACTGTAATGTTGGCTAATACATAAAATGGGAAAAACATACTACCCACTGCTTCCCTCCACAGTGTTAGATCATCAAAGTTTCAAGATCAAAGTAATCCTCTTTATTAATGCAGTATTAAATCACTGCAGACCATAAATGCAGAAATGACATACATACTACACTATTTGCAGAGAAAAATTAAGGAACAGACTAATTTGCTTTACAGAGAGGGGGGAAAAATAGCTTTAGGCCCAAATATTCAAAAGAACACGCACACTTTTACACATACCCAACTTGCATGTGCACAACCACCAATATGTGCACGAAAGACAAGTGTATGTACACGTTCACATTGTGTGTGCGTGCCAAACTCAACTGATGCATGCATGCAATCTACTTGGGCACGAACTCTTGAAAATTTGGGCCTTAGTTTCTTATTTCTGTAAATTTGGGGGGGGGTCACGACCTTTATTATTGATTACAAGCAAGGTGTAGTACTTTGTCTCAGGAAATATTTGTTTTTTCTTTCCCCCAGTTCATTCTCTTTTGAAGTCTGCCTTTAACAGCATAGCTATTGAGAAGGAGAAGCTTAAGCAGATGGTTTCAGAACAGGACGTTGCAGGCCACAATTCACAAATAACACGTCTCAGACAATCACTTTCTCAGGTATGCCCTTGCTTTGATTTCAAGCACATGTGGAATTCTATGACTTGCCAAATGCCTGTTTTCTATACTGTATTTGTATAAGCGGCAAAGAGTCCTGTGGCACCTTATAGACTAACACAGTGGTCTCCAAACTGGTGTGCATGAGATGATCCCATCAGCTCAGGATTAAACAAAGACTGTGTATGGCTAGTCAACTACAAAAGCAGTTTCTCCTCCTATGGTGTTCACACCTCAACTGCTAGAAGAGGGCCTCATCCTCCCTGATTGAACTAACTTTGTTATCCCTAGCCTGATTTTTGCTTGTATATTTATACCTGCCTCTGGAAATTTCCACTACATGCATCTGACGAAGTGGGTATTTACCCATGAAAGCTTATGCTCCAGTTTGTCTGTTAGTCCATAAGGTGCCACAGGACCCTTTGCTGCTTTTACAGATCCAGACTAACACAGCTACCCCTCTGTAGTTGTATACACTTCCAGAGATGGCATGGAAAATGTCAAATCTTGCAGCCAAATATTTCCTCATTAAAAATTAAATAACAAAATGTGTTAGTGGTAAATTCAAACCTGCTTCTCTACCCTTGGCTTTTTGTTGCAAATATGTTAGAGAGCAGGAGCAATATGAATGAGTCCCAAGAAAACTAAGAAATGTAGATGTGAAAGATTAAGTGTCTCTTATTTCCTTGTGTGTGTTCATTGTGTTTAGTGTCTGAGCTAGATCTGAGGTATGAAATATTTTATATGAAAATCTTAGATATATTTCTTAAAACCACTGACAGCACATTCAAGGGTATTTTTATTCAGTTTTCCTTCATTAATTTAAAAATGATGAATGAACATTCACAGATACATTCCATAAATCCATTACTCCAATTGCAAAAATGATCATAGGCAACAAAGTGAGCATTTTACATGTATGAGCATCCAGGGATTAGATTTCTTGCTATTCCTAGCCTCCCGCAAACCAATGTTAATGAAGTTTAATTGCAGTATATTGATTGTGCAACTTTAAGGTGGGATTTCCAAAAGCACTTGGTGTTGGCCAAGCTGTGCTCCCACTGATGTCAAAGGGAGTTTTACCAGTGACTTCAGTGGGAGCAGAGTTTGGCCATTGCTGAGTGCTTTTGAAAATCTTTCACTAAAAACCAATCAGGTTAATAGGCTCTTTACTAAGTATCTTAATTCTAAAAATATAATCTGAAAACCAGGTTCAGTTTATGTAATACAGGAATAAGAAAGTATACATTAAATCAATTCAGTCTGACTTACTTCCTCAGCTTGCAAAATAATCCCACTTCTGGAATTCATGGGTCAAGAAGAGGTACCTAGTTTTTCAAGGGTAATCAGGGCCTATGGTATTATTCTGTTGCCTTCACTCTGAAGAAACATGGACTAGCAGGGAACACTAAGCATGTAAGAAATAGAAAAGAACATGCAAGTTTAAATGCAAACTGTAATTTACCCAGGTTTACATGTAGTTTCCTAAACTGTTATCTTTCTACTGTAAGATTTGTAGTGTTCCGTAGATATAAAGATAATGGGACAGGAGAAGGGTACAATTTTTTGGCCACATAGTAAATTTGCCAAAAAAAGCCATTTCAGGGTTATCAAAACTATTTGTAATTTCAGGTAGAATTTGGTGAACAATTTTCGCCAAATAAAGAAATGAGGGGAATTTTTTTTAAAGTGAAAATGGTTCGTGCTGACATTTTCTAAATGAACCATTTTGTTTCAAAATGTTGTTTTGACTCAACATATTGTTTTGAAATTTTATCTATTTTTGTTTCAGTGAGGGGGAAAAAGTTCAGCTTCAGTTCTAAAAGAACCAAATTTTTTTTTCAGAATTTTTTTTTTGGTTTGGCCTTTGACCTAAAAAATCAATTATTTACTCAGCTCTAATAAGGAATGTTTCTCTTCTGGGTCTCTGATACAAATCCAACCCAGATCATTAGTGACTTATAGCTGTATGTTGTGAAATGGGTTGATGGCCTCTCATTCTAGTTCCTCTTAACAAAAGTCATTGTGACAATGGGAAATTCTGATGGATGGTCTCAGTGGAGAGGAAATGGAAATCGAACTAATTTCCCTTTCCTATTGGTGATATTTCCAGTTCAGGTTTATGTGAGGGGGAAACTCAAACTGTGTAATGTCTGTTTTACTGATAAACGAAGGACTTCAGTCTTTAGAGCTCTCACTCTAGCAGCTGTCTCAAACACTAAATCAGGGGTTCTCAAACTGGGGGCCAGGACCCCTCAGGGAGTCACGAGGTTATTACATGGCAGGTTGTGAGCTGTCAACCTCCACCCCAAACCCCACTTTGTCTCCAGCATTTATAATGGTGTTAAATGTGGTCACACACAGAGGCTTGCTTTGTGAAAGGGGTCACCCGTACAAAAGTTTGAGAACCACTGCACTAAATCCAGATACATTTTTAAAAGAAGCAGAAGAAAAAGAATTTGACGCTCATAGTTTCTCTCCCACACTTACACTTTTTTATTATCCACATCCCATGTATATTTATAAATAAAGCTCAAGAGAGCAGATTTTTTCCATGCCCAGTTCTAGTCTTAGTAATGAGTCCCTGGATATGTACAGATCAGCTCTGAGGCAACTGGTGATTCATGTTGGGGTGGGGGTGGGGGAAGATGAGAGGAAGCAGTACAGAATGTGCTTTAAACTTCTTGAGTTCACCACTGTTGTGCATGTATATTTCTATAGTTATATACAGTATGCACTTTGGCTAACCTATAGTTGGTTGAATCTTACAAACAAACCCAAAAAAGAAAAGTTAATGAATACCATGGGTTTGAGTCAATTGAATTCCTTTGTTATTAGTTTATTCATGAGGCTTTGAATGCACGCAGTGTCTTGAAATGAACACATGCATTCAAGTATATCAGTTTGATCTGAATAGATGTGTTTTAATGCACATGTTCATTTCAGTACTGCTGACTTGGAGGCATAGCCTCTCACATTCTGCGACTGCTTATGTTTTTCCTGTCTTTCCCTTCAGCGTGAGAGGATGAAAAGGAGGGGGGTGTAGACTGTATGGTGGAGTTTGGGCATATGCTGTGCAGATACCAGGGTGAGAAAGAAAAAGGAGGCATAGTTATAGGGAAAAGGGGTGAAGAACTCCCTATGTGTATCCTATGGTCAGGAAACAGTTAAGATTGTAAAGATACCGATAACACAAATTACTGTTATTCTCTAGAGCAGGGGTTGGCAACCTTTCAGAAGTGGTGTGCCGAGTCTTCATTTATTCACTCTAATTTAAGGTTTCGCATGCCAGTAATACATTTTAACGTTTTTAGAAGGTCTCTTTCTATAAGTCTATAATATGTAACTAAACTATTGTTGTATGTAAAGTAAATAAGGTTTTTGAAATGTTTAAGAAGCTTAATTTAAAATTAAATTAAAATGCAGAGCCCCCCGGAGAGGTGGCCAAGACCCGGGCAGTGTGAGTGCCACTGAAAATCAGCTCGTATGCTGCCTTTGGCACACATGCCTACCCCTGCTCTACAGCCTTCTTACTGAGGCACCTAGCCCCCTGCAGATTCCTGTGACTATTCTTCACACAGACTCTTGAAGTGACCACTAAAGAGCATCCCAATATCTATGGGTAGGGAGTGGGTGAGCAAGATACCCCTGCCCAGGGATCCTATCCTATGGAGGACGGCATGGGGAGAGGTGGTATAGGGAAGGAGGTATAATACTGCCAGGAAGTGAGCAGAAAGAGCTATCCCCCTCACTCAGGGATCCCACTGTTTGAATTTTCTGAGAGACTTCATCTATCTGGGTGGGGATGGCTACTGATGTGTCTAGCTTAAAAAAACAAAAAACCCTTCCCACATATATACGATTTACAACGAGCCTTCTTGATTTGTCTAGCTGTATGTTTATGCAGCTGAAATCAAATTTAGCCTTCCCCTACTGAAGTCTCCAACCTTCCATCAGATACAGTATGCAGAAAAAGAAAGAGTTTTTTAAAGAAAGTATTAAAATTCATATTCTGCTAGACCCAATAGAATTGAATGGCTCCAAAGAGGAACTGTACTATCTTTATGCAGTTAAATGCACATTTTCCAAATAAATTATAACCCCCTATATTACTGACTTGATTGGAATATTGGTATAGAAGGGTACAGCTTGCTCAGGAAGGACAGGCAGGGAAAAAAGGGAGGAGGTGTTGCCCAGTATATCAAAAATCTGTATGTGTGGACTGAGGTTGAGATGGAAATAGGAGACAGACTTGTTGAAAGTCTTTGGGTAAGGATAAAAGGGATAAAATACAAGGGTGATGCCATGGTCAGGGTCTACTATGGATTACCTAACCAGGAAGAGGAGGTGGATGAGGCTTTTTATAAACAACTAACAAAATCAACAGGACTTGATGGTGATGGGGGACTTCAGCTACCTAGACATTTGTTGGGAAAATAACACAGCAGGGCGCAGATTATCCAACAAGTTATTGGAGTGTATTGGAGACCTTTTTTTTTTTTTCAGAAGGTGAGGAAAGCTACTAGAGGAGAGGCTGTTCTAGATTTGATTTTTACAAATAGGGAGGAACTGGTTGAGATTTTGAAAGTTGAAGGCAGTTTGGGTGAAAGTGATCATGAAATGGTAGTGTTCATGATTTTAAGGAATGGTAGGAGGGAAAACAGCACAATAAAGATAATGGATTTCAAGAAGGCAGTCTTAAGCAAACTGAATGAGTTGGTAGGTAAGATCCCTTGGGAAGCTAGTCTACGGGGAAAAACAGGTCAAGAGAGTTGGCAGTCTTTCAAAGAGAAATTATTAAGGGCACAAGAGCAAACTATCCCACTGCGTAGGAAAGATAGGAAGTATGGCAAGAAACCACCCTGACTTAATCAGGAGATCTTCAATGATCCGAAACTCAAAAATTAGTCCTACAAAAGGTGGAAACTAGTTCAAATTACAATAGATGAATATAAACAAATAACACAAGTATGTAAGGACAAAATTAGAAAGGCCGAGGCACAAAATGAGATTAAACTAGCTAGAGATATGAAGGGTAAGAAGAAAACATTCTACAAATACATTAGAAGCAAGAAGAAGACCAAGGACAGGGTAGACCTGTTACTTAATGAAGAGGGCAAAACAATAACAGAAAATGTGGAAACGGCAGAAGTGCTAAATGACTTTTTATTTCAGTTTTCACTAAAAAGGTTAGTAGCAATTAGGCATCTAACGAAAATGCAGGGAAAATGAGGTAGGATCAGAGGTTAAAATAGGGAAAGAACAAGTTAAACATTAGTTAGACAAGTTAGCTGTCTTAAAGTCACCAAGGCCTGATGAAATACTTCCTAGAATACTCAAGGAGCTGACTGAGGTGGTATCTTTGAAAAGTAATGGAAGACAGATGAGAGTCCAGAGGACTGGAAAAGGGCAAATATAGTGCCAATCTATAAAAAGGGGAAAAAGGACAACCTGGGGAATTACAGACCAGTCAGCTTAACTGCAGTACCTGGCAAGATAATGGAACAAATAATTAAGCAATCAATTTGCAAACACCTAGAAGATAATAAGGTGATAAGTAATGGCATGGATTTGTCAAGAACAAATCATGTCAAAACATCCTAGTACTTTCTTTGAGAGGGTAACAAGCCTTGTGGATAGCAGGGAAGCGGTAGATGTGGTATATCTTGACTTTAGTAAAGTTATGTCTACACTACCAACCTTGCAGCGGCACAGCTGTGCCACTGTAAGGTCTCCTATGTAGACGCTCTATGCCGGCAGGAGAGAGCTTTCCCATTGGCATAATTTAACCACCTCAAATGAGTGACGGTAGCAATGTTGGCAGGAGAGCGTCTCCCGCTGACATAGTGCTGTCCACACCAGTGCTTTTGTTAGTGTAACTTATGTTGGTCAGGGTGTGTTTTGCCAACAAACGTGCTAGTGTAGACAAAGCCTAAGGTTTTTGATACTGTCTCGCATGACCCTTCTCATAAACAAACTAGGGAAATGCAACTTAAATGGAACTACTATAAGGTGGGTGAATAACTGGTTGGAAAACCATTCCCAGAGAGTAGTGGTGGTTCACATGGAAAGGGCATATCAAATGGGGTCCTGCAGGGGTCAGTTCTGGGTCCAGTTCTGTTCAATGTCTTCATCGATGAAATAAATAATGACATAGAGAGTACACTTATAAAGTTTGCGAACGATCCCAAGTTGGGAGGAGCTGCAAGTGCTTTGGAGGATAGGATTAAAATTCAAAATGATCTGGACACACTGGAGGAATGGTCTGAAGTAAATAGGATGAAATTCAATAAGGACAAATGCAAAGTCAGGGCCGTCCTTTCCCATACGCAAAGTACGCAGCTGCATAGGGCACCAGAAAATGTGGGGCACCACATTTCCTGGTGCCCTGTGCAGCTGCGTGCTGCTCCAGCCCCTGCTCCGCCACTTCCCCATGGCCCCCACCCCGGCTCTGCCTCTGCCCCACCTCTTCCCTGCCCCACCTCTTCCCTGCCCCCACTCTCCTGAGCTCTGCAGCAGGGCCGGGCCGGGCCTGCACTCACCCACACAGAGGCCTGCCCCCCTCCGGGGCGGGGCGCTGCGTAGGGCCCCAGAATAGCTAGGGACAGCCCTATGCAAATTACTCCACTTAGGAAGGAACAATCAGTTGCATATATACAAAATGGGAGATGACTGCCAAGGAAGTAGTACTGTGGAAAAGGATATGGGGGTCATAGTGGATCAGCAGCTAAATAGGAGTCAACAGTGTAACACTGTTGCAAAAAAAGCAAACATCCTTCTGGGATGTATTTGCAGGAGTGTTGTAAGCAAGACATAAGAAGTAATTCTTCCACTCTCTTCCATGCTGATTAGGTCTCAACTGGAGTATTGTGTCAAGTTCTGGGCATCACATTTCAGGAAAGATGTGGACAAATTGGAGAAAGTCTAGAGAAGAGCAACAAAAATGAGTAAAGGTTTAGAAAGCATGATCTGTGAGGGAAGATTGAAAAAATTGGCCTTGTTTTTTAGTCTGGAGAAGAGAAGACTGAGGGAGGATATGATAACGGTTTTCAAGTACATGAAAGATTGTTACAAGGAGGAAGGAGAAAAATTGTTCTCTATAACCTCTGAGCATAGGACAAGAAACAATGGGCTTAAATTGCAGCAAGGGCGGTTTAGGTTGGACATTAGGAAAAACTTTCTAACTGTCAGGGTGGCCAAGCACTGGAATAAATTGCCTAGAGAAGTTGTGGAATCTTTGTAATTGGAGATTTTAAAGAGCAGGTTAGGCTAATACCTGTGAGGGATGGTCTAGATAATACTTCCATCCCCTGCACTCGAGGCAGGACTGTCTAGAAGACCTCTTGAGGTCCCTTCCCATCCTATGATTCTGTGATGCAGATTAATTGTTCCAGATGGATCAGTTTTATCAATCTGCATTCAGCATATACTCATATGTAGACTCTAGCTTGGGCTATCTCAGTGTAAACAAATGACAGTCTGAAAAGTAGACACTGTAAATCTAGAATGTCTAATTTTCAGATATTAATTCTTTTAAAATTTTTCAGAAAAATGCCAAAAGACCTAGTTTACATAATTTAAGGACAAGGATACATTTGATTTATTTTATGTGAGACTGTTTAGGGATAAAAATGGTGAAAGATGTGAAGCTATAAAATACTTGTTGTTTAAATCAACAGTTCTGACACTGGGTCAGAAGATGCAAATAGCTACTGTCAGAACACTCTATCATATCATTAACAGGTACTTGATTGTGATACTTATTTACAGATTCATTGCCACATTGGCAAAACTATTGTCATGAGGGCAGAGATTCTTTTCATATATACTTTTCATGTATACCCATTACACAAATTGAATCTATTTCCCTAAGTTTATATATATATATGTATATATATATCTTCTTACTATACGTTCCATTCTATGCATCCAATGAAGTGGGCTGTAGCTCAGAAAAGCTTATGCTCTAATAAATTTGTTAGTCTCTAAGATGCCACAAATACTCCTGTTCTTTTTTCATATATAGTGGGAGGATCCTAGAATATTATTCAGCCAAAGAATCCTAGATGATAAATTCACTCCAGGGTTCTCTTTAGACAGTTTGCCAAGAGGACTGACTTTAAATGACCCATCACTCGAGTTTTTAAAATAGGACTTCATTGTGTGTGAGTAAAGGATTAACTCTGAGACAAACATGGCAGTTTCTTTGTTTGAGAGCAGTGTTTCAGAAGCAGTGTGGCAGGAGGTTTTGAATGCAGAGCTGGGCTTTGTATGAAACCCTACATGAGACTATATATTTGAAAACTTTGTTGCTGTTTTTGTTTTTTATTTCATTTTTGTTTAAGATAGTAATATATTACTGTAATGTACATATTGTAAATAAAATACTCAGAGAAACTCTTTTTGGTCTATTTCTTCAGTCACTTCCTTCCCTACATAGGAAAGCTCCTCCACCATAACCAGAATGACATTCACAACAACTACCCCTGTTCCCTGTCTTTTTATGGCCCCATCTGCCTGCTCCAAAAAAACCCCATACACAAATTCACAAACTCAAACTGAGAGTTCTATAACCTGAAAAGACAGAAGAAGTCAGAGACTCCGTGAAGTCCACTAGTGACTTCACTGTTGTGGATTTATTTAATGTGCTCAGATACTATGGTGATGAGCAGCTGTACAAAACTAAGATAGACAGAAGCAGCCCAGCCTAGATAACTGTTCTTCACTGCTGTGGAGCTTGGATAATGCACGTTTCTTCAGTGCATGTTTATGTGCCATATTTCAACATGGAGGAAATTTATATAGATTTCTAAAAGAGTCATTTTCCAGATAACTGTATCTGTAGATAGTTTCTCATGATCCGAAATTGTCACTAGAAATAATCAAAATCAGCAGTTAAAAATTCGAGAGTATCCCCCTCAGTGTTAATTTCAGTATGCATTGTCCTCTCAGCTCCAAACAATGCACATATATTCCCTAGTATTGATTGCAACAGTGTTGTGAGCTACTGTTAACTCAAATTGTCATGCAGCCCACTGATCACATTTCCAAAACTGCAAGAATTATCGTTTGAAACAGATTAAATAATACAGTTGAAGAGTTAGAGAAAACCAAGGGTTTTCCTTTTTCAAAAATTGTATGGGCAGTTTTAAATACTGTGGTAAAAGTAAAAATGGCAAATATTATATAAGAAGTAAACATTGAAGTTTCAACTTTCCTATGGCTGTGAATGGCTCTGAATTATTTTTGCCTGAAGGCTTCCAATTGTTTAGTAGAAAGCAAGACTTAAGAGGAAAGATAGGAAGGCGCTTGGACTGCTTTGAAATTAATGGGGAAAGTATTGAACCTTGAATGCTGTTTTCTGGGTACATTTTGATAGAATAATAACCTAGTAATGCAGGTCAGTATAGTTTTGTCAGTTTTGTGCAGGAGTTAGTTATAGGTAAATAACTGGCACCTCCCAAACTGAGAATTGCCAGGACACTCATCAGATGACTTCTCAGAGGGTAGTTGGCATCTAGAGATGAGGTCTGATGGAGTGGTGGAATAAACATGGGTTCTCAACATGGGGATCATGTCTACCCTACTTTTCCCATATTGCTAAATGAGAATGGGGGTCTTGGCTAGATCCTGCTAGATGAGAGAGGGTTATGGGTGAGGGGGTGTTCCAGGAAAGATTTGAGAACCATATGAACCAAAAGAATTAGGGAAAAGGGACAGAGGAGAGAGATGCACCATTTCTCTGGGACAGTGGTGTAGACACCTGAAATTCCTGAAAGCTAGCTAGCATTGGAATAAACAAACAAGTTAAGTTAAAATACATGGCATTTCTTTTAATAAAGTGACATGTACTTAAAAATGGTGCTCAGTCCCGAGCTTGTCCCATTGACTGCAATGCAGAATGAATTCCATCCTGTCCTAATTTCTCTCGCTCCTTGACTGTTAGTAAGAAAATTGCAGCCATCCTGGAACAAGATCAGTGAGAGCCACAGCCATAGCAGAGGTTGAAAATGTTATCTCTTTTGTAAACGATAATGCTAGTTCAAAATAATGAATTTTATTTGACTTTGCTGCAGATCTGAGTAGTGTTCAGTTTGGGCAGGGGAAGGGACAGAGAAAGAACTGGAGTTTTCTTTTAAATAAACGTTATGGCCCGGGGAGAGAGAAAGTAAGCAGTGCTGGCAGTAGAGAAAAGATACACCATGATTTTTCATCTGAGATTAGACATGCAGGAGCTGAGGAGGATGAGGCTTGTGCAACAACACTGGAGTATGTCAAAAGGGTTAAAGATGATGAGGTTAGAACTAGAGAAGGGAGGGAAGTGGGAGAAGAGCAGTGAGAGTCGAGGAATTTGAGGACGCTTGGAATGTGCAGTTTTGAACTGGATCCTGAAATAAATGAGTAGCCAGTGGAGATATTCAGGGGCATGGTTGTACTTTTGGTGTATGACAGAAGATGAGTGGTAGCAATCTGCACACACTGCTGTGTAGGGAGCTGGGGGTTGGGAAGGCCATGGACAAGGGAGTTTAGAGTAAAGGTGAGAGGAGATAAAGGCAGGCAGAGGGAACAGCCAGGAGTAAATGAATCTACTGTCACTGTGATACTGTGGAACAACTGCTACCGTATGAAGGGGGAAATGCATGTGGACACTTTATTCAGTGCAAGGGCTGTATTTTGGCCATCCAGCATATATTATAAATAGAACTATACAAATAATTGATTTTTTCAGTTTTCTGGCCAAACCAAAAGCTCAAAAAATAGAATAGTTTCAGGTAGACCCAAAACAACAAATTTTTGATTTTCTTGATGAAAAGAAAAACTGAATAAAACAAATCAAAAAACCTCAGTTTGGGTCAACTGAAATGTTTAGTTTGACACAAAATGTTTAATTTCATTTTTGGTTTTTAAACAATTTACAAAAATTAAATTTAGGCAACGTTTTGATTTGTTGTTTCAAAATTTTCATTTTGAAATTATAGAAATGCAGTTTTTTTTACTTTTTCTCTTGACTGAAACTGTTTGCTCAGTTTGACACAAAAAGTTTTGGTTGCCCCCTAACTGTATATTTTGGTGAATAAAATATCTGCCTGAAAAATTTCACTCAGCTCTCACTGTAAAACGTTGTGATTTGAACATGGAGATCTTTTTTTTCTAAAGTGTTGTTTAATGGAGTGCATGGGTGGCGAGTAATGGAGGCTGGGGGAGGCTAAGCCTCCCCAAAACCTCCACTAATGCTCCCCACTGCAGCCCTGGGACCAGGCCATGTCGGGCCTCAGTGCTCCTCTGGGAAGCCCGGGCTCAGGACTCTGCCCTGGCTGGCTGTGGCTTCGGGCTCCTCCAGATTGCTCCAGGTGCCAGCAGGCTGGCCAGGGTTCGGGGCTCTCTGGGCACCAGCAGGCCAGCCCAGGCTTGAGGCTGCTCTGGATGCCAGAGGGCTGGCCAGGACTCGGGGCTGCTCTTGGCACCGGCAGGCTGGCCTGGGCTTGGGCTGCTCTGGTGGGCTGGCCTCCGAGAGCGGGGGAGCAGGGGGAGCCTCGGATAGACGGGGCGGGGTAGGGGGCTAGCCTCCCCAAACTGGGGTGCACACACCTCCCATGATGCTGCGGTTCTCAAACTGGGTTGGGACCCCAAAGTGGGTTGCAACGCCATTTTAATGGGATCACTAGGCCAAAGCCTGAGCCCAGCTCCAGGGGCCGAAGTCTGAGCCCCAGTGCCTGGGGCCGAAGCATGGGCTCAGGCTTCGGTCCTCCCTCCTGGGCTCATGTAGTAATTTTTGTCATCAGAAGGAGGCTGCAGTACAATGAAGTTTAAGAACCGCTGGTTTAATGGAACAGTTTGTTAAAGATAGTTGTGTATATCACATAGAGTGGTGACATGCATTTATCATCAGGAGTTAACGGTCCATTAGCACTTCATACCAGGAGTTCTCACAGTCAGTGAAAAGTATAGTTACAGGAATTTGTAGAAACTTTTTGGTCTCCCGTTCATTTCCTCCTTTTAAATATACATATTTGCAGTGACTGATTAGCCACTGGGCCAATGGGGTCTGTGCCCAGGGGCCCTGGCTAATTGTAGGCCTCCCAGAAAAATGGGTGCCTCTGTGTCCCGACCCGCTCCACCCGCCCAGTGCTTCTGCTGAGGAGAGGGGTCAGGGTGCAGGGGATTGCCCCACTTCCCCCTCCCCCCGCCCACCCGGCACTCCTGCCGGGGCAGGGGAAGCCCCAGTGCCCCGACCCTGCTCCCTGGCAGGAGCTGTGAGCAGGCGGGGGAAGCCCCCGCTCCCCAACCCCACTTCCCGGGCAGGAGCGCCGGGTGGGCGGGGGAAGCCCCTATGCCCCAACTGCACTTTCCGGCAGGAGTGCCAGGCGAGCGGGGGAGACTGCAGGTGGAAGGGGTGGGGAGGGGCCCCACTCGCTTTGGCCTAGGGCCCCACAAACACCTAATCCACCTATGCATATTTGTAATATTTTCCTTTGTCTTGAGTAGTAGCGGCTTAACAGAATGCCTCAAACAGAAAACGAAACAAGAACAGCCACACATCAGATACAATTAATTACTTTAAAAATCAGGAATAAAAGAATTCTATTACTGCATTACCGAAATTCTATTGACCCATCTGTCACTGTGCTTATTATTGCAAAACTCCGTTGACTTCTATAGGAGAAGGATTTGGACACTAGAGAGCAGAGCAGATTCCTACATCAGATGAGCTGAGATCAGACAACAAAAATAATAATATTGCCCCTTTTGCTCCACTAAAGTGTCACAACTAATCGCCCGCTTTGGGTATGTTTACACGGCAATTAAATACTCATGGCTGGCCCTTGCCAGCTGACTTGGGCTTGCAGGGCTCAGGGTAAGGGTACGGGTACATCTATGCTGCAGTTAAAAACCTGCTGCAGCTGACTCAGGCTTAGGCTAAGGAAGGGGATGTTTAATCCGATGAAGTGAGCTGTAGCTCACGAAAGCTCATGCTCAAATAAATTGGTTAGTCTCTAAGGTGCCACAAGTACTCCTTTTCTTTTTGCGAATATAAACTAACACGGCTGTTACTCTGAAACCTTTAATAGCGGTGTAGACCAGTGATTTTCAACCACTTTTCATTTGCAGACCCCTAAAAAATTTTGAATGGAAGTGCTGGACCTCTTTGGAAATCTATTGCCTGTGTATATACAGTTGAATTAGTTTTCAGTCTAAGTTTTTGTGGACCCCTTAGGCATAGTGGGGGTCCGCAGACCACAGATTGAGAATTGCTAGACATTTGAGCTTGGGCTCAGGTTGAAGCCCAGACTATAGGTCACTGTGAGGTGGGAGGTTCCCCGAGCCCAGATGTCTACACTGAAATCAAACAGCCCCCTGAGCCCGAGTCAGCTGGCATGGGCCCGCTGTGGGTATCTAACTGCACTTTAAACCTAAGGGGCTGTTTAACTGTGGTGTAGACATTCAGGCTTGGGCTGGTGTCCAGGCTCCAGGACTGTGAGGTGGGAGGGTCCCAGAGCTTGATAGCAACTAAATAGCCCCTTACCTGGAGCCCTGTCAGCTGGCTTGGGCCAGCAACAGGTGTTTAATTGCAGTGTAGACATACTCTTTGTGATTTCTTGATCTTGTCTCCATGCCTTTTCTGTGTCATTGTCTTCTCCTGGAACATTTTCCTGACCTCCCGCCCCCAGTCCCTCCTTAGAGCACACAGCTACCAAAAGACCTGTACAACCTAATCCTCACCTCAGAATGTGTTAATAAAACAGACAATAGGAAATGAAAGTAGAAAGAAAACTTGAAATAAAAAATTGTGTAATTACAATATATGAACTAACTTTATTGCTACTTCCTGTTGCATCCCATCCCCCCATCCTATGTGTATATAGAGTGTGAACCATTTGGAGCAAGAATCTTGTCTGTGTATTTATCTGTAAAGGTCTTGTTCACCTTGGGCTGTGAATAAGTTGACACTAATGTTTCTGTGTATGCATTGTATGTTTCCCTTAATGTGAGTATTTTGAAAATCACGTCATGAGCCAACTGTTCTGTTTTTGCATTGGGGTTAGCTGTTTCCTTTGATTTGCTCTTCATGCTGGCAGCCCAAGCTCAGTACCTGCCTCACAGCTGTAACACAAGTGGTGCCTCTTTTGGCAGTGGGTGGGGGGGGCATCTCCTTAGTAATCTGATGCAGCTTCATTCGTCCTTGCTCTTTTCACACCCCATTTTCAGAATGTGCATAACCCAGTGGTATATCTCCCAAACACTTTGAGCTACACAAAGAACGAAGACGGGCAGAATATCATTGCTGTGTAATGGAAAAACATCACTCTCCTTAACATGTGAAAATTGCTGAAATCAAAGGAAAAAAAAACCCCCGATATGAATCACATACCTGATGGCCAGAAAGGGTATAAAAATGCAGCTAAGGAGATTCTGTAATTTATTAGGACACTTCTGGGAAGTACGTAGTTCAGCTGCTGGTTTTTTTGGCTCTGTTTTATGCTTGCTTTTTCATTTGAAATTAAATGTGCAATTTTTATTTTAAGGCTCTCAACCAGAATGCTGAACTAAGGAGTCGCTTGAACAGAATACATTCTGAGTCTGTTATTTGTGATCAGGTTGTCAGTGTAAATATTATCCCTAGTCCCGATGAGGTAAGACTTTGGCCTTTAATGGAATTAGTGTACAATCGAACCTAGCTAATTCTCACTAATAACTGAGAGACCTTGTGCAAATTATTGAATTTTGCAAATTGTAAGTTGTACAAGCACATTTATGTATTAAAAGCAAGGAGGATATATTCTGGAGTATCTTTCATGAAAACAGTGAAGTTTTAGCCATGTGAGATCTCACTGGAGAACTCTGCTATTAAACCTCTGCTGAGAAAGGGAGAGACCTCACTGATTTTGAGTATAAATTATTGCATATGGATTGGTGAAGTGGGAATTAGTGAGATTCTGTTGTATTTTTATGTAATCAGATGAGTACCTGAGAATGACTGTATCTTGGTTGCTTGCAGTGTATCAGGGCCCAGTCCTGCAAATGCTTATGGGGCCTGGTGCTTATTACTGTAGATGGTCATAAGAACGGCCATACTGGGTCAGACCAGTGGTCCATCTAGCCCAGTATCCTGTCTTCCAGCCGTGGCCAATGTCAAGTGCTTCAGAGGGAATGAACAGAACAGGGCAATCATTGGGCGATCCACTCCCTGTCATCCACTCCCAGCTTCTGGAAATCACAAGCTACTGATACTCAGAGTATGAGGTTGCATTCCTGACCATCTTGGCTAATAGCTGTTGATGGACCCATCCTCCATGAACTTACTAGTTCTTTTTTGAACCCCCGTATAGTTACGGCCTTCACAACCTCCTCAGGCACTGAATTCCACAGGTTGACTGTGTGAAGTAGTACTTCCTTTTGTTTGTGTTAAACCTGCTGCCTATTAATTTCATTGGGTTACCCCTAGTTCTTGTATTATGTGACGGAGTAAACAACACTTCCTTATTTACTTTCTCCACACCATTCATGATTTTATAGATCTCTATTTTATTCCGTCTTAGTCATCTCTTTTCCAAACTGAAAAGTTCCATTCTTTTTAATCTCTCCTCATACAGAAGCTGTTCCATATCCTCAGTCATTTTTGTTGCCCTTCTTTGTACCTTTTCCAATTCTAATATATCTTTTTTGAGGTGTGATGACCAGAACTGCACACAGTATTCAATGTGTGGGTATATCATGGATTCATATGGTGGTATTATGATATTTTCAGGCTTATCATCCATCCCTTTTCTAGTGGTTCCTAACATTATTAGCTTTTTTGACTGCTGCTGCATGTTGAGCGGTTATTTGCAGAGAACTATCCACGACTCCAAGATCTCTTTCTTGAGTGGCAACAGCTAATTTAGACCCCCATCATTTTGTATGTATAGCTGGGATTGTGTTTTCCAATGTGCATTACTTTGCATTTATCACAGTGAAGTCAAGGGGATCACTGAACAAAGTAAGCACTATGCTGGCAGTAAGTGTTTGCCAGATCTGGTCCTTAACGCCTCTCTATCCTCAGTCAACAAAAAATACCCTCTATTGAGTATTTGTGTGAATGGCAGTTCAGTTTACTTCACAAGAAGAATAGATCTGAATTTGGGTATATATCAGAAATTACAAATTAATGTTGTGTGTCTATCACTGTTGTCTGTGTTGGTATTTCACCAATATGTTTTCCATCCGGCATTTCCATTCAGAAGTGTGTTTTTCAGATGTGTCAAGCCGTTTCTGTTGAGGTACCATTTGTCTCCTAATTATTTTCCCAACGAGAAAGAATAGTCTAAATCTATGTTAAGATATTTGTGTGTTTGATTTTGGAAAGTCCAAAATACAATTTGATTGGAACCCAGCATTGTGGAATCTGTAGATGGAGGATAACATGTCCAACAAAGGAAAGGCACAACGGTCTGGAGTTAAAGCTTTAACACAGACTTTTTTTTAATTCTTTTTATTTTGTTTTTGGTGGTTAACATTAATGTTACCTAGTTATTACTTTTCAATATATACACATATATTTTGGCATAAATGTGTATTGACTGTTGGAGCTCATAGAGTTGGACCTGTTTCATCAGGTCTGAATTTGACTCCTTCTCTTCATCTCTCTGCAATGTAGTCATATGCACAGTGTGGGTATATTTTTCAATCAGGCTAATATGTGGCCTCCCTGTTTGCACCTGCATTTTTGTACCCCAAAATGAATTATATGCAAAAATTTGAGCAGCTGCCCCTCCAAGCTATTCAAATTATTGCAGCAATTCATTGCGCAAGTGACATTTGTTCCTGCTGAAGGCAGGCTGTGTTTCTGAAAATGCACTCCACAGTATTTTTTTAAATCAAGTTTAGAAAAAAGTATTCACATTTTGGCATATTTACAAACATTTAATACTTTGTTTAATTTGATTTCTTCAGCACTTATACTTGGCTCTGGTGCATTACACTAATTAGCAAAAAAAAAAAGTACAGTCCGTGCAAAATTTTAAAACTTTAATGGCCTTCTTATATAAATAACAACAATAAACTAGACCCCTCTGATGATTATGATCAGTCAAACACCATAAAGCATCAACAAGCTCACAAAAGCCCCATCACTTAAACACTCATTTTCCCAAACATCAGTGGTGAAAAAATGGTGTTTAACTTATATTTTTTGTATTTATAATTAACTATTGTACAAATTGAGACAACTTTGTAAAATAGTGTTACAGTATTAGTAGCTTGTGTAGACTAACATGTCAACAAAAAAGTTTTCAGGGTTTCTGTGCTGAGGTTAGTAAGGAGTGCACTTGTACTCTGAACAGGAATTGTTTCATTGGGTCCCAGGTGTATTGTATCTCAGCAACTTTTGTACTGCATCAAATGTACACAATTCAGAAGTAAAGATATATTTTTCTAACTGCCAGCCCTGTAAGCTCCCCCTGGGAGTTGAGTGTCAAGTTGGCCCTTTTCTTGTTCAAGTATCATCATCATTAATTATAACTTGGAGCCAAATTGTGGGCCCCAGATCTGTTCATGTTCCTCCTTTTCCCAGATGCCATAGAGGCTGCTCTGTAGGTCTGAGAACCATCACACGAGGACAAGATGATAATTTTGTGCAGTCTCTCCACACCGTGGAAACCTCCTTTAAGGGAGTATTTTGGGGGCAGCTTGTTGTGGAGGAAGCCTGGGCTAGATGGCATCAGTGGAGCCACAATGCTAGAGAGTTGGGCAAGTGACAGGAGGAGCGGGAAGGGCTTGTGTGGAGTCACAGGGCCTCTGTATGCCGGCTATGGTCTTCTGCAGAATCTTCACTGTCCTCATGTGTCTCAGCAAGTATCTGGGGCGTGTGGGAGAGAACCCTCTTGTTCATTCCACAGTGGAGCAATCCTGACTTCTCTCTCCACCCCAATGGAATGATATAGGGAAAACCTCTCTGAATTTTTTTCTCCCTCTCTCCGGGTTGTCCCATGGAAAGAGTAATGTATCCCATAGTGTACAATTATATTGATTCAAGCCATACCAGCTCATTCTCCTTAGCTGTATTGGCTCTTTGGTGCTAATATCAATAACCATTTATTGTTATCCAAAGTAATCCGAATATGACTCAGAGTACACACAGGGAACTGCTGTATGGAGTAAGAAGTTGCAGTAATCACTTTTCTGAACATCACCATGTTTCAAGAGATTATTTTGTCATTACTGAAATTAAGAGGGGCATTCATTTGAAAATAATAATTAAAAATAACCCCTCAGCCTTTTAAGCCATTCTTTTGTTTTGATGAAGGATAGTTCCCATGTGGTTAATGAAAAATATTATGAAAGATGTCTCAATCCCAAACGTCTTTGGAGCTCATAATTGAAATGCTTTAGCACTATACAACAAAAGACCACAAAGCTGTTCCTCTGGGTACAGAATCCAGATCCGTGATTATACACACTACTGAAGCTTAAAGAACAAGAGGACTTGTGGCACCTTAGAGACTAACAAATTTATTTGAGCATAAGCTTTTGTGAGCTACAGCTCACTTCATTGGATGCAACAAGTGCCACAAGTCCTCCTTTTCTTTTTGCAGATACAGACTAATACAGCTGCTACTCTGAATACTGAAGCTTACTTACTTCTGCTTCTGAGTAGGACTGTATCTCATTTTGATGGATGTGTAATTATTCAGAGGACTAGATTTTTTTTTGGTAATATTTCAGATCTCGTTTGTTAATTGTATGGAAATGTTGGCCCAAATATGTACTTCAAATAAGTGTTTCACATGGATAATTTTTCCTACGCTCCATCTCTTACCCCGTATGCACTAGTTTTGTCTATTAGAAAAGTATTTTAAGTCCTTATGTTTGTTTTGTTTACAGACTGGTGAACAAATCCATGTCAATCTCCCCTTGTCTCAGCAAGTTTCTCATGAGAGCAGGCTCTCTATGTCTGAATCTGTCTCCGAATTCTTTGATGCACAGGAAGTGCTTTTGTCGGCAAGCTCATCAGAAAATGAGGTAGGCCATAGCACTGTGTCATGTGCTGTTTGTCAATAATCTTAATAACAATGGGATCAGATAGCATAAGACAACAATTACCAAATGAACCTTTGACCCTAATTTGGAAATGTTCTGTAAGTAGCATTGACAAGTAATCCTGAGACTCTTAAGTGTTCCATGGAGAGTCACAGCAATTAGAATTATTGTGTAGAAATGCAGTGTATTTGGTATCTATCCTTGCTAGACAATGCAAATCTCCACATAAGGGTAAGATGGAAGGGATCCATAATGTGTGTCTGTGGGTGGCCACTAATCTGGATGAAACCATCTGAATTAAAAAAAAAAATTACACAAAGTCACTGTCTGTGACTGAAAGTATAGGTAGTATCTGGAAAACTGGGCAAGGGGATTGTTCAACTGTTGTGCAAACTACAGCAGTCAGGAATAGTTCAGGCCACAGAATAATGCTGCGATCCCTAACTCTCCTGGGTTGTTCCAGATGTTTACGTAGCGTTTGGAATGGTGTGCTGAGGATTTACACTGCAGAATTCTCCCATGCTTGGATGAGTGGCATGTGGAACTTCCCTTAATTTTTTCTTCTGTTTGTGCTAGACAGTGTCTCTAAATCCCCTACTGTGGTTTTTGTGGATAATCATGTGCTTTTAACTACGACTTTTTAAAAGTGCTATTGTAGAATTTCTAAATGGAATCACTTCATCTTTCCAAATAGCATCACTGTTGAATCCTGAGCCCTTAGTGATAAAGTTTGCACGCACATTCTTTAAGAGCTGCAATAATCCTCTTCTGTCTAGCCCCTTGTTGTTACCTTGCCTGCTGTTAAATTACATTGCACTTGTACACCTTTTCAGGCTTCATTTTCCTAACCCTACACTATACCACACAAAGAAAAGTGATTTCACACTTCAGGGGGAGGGAGCAACATCCTGTTGTTACATAGCGACTGCCTGATGTGAAAGGATTGGGAGCAAGTGGCAGATTTCTTGCCCTGAACACCCAACCTCCTTAGGAGAGCAGTAGCGTCTTTGCAGGGTGCTGATTCAGCAGATTTCTCAAGACTACAGACTAGCTCAGAGAGTGAATTCCCCAACTGGATGTTTCCATAGCTGGTACCTTGAAATTAAAATAAATAAAAAATAATTTTAATCCATTTAAAACATATAAGAACAATGTTGCTCTTTAGGATGCATAGACAAATAAGACCTTCAAATTGTTTACTGAAACCAGCAGCTCCAGGTTCTACTTCAACCTCAGTCAGAGCATCTGCTGTGAGGAGCCTTTAATGTTAACATGACGCAGACTAAAGCACCCCTGAAGAGAGACACAGGACACTTAAAACTCTTTTGTATTCTACTACCCACTGCCACATGTAAGGCTTGGAAGTAGCTGAGAGTAAAAGCATCTTTTAATAAAAGAAGAAAATAGCTAGTTTCTCTATTTAAGGCAACTTGAGAGCCAGCGAAAATAACTTCATAGGCTTCACAGTGGAGATCCCACAGCTCCACCAGGTGAAACACAGTCTAGGCCAGTGCTTCTCAAGCTATCTGATGTGGAGGACCGGCATTTTTTTTTCCAATGTGCGTGCAGACCGGCAGCTGATGGCTCGGGGACCGGCAGCCGGTCCGCGGACCACCACTTTGAGTAGCACTGGTCTAGGCTACTATCAAATTTAGCAAAGGGAACAAATCTTCAAGGAGTGAAAGCATGCAAACGCCTCCAGTGTTTTTGTTATTTATCTCAAGAGAGCTGCTGGATGCTTAGCTCTTTGGAAAATCCGCCTTTAGTTTAAAAAACAGACTCTTTTCTTTAACTGTATTATTCGACTTGCCATCAAAATAAATAGTTTATTTTAGCCCCTTTTGGAGATAGGAAAAACTATAATTTTCTTCCTTATTCCCCCTAATCTCAAGGCCCCGGATTGCGGTATTTTCAGTCCCTAAGGGCTGGAATCTATAACCTGAGCTGCTCACAGGAGGGTTCCTCCAGGAACCATCCCCCAACTAATGTAATTGTTTTCAGCACTTTGAGATCTATGGATGAAGAGCGCTACAAAAGAGCTAGGTTTTATTATTATTACGGTTACTGTTTTAAACTGAAAATCTTTTAATTTTATAATTGGAATAAACCTCTCCAGGGAGTACAAATGACTGTGCAAGGCTTGGGAATTCAGCTTCCTGCTTCACTGAGCACCTAGCCTGTGCTGGTGTCACCTAATACTGAACCAGCTTGTTGTTGCACTGCATCCATTGTGATGGTCAGCAGGAAAACCGCTTCTTACGTCGTTCACCCCAGTGAGCAGCTCTTTTAGTTACTATCTGCTGACCAATCGATACAGAGAGAGGAGAGAAACCAGGGAATACCTGACAAAATCAATTCGTTTATTCAAGGGGAAAATATTAATGAAATAACAAAATAACCAATTTTTTCCCTTCTCTCATTCATGTGTGTGCACATTAATTAATTTTGAGGAACAGAAAGTGACTGGGAGGATACTTAAAAAGTTTTTGCTCCTGTTCTACAATAAATACCATTCTGCATATGCTCTTGTCATAGGGCAGTGTGAGGTATTTTACAAGTTCAGGACTGGCCAGTTTATTTGGGTTTGGCAGCACCCAATAAGGGGCATCATGCCAGGGAAGACGTTGGATCAGTGGCTAATTGGAAGTGAGACTTACCCAGGAATGGTGGGAAGAGCCAGTCCCAAACCATCCCCCTACCTCCCTTGCAAAGAACCTTTTCCCCTCAGTTCTTCTGCCTGACCTCTCTCTTTCCTGGTGGCAAGCCCTATCCCCTAACTCCTGGATGTAAGAAGCAGGGGGTGGATAGCTCTGAGTAGTTTGAGCAGATGTAGAGTGGGGGAGTTCCTGGCACAGAGCCCATAGCAGCTCCATCCCAATGATCAGGCTGGTGGGAAAGGTCAGTTCTGTGTAGAATGGAGCCTGTGCAGTCGGCACTTCCAGCACCTGTGCTAAGAGGGGAATGGCCTTTGCTAGCAGGTAACCAGGGAGGCCTTAGGAAGGTGACTGGGGACAGGGCGTGGGAGAAAGAAAGAAGATGAGTTTCGTACATTCCCATCTTTTGTCTTAGAACATGACATTCATGTTAAGGGTTAAACTCCTCTCTTGTGATGTGGCATTCTGCAGCTGCCACCACTATAGTGCTCTGCTGCTATCTGCCCAAAAGGCAGGTGGGGGATGCTGCTATTACTTACAAAAGTCAAGTTCTGCCCTGGGCTGAGCCATGTGTGTTTATTGGGAAGAGGGGTTATGGAGCCTATTACTTCCAATTTCCCCCTGAAGCAAGTGGACAGAATCTCTATTACAGCCACTGAGGGCTTGTCTACACTTACATTTTATAGCGCTCTAACTTGCTGACTCAGGGGTATGAAAAATCACCCCTCTGAGCGCAGTAAGTCTGAGCACTTTAAAGTGCTAGTGTAGACCAGCTCTGAGCTAATCCCCTCATGGAGGTGGATGACCAGGAGCGCTGGGAGAGCTCTCTCCCCGCGCTTGCGCGTGACCACACTCGCACTTCAAAGCGCTGCTGTGGGAGCGTTCCCGCGACAGCGCTTTGACGTTTCCAGTGTAGCCGTGCCCTCAGGAGCACATCACGGGTAGGACCTGGCCTCTGTCCTGGCCGTGCACCCATGGGGATATGTTCTGCTGACTAGCATGTTTAGCACCCCAGAGTATACGGGCTGCTATCTAGGATATCTAGCATGGTTAGGCCGCCTGCTGAATAGCACATATGCTGTGCCTTGCACTGGCAGGATGGCTCTTTTATCAGCGACATGCTGGCACTTTCTGTTCCCCCAGCCCATGAGTCAATGAGGCAGGATTTCATAATTATCTAGTGTCAGTTTCTCTCTAGCACAACAGTCTTTTAAAACAGAGGAGGTAAAATTTTAGTCTTCATGCGGAGCTTGGTGAGTAAGGTACAGTGTGCCATATGTGCTCAGTTAAATTTGAGAAGCTAATTCCTTCCTTCCTTCCCACTTTCTCTGTGGAGCTTGTAATGTGGGGGATTACAAAGGAACACCGAACAGATGCTGAGTTAGTTCTCCTGTTTTATTCTTAACAAATCTGAATTACTGTTAAGATTTTTGACGATATTAAAAAGTTAAGTGAAGCATCATAAAATAATTTGGGTGATGAAAAATGAATGTCTTCTTAAATGACCCTTAACAAATATGGGTCCAAAAAGAATGCTTCATATCCAAGAGCATAATTTTGTTTTGGTTAGCTTGCTGTATGCCACAGAAGAAAGTAATTACTTTTTCTCTGTGTGTATTAAAGCTTTAAAAATATTGCTTGTTCAGTTTGGTAGGATTTTTTGAAACATTTCTCCCTTATCTGACATTTGGAGGGCCACGGGGGCAGTATTAAAAATACCTTGACTAATTCTTTACATTTTTTTAGTCTATTTAAAACACAGTAATGAAATGATGTTGTACAATTGCCATGTTTTCCCTCCATCTTTTCGGCATTATTAGCTTACTCGTGGTAGAGTGTGCCAATGTACTGTACCTTTGACCAGGAAAACTCTCAATTCTCTGGCACAGGATGCTACAAGAACAGTGTGGCCAGGGTTCTCCATCTGGAGAATAGAATTTCTTAATTCAATTTGTAGATCTACCAGGTGTACAGTGTATTGTTACCATCTCCCTCTGGATCAGCTACATAGACATGAACAAATTTCAGCATATTTTATAACATTTAAGCTTTGATTATCTTAAGTCACACTAATAATATATGTCTGACAAGAAAACCTGGATTTGTGCTGGAAATGGCCTAACCTGAAGATTACTTTAGATAAGCTATTACCAGCAGGACAATGGGGTAGGAGGAGGTATTGTTTCATATTCTCTGTGTATATATAAAGTCTGCTGCAGTTTCCACGGTATGCATCTGATGAAGTGAGCTGTAGCTCACGAAAGCTCATGCTCAAATAAATTGGTTAGTCTCTAAGGTGCCACAAGTACTCCTTTTCTTTTTGCGAATACAGACTAACACGGCTGTTACTCTGAAACCAATCATTACTTTGCAGTTTTCATGCATTGTGTAGTATTTTGGAATTTTCAACTTTTTAGGAAAAGAAAATTTTGTTTGGAAAGACCAACACAGATGTTTTTTAAAAATAATAATTTGCAAAATAACCTAACACTGATATCAGCTGAATGGCAAAAGCAGCTTCAAAATCAGTAATTTCTGTTTATATAACTTTGCTGTCCCTTGAGCTGTGATTTATTTTTTGTTCTCCAGGATAAAAATATGCTAATTAAAGAGAGCTTATCAGGCAGGTTAAGCCTAAAAAAAGTAAAAATAACTCTTCTTAAAAAAACCTAACATCATTAATAAAGAATGAGTGCGAATTTGTGTGAGACAAGATGGATGGATCTTTTATTGGACCAACTTCTGTTTGTGAGAGAGACAAGCTTTTGAGCCACACAGAGCTCTTCTTCAGAGCGTATGTGTGGAACTATACATTATGTGGTATGTGGATGGAATGTAATTCTACTTGCTGTGACACTGGATCAGTCTGTTGCACACAATATGATACATCTCAAGTGGCCTGGTCCAGGGAGCAAACCTCGATGCTCCTTTTCCACTTCACCTTTGAAAGCTGACTGGCTTTCTAATGTCTCCCTAATGGCACATGTCCTGAGCTCCCCATTGTTCAGCTAAATGTTTCAGTCCCCAGATTACAATGGCACTGGCTTCTACAGGACAGTGTACTAGACAGGAAAACTGAAAGCAGGAAATTAACCCTGGAGCTTGGTTACATATAAAGTGGAAACTCAGCCATTCTGAAGCAGTATGGGAAAAGTTGTGCTGCATCACGGCTAAGTGATCCATCATGCAATTCCATTATCTGCCGATAACAAACACTTTCCTGCCAAGCCAGGACGGCATTTCATGAGGAAGCAAGTGGAAAGAAAAGTTTAGGAAGAGGCACTAGCCTCATATTTACAAGTGCATGCAGGGCACAGACATATTTCTACCCTGAGCCATACTTTGATTATTGTTATGATGTGCTCTGAAATACCTGCTTGCAATATAAGTTAGGAAGATTGATTGTAATCTTTAAGGACCAGAGAGCATTTTGTGATGCCTGTATGATAAACTAATGAAATTGTGAGACACGTTTTTTAGAATTGCATGTATAAAATTACTATGCAGGTTTTTTTGCATGCCCAATTACTGTGATTGCAAACTCCAGGTCATATGTCTGTTCCATGCATTCATATATATATATATGTGTGTGCCTTGTATGTATGCACAGAGATCTAATTAGCTATTTGCATATGCAGTTACCACACTTGTGCACCGTCTTGCCCTGTATGACTGAATAGCCATACATTTGAACGTGTCAGACTACACTGTGCTCTGTTGCCATGTACAGTTATGTATTGTACTGTGTACTGCACTGCACAGCAGAAAAAAATTCTTCAATTTTATTTTTAAAAAATGCTCAAAATCTAAATGAAATGTTATGTTTCAAGCCAAACAAAACATTTAGTTCAACCAGAACACATTGTTTGGACTTTTCAATTCACCAAAAGCTTCAAAAAAATTTGTTTTGAGTCTACCCAGAAGTAATTTTGGGTGGGTTTTTTTGTTTTTGTTTTTTGGAACTGCCAGGAAACCAAAAAAATCAGTCATTCACATAGCTCTACTTATAACAGAAGAAAAGCATTTAGAATATATTAACCTGGCAACCTCCCTTTGTCACTACCATAGGCAGACTTCCTGCTTCAGTACAGTGGTAGTAAAACAGTTTTTTTGGTTGTGCTATGACATTTAAGTGTGAGCAGGCAATACAACAGTCTCACAGCAGCAACTTTGGTGACTTAAAATGGAAGGAAATAAAATAGGTCAAATTACTGTAAAAACTGGCTTGAACTCCTGATTTGAAATTCCTTCATCTGTTGGAGTGATGTTAGCAATAAGTCAGTTTAAAATGAGAGAAGTAATACTTGGGTTCATTTTTATTTTTCATTGTATGATACCTACCTGTGCAAAAAAACTCAGCAAATGTATTACATTTATTCATATATACACACACACACACGCGCAAAAACCTAAGTGAACTGGTTGCTCCATAACCTGAAAGTCAACAGATTTGTACTCTGATGGATGCACAGGGAAAGCAAATTCCAGAGCTCGAGGGCTGTGTATTGTGAAAGCCATGTCTCCAAACCTGATATTTAAAAATAAGGGCCTGTTAGCAAAAGAGTCCCAGCTGACCTCAGGTATTGTGGTAGAACATGGGGAGAAAGACACGTAAGTAGATGAAGATGGACTGTATTAGCATTTTCGCTCTTTTAGGGCCTGATCCAACTCCTCTTCTATGTAGGTGCTTATACCACACTCATCACTGCAGTATCTGAGCTCCTTACACTACTGCATTAAGCAATGTGACTAACATCTAATTAAGTGTTGTTTGTTCTCTTATCCTCTCCCTAGGGCAGGGGTGGGCAAACTTTGTGGCCTGCAGGCCACATCAGGGTTGCGAAACTGTATGGAGGGCCGGGTAGGGAAGGCTGTGCCTCCCCAAACAGCCTGGCCCCTGCCCCCATCCACCCCCTCCCACTTCCCGCCCCCTGACTGCCCCCCAAAGAACCCCTGACCCATCCAACCGCCCCTGCTCCCTGTCCCCTGACTGTCTCCTGGAACCTCCTACCCCTTATCCAACCTCCCCGCCCCTTTACCATGCTGCTTAGAGCAGCAGGAGCTCGCAGCCACACAGCCTGGCGAGAACCAGCCATGCTGCCCACGTGGTGGTGTGGCTGCGGAGGAGGGAGGACAGCAAGGGAGGGGCCGGGGGCTAGCCTCCCTGGTCGGGAGCTCAAGGGCTGGGCAGGACAGTCCCGCAGGCCATAGTTTGCCCACCTCTGCCCTAGGGGGAGACTTCAACAGGAGTGGGCGTGGACACACTAAGGCCACGTCTTCACTACCCGCCGGATCGGCGGGTAGTGATCGATCTATTCGGGATTGATTTATCGCATCTAGCGTAGACACGATAAATCTATCCCCGATTGCTCTGCCGTCGACTCCGGAACTCCACCAGGGCGAGAGGCAGAAGTGGAGTCGACAGGGGAGCAGCGGCCGTCGATCCCACGCTGCGAGGATGCAAAGTAAGTGATTCTAAGTTGATCTAAGATACGTCGACTTCCGCTACGCTATTCTCGTAGCTGAAGTTGCGTATCTTAGATTGACCTCCCCCCCAGTGTAGACCAGGCCTACGGGTGAACAAAGTCTAAGATAGAGTCATAAGTGAAATAAATTTGAAGGTCTTTGTTTGGCTCCATAACACTTAATTCAGTAAAATTCAGTGAGCATAAAATTTCTCTTGGTGCTATTAGGGGATTTGTTCTTTGCACATGCAAACTGAATTAAACCTGGTAGACCTAATTTTAGCTCTGCCAGGCTAAACGTGGTTCCTTTGAATGTTTGTTTTGCTTAATTTATTTGTGTTTTTACTGTATAAGTGATGTCCTGGATTTCATTCACTAATTTTTAAATTTTTTCTTCTGTAGGCTTCTGATGATGAATCCTATATCAGTGATGTGAGTGATAACATATCTGAGGACAACACCAGTGTTGCAGACAACGTTTTCCGACAAAGTATACACCATATTTTTAAAAAACTTCAGAAAATTACATTTGTTTTCAGATCATGAGCCAAATTTACTGCTGGTATAATCAGGCACAATTCAGCTGAAATCAATGGAATTGCACCTGTAGTGCAATTCCAGTGGTGAATTTGGTCCCATGAATGAATTTTGTTATGTTTTTAAAGGGGAGATTTCAATACAATTATATTTTCTTCCTCTTCTTCCCCCCCATGCAGTTCTTAATGGTGAGCTAGCAGGAGGTGCATTCAGGAATGGACGTCGGACTTGTCTCCCAGCTCCCTGTCCTGATACCAGTAATATCAATCTGTGGAATATTTTGAGAAATAATATTGGCAAAGATCTCTCCAAAGTCTCCATGCCAGTTGAACTAAATGAACCTCTTAATACTTTACAACACCTTTGTGAAGAACTGGAATACAGTGAACTCCTGGACAAAGCTGCTGAAACTGATGATCCGTATGAACGCATGGTAATAAATTTAGTACAGCACAACTTTGTATATGCAAAAGCTTAGATTTTTCTCATCTTCCCCAGGGGCTCTTGTGTGTATCCTGCACAGGGTTCCATTTTGTCATTCCCCTGGTTCATTGTATATGTGAGATTGCCCAGAGAAATTGCGAGACTTTTGGAACCGTAATTCCATCAGCATCCAGATGATGCTGATCTCATCAGAGGCGCCGTCTTTCTGAGTTGCCATAGGGTGCTCGATCCCCATTCCACCCCAGGCCTTGCCCCCACCCCGCCCCTTCCCCAAGCCCCCACCCCACTCCCGCCTCTTCTCAGCTGTGACCCCGCCCCACCCTGTTCCGCCCCCTTCCTCCGAGCACAGCCCACCATCACTACCCTCACACCACAGTACCTCCTGCACGCTGCTGAACAGCTGGTTGGCAGTAGGCGGGAGGGGAAGGAGCTGATCGACGGGGCCCACCGGCGAGCAGGAGGCACTGGGGGGAAAGGGCAGAGCTGACTTGGGGGGGGCTGCTGGTGGGTGCTGAGCGCTCACTATTTTTTTCTGTGGGTGCTCCAGCCCTGGAACACCCATAGGGGCGGTGCCTATTCGTCTACAGTCTCATGGCTTTCTAATTTCTGGATTAAAAGAAGTTGAAATGACAATGCACTAGTTGAGGCTCAGTCCAATGAGGTAGTGAGAGAAAACACCTGAACTAGTTGATGGGGATTGCCTGCTTCCTCTGTTTGAAAGCATATGTCTGCACAGGTGATGTCTTCCTCCGGGCCCCAGGGATGCTCCACCCCCCGCCGCCACTCCGCCCCAGGCGTCACCCCCACCGACTCTCTTCCCCCAAGCCTCCACCCCTGCTCTGGCCCAGCCCCCACCCCCACTTCTCCCAAGCCCGCACCCCACCTCTTCTTCCCCCTGCTCCACCACTGCCCGCCTCTTCCCGCCCAGTTCCACCCCTGAGTGCGCCCCGTCCCCGCTCCTACCCCCTCTTCCCCTGCGCCTCCTGCATGCTGCAGAACAGCTCATCGCTGCGGATGGGAGGTGCTGGGAGGAAGCGGGGGAGCTGGCTGTCGGTGGGTGCTAAGTACACACTAATTTTTTTCCATGGGTGCTCTATCGCAGGGCTCTGTGCTCCGCTCAAAGTTCCACATCATTTCAGGATGCAATTCCAGCTATTAGTTATGATCTGATAACCCTGAATGATCTAGTACCTGGCTGGATTAGGCATTTCTCCCTATTCCAACCCCATTTCCTATAATTACAGTCCATATGGGGATTGGTTCCTAGGATTGAATAAATGGGGATTGGTGGCCATAGGATTTCATTTAAAAGTCCTTGGCTATACAGTTTTCTTCCTTGGTTTATCAGTGTCCAGTGTGTACACCATTTGTATAAGATATTTTCCTGAGTTTGAGAGTAACAACTAAGTAGTTTGCTGTTGGTACAATAGGCAATGGTGATTATATCTTTGTCTTGGTTTGCTTGCCCATTGTGGACATCGCTTACATTTATATTCTATAGAGAGTGTCTATAAGTATTATTGAGTTTATACCTCACTAAATCTCACTAATGACTGGGAAGCACGTTGTGAATTTTGCAGATTAGTGAGTAAACACCCGAACACAATAAAAAGCTTGGGGATATTATATCTGCATACTTGTACATTTATTTAGTTAGTGTAGTTTCTTATTAAGGATACCCACACACAAATGTTAACTGTGAGTGAAGGTTGTTAGACTGCATAGGCCACCAAGGCAAACTGTAAAAAGCAAGGAAATAAGCAGTGATATCATTCAATACCCCATCCACACTTCCTTCATCGGTTCGCATTCTTGCCCTCAGCAACCTCTCTTTCCTCAAGGCGCTAAAGACGATGGATCTGTGCCAGTGAGTGCTGCATCCTGCTTGGAGCTTGGTGGCAGAACTGGAGGAAAAGAGACTCCGACTGGGAGCCAGTAGGCAGGGGTAACATAGGTGTGGGAGTGGTGGGAGGCCGGGGAAGGGAAGAGTCAGATTGGATGAGGAGCTGAGTGGGATTGGCTGGGCAAGCAGCCTGGTGGGGCAGGATGAGACTGGAAGAGGTTAGGATAGGGAGTACAGATGCGGGAGACTGAGACTGGAATGAGAAGCCTGAAGAATGGAGGGTGGGATTGGTTAGGAGAAGAGAATGGGACTGGGACAGTGAGCCATGGGGCGGGGGGAAGAGACACGAATAGGGCAGGGATAGGCTGGAGGGATAGGGCCAGAAAGGATCATGCTTGGGGGGAATGAGCAGATTAGAGCACATTCCCCTCCTTAGCCTAGAATGGAACCCAAGATTCCTGAGTCCTCTGTTGTCAGCAAATATCCATGAAACCAACTGGGAAAGTGTCTCATCGCCCTCTAGTGCTAGTCCATTCAGAGGATGACAACCAGCTGCTGCTATCATTTACTCAATTAGCTCAAGTAACAGAGTGTTCTACAATGGATCTAAAGGTTCCAATCCTGCTGATGAATCATGTGGGTGTCACTACGATGCTGCATGATGGAATTTCTGTTTTTGCAGTTTGCTTTTTTAAAAACCTAGGAAATTATACCAAAAAACCTATGATGAAAGAACATTAAGATTGAAAACTCAGTTAGTTTATCCTGAATGAGGAGAATATCTTTTTATGGGCCAGATTGTCCACAGACCCTGAGCAGAGCTCAGGCACAAAAGGGAAGGGCAGTCCTGGACCAATTGCAACTCCCCAATCCTGCACCATCTGGCCCTGGCCTAAGTTACTGCTAAGGTCCCTCAGGGTATGTCTATACTTGCAATAAAACACTCACAGCTGGCCCACGTCAGCTGACTCTGGCTCACAGGGCTCGGGCTGCGGGGCTATAAAATTGCAGTGTACATGTTCAGACTGAGGGACTCTCCTGCACCGTGGTGTCCCAGAGCCCAGGCTCCAACCCGAGCCCTAACGTCTACACTGCAGTTTTATAGCCTTGCAGCCTGAGCCCTGTGAACCCAAGTCAGTTGACCCAGGCCAACGGCAGGTGTTTTATTGCAGTGTAGACATACCCTAAGAGACTTCACGCCAGTAGAGAACTAGGTATACTTTGCTGCATCCCTGAGATGCCCCCTCCTCCTCTCCCTGCACTGGGGTGGGGGGACATCTGGTGAAGGAGGCAGCTCCCCACCTCTGCCAGCTTTATGCCAGCGGAGAGTGAGAGGAATTATCTTCTAGTCAGTTATGGCTAAAATACAGCCATTTTGTACTGCCTGGGTGGCCCAAAACAGCAGACATGTCTACATTGTCCCACAATTCAGATTGTGGATGTGTGAATAGCAGTGCACCCCAGAGTGCTGCCCTGTATCTCCCTCACATGGATGCTGCAGGTGCGAACTAAAACGTTCCTACTTTGTATTAACATACACCTTAATGTGAACCGGGAACCTTTTAGTTCATGTCTGCAGTGTCCACACAAGGGAGTTACTGCACGGCACTTTTGTGCGCACTGCTGTTCGCAGCCCTGTAGTCCAATCTATAGGGCAGTGTAGACATGCCATAAGTGTAAAGTTCAAAAGTGGCCTATGTGCAATGTGACAGTTGGGTCTGTGTGTGTGTGTGAGAGAGAGAGTGAGAATTCTGAAGTTTGTGGGAACTTTGGTTGTTTAGCTAGAAGAGCCCAAACAAATGTGAGGAAGAACAGAACAAAATTTCAAAATTTTGAAAATCTGGCCACAACTGTAACGTTATTAAATATTTTATCAAAAATATTACATAGAAAATTCAGTTGTCCTCTGAAGAATTATTGTGCCAAATTTGGAGACAAAATTTAATCTGAATTTAAAGGAAGAAACAAAGGGATCTTAATCCTTCTGTAAATGAAAATATCAGTACAACTTCAACTGTGAAGTCATCATTTCCAATGCCTCTATAATGGCACTTCAAAGCAAATAGTGAATGTTCTGTAGTATATTTCGTAAACGTAATAAATTCTTAATATTGTGAGACTTCAGCTAATACAAACTCTGCCATTAAACCTCTGCTGAGGAATGGTGAGAGATCATCAGTTTTTGTTTGTGAATTATGGGCTGTGTAGATTAGCAAGATCCTATTGTATTGTTTTATGTTTTCTGTGTGCCCAGAGGCTATGGTGATGTGCAGCCCAAAGGTTTGTGTATTCAGACACATAAATAACCAGATGCTGCAGGCTTTCCTTTCCATTCATTACTTTGCAGGACATAGATAGTTTTCTGTTACTATGTAGCCCTTCAAATAGTGAACGAATAAAGGGGCAATTAAGTGTTTTTAAATGATACATTTATTCACATTGCTGCCCACACAATTGACAATGTTGAGAGAAGAAAAGGAGTACTTGTGGCACCTTAGAGACTAACCAATTTATTTGAGCATGAGCTTTCGTGAGCTACAGCTCACTTCATCGGATGCATACCGTGGAAACTGCAGCAGACTTTATATACACACAGAGAATATGAAACAATACCTCCTCCCATCCCACTGTCCTGCTGGTAATAGCTTATCTAAAGTGATCATCAAGTTGGGCCATTTCCAGCTCAAATCCAGGTTTTCTCACCCTCCACCCTCCCACACAAATTCACTCTCCTGCTGGTGATAGCCCATCCAAAGTGACAACTCTCTACACAATGTGCATGATAATCAAGTTGGGCCATTTCCTGCACAAATCCAGGTTCTCTCACCCCCTCCCCCCCCTCCCAAAAACCACACACACAAACTCACTATCCTGCTGGTAATAGCTCATCCAAAGTGACCACTCTCCCTACAATGTGCATGATAATCAAGGTGGGCCATTTCCAGCACAAATCCAGGTTTTCTCACCCCCCCACCCCCATACACACACAAACTCACTCTCCTGCTGGTAATAGCTCATCCAAACTGACCACTCTCCAAGTTTAAATCCAAGTTAAACCAGAACATCTGGGGGGGGGGGTAGGAAAAAACAAGGGGAAATAGGCTACCTTGCATAATGATGGATGGGCTATCACCAGCAGGAGAGTGAATTTGTGTGTGGGGGTGGAGGGTGAGAAAACCTGGATTTGTGCTGGAAATGGCCCAACTTGATGATCACTTTAGATAAGCTATTCCCAGCAGGACAGTGGGGTGGGAGGAGGTATTGTTTCATATTCTCTGTGTGTATATAAAGTCTGCTGCAGTTTCCACGGTACGCATCCGATGAAGTGAGCTGTAGCTCACGAAAGCTCATGCTCAAATAAATTGGTTAGTCTCTAAGGTGCCACAAGTACTCCTTTTCTTTTTGCGAATACAGACTAACACGGCTGTTACTCTGAAACCTGAAATGATGAGAGAGCATACCGAGGAATCTTTAGCTGTTTTTCTGTGTTTTAACAGGTTCTTATAGCTGCCTTTGCAGCTTCAGGGTATGCCTCCACTTACTACAGAGCAGGAAGCAAGCCATTCAATCCAGTGCTCGGTGAGACTTATGAATGTATTAGGGAAGACAAAGGATTCCGATTTTTCTCAGAGCAGGTAAAACTCGTTTCTATGTAAATCTTCATTTCTTTGGACAGCGGAGTGACTTTAATTTCTCTTTATAGTTAAGAGCTTGTATTCCCACTAGAGTAAATAGAGTTTGACGTGAAAGTTATTAAATCCAGAAAAAAATGTAAAAGAAACTAAAATGATTTATGTAGAATATATTCTTTAATGTAGGAGGCTGTAAAAATAAAGTCTACTTCACATTAGACATGCTGAGGCTTTTTGTGTGTTTGTTTTCTTGTAATATACATGACTGTACAGTTTTTAACTTGAGGTAACTGTCGGGTGCACTGATTTTTAAAAATGAAAGACTTCTTTTGTGTTAAACAAGTCCTCACTGTAATTTCTTTTTCCAGGTTAGCCATCATCCACCCATTTCTGCCTGTCACTGTGAATCAAAGAATTTTGTGTTTTGGCAAGGTATATATTTTAATTCAAAAGCCTAAAGATCAAGTTTTTAATCATATAAAAATGTTATGATCTCAAAATTATTATAATTAGGGATGTAGTTCTCTTGAATTTATTTAAGAGATTAGTATAGTTATTATATTAAGTTATGCTGGCTGTTGCTTTAAAGTGTTTCAATTTTAAACTGTAAGGAACGAGCTGATGCAGTATTTTATCATCACTGCCAGAGTGACTTGAATTATGTTTATTTGTTCGGCTGTCTTTATTTAAAGCTTTATACAGAACACACTGTTATCTGTTAAAAGACAAGGGGTACATTAGCCTCTCTGACATAAGGTGGTCCCTCCGGAATAACCCTTTTTCTGTCTTCAAAGCAGGTTAATGTTCTGTTCAAAACAGGCAGTCTGGCATAGATCATCTGGTATGCCATTTAGTGGCATAGATCTCTGAAAGTATAATATTTTGGTCTTTTGTAATTTTCTAATATTTCACTATTATTTAGATATCAGATGGAAAAATAAGTTCTGGGGGAAATCAATGGAAATCCTGCCAATTGGAACACTGAATGTGACTTTTCCAAAGTAAGTTACTGTCTTGTTTCCTTCGGCTGTTTTTTGTTGTTGTTGTTTTGTTTTAAATCTAGGCAGTTACTCTTCCTTCTGAGGGCTGGATGGATTGTGATGGGGGGAGTAGAGATCCCACATGATTAGCAGCTGGCAGGATGTGAGCTCCCTGCTCAGATCTCCCATTGCAGGATGAGGTGATGAAGCATTGTTGGAGGCTGAAGGCTTAGTCAGTCAGGCATTTGGAGGGAAAACCAGGGAACTCTCTAAAAGCATCTCACTGGTAGAGGAAAATAGGTGCATGTGAGGAGGCATAACTCCATACCCAGTCGTTGGAGTGCTGAGCTGCCCGGAGCAAATCCGTTCAACTCTGTCGGCAGCTGGCGCTATGTCTGCAGTAGGGCTCTCAAGGGTGCTAATGCTGGGCTCATCTGAACCAGGATTAACACAACAGGGAAATGTTTCAAAATCTTCTGTAGTGTAGACAGGGCCAAATGGCTTCTTTCAAATGTAGCCCTCAGGGAGGGGAGAGGGGATTTGGTCACAGAGGTCAAGCAGTGTGTGGCCTCCCAAACCCCCAAAGCCTGGGAATCTGCAGATCTTAGATCTTGGGTGCACTCCGCCCTTTGGCAGCACAGCTTCTGTAGGGAATCTTTCTTACATTTTCCTCCATCTTGTCACAAAGTGGAAGCTAATACCAAAAGATCAACGTCGCCTTCTGCATATATCTATTGGCCTGGCTATCTGACAGGTTCAGAGGGAGCATGCCATGTATAGCATCTGCTCTCTGGCTCCATCCTCCCAACCCCCAGGACTGGGGAAGCTCTGACTGCGTGGAGTTGCCAGAGGAATTCTCAGGAAAGGGGACAATATGCCATTGAGTTACTGCTCCCCACTTCCTCTCTATTCTTTCTATTTCAGACCTATTTTACTTTTATTAGTTCCCATTGCATCTGAGAGAAATACATGGTAACCAGGACTCTAGTCCACCACAGCATTGTAGATCATGCTGAACTTTAAATCTAATGCTAATGAAGTCGCTGATCAGGACCAAAGTGTTCAGTACTACAGGGATTGAGCCTTTAATGCAGGACTTTAGTGGTCCACAGAGCCTCTCGTGAATTTCACCCATATAGAATAATTTAGGGTTAATAATGGGGAATAAAAGTATGGAAGCCACACTTTTAATGAGCCAGACTACTGATTCAAATGTTTTTGAGGGATATCTTATTTTGTGTATGTGATTATCTGGCTGGATTTCACTTTTTGTCAGTAATATTGAAATGTAATTTACATTACCAATTATATACTAACATTATTCCCAGGTATGGAGATTACTACGTGTGGAACAAAGTCACCACCTGCATACACAACATCCTTAGTGGAAGGAGATGGATAGAGCATTATGGAGAAATAACTATCAGAAACACAAAAAGCAGTGTTTGTATTTGTAAACTCACATTTGTCAAGGTAATTTATGATTTGTCATGCAACGGTAATATATGACAAAAAGTAAACAGAACTATTTTCTTAGCCGAGACCTGGCTACAGTTTCCTCTGTCTTCTCAGTCGTCTGCTGTTCCCCTAAATTCCTTCTTCCCTGTTCTGTATCGTCACTGCTATCTTATCGGGTAAGAAGCCCAATAACAAAACTTCACCTAAATTGTGATCTGAGATGTCTGCCAGTATTAACATGTCTCTGTTGTTGCTGGACCAGCCCATTTGATGTCAGTGTGTGTATGTGGCCATTTGATGTCAGCATCATTGACAATACATTACTATTTTTTTAATTTTAAAATGCAAATGGCCAAATTCTGTTCTATTAGGCCAGTAAAAACCAGGAGGAACTCTGTCCTTCAGAGCAGTTACTCTGGATTTAGACTGTTCTAATTTGAATTTGATCCTAAGTTTCGTATCTATTTAGAATAATGGTGTTCTGCTTCATTGTATTTATATATCCTGGTGATAGTTCTGTATAAAAACAGTAAGATGGATCTGCTAGAGCTTAATTTTTTTGTAAAAATAATTAAAATAATGAGTTTATTATCACTGGTGTTGCTACATACACTTCAATGTCAAAAGGTCCACCTCAGTTGCTGCAGTGATGCATTGTAGCTTGTCTCAGGTCAGGACTTGGTCAGTGCTTCGGAACCGGACTGTTTAAAGGTAAAAGGGAAGGGAATAGAAATGCCTGAGAAAAGGAGGACATAGGAGAGAATGAGAGAAAGCAAATACAGGGTGCTGTGGGCTGAAAGTAGTCCCCCCCACATTTAGGTAACAGGATCTGGGTAAAGAATTTGCCAGTCTTTAGAGTGGCAGTGACAGCAGCTTAGGCATCTGGGAAGAGAAAAAATATACATCTGATTTTTTAACTTTAAGGAGCGGGTCTGTTCCTACTACAGAATGGTGTAGGAATCTGACTGGTGAAAAGACTATATATTAGCAGTGTGCACAGATAATTAAATGAGCTAGAACCCTGTTACAAACAACCAGACTGCTATTTTCATCAGAAAATACTGCTATGTTCAGTAAACATATATATGTTGATGCATCTAGTATTCCGATTTTCTTTGTTTTAAATTGCAATCATTATGGGGATTGGCAGTAGATTGAGGTGGGACAAAAGATAACTTTGATGCAGAATCTGGAACCACCCATCAGTGGCAGATAAGAAGCATTTGTAATATATATAGATTCTTATGCAGAAACATTCTGTTATGTTATTAGTTAGTCCTGCCTTGAGTGCCAGGAACTGGACTAGATGACCTATTGAGGTCCCTTCTAGTTCTACACTTCTATGATTATGTTGTTTTCCTATTGTGACAAAGCTCTGACCTTGTCTCAGTGGGTCCCGTGCTTCCTGACAGATTATGCTAGCCTCAGAGGCTCACTGTGGCCCTCCACGTAGCCCTTCTCTGTCTAGAGGCAAGGGTCACAGCCTACTGAGCCATTTTCATCATAAGCCAGCAAGGGAGGTGAGGAGAAGCTATCTTCCCTCACATAGTCTCTGTTGTCTCCCATTCTCAGTGATTAGTTGCGGGGGAGAGCCCAGGCCCACCCTCTACTCTGGGCTCCAGCACAGGGACCCTGATAGTAGCATCACTTGGTAGCTGAGATTTTGGAAACAGGACGAGTACAATTCCCTGGGCCATTTCCCCACAGCAGCCCCCACTTCCTCAATATCTACATCACCCTTAACTCACAGCCTCCTTTCTTGTGCCTGATAGGGTTTGTACTGCTCCGTTTCTCCAGCAGCGTGACTTCCTGCTACAGCTCCTGACCACCCCCACCCCCACCACACACACACACCTGACTAACTGGGAGGCTTTTAGCTAGTTTCAGCCAGGTGTCCTAATCAACTAAGCTGTCTCCACTGCTTTCTGGAAGGATCTTAATTGGCCCCAGGTGTCTTGATTAACCTGGAGCAACTGCCATTTGGTTACCATGGTAACAGGGATTTGTTTAGCCTGGGGCTAACACACCTGTTTCTCACTACACACCTGTTTCTCACAGATTCCTATAGCCTTCTGGCCTTACCCTGTCACACTATCTATAAAATATTGTGAACCAAACATTTTTCATTGTAATCCACTTGTTTAAAAGTATGTTGAGATATACAAGGAAACTTTTCCCTAGTTAGTTTTAGAGATCAACACAAAAGCTCAGCATATTATGTTGTTCCAGAATGTTCCAGGCTGCCATTTTCTGTTTTGTGTTTTAATGTAAATGATATTTAATTGGACTAAATTCTAATTCCTGACGTGCCAACAATGTGCCGGGTACTGGAAAAAAGATACCTAATGATGGAGTCACAGCCCATTAAGACTTTATAATCTAAACAGGGTAGACGTCTGCTAGGCAAGCTAATTCTGTATAGATTTGCTGAGATAATTTTTGTAGCAGAATTGCAAAGATGTCATATCCTTATGCATGTCTTCAATTTCAAGAAATTAATAGCCTCTAATTTTCCTCTGTTGAGGATCTGGCCGCAGTTGACTTTTACGTGTCACAATTTTTAGAAGAAGTATGCAGTGGGATAGTGTGATATACAGTGTGACAAGGAAATCAACTTTGTTCACTTTTTTCACTTTGGTACATTTTCAGGTGAATTATTGGAATTCAAATGTAAATGAAGTCCAAGGGATTGTCATGGACCAAGAAGGAAAGGTGGTGCATCGCCTCTTTGGAAAGTGGCATGAAGGGCTGTACTGTGGGGTTGCACCTTCAGCAAAATGTATATGGAGACCAGGTAAGAAAATTCTGGTCAACTGAAATCCTTCAGGTGGCTTTAGTCTCGTGAAAAGCTGCTTTTAGCCTCCCTTTTTAAATACAAACGGAGAAACAGAATATACAGCTAGATAAATAATGAGGAATTGGCAGAGCAGCTATCGGTATCTTTTATTATAAATGTAAAAGTATCTAAAAAGTTTGTGTGCTCCATCTCATGAGTCATTTTTTAGATTTTACTCCAAATCTGAGGCTAAAATTTGGTCACGGGTATTTATCATGTTGGAAACATAATCTGAGGAAATAATTTGATTTTGGAGAAAGGAAAATGTAAATGTTAGCCTTACCCTGATCTGCACAGCTGTGAGAGGAGGATATCTTCATTGGATTAAACGAAATTACATTGGTGTAAAACCAGTATAAGTGAAAGGAGAAACAGGTTCATGTCAATCCCTTATTGCCCTAATGGTCTGGTTTTCAAAGATAGTGCGCACTTGCGGTTCCCATTGACTTAAGTTTCTTAAAAATTGCTTACTTGCTTAAAGAGACAATGAGGGTTCAAACCACCATTACCATGCACCCCCTTACTCTAGAGCAAAGTGGGTGTGTAGCTGTGCCTTTGTGGGTCACAACTGAGAATAGCAAATTCAGGACAAACTGCTGAGAAATAGGGCAGATACACCCCAAAACTGGTGGTTATTTTCCCTTAAGATATACCAGACCAGCAACAAAAGTAAACTTTTGTTTCACCACACTGGCTAACAAGAAATCAGATTACAGCTGTTTCCTTAGGCATTCCAGCCCTTGTATCATCACCAAAAACACTAGACTTAATGATGAGTGGTTCCTTACAACCAGTTTCATCAAATGAAAGGTTCTTCTGATCCCGAAGGACCAGCCACACACCCTGGTCAATATATAACTCATATCCTACCCAATAATCATGCTATTGCCTATCCTTTAATATCTAAAATCTAAAGGTTTGTTTATAAAAAAAAAAGAAAGGTGAGAGTTAAAATTGGTTAAAGGAATCAAATGCTATACAATAATTGCAAAGTTCTTGGTTTGGGCTTGTCGCAGTGATGAAATAAACTGCTGGCTTAAGTCAAGTCTCTGGTTGCTTCCAAATCCTTGTTTAGAATGCTCCCGTTAATATAAGTCCAGAGATTTGAGCAGGAAAGTGGCTGGAGCAGGAAAGAGGCCAAATGGAGATGTTTCCAGGGCCTTTTATAGCTTCTGACATGTGGAGGGAAATCCATTGTTTCAAACAAAGCTCTTAGCACACCTAGTGGAAAATTACAGGTAAAAGATGGAGTTTGGAGTCACCTGGGCAAGTCACATGTCCCTGCATAATTTCGCTTAGTCATAGCAGGAAAGTCCATTAAGTGCAGATAGGTGTCTCCCATGGTCCATTGTGAGTTAAGTGTTCCTTGATGAGCCACTTAATTTGAATAGTCCCTTCAAGATGTGCAGGCTAAATACCTTGTGGCAGTTATCCCAGGAGCAAACATTTGAAATCCAGTTATAGAGCCAATACTCATAACTTGAAATACAAAAATGATACATGAATAAAGATAGCATAATCATATTCAGTGAATCATATCCTTTCCATAGACATCTTACATGCCACATTTTGTACAAGATTTGTAGTAATTATATAACAGTGATGGCAGCAATGATCTACATGGTCATATTTTATCAGATAACATCACAGAGTGTAAATAGTCCCTATTCTAATTTGATGGCATTTTACACCCATTTTGCACTGGTGGAGAGGAGCCGTAGGGCAATGGTGAATCACACACTATGAACCTGTTTAGGTACCAACATTTGGAGGGAGACCCAGTAAATTTGCTTTTGTGGAGACTGATTTATTTTTTAACTTGAAAGAAGAAATATTTCAGATATTTCCCAAAAGCAAAGAAAGATTTTAAAAGTCTTGATCTGTTATGTAAATAACTCTACTGTGTAATAAGTTACCATTCATATTAAATGAAAGACGTTCTACCTAGAAAATAATATTTGATACATTTTAAAATTATATCAAATAAAGGAATTAGAATGTATAAATATTTTATTGTCTATTATAGCTTCATAAATTCATTGGGCTCTGTGTATGTGTTTATAAAAATAGTAAAATAAGCATTTTTCTTTCTTAAATATGTTTATACAGGCTCCATGCCAACCCACTATGAACGTTATTATGGCTTTACAAGGTTCGCTATTGAACTCAATGAGTTAGATCCTGTATTGAAAGATATTCTTCCAACAACAGATGCACGATTCAGGCCAGATCAGAGGCAAGAAAGCTCATTTATATGTTTAATATTTATGATTGTTTTATGGCAGAGTTTGAACCCCAGCATTGAATTTTTCCCAGATCTGCACTATAATATGTGCTATGCCTTTGATTTTGCTAGAAAAGAAAATGTTAAATGTTACAGTAAAAGTCTTGGCTTATCCAGCTCAGGAAAGGGAAGCATACAGAGATCCTGGTGCTATGGGGATTCTTCTGGCAGAGGAAGAATTCCAGAAAGTTCCAGCAAATACATGCTCTGGCGTGTCCTTTCCTACTCCCATGAATAGAAGCAATGTTTGCCCATTGGTAGTACTTGCTGTTGGCAGTATCATATGATAGCTGGAGAGATGCACATGCCTCACTATAGGTCATGCATGTGTAGCTGGTGAGCCAGCATATCAGCGATTCTTGTTTCTTATTATTCTCTTGCATGCTAGGGAAGGATCCTATCCTGTTGTTTGTGCAGAGAGTAGGAGGCTTGCTCTGAGGAGCTGAAAATGTAAACAAGACTAAGAAATTATATTTCAGATTCCGAAGTATAAATTAAATAATTTTACTTTTTGAATGGCCTTAAAGCTGGTGCATAGAACTCATTAGCTCTTTTCAAGGACAAATAGCTTTTCTAGGCTTCTGGCCTTGTTTTCTGGGATGAATGTTTTTCTGGCAATGTTGTTACACAATGTGCTTTTACAGAAGATGAGATTGTATATTTACTAAAAGATCCATTGTTATCTGTATAGACTTTTGGAAGAAGGAAATGTAGAAGCAGCAGCCACAGAAAAGCAAAGAATAGAGGAACTCCAGAGAAGTCGAAGGCGGAACATGGAGGAGAACAACATTGAATACAAACCAAAATTTTTTAAGTGAGTAAAGTGATTTCAGTAATAAGTCTATAATTTGTTTTCTGTGCAGCCACCAACATAAGAGGTCAATGCAGAGGGCATCTGCCTCTTAAATAGGCAGGCCCAGGGTAGTGTAATAAAGAAGTGAAAAGATGGAAACAATCCAATTCCAAGAAATATTTTCGGATCTCTGACCCGTATCTGAAGCAATTTTAACATATTTTTAAATTAATTTAATACTGGTTAACCAAACTAGGAAGCTGACGTTCCCAGTTAGTCCACAAGAGAAGTAAGACGTGGGCAATAGCCTTAAAAATTTCTTCAGATCACCCTGCCAATGTGCCTCAAACTTAATAGTGGAGAAGGAAATACCAAAGGAAATGTATCAACTCATTTTTGTCCTAAATTTAGCTGTGTAATTTCAAAAAAGAAAGTGGTGGTGGAAAGAAGGTTTAAAACAACTTGAACAGAATTTTTAAGGTCGTTTTTCAAATTGTAATTACTCTGGTTTTTGTTTTGTTTTTGCGGGGAGAGGTAGTGTGGTTTTTTTTTGTTTGTTTGTTTTAATTAAAACATTCCCTTAACTGGTGAAAATGATTGGCATAATTTTATTGTAGAAAATGAGTGAAATGCAGAAAGGAAACAAACAGCACAAATGGTGGAAGTAAATCAGGCTCCCAACTTGCAATTTCATCTACATGGTTGGACACATACAGACACACAGAGTCCATTGAAGTCAATAGGGCTTCACATGGGTGCAGGGTTCTATGAATCAGATGGTAGAATTGGATCCTTAGATATTCTAAAATGCCTTCACCTTTAACACAGGTTATGAAATTGTTTATTTTTAAATCTCTGATGTTTATGCTTTATCCTTTTAAAATATTAAATCAAACCTTTATTAAGACAATTTTCATCTGGGTTTGTTTTGTCTTTTTTTGCTTTTGCAGAAAAGTTATCGATGCTAATCAAAGAGAGAGCTGGGTTTCTAATGACACCTATTGGGAACTGCGAAAGGATCCTGGCTTTAGTAAAGTAGAAACCCCCATACTCTGGTAAACTGAGAATGTAGATCTAGTAAACATATCACTCTCTGAAGAAAAAATTAATAACTATGCACAATATGTTTCTTATAGCTAAATGTGGTTTGTGGGTCTACAGAAAACCTACCATTTGCTTTTATATTCATCTTTATAATGGACTTTCGAAAGTGCATTAGACCAGGTCCCTGACCACTTTTGGATCCTTTTTATTTTGCAGCAGCCATTTAAAAATAACCTTTAAAGTTTCATGTATTTAAAATGCAAAACAAAGGAAGCAGATACATTATCCAAAGTTGTTCAGAAGAGGTTGTAATACACAAAATTGCAACTGGTGCTTAAAACAGACATTGAGAGTAACAACAAACAAACAAAATGCAAGAAAAAAAAATTTTGTTTTAACTTATTTTGTTAAAAACTCTTGTGTTACAACAGTCTATCATTTCCAGCTTGAGGCTAGTCCTTTAGTGGGATGTGCTTGGACTGGCCTTGTCAAAAAGACATAATGCTTTTCTGGAAGCTGTTCCCATTCATATGCCATTGTTCATGCCTTAAACAAAACATGAAGATATCCAATAAGTCATTTTAAAATATGTATTCTTAGGCTTGTGTGAGCAGCAGATTTTATTCATATTCTAAATATTGGCGATCATGTATTATTAAAAATAAAATCCACCTAAACTGATGAGAAGAGAAAGTGACCTGCTGTACATGCTTTAGCTTTGCGAAGCTGGTTATGTAATCAGACTGAAACAGGAAAACTAGCTAACTTTGTGACAGTTTTGGTAAATGCATCTGGGTTGCTAGTCAGAAAATTCATATCCAACATGCGTAATGCTGTGATATATTTATCATATGTGCCACTGATTTGACATGGCCTCACACTTTCTCACATTTCCCCATAACTGTTTATACAATTAGAATTCACTGTAGCTTTGCAACAGTGTTAGAAACACAGAAGGATTTAATAGGAGGTTTTCTGGTTTCTCTCCAGGCGCTGGATAGCACTATAAACATAATGGGCACTTTCTATCATGCACACTATACTTTACTGGTCCGTTTGTCTGTGTCCGCTCCCAACTTGAATTTCTTAGCTGAATTTGTTTGGGGGATGGGTAGAGGCACTCATGCATGCTGGGTTAATGGCTTTTTGTGTTGTCAAAATAGCTTTTATGCAAAATTAATTTTTACAGTTTTTCATAAGGTGATTCTATAGTTTTTGATTGAGAAACAGGACTCTTAAATGTTTTCATGCCACAGTTCAATGTCTATGGAAAGGAGGCTGGGCACTTCCTATCTGAAAAAATGACTGAAATGCATAACCACAGAGGGCAAATATTATTAAAGAAAGTTTTATTAGATAAAAAATTTTATTCCATACTATGGGATCTAGTCTTCTATTAATGCATCTGGTGTTTAAGTAAATTACATTTACCTGTAGACATCTTCTGAATGTCCTGATGACACTTCTATGTGTACACATGTCTCACATCTTTTCGCATATACATGGTATATTTACTTTTTCTGCAGCTCAGCATTTCCCACAATGCTGCACATCTGGGCTTCTCTTCTCTCTCTGCAGCTTCGTGGAGGCAGATCAGTGTTTTGGTGCCTCATGCTCTGGACAGGATCCCTCTGCTCCTTCTTACCACCGGGTTCTCTGCCTCCATGGCAGCAGATGGTGTTGGTTTCTCTTGCGCTCACCCTTACCTTTCAATTTGAGTTGTTTCTGCCCAGTTTTGGGGCAGTGGGGAGCAGTGTTCTCCTCTTCCCCTTTCCTCCTCCTTCCTGGGTCAGTTACACCTTCAGTAGTTTAACCCTCGCTGAGCATCCACTGCAGTGTTTCCCTGTTGGCTCTTCTGCCGCTATGTAAGCATGGCAGAGCAGCCAAGAAAACACAGGGGTAAAGCCAAGCAGTGCTCTGTTTGTGAGGCAGCCTTCCCAGGCTCGGCAGACAGTGAGTTGTGTTCAGCCTGCACCCAGCCAACCAACCCTAATTCCATTAGGGCCGAGGGCTGCTAATCGAAAAGGTAGGTGGGGTATTCTTCCCACCAAGGCAACTGTGGCTTCAACTGGGGAAAAATGTACCAGAACTCCCAGTGCAGAGCAGGGAGAAGCTCTAAAAGCAAGGAGGACCCTGATCACTTGAGTCAGGGATAAGTAACAGAAGACCCTTGCAGAACAAAGAGGAGAGGCTTGCGGGGCCACCAGTCCCTCCATCCAAATCTTAAAGTGGATCCTGAGCACCCTGGGGAAAGAAGCAGGGCCTTTCCTCCCAAGCTAACCAGGAAGGGTTGGACAAGAATTCCCGCCTTCCCCTGGGAAATGGGACCCAGTGAGGGAGGATTATGAGGAAGACCTCTTCAGAGGGCTCCAGACCCTGAGGAAGGTAAGCCACAAAAGGCCACACCAAAGCTGAAGCAGAGCTTCAGCACTCCCACAGCACTCTAAAAATGTTAAAAAGGCAAAAAAAGGGAAAGAGAAAGGACAAAAAACCAGTCGATATGAGTCCTTTGACTCCTCTTCTGTTCCCTCGCCCCTTCCCAAACAGTATGGGCAACAGTTTTTTCGCTTGAGAAATGTCAAGCTATATGTAACAAGATTCAAATCCAGCCTGTTCAGCTCACCTCAGATGACTTTGGGGTATGGATGAGGGTCAAACCCAGAGAAGAAAGAGGTGATGGAGCTTGGGAAGCAGCTGGAAGAGGTGTAAGAGGTAGTATCAGCATAAGCATAACCAGCAAATTACAACCTTTCCATAGACACCTTACTTTACCTCCTTTGTACAAGGTTTGGTGCATCTATAGGGGACCAACAATGGTTGCAACAATGATCTATACGGTCACAGTTCATGTCAATAACATCACAAGCAGGTTATGGTGGATAACCGCTTTCTCTGGGTGAGGATATGTCACACAGGGGTGGAGCATGCTCTGTCTATCTCCAAGCTCCGTCCAAAAACCAAGCTGTGGGGTGAAGATGGCCAGGTTTGGGATGTCAGAGTTGGCCCCAGTCCTGTGTGAGGAGATCAGGTAGTGTGTGGAGGTGAGGTGACATTCGGGTGGAGAGGTTCAGGAGGTCCATGAACCAAAACTGGCGGGGCCAAAACATGGCTCGATCCCGGCGAATCTTGCGTAGGATTTGCGGGAGGGGGATATGGGAAAGGCGGAGTGGAGAGAGTCCATCCAGGGAGGAAAAGGGCATCGCCCTGCGAGTCCTCCTGCACAGCTCCCCTGGAACAGTAAAGTGGAAGTTTGTGGTTCTCACGAGTGGCGTAGAAATCCCATCACAGTGTGCCCCACTTGTGGAAAAGGTACCAGAGGGTGTTGTCGTGCAGTTCCCACTCGTGATTCAGGTAGAGCATCCTACTGAGCACATTGGTGGGTGCCAGGGAGATACATAGCCTGGACTGTGACCTGATGTTTGATGCTCTAGTTCAAGAGATGGATGGACAGAGGGAGGGAGTTCTTGCCCCGCCCTGTTTGTTGATGTAGACCACCACTGCAGTGTTGTCAGAGAGCAATTGGATGTGTTTGGCCTGTATGTGGGGAAGAAATGTCTGGCAGGTGAGATAGACTGAACGCAGCTCTATGAGGTTTAAGTGCATCCTGGCTTCTCAAGGCATCCAGATGCTGTGCGTGGTGTGGCTGCCTAGAAAGCACCCCCACCCGTGAGGGAGGTATCTGTTGTGAGCCTGGTTTGTGTGTGGGTGGCTTGAAGGGAGTACTGACCAGCACGTGAGTGGAGTTGGTCCACCAGATGAAGGACAGCAGTGCCAGCTGGGGAATCAGGATCTTGCTGTCCAGGTGGTCACATTGTGGTCTGTTGACAGAGAGGAGCCAAGCTGCAGGCAACGCATGTGAAGACGGGCATGTGGCATAACTGAGGTGCACACTGTCAGATGTCCAAGAAGGGGGAAGCAGCAGCAGATAGTGATGCGGGGGTTGCAGCGCAGTCCTGCAATTTGATTCATGATGGTGGCGAAGTAGTCAGCCAGAAGGAAGGCCCATGCTGCGATGAAGTCAAGCCAAGCCCCAGTAAAGTCTATCGTCTAGGTAGGGATGAGGACTGACTTCTCCTTGTTGAAGCAGACCCTGAGAGATGCATGGAGGGTAGAGGATGGCGGAGAGTAGGCGGGGGTGGGAAAGTGCAACAAGGAGCCATTCTTCCAGGTAAGGGAAACCAGAGTAGCTGAGACTGCACATCTGTGTTGCTACAACAGCGAAGACTTATATGTGTGGAGCCATCGCTGTGCCAAAGGGCAGGACTTGGAATTGGCAGTGGCTGTGCCCCAGTGTGAAGAGGAAGAACTTGCAATGGGGCTGGGTGAATATCGATGTGGAAATAGGTGTCCTTCATGTTGAGAGCCAGACCACCAAGGAGTTAGGGGTGGGCGAGTAAAGAGAAACTCCACGCCTTTGGCGGGGACAAAGTACCATCTCTCTGCTCTCTTCGGGTCAGGGGCTCAGGAGGCAGAGGTCTGTCATATCATCTGAGCTGGTTGCAGGATAGCCTCGTTAATGGGGAGAACCATCCATGAGGATACCTGGGGTTGGAGGATGTCCAGCCATTGGTGCTGTGTAATAGTTCCTGATATTGGTGGCAGTCGTCTGGTGGGGACAGAGAGGTCGGAATGAGTGCCTCATCTGGGAAGGAACAGGCCACTGTGAGAACTGGCAGTCCCGGTTCCATCTCTCCTTCCTCCTTCCCATACACAGAGGGCACACTGGGGACAGCTGGTACGAAGCTACAGACAGGGCAGGACATGCTTGGTAAGGATCTTAAGGTGACCAGTAGTAAGGGTCTCCGAGCATGGGTGGTCTGCACCAGGATCATAAGGGGGCAAGTGAGGAGGTCTGTGCCATAACTCTGAATTCTGTTGTGGGGCCGGCGAGAATGAAGCCCTCGAACTTGGGGGACAGTTCCAGCAATGGCGGTGCCATTGGTACCAGAGGGTCGAGGTGGGGAAAAGTGATGCACCACTCCAGCAGCAGCAATAATGGTTCATCTGCCAGGAAGGACAGAGATGTTCAGTGGTCCAGGAAGCAGAGGAGAACCAGGGTACAGGAGCAGCAGTTCTTCAGTAGACATCAGCGGGTTAAGGCGGCTAGAAGTACGAGGAGTTGCATGGGATGACCCCGAGGGTCCAGGCGGCATTGGCAGTACAGGCAGTAGGCTTGCAGGTGCCAGTGCAGTGATCGGAGCTGGCACTTGTACTGTTGGCTTCCACAGGCGCTTGTCCTTACCCTTGAGCCGGGGGAGCTTGGAGCTGGAGCAGCCAGGTCGACATGTGACTTCTCACCTGACTTTTCACTGCTTGGAGAGGCAATGCCGCATTTTTGGACAGTCCTGGACAGGGATCTGCCCTTATGTCCGTGGCCCTGTTTCTTCTGCTCATGGCAGGCTTGTTCGGCTTTCGCGGTGCCATTGGGATCTGTGCCTGAGAGATGCTCAGTAGCGCGCTGACCATCTCTGACAGCTGGTGCATCAGCAGTTTCACCGGTCTCAGATGGGAATGCACCCATGGGCACATGGCCTCTTCCATGAGGAACTCCCGAAGTCAAAGTTCTCAGGACTCCTGCGTCCGTGGCAGGAAGGATTTACAGATTGCACATTGGGTGGCGATGTGGGCCATCCTGAGCATTACAGCCCTGGTGAAAATGGGTGCAGGCAGGAGGCACAGTTCTGGAAGCCTGGATTCCAGGGCATTGTCCCGTTTGGGGTTCCCCCCGCCTCTGAGGGCGAAGAAAGAAAACTACACCAACTACCTGTGAACTGGAAGCTACAGTCGGAGGTGGATTAAGATTTATTGGGGCCCTGGGCACAAAGAACATTTGGGTCTTCCACATCCCATTAAAAACACAAATGTATCAAAATGCATTAATACAAAGACTCCATTCAGTGTTTACACACTGCATTAATAATAAAGCAAATCATATCCCAGTTCAGTATGCCTAAATTAACTGCTCAATTTTTCTACATAGAAAATGAATATGGTTTTGGAAATATGGTTTGGCTTAGATGCATGCAATATATGTAAAATAACTCGAAATGAAATAATGTTAAAACTTTAGTGCTCTTGTAGACTCTTATTTAAGAACTATTAACACCTGTGAATATCCTCCCTGTTATCTGAGTAGCAATGAAACATTAAAACATTTTTTTTAACATCGCTCACTGTGGTAAACTACAAGAAAAACATACAGGCCAAGCCAATAGTCTCTAATACAAGTATAATGTCACCAAAGTCTATTTGTCAAACCAGTTCTGACTCAATTGTCATTAGAGATAATGCATTCCGATGCTTTTACTGCATTGTTGATCTCAGTTCATTTTTTATCCTTGCCATCTTCGAAAACGTACATTCTCCTTCACAATTTGTAACTGGTAGGGTCAGGAAAATTCTGAGAGCAACATTCACATTAGGGAATATCGATTGAAGGTCGCTTTGCCTGAAAACTTTCATTTGTACAAAGAATTTGAACTGTATGAGTTCATTGGGAAAATTTTTGTTCCAAGTCACTGGGGTAAACTGCAGCAAGTTCAGTGGTGCACTTGTGAATGTCAGAAATGTCCAGCAAGTTGTTTTCAAATAGTACTCCAAAGCGGTCATTCAACAACCTATATGCATCCAGCTGGCAATGAAGACAAGCTTAATAACTGGTCGATTACAACCGAAAAAGTCTCAGTGTGAAACTTTTATATTCCCTCAAATAAAACCTCAGGTTGTCCCGAGTCATCTGCTGTTTTGGTTTTTGAGAGTTGGATCACTTTGATATTTCTGTGAAAGAGTCTTGCATGTGTTTTTAGCAGCATTTTCAAAGTTCTCAAATTCTTCTCATAGAGAAGCCACAAATGATTCTAGTGATTGCAGTAACTGAACTACTGCATTCAGGTTGATGTCACTTTTCTGTAACTGCAAGCTGGTCATTTTAAACCCTTTTAAGAACAGTGTCCCAAAGTTATTCCATTGTGGCAATGGAACGTGAGTCCATGCTCACTTAAGAACTTAATAACTGCTACAACATGCTTAAGGACATCTCTCCAGTACTGACATTCTGCCTGAAACTGCTGAGCTAGGCCCACACCAACTGTACCTGTTGCCTTTGCGTGCCGTATCCATGCCAGCATACAATTTCAGTGGGCCAAGCTTTTCTCGTGTTCAGAAAAACATGCAGGGTGTTCCCGATCACTCAATTGTTCAATAAAGGCATATGTTTTGGTTGAAAGAAGTTTGCAGGCAAAGCAGTAAACATTTCCAGTGAGTAAATAAGCAGTCTCACATAACAGATTCACTGTTGTGCAGCTGACAAGAGAATAGGTCTTCAGACAGCCAACACTTCTTCTGTCCAGTCACCCGAGCAGAAGCAGAGAAATTTTTAACGTTTTTGTTTTGACAAGAAGCAGATGAACCCATAGCAATCCAAAAAACTCCTGAAATTTTCATCAATGTTATTCCACAAGGCACAATCACTGCTAAATTCATCTGATTGCATTGCATTTGTCTCACCTGCATAACTCAGTCCTGGCTTGCCTGCCTCTGGCAGGTCCTGATCTATAGTTTCCTCCTCTTGAAGGCCAAGGCCACCACTGCCAGCAATAGTGGCTGTCAAACCAACCTTGTCATCTTTATCCACTGTTTCTCCTTTCTCTCTCTCTCCTTGAAGTATTGATTTATTATCAGTATCTTTTGTAGCAAAGCAACTTCTTTAACCTCCTTTGCTTGTTTCAGCTTTCTCTTAACACTCCTTCTTAAGTGACACCAAGCCGTACTTGTTTGGGTTTCCTAAACAAATACAGGGGCGGTAAGATTCTTTTTTACTGTCTGTCAATTCTAACGGAAACTGTTGGCATCTGACCAATCATGTGGCAGGTCATTTGCATATTGCAACAGGAGTGTCTCAAAGTTTGTTGAGAAGTGACTGAAAAAGAATCATACATACTACATATTTAAAAGCAAAAACCCTGGAAAAATATTTTAGCTTATGTACTTAAAATTCAAAAACAGCTAAAAATAAACACAAGATTTTTGTAGGGGCCCCCAAATTGGCTGGGGCCCCTGGGCTTGAGCCCCGTGTGCCTGTGTGTTAATCCACCACTGAGTACAACTAGATAACACTATGAACAACTGTATACAAATATCTACACGTAGCAAACAGACAAGAAATCACACTCTCACAAAGCTGAGGGTGCGAATGGACAGGGGTTCTGACTCTAGCCATGCGGCAATAAGAGGGAAGTGGAATGGTGTCGACCCTGCATGGCCTGTTGTAGCCTCAGCTGCAAATATGAGGTGGACGTACAATGCATGTGCCGGTCAATGGACGCTGCTACAGAATCTTTTGGCTCCAGTGCATGGCTCACATGTGCACACACATTTGGAATCCATATAGGGACCAGCACTTGAAGAAGAAGGTATATTACCTTGTTTTTTCCTCAATTCATGCTTCTGCTTGACTGAAGAAACGTATGCCATAGTAACTAGCTAGAACTCCACTTACCCCCATGCTAGCAGCAGTAAAATATTGATGCATAAAGAATATGAAGTTTAAATTATGAAGAATTTCCAGTAAGAAACGCTGCTGATGAAGCCTTGATAAAAGAGTTTACATTAGGGATTGAAGGACTAGTTCCAAAGAAAATATTGAACCATCCAGAAATACTGCCTTCCTCTCTCTTCTGTCTTAGCTATGCATGATTTTTTTTCTCACCTACCCATCTTTCTTTCCCCTTATCTCACTATTATCCTATTCTGTACTTCAGGCCATATGTCTGCCTGAATAAATTGTTCCCCTTCCCACACACCTATTCTGCTAGCCCCACTACCTCCTCTCCATCCTTAAAATGCTCACCTAGTTTTCATGCTACTAGTAGTGCCTTCAGAGTTCTGTGATACTGTGATCTTGGGGCCCATAGTATTTGCCTAAAGTGCTTCAGAATACAATCCATGCCAAAGAAAAGCAGTGTAGAGTATAGGATCACATTAGCAGCTGACAGCAAGATTTACATCAAGGGCAAAGATAACGGGGAATTCTAAAATGGTAGAGGAAAGAGAAGCTGGTTAAGGGGAAATTGAGAATGAACGGGTCATAGAGACAATGAGAATAAGCCCTATAGGAATGTAATAGGGTTTAATGTGGTCCAGTTTGTAAAGAATACATTAAAGGTATAAGTAGGATGTTGGGTCTGGCCTGAGACTTTTTACGGCAGCTGGAGATGAGCAGAAATCTCAGTACATTCAGCTTTTCTCAAAAAGTTCAGATAAACATACAGATATTATAGTGCTCATCCAAACCTTTCCGAATCTGAGAATCTGTTGAGGTCTTTGGGTCCCTGAGAAGGCTGTGATTTCTCCTTATTGTAAACACTAGAAATGTAAAGGAGAGTCTCAGCTTTCATTTTAAAAAGTCTGTTTCAAATGAAACTATAAAACAGGGTAAACTGATCACTAAGGTTGAAAGGATCAAACAACTAGGTTCCACTTCTGCAGCAGAAGACTAAGGGTACCAAACAAAGCACAAACACACACATACACACTTTTTAAGTCATGTAAAATGCATCCATTATATCTGAGGCGTATCTCAAAGAACCACCCGGCTCACCCTATCCATAATCCAGAAACTAGCATTGTGCACAGTGGGGTGACAGTGATAGATAGGAATTCATTGTGTTGTGGTTGGAGAGGCTTAGCAAAATAAAAATTTGCAGGTGTAATCAAAAAATGCTCAGGCTGTCTCTGTCTCAGGGTTTGCTCATCACTAATTAGAATGTCAATGAGAATTTCAAAAGAGCCTTAAAGAGAGAAAATATAACTTTACCATGTAGAAAGTAAAAGCAACTGGGGAAACTTGGATTCTGATCCTCGGAGGTGCTGAGCACCTGCAATGCCCATTGGCTTCAGTGGGAGTTGAAGGCACTCAACACCACTCAGGATGGGGCTCTTTCATGTATACATCAATGTAATAGTTCCTCTTTTAGCATTTTGTTTTCCTGTGAGTGCTTGAGATATAAGCTATTTGTCTAGGAGGTTTTGACGAAGAATATTTTTTTTTATCTTGTAGTCATTCACATTATTTTTACTTTAAAAGAAAGAAGCATGGACTAATGGAGAACTGTTCATTGTTGCAAGATTGCATATTCCATCTGACCGAATGGGTAGGCAGCAGGTCTGCAGAAAAGGACCTAGGGGTTACAGTGGACAAGAAGCTGGATATGAGTCAACAGTGTGCCCTTATTGCCAAGAAGGCCAATGGCATTTTGGGATGTATAAGTAGGGGCATTGCCAGCAGATCGAGGGACGTGATCGTTCCCCTCTATTCGACATTGGTGAGGCCTCATCTGGAGTACTGTGTCCAGTTTTGGGCCCCACACTACAAGAAGGATGTGGAAAAATTGGAAAACGTCCAGCGGAGGGCAACAAAAATGATTAGGGGACTGGAACACATGACTTACGAGGAGTGGCTGAGGGAACTGGGATTGTTTAGTCTGCGGAAGAGAAGAATGAGGGGGGATTTGATAGCTGCTTTCAACTACCTGAAAGGGGGTTCCAAAGAGGATGGATCTAGACTGTTCTCAGTGGTAGCAGATGACAGAACAAGGAGTAATGGTCTCAAGTTGCAGTGGGGGATGTTTAGGCTTGACAAAGCCCTGGCTGGGATGATTTAGTTGGGGATTGGTCCTGCTTTGAGTAGGGGGTTGGCTAGATGACCTCCTCAGGTCCCTTCCAACCCTGATATTCTATGATTCTCTGATCTCTTTATATAACCTCTATTTAATCTCATTGTGCTAACATAATCCCATTCATCTCAGTAGCATTACACCATGGATGAATTTGGCCCATAATATCCAAAATAGTAATGAACCATTCTTTGCGACTTTACTTAAATACTGTCTTATTAATCACATGGGCATATAATGCCCCCAGTCTGTGTATGCAGTTCCCACTGACATCAGTCTGAGTTGAGCGTGTATAACTGATACCATGATTAGCAGGAACAGAAGCTTTGTGTGTTCAGTACCTTGTGACAATCAGATTTTAGTTTAAGTGCATAACTTCAGACACCAAGTTTGGAAAAAGTCTCAATTTTTCATTAATGCCATTCTTCATGAGGCAAAGTTACATTTTATGAACCCTACAGGTGCTATCACTGACCTAATTTTGTTTAATTATAAGCACTATATCATTCATCAAAGGGAAAAATCATTTAAAAAAAAATAGCATGAAGCCCGTGTATGGCTTACTAAAATCTCTCGTATTCACATTAATGATAGGGACACTCATTGCAAATTACCGAATGTTAGGAATGAGTAAGGAGATGAACACGCAATAAAAAAAGCCCCAAAGAATAATGCATCACAGAATATTCTTTTTTTAGTTTGACAGTTGTCATTGATCAGAATTCTTAATGTACTATAGAATAGTTTGTTAAAATAAGGAATTCTTAATAATACAAGACGTCTCTACAGAATCTGCTATTAAATCTTTGCTGAAGAGTGAGAATAGCACACTGTATTTTGTGTGACTACTAAAGTGTATAGACTAGCAGAGGGCAGATTTGTGAGGTACTACTAAAACATTTTAAAATAATTTATAGCAGCCCTTTTTTTAGGAATGTACACCACAAATGTAAAGAACTTCCTTCCTGCAATCTGTTCTCTGGCACAACTCTCCTTTGATTTAGTTCATGTTGTCTGAAAAAGGACTGTAAGGTCAGTCCACAAAACAGGCTTGCCTCATTATGTGGTCAGGACCCCAGTCCAAGGAATATACATGAGTAACTTCAGGGCTTGTATATACTGTGCCGTAGTGCAGTCTACAGGGATATGAACTGCAGCATGCACCAAAATGTTGCACTCCAACTGCCTGATGTGGATGCTACTGGTGTGAACTAAAAGGTAGCTAGTTTGTATTTATGTAGTTCTCTTCAACAGGACTATGTTAGTGTGAACTAGGTGCCATTTAGTTTGCCCCAGCAGCATCCACATTGGGCAGCTAGAGCACAACATTCTGATGCGCGTGGGAGTTCATGGCCTGGTAGTCCATACTGCAGTGCAGCGTAGAGATCACCTTACCTATGTGAGCAGTACTATTGACTCTGAAGACTATTACTACGTGAATACAATATTGTCCATGTGCATGTGTGTTTGTAGGCTCAGACCCTTAGTCCTTTAGGCTGGTATGAAAAGAAAAAGTCCATAAGGTGAAATCCAGGTTTCATTGAAGTCAACAGCAAAGTTATCGTTGACTTCACTGGGGCCAGGATTTCACCCTCAAGTCTCTATTTGTGCCAGATCTGTCTGACTCTAAAATGCATCCTTCTATCCAGGAATTATGGGTATTAGGTAGCTAGCAGAAATAGCAGAATGAGAAACAAGTTTCTTTACAAAACAGGATATGTTCAAAACCATTTCCATCATAACCCAATATTAATGAATTAAAGATAGCAGACAAATCCTACCTGCTTGACTTTGTTATGAAGCACGTCTCCACACTGCAGCTGGGAGCATGCCTCCCCGCCCAGTTAGACGACACATGCTTGCTCCGCTAGAGCTAATGCACTAAAAATAGTATAGTATGGACGTTATGGCCCAGGCTGGCCATCTGAGCTTGGAGCCAAGGGGATAGGCACACTTGTCCTCGGTCAGTTAGCCTGTGCCACTGCCCGTTATCGCAGCATTCACCCCACTATTGTTAGCACGCTAGTTCAAGCACAACTAGCGTGTATCTGTCTACGTGCCCACTTATCCGGGTATGTTCTCAGCTGCCGTTTAGACATACCCTGGCGATTTAATTAGATAATTATAAATGCTTCCTTGGTTTGTAGGTTTTATTTTTGAAATAATTGGAAAGTGATTTTAAAAATATGAAGGCATTTTATCAACTCAATAGAAATAGTTGATTTTTAAAAACATGAGGATGTTTTAAATTATTGTGGCCTGCACTACAAAGAGGTATCCATCCTGGTCACATGATATTGTTTTACATTGCATCTTAGTAAAATGCACAATCCTTGTGCTTTAATTTTCACAGTGGGACATTATACTTACATTAACATTTTGCAAATGTACCTTAATTTGTTCTGTGCTCTAATGTTGAGTATATAGGCTTTCAGTTTATGTCCCAACAGTAATTTATCTTAAATACATAGTTTTTGCAGCATTTCTTTCTGTTGTCCCAAGATGGCAGCTTTTTCTGCATGGTAGAAATAGTTATCTTGCTGTGAGATGCAATTTGAACATGAATTGATTTGAAGATTTCTTACAATATCATTGCACTAAAAGCTAACAACCCTGCCCACCCCATTCTGGCTTTAGGCATATGTAAAACGTATGAAAAAAACAGTTAATCTATATTTGGCTTTAATCTAAAAGCAGCCTCTTTCCAGTTTCCTATCCCTTTGATCTCAAAAATAATGTTATCTATTTATTTCACTTTTGAACCCTTACAATATTAGGCTCTGAATGGACAGGGATGTACTTTTAGGTCATTTTGAGGGTTTTTATTTGCGTGTGACAAATTAAGCATATGTAAAATAAGCAGTATTTATGAATGATTAATCAAGGTTTAGCAGACACTGCAATGAACTTCCTACTGAATGAGGTATGTCATGGATTCAAATTATGCAGAGCTTAGTTGCACATTATCTGCTACAGCAATCTGCCAAAATCAGTAGATCCCAATTATGTATTTCTGCAGAAGTGTCTATGATGTAAATTCTCCTATGTTACATTTCCAGATTGGACAGTTCAATTCTTCTCTCCCTTGAGCCTCTTCCTTCTTCTGTGAGTCTGTATTTTGGGGAGAATCTCAAGAAGATAAAGTTTGTATAATTTATTTCCTCACAAAAATGATTTTAAAATCATTTGAAGTCATTGAGCCGTAGTGTCCCTCTCAGGACATGAGTCTGCATTCCATTTGTATCCTAAACATTCTGTGATGGGAAGGCTCTTCCTTTCCCAGATATTCCCATGAAAGTACTATAGGATTTTCTCTTCCTCAGTCCAGCCAGGGTCTTGTGGAATCTGTAATGGGCAGAGCAGGTCAGGTTGCTAGGGGTTCTTGTAAACGCTGCTGCCTCTGGAAGCTCCCTTCAGAGGATATCAAAGCATGGAGAGAGAAAGCAAGTAAGGTTTAAGCATAATTTTACCCTCAGAAGTTCCCTGCATTTGGGAGACAGACAGATGTGTCCATAATGGGTTTGGTTTTTGTTGGTTTGGTTTGGTTTGGTGTTTTTTTGGGGGGTGGGGGTGTAGGGGGGAGATTCCCACCAGTGGTGTTGCCAGCGCAGCTCCAGTTGATAGCAATGGTGGAAGTAGACATGTAGGCAAGGTTTCCATGGGCCCTGGTTTTTAAGAACTACATTTTGTAACCCTGCTCAGAGCATTTGTAAACGTTATTTTGTTTAAAAGAGCAGCAGCTGCAGTAGTAGCTTTGTCTACGTTAGGGTTCCTACCATTGCTACCAATGGTGGACCTGCACTGATGGTAGCAAAGGGGGTGGAAACTTTACATAAAACCTCCCTAGGATACATAGACAAGGGGTGTGTGTGTGCATGTGTGCACCTTCACACTAGTATGACAAGAAAGATCAGAAATAATTAGGGAAAGGTTGTCCCACTATTTGCAAAAAATATGTACTAGATATCTTAGAAATTTGTTGTGTCTCATAAAGCTACAGTACAAATTCATTTTCTTTATCTATGAATGGCCACTAAAGAAAATAGATTAAATTCAGTTTGTCTTAATTTCTCATCTTGCTGTTGAACTAGTAGTGCTGAAAAAATAATATTAGGTGTTTTCCTGTTGTCTGTCATGAAATAGTGTCACAGCTGTGCAATACTTGGATTAATTCCCTTGTGCATATTATAACGCTGGTGAAATAGTGGTGATCAGGGAAATAGTTGCTGCTGATTTATTCGTTCACCTGCTCCAATTTTGTATGTTTATGCAGCATAAAATAATTTCACCTACTGCTTTGCTGAGCCTGGTTACTGTGCTGCTTTTCCCCTACTCTGGATCAGGCAGGAGACATAGATGTGTTTTTGGATGGGATTAGCTTTACCACCACCACCTGATGCGGGAAACCGAATATGTGGGATTTCTGCTGGTGTCAGCTGAGAAGGCTCATCAGTCTTTCATGGCTTGGCACTAGCCTCCATATATGCATGCATGTGAGAGTGAGGAAGGGCTTTTGTCTCTTTACAACAGGTATGAAGTTAGTAATCTCTTTGTCTTTGGGTTTCCAGGCCTCCTCCTCTTCCCTTGCAGAGACACTTTAAAACCACTCACTGCCTTTGTTTGGCAACCACAATGAACACTCTTGGGTGTCCACCCAAAGGGAGAATGCTTTCTGAGTCTGTTTGAAAACAACTTTGATTCCAATCAGTCTTAGAGTGCCTCAAAGGGAAAAATAATTCAAAGCAAAGTTTAATATAGCCTGTCTGCAATGATGCCAAGTCCCCTGGAGGCAGGAGATAAAGTCGAGGGACGTGCTTTTAAGACACGAATGTGCATTCATCTGAAAATGCAGGGGCTCTGCAAAAGTTCATTCAGTCTTTAAAAATGTTCATGTTTCAAAAATAATCATGGTATCTGTGGAAGGATAGTTCTGGAGTATGTGCAGGGCAGCACAGAGGAGCAGGAGTGAAGAGAGATTCATTAACTGACGACACAAAATTTTCTTCACTTTCAATTGGCTCTTTACAAAAACTTTTCCTTCACCCACCACTGTGTTTCCAGGGCTTGCCTTGTTTCCTGTTGATCCAGACAGGTGCAGAAACTCTATCTGTGACCTGCTAATACACTGTAATTTCTGGCATGGAAGATTATGAATCTTCTGTAGTTAATATTATTCCTAGGTGAGTAGTTTCACTAAATTCTTCAGAACAGACTGGCTACTTAACTGAGAAATAATATAAATTGTCAGAGGTTTCAGCACCTGGTAGATTCACTGTGAAGTAATTCCAGAAAGGTGTCTAATGCCTTAAGAACAACTGTGTTCAGTTCTGTTTGTATACGTGGGCATTTTAGTATACAAATGTCAGTATGTGCCATATCTTAAATATGCGCTATGGATAGTGAATTCTGGGAAGCTTTTTTACAGAAAAGCATGTAGCTAACTTGTCCTAATGAAGGTTTTAATTATACCTGAGAATGTCTTTTGTGCCACTTCAAAACAGGAATTGTGCCTCTTTAATGAATGTTGTACACAGGCATGTTACATTTGTAAGAATACGGGCATTTCAGTAAATTCAAACAAATGACCTATTTAATGCAGTTTGATTTTTTTTTTTAATTATATACTGTATTGTAAGGGATCGACTTACAAAACGAGCACATCTCTTACTCTTTAAAACAGAGAACGAAAAGCAGGTTTCAATAGACGTTAGCCCTAATATAACGTATATCTTCCTGTGCGTTTCACCACGCTGCAGAACTACTGTCTGTGACCATCCTCAGAAGGACAATTTTGATATGAAGTGTAGAGAGTTTCAAAAAAGGGAGTTAAAAGTAGTTGTAAGTGCTTCATCTGCCTCTGTGCCTCTGACAGTTTTTGAGGTTTTATAATCACATTCTCCTGTTTTTAAAAATGTTTGGGCTTCCATTTAATCTGTGACAGACCTGCTCAAAAACCAGGAGAAACTGACTAAAAAGAGGAGACAGTGAACCTGACTTTACACAGTGCTATCAATCTCATATTAAGTGGGGAAAAAAGAGGATATTTTTCTTTAATCTTTTATTATAATTAATTGAGATATTACTTACAGCAGTAGATGAACAAGTTTCATCCAGAATGTGATTAAGTTAACAGTGTTCCTTTATTTTCCATTGATCATTTCCAGCATGAAAAACTAGAGGAGTGGGTAAAATCATCTCTGGATGATGTACTTTTATTATAGGGGGAACTCTTTATTCTTTTTACAATAATAATAAAAAAAGACATGAAACAGGATTTAGCCAATTGTGTATTTGCAATGTGTGCAAAGAGTGGTTTCATTTTCCCAGGTAAGGAAACAGAGGAAGTCCTAATGTGCAGTCTGAACTATGTGGTATTCTGTCTGATCATTAAGGCTACGATTTAGTCATGGGTATTTTTAGTAAAAGTCATGGACAGGTCATGGGCAATAAACAAAAATTCATGGCCCGTGACTTGTCTATGACTTATACTAAAAATACCTGTGACTAAATCTTGGAGGGGAGGTGCCCGGGGCTAGCAGCACCAGCTGCTGGGGACCATGGCTGCTCCAGTTGGCCGCCCAGGGACTGCTGCCGGGGCCAGCAGACCGCGGCTGCTCCAGCCAGCTGCCAGGGATGGCTGACTGGGGAATGGACCACAGATGCTCCAGGGGCTGCCCAAGCAGTGGCTGGTGTGGCTGTCCGGGGAGCCGCTCCAGCAGCGGTTGGTGTGGTCGTCTCTGGGGCCACCTGAATCAGATTACACACATGCTCAACTTTATACATTGAAATCAATGGGACTACTCACAGTGTTTAGTAAAGCATGTATGCAAGTCTGTTCAGGATTGGGCCTTATATTTTTTCAGTAAATATTGTTCTTCAGAATGTAGGGACACAACATTGACATTGATAACAGTTCAAAATAAGGTAACCATAAGCTTCACAATACTTCATCTTTAATCCTCATGCACTGAAAAAAGTAACCCCTTGCATGTGTCTTCTCTTGTGCCACCTTTGATATAGCTAAAACCTTGAGCCTGCGGTTTGTTTTGTGCAGCTGGATCTCTGGCCCTGTTGGGAGTCCTATTGACTTCAGTGAGATTCCATGGCAGTGGATGTGTTTACCTGCCTGAATCAGCTTTCAGGTTTGGGGCCTAAAGTGGATATTTACTCTCCAGTTGTGCAAACAGCTATGTGCGCTTTATTTTATACACATGAGTAGTCTCAATGAAGTCAAAGGATCTACTCAGATGTATGAAGTGCAGCAAGGGTTACTCTTTGCAGTATTAGACCTTTGTGCTGTCCTCTCACCTCTGATGCTGTGTTGCATTTATGAAAATCACTCTGAAACTCGCGATGCTTTAGGAAACATTTAACTTTCCCTCACTGTAAATTTCAGTTAAGAAAGAATTTTCTTTTGGAGGGAGTTTTTGGAAAATTAGATAAATTATTGACTTTATCAGTTCAGATCTCACCTTTCCAAGCCTGACTGTAAAACCATGTACAATCCCTATTTCTACCCTCATCAACTTTTCCTGAGGACCCCACTACTACAGAGTGGTTACTAGTGCTGTATGCCGGTGAAACAAGGAGACTCCGCTTAGCATTCTCCAATAATATTTTTGAGTTGCTAACATGGGGGTGGCTTATTTCAAATCTCATTGAGAGGCATGTTCCTCACCTCAGTCAAGGAACACCTTATAAACTAGAGAAAGTGCCTGCCCTCTCTTCTTTTAGACTCTAGCATATATAGTTGTTTTTGCGGTATATACGGCTCTTTCTGGCTGACTTCAAAGACTGAAGCCAGGGAAAGAGCTGTAAGAGACAACAGACCCTAAAGTAAGGGGGTGGTGTAAGTTCTCTGCCTTACGCTGGTGGAGTATATCTATGTTGGGGGTTTGCACTGGTGTAGCTACCTGGTGTAGGCACGCTGGTGCAAAAATGCCTTATGCAGACCCTGTTAGGCTCTCCACATCTGCTGCAATAAATAACAGAAGCTCACAAAGTCCTAGAGGTTCAATAAGTTATCTTGACTGGCAAAAGAAACCTCTGTTGTTCAATTCCCTCTGGAGGTCAGGAGGGGGATTCTAAAACTGAGGGCATTTAAGTCTGAAATGAAGAATTTCAAAGTGGTGAGGTATATAGTATGCCCTGTATCCTTATCATCAGACCCATCTGAAGAGAGGTCTTACACCTTTTGTTAGGAAATGAAAGTGAACTTGGCTATTCTGTAGTTTACATTGTGCACTAAAATGTAACAAAAGGTACCATCTACTTCCTTCAGGCTGAGCCTGATTTACCTGCATATTTTGTTAGAAAACAAAGATGTAAGTTCTAATTTTTTGAGGAAACATGATGCTCTTTTACCTGTTGCAATGTAATTGGATAATGCATGTATAGATGACTTGTTTAGCCTGCCGATGAATGTTGCTAATGCCTTACCACACAAAAAAAAAGTGTATTTTTTGTTTTTATTTTTCCTCAGAGGCAAATCCAAACAATGCTAGATTTGGGAAACTGTTTGCTGAAAAGCATTTTCTAATAGATCTCTGAAGAAGTGCAATTGTATAATTATTGTTGTTCAGTGCACTCAGTTCATTGCCTCTTCATCGCTCTGTGCACTGCTGCTATTCATGCTTGTTCTAATAAATCTTAATGTACGCTGTTTAAGCTGCTGTAACCTCTGTGGTTTGATTTGTTAGTTCAAGATCGTTTGGGTATAATTCATAAAACCAAAAATCCTACATATATCTTTACACAGTTGTGTGAATTTATTGCTGAATGCTAGCGTGCAGTTTGGAGGATACAGTGTACAGATGGTTATACACCAGATTAAAAAATAATTCATATTTAGAGTTACGGAGTTGTGACAGGCTTAACAGCCCTTTCGCCAGGAGCACTCTCCTTGATGACTTCCGAGTCTCTGCTAACTTTTCCCACTGCATAATAACCTTCATATAGGAAAACTATCCCCAGCATGCCTTTCTGAGGCTTGCACTTTAAATCTGGCAGAGTCAAACAACTGCAGCCTAAAGTAACTGATTTCACAATTGGCAATTGCTGACTATATCTTTTTGTTACAGTTGATAAGTACCTGTTTGTGTGCGTTTCCCTCCCCCCCCCCCATTGTCTTTTTTATGAATAAGGGGATTCTCAGAACATGGGTCTCAAGTTTTATGGGAGGGTGTAGGAAAGTTGGCATAAAAACATATTAGCTTTTGGTTTAGATCTGCAGAGTAATCAAATGTCCAGAATGGAATTCACCCATTACACTTAATTTTGGAATTGCACAATCCTTAAAAATTGATCTAATTTTTAATAATGTAATTAAAACTGAGTCATAGTTTGTAGAAAACAAAGAATTTGTTCCAGAGGAGGATTTAAGATATTTGAGCATTTCTTGGCATTGTGCAATGTACAGGAGTTCAAACAGGTTCCTGGCGTGCTGCCCAGATGGAAACACCAGAGAATGACAGCTGCTTTTCCCAAGCTTGGCAATGCTGTTGCTATGCTGCAGAGCACAGAACTAAGATCATCCAAATATATGCCTCATGCTTGTTTGTGTACGAGAGTCTGTTCTCTGTTAAATCAATTATTTCACTGGAGTTACTCAAGATGTACAGTGGTTTAGCTGAGATCCCAGAATCTGGGCCTGAACATCTTACAGCAAAATGTGACCACTATTCAGCAAAAATGTGCATTAGCTAAGTGTAAAAAGTCACCTGTCGTGTAGATTTAATTGACTGGACTTGGGGATGAGATTAGGGCAAGGAAGGACCTTGAAGCACTGCCATTAAACTGCTTCTGTGCTCTTGTAACATGATACCTAATTCAGCATCAGTACCACTTCTTACCTAACCATGTAAGTTAATTTTATTTTTTAAATGTAAGGATGGCGCCTCCTTTAATCACAAACATAGGCACTGTGCTGCAATGAAGCAAGACAGGGCAGGGAAAGAATGGCAGGTTTTCATCCCAAGCCATCTGCAATAGCTGCCCACAGGAAGCTGTTCAATGTTATAACACGGATTGCATACTTGCGATGTGTTCTGGTACACAGGAATTTTTGGATTGTTTGGGAGAGTAACCGAACACACCCAGACAAGGTTTGTACCTTAGATCCCTGTTACTGTTGTAATGTTTATTTAGTTTTATAAAGTTTAAAAGTAGCCATCATAGTCATATAGTATATGTTTAACCACTCTCAGTACTATGTGCTCCTGCAAAAATATTCATCTGTCGCTTTCTTTCCCTTCAAGCGAGTACACAGTATTTTTCACACTCCATTAGCTAAACATTGTCAAACATCCTAGAACCTTTAAATCTCTTAGCAATGGTAGGTCACTGGAATGCCATGCTGTGATGCTAACTCTTCAACAAATCTTAAGTTAGTTCCTTATTCCCCAGTTTCTTATTTGTGTTACCAGCTCTTTATTTGCGGTTCCCAGTTCCTTATTCAAAGGCCAAAATGATTTAAAAATACATCAATGTAAGATTTTTTTTAAAATTTCATCAAATTAATAGATTGAATGTGATAAACATGTAAATTATTAATTATTAATTAAATCAAATAAGGAGCTGGGATTTGATTGACTGTTTGTGACAAAATAAATTTTGGGTCACCCTAAGTGACATGGCCCCACAACCATCAGACTGTTCTGAGGGAGCTGGGACATACCACTCACTGACCCGAAGCTTCGTTCATGTGCAGTGTGCTGCCAGATACCACACCGCATCACAATTCCATATTGTACTTGGAGTTTGAAGAAGGAGGTGGACCCAGTACGTTTTGGGTCACCCCAACTGATACATCCCTGCGACCGATGAACTGTTTTGCGGGAGCTGACACATGCCATTCGCTGACTGAAAGCCTCGTTCCTGAACAGCCTACTGCCACCGGTTATGCTCCCACCACTTTTCCATGCTGTACATGGAATTTGAATAAGGAGCTGGGATTTGACAGACTGTACATGACAAAATTAGCCTTGGGTCACCTCAAGTGACACATCCCCGTGACCGCTAGACTGTTCAGAAGGAGCTGGGACATGCCACTCACTGACCCTAAGTTTTGCTCTAGAGCAATATGCTGCCACATGTCATACACCTACCCTATTTCCATATTGTACATTGGGCTTGAATAAGGAACGGTTCAGACTGTATGTGACAAAAATGTGTCTTTGGTCACCCTAAGTGAACATCCCCATGACCTCAGATTTTTCTGAGGAGCCAGGACATGCCAGTCGTTGACCCAAAGCTTTGTTCCTGCTCAATATACTCTGAGATATGACACCCCTATCCCACTTCTATATTGTACATATTGCTTGAATTAGGAGCTAGGATTTGACAAAATGTAAGTGACAAAATGTCTCTGGTCACCTCATGTGATACATCCCTGTGACTGTCAGGCTGTTCTGAAGGAGCTTGAATAAGTCATTCCCTGACCCAAAGCTTAGTTCCTGTGAAATATGCAGCCAAATATCACATTCCCACCACACTTCCGTATTGTACATGGAGTTTGATTAAGGAGCTGGGGTTTGACTGGCTGACAAAATATATATTAGGTCCCCCCAAGTGATATGTCCCTTGTCATTTTGTCATGAAGAGCTGAGGATATTCCACTCCCAGAGGTGAACCCATCTCTAGAGGAATGAAACAGAAAGTTACAGGGACCAAAACTGATGGGTGTCCTTGTGGTTTCAAATAAGCAGCAGCCAGGGAGGGTTCTTTAACCATTCTAGGGAAGCAAACAGTCATAATTAGGGACTCCATATTAAGATGAATGAACAGAGAAGGGACACAAGGACAATAGGATTGTGTGCTGTCTTCCTGAAGTGAAGATATGAGATGTAACGGCAGGACTGGCAACTCTCCACTGATAATGACACACATTGGAACCAATGATACAGCATCATGTGAAACTACATATAGAAGACCTCAGGCATCTTTGAACACAATGGAAGAAAAGGAAAATCCAAGCAATCTTCCCTGGACCTTTCTGGCCCAATGAGCAGCAGAAGACCAAAAATTTTGGAGGTGAACTATTGGCTCTACAGCTCTTGAAGATTCTGTTTTTGTGGAACACTGGGCCGCATTCCAGTGGGAGAGGGAGCTGTACAAATGGGATGGTCTGTATCTCACAGGTAAGGGAACAACCTTCCCAGTTGGAGACTAGCTGTAGCAGTTAGGAGGGCATTAAACTACCAGCACTGGGAAGGGTATTAAGGAGGCAAATTTGCTACCAAACTCAAAATGTCACAAACTAATTGAACGGATGTGGCAAAAAACGCAAAAAGAAGACATTTTTCAGTTACTTCTATACCAATGCTAGGAGTCTGAGTAACAAGTAAGAGGAATTAGAAATTCTCATTGCTAAGGATTGTTTTTATATAATTGCCATTGCTGAAACAACATGGGACAATTCACATAGAATCATAGAATCATAGAATATCAGGGTTGGAAGGTGTCAAATCCCCCCTCATTCTTCTCTTCTGCAGGCTAAACAATCCCAGCTCCCTCAGCCTCTCCTCATAAGTCATGTGTTCTAGACCCCTAATCATTTTTGTTGCCCTTCGCTGGACTCTCTCCAATTTATCCACATCCTTCTTGTAGTGTGGGGCCCAAAACTGGACACAGTACTCCAGATGAGGCCTCACCAATGTCGAATAGAGGGGGACGATCACGTCCCTCGATCTGCTCGCTATGCCCCTACTTATACATCCCAAAATGCCATTGGCCTTCTTGGTAACAAGGGCACACTGCTGACTCATATCCAGCTTCTCGTCCACTGTCACCCCTAGGTCCTTTTCCGCAGAACTGCTGCCTAGCCATTCGGTCCCTAGTCTGTAGCGGTGCATTGGATTCTTCCGTCCTAAGTGCAGGACCCTGCACTTATCCTTATTGAACCTCATCAGATTTCTTTTGGCCCAATCCTCCAATTTGTCTAGGTCCTTCTGTATCCTATCCCTCCCCTCCAGCGTATCTACCACTCCTCCCAGTTTAGTATCGTCCGCAAATTTGCTGAGAGTGCAATCCACACCATCCTCCAGATCATTTATGAAGATATTGAACAAAACCGGCCCCAGGACCGACCCCTGGGGCACTCCACTTGACACCGGCTGCCAACTAGACATGGAGCCATTGATCACTACCCGTTGAGCCCGACAATCTAGCCAGCTTTCTACCCACCCTATAGTGCATTCATCCAGCCCATACTTCCTTAACTTGCTGACAAGAATACTGTGGGAGACCGTGTCAAAAGCTTTGCTAAAGTCAAGAAACAATACATCCACTGCTTTCCCTTCATCCACAGAACCAGTAATCTCATGATAAAAGGCGATTAGATTAGTCAGGCATGACCTTCCCTTGGTGAATCCATGCTGGCTGTTCCTGATCACTTTCCTCTCATGCAGTAACATGACTGGTTACAAACTGTTTAGGAAGAACAATGTGTGTAAAAGTTGTGAGAGTGGTGGCTCTCTACATTAAAGACACCATTATCTGTTTTAGAGTTAATGATAACTCGTGCCCACAGGAACTTGAATGCGTATGGATCAATGTGCTAACAATGCCCAGGATGGGGTCTGGTGGGAGTTGTGATATTTGGCAGCATATTGCATGGGAACAAAGCTTTCGATCTGGGAGTGACTTATTACAGCACTTTCAGAACAGTCTGATGGACACAGGAATGACCAGAGACACATTTTCTCATGTCCAGTCAGTCAAAACTCAGTTCCGTATGCAGTCACCATTTACAAAAAAGGAAATGAGATGGGGACATGACATTTGGCAGCATAGTGTGCAGGAAGGAAGCTTTGGGTTGGTGAATACCATGTCCTGGCTCCTTCAGAACAGTCGAGTGGCACGTTCCAGCTCCTCGCAGAATAGTCACAGAGACGGCCATTTTGGGCGATCTAAAACTTACTTTGCCTTGTACAGCCAGTCAAATCCCAGTTCCTAATTCAAGTGCTACATACAATATGGAAGTGGGGTAGGGTGTCATATCTCACAGTATATTGTGCTGGAACTAAGCTTCCAGTCAGTGAGTGGCATGGCCCAGCTGCCTCAGAACAGTTTGACGGTCACAATCCGAGACACATTTTGTCATATGCAGTCAGTCAAAACCCAGTCTTTCATTCAAACTCTATGTATAATGTAGAAAATGGTGGTGGCATAATGGGTGGTAACATGTTGCTCAGGAACAAAGCTTCAGGTTGGTGAACGGCTTGTGTCAGCTCCTTCAGAACTATCCATCAGTTGTTGGGACAGGTCAGTTGGGGTGACCCAAAACTTATTTTGTCATGTACAGCCAGTGAAAGTCTACCACCTTATTCAAACTCTATGTACAATATGGAAGTGGAGTGGGGGTGTGAATATGGCAGCATATTGTACAACAATAAAGCTTTGGGTCAGCCACTTATATGTCCCAGCTCCTTCCGAACAGTCTGTCACATTTTGTCTTGTGCCGTCAGTCAAAACCTAGCTTTACAAAATGGAAGTAGAGTGGGGGTGCAATATTGCACTAAAACAAAGCTACGGGTTGGGCGAGTGGCACGTTCCAGCTCCTCGCAGAATAGTTTGATCATTAGGACGTATCAAATGGGGTGACCCAAAACTTATTTGGTCACATACAGTCAGTTAAATCTTAGCTCCTTATTTATTTAATTAGTAAATAATCATTAAAATTTTTATCACATTCAATCAAATTAAGTGGATGAAATTTAAAAAAAAATTATCTTACACTGATGTATTTTTAAACTATTTTTTGGCCTTTCAATAAGGAACTGGGAACCATGAATAAGGAGCTGGTGCCACAAATAAGAAACTGGTAATAAGGAACCAACTTCAGCCTCGTAACTCTTCACAGGTATTTATCCACAGTGGCTGCCATTGTGCAACTGGCAGAAGACAGACTAAGCAACTGGATCCAACCTCTAATCTTTGATTTCAAGGTAATTTGCTTGAAAGAATGTACTTTTGGAGTTTGCATCAGGTATGTGGTTGCTTTATTTCTGCCACAGATTGTGCCTTTTTTAATTCCTAACATGCAGATTCTGTGCACACCTATTCTAAATTAATCTTTTAAATCTTGGTTAGTGAAGAAGTACCCGTATATATCAGTATTGCAAAGACACTACACAAAGCATAAAGAATTGCTTTTGGGTAACTGAAATGCCAGCTGCATGAGTTGTTTAGTATAACTTACAAGAACAGACTTGAACAAGACTTGTTGTGATAACACATACAAAATTAAGTAGTATCTTCTTCTCAAGCCCTTCCTTGATCTTAGTTACTGCATAATAAACTGGAGTTGCACCACCATTAGTAACAAGTTTCAGAGTAGCAGCCGTGTTAGTCTGTATTCGCAAAAAGAAAAGGAGTACTTGTGGCACCTTAGAGACTAACCAATTTATCTGAGCATAAGCTTTCGTGAGCTACAGCTCACTTCATCCGATGAAGTGAGCTGTAGCTCACGAAAGCTTATGCTCAAATAAATTTGTTAGTCTCTAAGGTGCCATTAGTAACAAGTATCTTTTTGACCTATTCCTATAATATGAGTCAGTTTATAAATTGAGACATTTGTCAGTATAATTGCCTGTGTCTCCAAACTGTAAAAAACTTCTGGCCAAGATGGTTGGGTATTCTGAGGTTAATGGAAACTGAGCATAAACATCACCCAAAAACTCTTTGGAAAAACTACAGTCTAGCAGGGGAAGTATCACATGGTTTATATTTTGAACTGAATGTGGACAGTGTGTTTTACTCAAAGTCTACTAAAAACCTCTACATTTTTGATCTTCAAAAATAATCTTTAATTTATACTGTGCTTTCTATCTCTGAATGCTTTAAAGTGTTGATTACATAGTATTTATAGAGTGCACTAAGTGTAATAGCAATTAACAGACAAGAAGACAAATCCCATATCCTGAGTGTTGTGCATTTATATAAAGGGTAGATTTATACAGTATTTATAATGGATTAATGGATGTTATAAGCATGTTACAGAGATGAATAGTGTGTTATAGATAACATCTGCAGATGATCTTAAAACTACCATAGCTGTTAATTAGCCTTTGTTATTAGCAATCGTTTGGACTAGAAAACATCTATTAATTTATTAACCTGTTATAAACTAATTATAAATTATTCCTTAATATAAAGCGACCGTGTTGCATATAGGTATGTAATCACTCCTCAGCTATTCAGAGGTGTGCACTTATGGGGTGGAAGGCAGCAGCTTTTTAGCAGAACAGCAAAACTATTTAGAACAGAAAATGATGCCTATCCTATCTGACTGAAACTACAGAGGAATTTTAAATAAGTCAAATGTAGTTATCCAAGTTAGAACTTAGTGAGGACACTGACACTAGCGTCTTTATTCTTACAAAAACTGTGATGAACCTTCAATGACCACTAGATATTAGGACGTCTGGTTACATCTCATCCAAAAATCTGCACACTCAGTGCATCCCATGCACTGGTTCAGTACTTTCTGATAGGCAGGAGTGTTACTATGGGTATAGCACCACAGCTTTCCAAAGCGGTTTCCCTTCCAGTTGCAGACCAAGTCAAACCATATTATGTTACCGATATCTGAAGAACTTGCAGTCCAAGGTACGATGATGTAGACAATGCTGCAGGCACTTTTTCTGCTTCTTCAGGCCTGAATGTTACACAGTTAGTTGGTAGAGTCACTAATTCACAGCTGTATCTCGTCTTCTGAGATCTTAATAATGGTCATAGCATCAAATCCCTTGTTCCAAGTGTACAAATAAAACTGTGATTACCAAGACACACTAGAAGCCATAACTCTTCAGTATGAAGATTATGGATTTGTCTACAAAGCTATTGCCTATTCCAAACTAGAAAAATCCATAATCTCAAAGGTGGGGACAAGACCCAAAACAGGTTGGAAACCAAGTTACAAATGGAGATACCTTTGATCAGAAGGAACAAAATAACTTAAAACTACACTATACAATTAAAACATACAAACTTAGACTGCTAACCTCATTCAGCAAGAGAAAAAAAAAATCACATCTGGAGTTAATTCCAATGAGTGATCAGAGTGAGTGTGCACCATGAGATATGAGGAATACCCATGACTTCCCACTCCTGAGTAGTACTATAGTATCCCCGGTTGCTACAAATACAGAGGCCCTATTGAAAGATAAGTATTAATAAATTGCACCTCTAGCTTCCTTCAAAAGAACCGATAAAATGCCTAAATTCCACTGCTTCACCAGGTTTCTTGTGTGGGATTTTAACACCAATACAAGAGAGAAAAACCTTTTTAAAAATAGGATTATTATAGTAAAGCCACAAGTATTGGCAGGAAGATTCAAATGCCTGAAAATATTTTTTTTTTTAATTGATCGTATCATAGGTTCATGAGTATCCCTGTAAGTCTTTCCTGAAATAGTCAATAGAGGAGAGGCTGGCATCAATGACAGAAGTCATGTAGAACAAGGACACACTTCACTCTTCATCTCTGGCATTTAAGTGGAACCAGGTCTTGAAATAACCTGCAAACCACAGACAACAAAATGATCCAGATAGAATCACCAATATTATATTCTGTGGTTGGAACGTACATCAGTGCCCTTACGTTCCCTGCGCCTAAGCGAGAGAAGCCATGAAACTATGTAATGGGAAAACAAAGGTTTGAGCTCTAATGTAGTTATATTAGGTTCTGAATTAGCTCTTTGGATTTCCTACCACAGGAAGGTGGACACCTGATCTCAAAAGTTTTAGTCTGTGGGAGCAACTGGGAATTCAGAACAAAGATGCTCACTGGCCCAGGTCCTCAAAGGCATTTTGGTGCCTAACTCCCACTGCAATTACTGGAAGTTAAGAGCTTAATACCTTTGAGATCTGGGTCACAAGATATTTGCACTAGGGCTGTCAATTAATTGCGATAAATTGCAGTTTTAATTGCACTGTTAAACAGTAGAATACCAATTGAAATGTATTAAATGTTTTTGGATCTTTTTCTACATTTTTAAATATATTGATTTCAATTACAACACAGAATACACAGTGTATAGTGCTCCCTTTATATTATTATTTTTATTACAAATATTTGCACTGTAAAAATGATAAACAAAATTAATAGTATTTTTTAGTTCACCTCATCCAAGTACTGTAGTGCAATCTCTTTATCGTGAAAGTGCAATTTACAAATGTAGATTTTTTTGTTACATAACTGAACTCAAAAACAAAGCAATGTAAAACTTTAGCACCTACAAGTCCACTCAGTCCTACTCCTTGTTCAGCTACGCTTAGAGAAATAAGTTTGTTTACATTTATGGGAGATAATGCTGCCTGCTTCTTATTTACAACGTCACCTGGAAGTGAGAACAGACATTCACATGGCAATTTTTTAGCCAGCATTACAAGGTATTTATGTGCCAGATATGCTAAACACTTGTATGCCCCTGCATGCTTTGGCCACCATTCCAGAGGACATTCTTCCATGATGATGATGCTTGTTAAAAAAAATGTGTTAATTAAATTAGTGACTGAACTACTTGGGGGAGAATTGTATGTCTCCTGCTCTGTTTTACCCATATTCTGCCATATATTTCATGTTATAGCAGTCTTGGATTATGACCCAGCACGTGTTAATTTTAAGAATACTTTCACTGCAGATCTGACAAAATACAAAGAAGGTATCAATGTGAGATTTCTAAAGATAGCTACAGCACTCAAACCAAGTTTTAAGAATCTGAATTGCCTTCCAAAATCTGAGAAGGACGAGGTGTGAAGCATGGTTTCAATAGTCGTAAAAGAGCAACACTTGGATGCAGAAACTACAGAACCCGAACCAACAACAAAAAAAAATCAACCTTCTGCTGGTGGCATCTGACTCACATGATGAAAATGAACGTGCATCAGTCTGCACAGCTTTGGATTGTTATCAAACAGAACCCGTCATCAGCATGGACGCATGTCCTCTGGAATGGTGGTTGAAGCATGAAGGTACATATGAATCTTTAGCGCGTCTGGCACATAAATATCTTGCGATATTGGTTGCAATAGTGCCATGTGAACACCTGTTCTTACTTTCAGGTGACATTGTAAACAAGAAGAGGGCAGCATTATCTCATGCAAATGTAAACAAACTTGTTTGTCTAAGCGATTGGCTGAACAAGAAGTAGGACTGAGTGGACTTGTAGGCTCTAAAGTTTTACATTGTTTTGTTTTTGCATGCAGTTATTTTTTTGTACATAATTCTATGTTTGTAAGTTCAACTTTCATGATATAGAGATTGCACTACAGTGCTTTATTAGGTGAACTGAAAAATACTATTTCTTGTTTTTTACAGTGCAAATATTTGTAATCAAAAATAAATATAAAGTGAGCACTGTATATTTTGTATTCTGTGTTGTAATTGAATTCAATATTTGAAGATGTAGAAAACATCCAAACATATTTAAATAAATGGTATTCTATTATTGTTTAACAGTGTGATTAATTGTGCAATTAATCATTCATTTTTTATTGCACGATTACTCACAATTAATTTTTTTATTTCTTGACATCCCTAATTTGAACACATAAATGGCTTATTCCTTACACAGCTATGGATATATCTAGAACTCTGCACCCTTATATATAGATTTATATTTACTGTAAATCCCATACTCCAAATAGTTGTATCTAATTTTCAAAACTGTAACTTTTCAGACCTTTATTTTCAAATATGACAACACAATCTTAACTGAGATGTGTATATAAGTCACATTTGACTTTTTGAGGTTTCTAGCTGCTAAAAAATATTTTAGTTTCGTTTGACAGAGTGAACTGTCACATGGACGGAACAAAACCTGGTAGCTGTAGGTGTTCCAGCTGGATCCAATCAACCATAATCCTCTCAGAGGCTGCTGGGAATGGGAGGGGTTTGTGGCTTATACAAGGTAGACCCAGCTTGGGAGCACGTGTATATTGTTTGCTTCCTGAAGGATGGCTTCATTAAAGCTGGATGTGTGGAGTCTGATAAGTAGCCCAGGAAGGTTACAGCAGAGCCTTGGAGCAGAGTGGAAGAGAATACTGAAGAATGACAGACCCTTGGAAAGGAAGGTACTGTACCAAGGAAAGTTTGGGTACAGTATGGGCCTGCCTCCCTTTAAAGACTTGAATGCTGGGGGAGAAGGTCTTAATTGCACTTGAGAAACATGGAACATGCAGCACTTTTGGAATCTGGGACCAAAAGTAAAACGAGTGTTAAACTCTGGTAAAAATAAGTACCAATACACCTGTGTTTTAGGTACTACTACATTCTCTGGCTTCCTTCCCCCTCCTCCACATTTCTGTGATAGTCAAGTCACCCTAGGCCAGCAGCCAATAATCTGGTGATAGGTAGCTAAATGCTTAGTTGTAACAATCTGTAAATGATTTAGTTCTTTCGTGTAGATGGGCCTTTACTGTCCTGACATTAATCTGATGGAAACAATTTTGCTTTATAATTTTTTTAAGCATATACAGGAGGCATCAGGAATTTAAATAAAAGTATGCAATTTGTTTCAACCCTCTCCCTTTCGGTGGCTGCTACAGTCTGTCTTACTGATAAATACTGTGTAGCCAGTGCCCTCATCTGGCCATTCAAGATACTGCATGCAAAATTAAGGCAAGTGTTGAGAAAAATGACTAGGCCCATTTCACACAATTTTGCCAGTGCCAGATCTATTAATGTAATCTTTTATCATTATAAAAACTTATACTAGGAAGCACCTCAAGCTAGTAGTATTTGCAGTTCTGTGTGGATGCCCTCTGAATAGAAAGGCTGGTCTTTGTGGGAGTGTATATAAAATTGCCACCAGAATACCTCTCTCATTGGTCTGTGTTTTTTTTTTTTTTTTCTTTTTAATGTTAATGATCTGGCTGGAGGAAGCACGTATGGAAGAAGTAGAGGGGAGCTAATGGTGCAGCTTGTTTTCCCTTCCCACAAATCCAATAGATACCCTTATTCCACAGGTGAAAGACATGGAAGGAGGTGTGGGAGGTGATTGGGCTCTGCCAGATAACCTACACCCAGAAGCCAAAGAGCAAACCAAGCAATGAACTTGCATAGACTCCTCCATACTATGCAACGTCCCTCCCCTGAAATAGTTATAATAAAGCTATAGCTTTTAATATATGGATTGCTGTGTAACAGTCATGTTGTAACACAGGACATCTTGGTACAAGACTTACCCTCTTCAGCCTTATTATTATTACATGAGATGTTAAGCAAATGCAGGATCACAATCTGTTCTGAGACCCATGCATAACAATACATAACAGCAAAGATGTTAGAAAAGCTCTAACAAAGTCTTGTTTCCTTGCTTTATAAGCCTAAAAAGAAGCGTATTGTATCAACAAGCATTAATTTCCAGCCAGAGTACCTGATGTAAGTGTATATATTTTTCCAATGGAATCTTTCAACCAAATTAGATTGCTATTTGCTTCAATTAAAAACCAGTTTATTCATAAACAGGAAAACGTTTTAAAAATGAGGCTAAAATACAAGGCATATATTCTCTCCTTGTACTGAATAGCTGCATTCTGATTGCCTATCACTCTACTGTTACAACTGGTTATGTCTGCATTTATTGGTGTAACAAATGTATTCCCCAAATACAGGACTGTTAACATGTATCCCTAGCACTGCCAACTTTCTATTGGCACAAAACTGAACACCTTAGCCCCTCCCCCGCACACTACATTCCCCCTCCCTCAGTGGCTCACTCTCCCCCACCCTCACTTTCACTGGGCTGGGGCAGGGAGTTGGGGTGTGGGAGAGGGTAAGGGCTCTAACTGGGGGTGTGGGCTCTGGGGTGGGGCCAGAAATGAGGGGTGCAGGAAGGGGGCTCTGGGCTGGGGGAGGGGTGCAGGCTCTGGCTGGGGATGAGGGGTTTGGTGTGCAGGGGGGGCTCCAGGCTGGAGCCGAAGGATTCGGAATAGGGGAGGGGGCTGCAGGTTGGGGTGTGGGCTCTGGGCTGGGGCTGAGGGGTTTAGGGTGCAGGAGGGAGCCTGAGTTTGGGGGGGCTCAGGGCTGTGGCTTGGGGTTGAGATGTGGGCTTACCTCAAGTGGCTCGTGGTGAATGGCACAGTGGGGTGGGGGGCTAAAGCAGGCTTCCTGTCTGTCCTGGGGCACTGTACTGTGCCCTGGAAGTGGCCAGCAGGTCCAGCTCCTAGGTGGTGGGGGGCAGGAGTCTCCGTAGCACATGCTTCTCTCGCCTGGAGGCACCACCCCCCAGCTCCCATGCAGAGCCAGTGCTCAGGGCAGGGTCAGCGCATGGAGCCCCGTCGGCCCCTCCCCCCCCCTCCCCCCGCCTAGGAGCTGGATCTGCTGGATGCTTCTGGGGCACAGCCCAGTGTCACCTGGTCACCCTATGTATCCAACTTCTTGGAATGTGTGACTGAACTAGTAAAATAAGATGAGAAATACCAGTTACAGGAGTTAACCTTAATTTATTAAAGAACAGCTAATGACATTTATAGATATCTTTATTAAAAGAGGGCAGTAATGTTTCTGTAGCCATTACATTGCTTTCAAGTGCCAATCTCAGATAATGGGTTTAAAAGGCCACCATTCACTCAATGAAGTAAAAATAAAATGAGAACTTTCATAAAACACCATGCCCAACTTTTAAAGCATATAATCAGATACATTTCCATTGGGTTATAAATAGCAACAGAATATGCTCTTCAAAGGCCTGCCCTTGCAAGGAACAGACAATCCCCAATGCCCTTTGAAAACGATGGTGTTTGGGGATACTCAGCACACTATAGGACTGGTCTTCCTATAGCTACCATCTTTGATGTCTGTGTTGTGTTCTCTAACTCTGGTATCAAATTTATAATTCTCCCTACAGGTTTTCCATAAGGGAGTGTTTATGCTTCAGTAAGTATGCAAGCAGTAATTTAATGTCCTCACTGCTTTACAATACTGAGAGCTAAATACTGTAAACCAATCCAAAATGAAAACCTTATGATAACTGACTCATTTCAAAGTAATGAATAATTAAAATGGTATTTGTGGAGTGACTTAAAAATAGCCCAAAATAAATTTGAACTACATATATGAGAACATCCAACTTTGGAAATATCTTTTAAGTTAAATCTTTAGCAGAAGATATTTTTCTATTTCAAGTTTATTTTCTTCCAGCCATGATCTTTAAATACTGTAATGCATTGTGAGCAGCATCGTTGTGAGCATTGCCCCAAGAAATCCCAGTACCATGGCAAACTGTGACTGGATTTGTTGAGAGTTCAGCAAGACATTGGTACTGTCCATTCACACTCAGCTCCTCTGAAATCAAATAAGCAAACAATGATTAGCTCAACATTACACCTTGTATAAGTTATTGCACAACTTCCCTTATTTCCCCCAAATTTTTCCAAGTGACATGTATTAAAATCACTTATACAACCACACTGACTTTTAGTCACTCATTACACAGAATTAATTTCCAAAACACTTATGGATGGAAAGTTTATGAAGGATAGGACAGAATGTTGACTATACTCTTGAATGATCCATCCACCTTTCTGTTCCTGCTGTGCGGCATGTATAGTTATTTTGCTAGTAACATTTGAAAGAATTATTGGAAATATTAACTGTGTAGGTGTCAAATATTTTGCAAAATTCTAACTTTTAGAATAGCAGCTGTGCTAGATACTTGTAAATTAGTTACTAGATATCACTAAAATGTGAGCTAAGATTTTAATCAATCTTACCCTGCATTATCAAAGCTAACACTTTTTGGTACCATCATAATTTCTTATTAATCAGGACATCTCTATTTGGAGGTTAAGAATAGTATGTACATTGCCAAGTGTCTGTCTAGTCCAGACTGCATATATGTTTTTCATCTTAATAATGCAATAAAAAAAGAGTGGTATTAGATACCACACAAGATTGTATCTGCTTTTCCTAGTTACAAGGTTGTCACAACTCAAGTGGTGGTAACACAAGGGAGGAGGGAGAACATGAGATTTAAAAAGAGAAATGACAACCAGAATAACAGAAAGGAAGGGAAAATTTACAATTCCAGCTAGATTCCAAACTTCTGAAATCATAGTAAGTGGGGATGTGAAAGTCTTTGGCTCTTAAGTTCATAGCCATATATAGTGCTCAGTGTTTGTCATGGAGGTTGCGGAAGTCACAGATTCCGCTATCTCCATGATTTTTGCGGGGGCCAGTGTGGCTGACCCCGGGGCCACCCAAACATGTGGCTCCAGAGCCAGCTGGTCAGGTGGCCATGGGGACAGCTACCCTGGTCACTGCTAAAGTCACTCCGCAGCCAGACGCTGCAGCACTGGCCACTGCTCGGGCATCCCCGGGAAGCTAACCCTGGGGACTGCTTGAGAAGTGGCTGGTGCAGCTGGCTCCAGGAACCGCCTGAGCAGTGGTCCCTGGGTGGCTGGTGCAGCCGCTGCTGGCAGTCCCCAGGCAGCTGGAATAGCCGCTTCCCTGGGCAGCCCCCAGCGCGGAGCCCGGGCTGCCGGTGCAGCCACTACCAGAGGCAGTGCCCGGGCAGCTGGTGCAGTCACTGCCGGCAGTCCTAGCAGCTGGTGCCATGCCTGCCCTCCCCCATGCCCCAGCAGCAGTCCTGGCACCCCCCAGCAGTGACCCACTTAAGATTTAGTCATGGGTATTTTTAGTAAAATTCATGGACAGGTCACAGGCAATACACAAATTCACAGGCCCGTGACCTGTCCATGAATTTTACTAAAAATACCTGTGACTAAATCATAGCCTTAGCCATAAATAATCGAAAAATCTAGGCTTGGATGCCTCTGTAGTTATAGTAATTTAGGTTCCAATCAGACTCGTGGGCAAACCATGATTTCGGTAGAGCTGCATGTGAATTATATGCTCACATATATGAATTGCAGGCTTGGAGTCTTAGGGCAAAGTTTTCCTTTATGCTGTATGAGCAGAGCTGCCATTTAACATCACTGCATGTTTTGCTTAAGTGTGGCTCAGAGAGGAGGAATGTATCCTTCATGTATTACAATACTAACATACCTATATTCAAATATGTTATAACAAAACCTTGTTCTTCTGCAACTTCTCCAAGTAGTTGGACATAGTCTGTATTAGGAATACTGAGTGGACTTTTCTTCAGCAAGGTAATTTTTTCTTCGGATGAGTTCCTTAAGGCATCCCATGTGCATCCTAAATTATTTCCCATTTCATTTCCCTGAAAACATTTGAAGAGGGTTTAGATTTGTGTTTATATATTAATGCTGTTCAGCAACAAAAAAAAAAAAGCATGCAATATTCACTTTAATCTACAAAAACACAGAAAATGCAAACTTCCACACAGCACCTTTAGATAGTGTGTCAGTGATTCCCAGCTTTTTTGTTCAACTGCCCCAGTGATGGACTGGTGCCTGACTGCCCGCTATCCTATTCCTTATGCTATGTTTTGGCCTGATTACAACTGTCTGTCTTTCTGCCTGTGTTCTCGCTGTCTCCCATTCTTTATTTTTAATTTTTTCCCCTATATTTGCTCCTCTTCTCTCAACAAGCACACTCTGTGCCTTCTCCCTCTTTTCAGCCAACCTCAACTCTCCACTCCCTGTAAACTGGTCTGACCCTGTGTTCTATGCCTCTTGCATGGCTGCTTCCTCCACAGTGCCTGTTACAAGAAAGTGTGCAGACAATACCATTGAACGAAGTGATGTGTATTGCTGCTTGGGGAAAGCAAAGCATATGCAGCTGCCAGCAGCAGCTGCCTGATGGCCTCCTTGATACCCTAGATATGCCATGCAAATTTAGTGTGAACAAACCTAGTATATCCCAGAAGGTACACTTTAATAGGCCACCATGTCTTGTATTTTTATTATGTTTCCCAATCACTTAAGTGGGCAAATACTTATATTTCACCAGCATGCGTTGTCTGTGTCAAGGTATTATAATTTATTATTGTAGTAAGCAAACAGATTCAAAAACACTACTCACTTATTTTACTTTTTGGACTTTATTTCCGCTCTCCCACTTTTTCAGATCCCTGCTCCCAGAACTCCCTTATGTTACTGGTCAAATAAAAATTATCCCTGTTTGATACCCTCATTTGACATTATGAAAAAGGATATCTACCTATAACATACCTCTTTTTCTCCCTCCCAAAATAGCAGGATGGGTTATTTGAAGCCAATTAATAAGAGTAGCACAGAGAAAAATCCTACTTTTAACGGTGGCTGTCCTTATATAGTCTCTTCCACCAATGTCCTATTAATAATCTGATGCAAAATTTGGATGATAGCCCAGAGCTTTTGGGTCCATCTAGAAATAGGAACATGGCATAAAACTTTGTGATAATGAAAGTGTCTGACGATATTTTGTTAGTTTTGTCATTGTTTGAATTGTCTGACAGGATTTATGGCACTTATGCTGCTCTGCCCATTACTTACTAAGGAAATATTGATGCTATCTGGAGGGAACCTGTGGAATTTGGCAAGTAATTTTTCAGCAGCATTTCGCTTTGCTAGTTTCTTAGATGTCCCAGTCCCTGCATAAAGAAACAAAACCAAACAGTATTAACACAAGAAAAATGCATGGAGGTGGACTTAGTGGCTCAGAGGACAGATAATTCATCTGTAGGTTGCTGGTTCAAATTTACCATAAACAGTAAGAAATAAATTGTTACTATCTGACTGCTGTTTGAAGGCTTATGTGAAATAAACTGACTTCAATCCTGTTGCTAGTGGACTAGCATTGGGGGCACATTGCTGCAACACTGAGTTCCTGAATTACTACAGCTTGTTGATTATCCAATCTGTAGATAAGCAGAATTTGGTCTTTAGATGTGTTTGGGTTCCACAAATAGATTCACTATTATAAAACATTTTAAATAATATCTTGACACAAACACTCTTGCAGCTTACTTACTCTTACTCACATTTTCCTTCTTTTGAAAGAATTGTAATACAATTGAAAGGTACTTAGTTAAGAGAACAGAAGCCTTCTATTAGTACTCAGAACAGGTAGAAGATGTGAAATTGTGCAAGTTTTCACATTGTTCTTCCAGAATAAGTCAGTTATAAACTGAAGGGATCACCTCCTGTAGTGAAAGACTTCAGTCTATAAGTCCAGTTAATCCTGGGACACTCTGCCAATATTGGTGCTAGTTAATAATTGCAATGGTAATGGTTTTCTGATGGAGGATACCTGTTCACTAAGAACTAGACTAAAATCAACTCACTTCATGTAGACCACCAAAGAGACATCAGATAGCAACATTTTGATCATTAGCTACCTGTTTAGGGGTTAAATGGGTGACCCAAATCATTGAGCAATCCACCTGACTTGAATTCAATCTGCAAGTCTCCCTGTAAATGCAATATTGTTAACCACTGATGGTTACAGGTATTCAGGTTCCTAGAGAATTTGTCTGATCTAGTCTTATGAAGTACACTAAGGAAACAGGGTTTAGAATGTATTTTATAGTAATTTAAAGAGCAGGATTCTCCCATAGACTCCATTAAAAGAAAGTAAACCTCCAATTTCTCAGCTGTAAGATAACACATTAAGCATTTAAAAACTTAGGGCCAGATACAGTTATTTGCCTCTATGATTACTACTGAGCTTCAAAGCTGGAGGTTAATACCTGTTCTGAGGAGGAAGATTCAGTGTCTTGCACTAAGTATTTCAAACTGCTTCCTCTCCTCACCAACCCCTTCCCATAACTTCTCAAAGCCTAAATTCTATATCAGAATGTCACTAAGCACAACCAGGGAGTCCTCCCCTCCACCAAAAAATTACAAAACAATCTCATTTGAGGATGGGTTATTTGCAGCTAACCAAATGCTGGTCACTAGGTTGGAAAGGCTGGTCAAGAATAACTTTACAGTTACAAGTATAGAATTTGCTCAAGAGTTTACAAGGGAGTTAAGTACCAATGCAAAATTTTTGCAGGTTCTTCAACATACATAATGCATGAATGTCATTCAGCAAATACTTGTTGAAATAGAACTACTATGTATTTGCACAGTATGTTGCTAACTTCAAATGGAATATTTTACTTCAATACACTGGGAGGTATCATTCAACAATTTCTGTTGCATTGAGAAATGTTTTAGATGCAACATTTAAATAGCTTGATTTACAGTCTTATGTACAAACACTATTTAGGATATCAGTGCAATGTATTCGCGCATTCTCTTGCCAATTTCGAGGTAATAGGACAGAACTGTCATGCAGAATATCACTTATCCTAATATTTAAAAGCACTGCAAGTCTGTATTTTCAAAGTTAACACCATAGCTTCCAGCATTTTCAAGTTAAATAATGGAACATTTTTTTTAAAATGGTCTCTTCCTTAATGTTAGGGAACTGAAAATGTATCCTCACTGTCCAAAGGTTAATAGCAAATATTTTAAGAGTGCCAATGATGCATTTTGTATGTCATGAATTTGCTTTAAAAAAGAACCGATAGGTACAATATTAAGATTTTTAAATGGGGGGGAGGGAGCCCAACACTCACAATTCATTAGGGACTGCTATGGAAACTGACCACATTCTAAATTTGCTACGTTTTGTGTTGATTTAAAAAAAAAAAAAAATATATATATATATACATATATACCAGTTTCTACAAACGTTTCTATTCTGCAAGTCATTGTAAACTCTCGCTTGTGAGGAGGCCCCGATTCATGTGCAAGTGAATATTCAGGAAGTCTCCATCCCTTCTGAACAGCCAGTTCCTAGAGAAACAGAAGTTAGACCTGACTAATAAAAAAAGATTCTGCTTTGTTCTGTCTCTAAACATCTCATTCAAACAGCTACCACCACTGCTTAGCAAAACTCATCGGTCCATATTTCAAACACATTTACCGCCATAACACTGAAAATATTTCAGTAATAGCTTGAAGAGCACAATATATTGATGTGGGAAAACACAAGGATATAAGTTACCTAAAAGGACACTTTTACCAGAAGTCAAAGTACTGTGTCCACACATCTATTCAGGGGACACCATCATAGGGCCTGATCACAATCAACCACACTATCAGAGGCTCGTTCACCTGCACATCTACCAATGTGATATATGCCATCATGTGCCAGCAATGCCCCTCTGCCATGTACATTGGTCAGACTGAACAGTCTCTACGTAAAAGAATAAATGGACACAAATCAGATGTCAAGAATTATAACATTCAAAAACCAGTCGGAGAACACTTCAATCTCTTTGGTCAGTTGATTACAGACCTAAAAGTTGCAATTCTTCAAAAAAAACCTTCAAAAACAGACTTCAAGGAGAGACTGCTGAATTGGAATTAATTTGCAAACTGGATACAATTAAATTAGGCTTAAATAGAGACTAGGAGTGGATGGGTCATTACACAAAGTAAAACTATTTCCCCTTGCTTATTTCCACCCCCCACTGTTCCTCAGACGTTCTTGTCAACTGCTGGAAATGGCCCACCTTGATTATCACTACAAAAGGTGCCCCCCCCCCCATTCTCCTGCTGGTAATAGCTCACCTTAAGTGATCACTCTCTCCTTACAGTGTGTATGGTAACACCCATTGTTTCATGTTCTCTATGTATATAAATCTCCCCACTGTATTTTCCACTGAATGCATCCGATGAAGTGAGCTGTAGCTCACGAAAGCTTATGCTCAAATAAAATTGTTAGTCTCTAAGGTGCCACAAGTACTCCGTTTCTTTTTACGAATACAGACTAACATGGCTGCTACTCTGAAACGTGTTCTGTTCTGGTATTTGCCAATACTAGCAGCACATGTAAAAAAAACCCCAAAACACTAGTAAGTTACATTTTAAAGAGCTGTGTTAGCCTAAAACCCTGTCTAAAAATGAAAAGACATAGGGTGGTTTTGTAGGGTGTCTGATCCTCAGCACTCACGCTTCAGGCTGGCAGGATTTAGAGTGCCATGTAAGAGAGATGGACCTGGTCCTGTTCAGAAAAGTTAAAAACCAGCTTGAATCTCAGCTGTTTAGTCAAACTTGAAACTTTAAGCCTTGACTAAGTGCCAATTCCTTCTTTAATCATTCTGAGCTATTAATTTCAATTCTTTTTATTTCATATTTTAATATGATTATCCAAATTATAGTACTGATTTGGCAAGGCCAGCCTGCTTAAAATAGAGAATCAATTAACAAAACTAGTGACTGAACATATCACATCATGCAATACTGTACCAACAGCATTAAAATAAAAACATAGCTCCAGAGTAATCATGTGGTCAGTGAGTTTTTCTTTTTGACCTGGTAGTAAGACATGCCTTTCAACTAAAGTTTCTATGTTATATCTCTTGAAGAGCAGAATGGTACATAAACTGAATATTTTAAAGCAGATGAAAGGGCTGTGAGTGTGTGTGAGAGAAAAACAATTTGACTACATTTATTTGTCTTTAAAAACAATGGTCAAGAAATGTGTCTTCAAGGATTTATTCATTAATGAAAACTGTTGTTGTTAAGGGAAGTGCATGTCTTAAGCTAAGTTTTCTGTACCTTTCCACCTTAAATATGTCTATGGGGAAAAAATTAAACAAAAGCACCCAAATCTCATGTCCAGTAGGCGACTTTCAGGTTTTGATTCTTACTTACAACTAGTCATTGGTGAACCATGAGATTCTTCAGAGCCATGCAAGTAAACTTAGGTCAAAACACTGCAAACAGTTTCACTTAATATGAAACCCCGTCAAACTCAATGAGACTACTTATGCTTAAAGCACATGCAAAACTGTCTTCAGGGTTGGTGTCTGGGCTCAATCCCTCAAGGAATTGAGCACTCTAGCCCCAATCCAGCAAGGTATATGTGGCTGAGTACTTTGTTGGATTGGAGGCAGAGCACACAGCACTCTGTATTTAGACCTCCAGGGTTCACCCTACAGTGTTATAACTTTAGCACTTAGTATCACAGTTAATACACACATGCATTAAATGTTTCATATGAAAATGCCAAACAAAGCAGACATGAAACATTATTTAAATGGGAAGATTTTGTACATAACATTCTGTTCCCCTTCTTCCATAAACACTCTAAATTTCAGAAATACAGAACACCTTAAATTCATCAGAACACATTAAAAATAATCCTCTAAATATGTTGTCTATGGGTCTCCAATTTCAACCAGCTTTGTGAACATTTTAAAGAAAATCTTATAGTATAGGAAGCCAAATTTTCATGTCTAAATCTGTTCACACCATGTTTTTATTTTGACAGTATTAACTGGATTTAAGCATACTTATAACAGTAAAGTTAGTTACATACACATTTCATATTCTTACTACTGCTGGCTCTCTACATGCTTTCCTGCAGTGAACAAAATTAGTTGTTGCTCTTTTCTGACCTGTACTACTTGCTCTGGGCTGTCTATGCTGCTTTCTGTAACTACAAAAAAAAAAAAAAAAAAAAGTTCAAAAAGTAGCTAGCTGCTAGTTTAGTTTCTAAGAACCAGAATATATTTTAAATTCAGGCTTATCCAATATTCATTTCTTGTAAGGAACATTTTTATACACATACCTGAACTATATAGCATGATGGTCTTAAAATGCAAAAAAGGTTACATCTTACCTGTAATGTACCTATAGGATTGGTCTGATTTTGTGGTTGCTTTGGAGAATCTGGAACTATGGAGTCTGGCACTGAAAGACTAAAATAGTTTAACTTTTTTTTTTTAAACTGACAATTTTAAGTTAAAACTGCTTAAGAGGGACATAAATTAGGCACTAATCCATTAATAACCTATGCACCCAATCCTCTAAACACTAATGCATATACTTAATTTTACACGTGAGTAGTCCCATTGAAATCTTTGCATGATTAGTGTCCAAGGCTAAATCTCCATCTTCTCACGTGTTGAAAATACTATATCGTAATTATTTGAGATTTAAAACTTTAGAGCCAGATACACCTGATATTAATGTGTCCCCTGGCAACTTGTGGATATTTATTTTAAACATGTCATTTTCTCTCTTCCATGGCTGTGTGTGTCGGGGAGGGGAGGGGAGGAGAACCACACAAATAGCGGATTGACCAGTTATACAGAGAAAATAGTAAAAACTGAATATATATGCGGTGCCTTTTATTATTATTATTATTATTTATTATTATACTATAATCATGTAATTTTTTTGTTAAAGAATGTTTTTGATGTAAAAGCCACCTATATAAGTGCTTCAAATTATACAGTACACTATCATGCAACAGAAATAGCACCTGAAAAAATACATTAGCCCCACTTCATCTTAGACAGTTTCACTAGGAAAAGAATGAAATACAAGAATCCAGATTACAGAAAAGGTAACATTAGAAAGTTTGAGAGAGAGAGTCAGTTTTTAGACTTAAATTAGAAAAGACTTTCCTCAAAAAGAAAATGAAGTCTTCCAACTGCTGAACTGACAGTATTTTTTTATTTTATTTTTTTTGGTCTTCAGAGCTTCTTTGAATGCCATTTTTAGAGCAGCAATGAAATTTTGTGCAGTACAATACAGCAACACCTAACTCACCCAATACTTGGATTTCCTTTCAAAACATTCAAGGCAGCTTCTGCAGCTCTGTGTTTTGCAATCTTCTTGCTATGGCCTTCACCTGTATTAAAATAGACAATCTGATATCCCTAAAGCATGAGAGGCTGAGGGAATCTAGGGTGGGTTATACAGTATCAGAGGGAGACATGGGGGTGGGGGGAGAATAAGAGCAGAATTCTATATAACCAAAATAGAACACTCCTCTGGAATTGAACCCAGAAGTCCTGAGTCTGTATCCGTGGGTTGTCAGCAAATAGCTCTGAAACCCACTGGCACAGTGTTTCTCATCTCCCCCTAGTGGTACTCCAGAGGATAACAGCATATTATTACATCAGTTGCTGCATTATCTCAAGTACTGTAGTCTGAACCCTCCTGATGAACTATGTGAAGACTATATGGTTCTATGTTACAGAATGTCTTAAGACTTTTAAAAAGAACCATCTAGTCTATGATCTTCCACGAAACCACACTTAAACTTTACGGTTGCAAAGTCAAGTATTCAGAAGTCAGGAAACACCAGGATTAAGGTAGTTTGTGCATCCTTAATTCAGCGATCATGTGCATATGCATGGATCTGCAGCTCAGAAACCCTGCCTCATTCGGTGCACTGCATGGATCTGCTCAGGGGATGAATCAGGGCTGTGTAATAATGGAGGCTGTTTGTAGCAGAAGCTGGAAAGTGTGTACCTATTGTGATTGTTGGGAAATGGCGGCCCTAAGCCTGCCCTCAGTTAAAGGCCCTGCCTCTTATCTGGCAGAAACCAGTGAATCTGGGCCCCAAGTGTATACTGGGGACAACAAATGAAAAAACAGGGATGGGAGTGAAGATCAAAGGATGAAAATCCAGGAACTGGAAGGGGACACTGAACAGAGAACCCCAGACAGTGCCCACTGCTCCTCAAAGGCATCTAAGGAGTCAGTGGACACTGCCCAGAGCAGTGGCTCTCAACCTTTCCAGACTACTGTACCCCTTTCAGGAATCTGATTTGTCTTGCATATCCCAAGTTTCACCTCACTTAAACACTACCTGCTTAAAAAAATCAGACATAAAAATACACAAGTGTCACAGCACACTATTACTGAAAAATTGCTAGTGCTTTTTATGTAGCCTGTTGGAAAACTAGGCAAATATCTAGATGAGTTGATGTACCCCCTGGAAGGCCTCTGTGTACCCCTGGTTTAGAACCACTGGCCTAGAGGAACTCTGCCTGAAGACATGACTTCACAAGGGACTGGAAATAGTCCCCACAGTTGCAGAGCCCTGTCCAGATTCTTCCTCCTGGTATGATGGATGGCAGCCTTGCCAGTACCAGGAAGTTCATAAGGAGGTCTTGCACCTTTGTGGGGCAATGGATGGGGTTTGCAAGGATCGGGAAGTGTGGGGACAAGTGCAGCCAGAACCTCTGTAACAGAGGAGAGGGGCTGCAATCTGACACGCCATATGTAGATGTGTGCCAGGCTCTCCCTATCACTGCAGACAGGACAGGTGTTGGGGGAGTTCATGAACTGCACCATCTACACGCCCGTGCTTATGGCTTCATGGAGGAGCCACCAACTGATATCCCTGGTAGGCCATGGACCAGAATGGAGTATAGGCTGGACCACTAGGTTACCTCCTCTCCTCAGGTGGCAGCAAGTCCCACCACTTACTGTCAGGGAGGTGGGGTAGGGGTAGACATGAGGGCAATGAAATGGATAGTATGAAGCACAAGTGCATACACATATTTCCTTGGTATGGTTTGGAGGTGATACAGCTGAATGTCATTCAGCCAGCTCAGGTTGGGTGGGAGGCTCATAGGGCAGGGGTCTGATGTCTAATTCTGGAGGGCCAGAGGTAAGCAGTGGGTAGGGAGCACCTACCTACAGGATCCACTCCAGGAAAGAGAGAAGTGGGAGGTAAGGCTGCCCTCACCTTCTGGAGCACATGATGGAGGACACACAGGGTAGGCAACCCCTGGCTGTCTGAGCACAATGGTTTCCACTCAGTCCCTCTGATGATAGTCCAGGAAGTCTCTCATTCTGGTGCCACCAACCTCCTGGAAATTGTGCAGTGAATGAGGCAGGGGACTGCAAGAAGAGAGATGATGATCTTCTGGTTATTCATGTTGAATGTCATCCCAGAGAACTAGATTCTATTCCTGCCTCTGCCACACTATTCCTTCAGGCTGCTGGGCAAGTCACTCAAACGAAAATTTTCCAAAGGGAGCCACTAATTGTATGCTCCTCATTTTTGAGAGCCCAACCTGAGACTCCTGGGGCCAGATCTGCAGAAGTGCTGAGCACTCACAAGTGAAGTCAATAGGGACTGTGCTTTGAATATACAAAGTGTCAAAAATGCTTAGTACTCTGAAATATCAGGCCTTAGGCATCTCAAGTTGAGCATCCAAAATTAGTGGACACTCTTGAAATCTTGACCTTAGACATTTTGTGCCTCAGTTCTGCCATCTGTGAAAAGAGGATAATATGACTACCTAATTTCATATGAGTGTTCTGAAGATCAATTCATTGTCTAAGAAGCATTCAGTTACCATGGTGAAAGCATGATGTAAACACCCAAGAAGAAACTAACAACTTCTTATTTGGTGCATGGTTTAAATGGTATGTATTTAAGACCTGGGGTCACGTATTGACGAGGATACAGATAAATAATGAATAACTATGCTTCCACTGAAGTAGAGATCATATGGAAAGATATAACAGAGCATGTAATTTTCATAATGGCTGTGTACAAGGGGGCCAAATCAAAGATGCACAGGCAACTTTAATTCTGGAATTTCCTTGGCTTTTGAGTGCTTGACATTACAACCATAATATTCTTTTAATGTAACTTTTTTGCATGTAATAAATCTATATGTAGTGTGCTATCATGAAGACAATAGATGTAGTTTAATCCAAACAGATTAATTTAACATTTATAGTTTCTTGTGGTTAGGTTTTTCAGAATCCTCAAACTAGCATGCAGCTATTGGAGCTTTTCCTTTCAGCCTGTGAACAAGGTAATATTTATCTTTGCCTTTTTATTGAACTTTCTGAAAATATCAAATCAGAATAACAGCCTAAAACCGCACTGTTTTAATATTTTAACATGTGAAACTCAAAGTTTAAAAGCTTGCAGGGTAGATAAAAATCACTGCTTTTTAAAAAAAAAAAATTAAAAAAATTGGATTTTTGATTTAAATCATATTTTTTTGATAAAATGGTTTTTTCCTCAAAAACCTATCTAAAGATAGATACATTAATAGCTCAAAGATATCTCATCATGGAATATGGATTATAAATTCTAATTCTATAGTATGATACAATATATTCATGTAATGTTTAAGAAAAGTTTTGTAAATGAGTTCCAGTAGTTCATGGATTAGGGACCCAATCTTATGGGGTTCCAGGGGCTTCTGTATAGATTATTTTAGTTAATCTATCTATCTACCCAATGGGACTCAGTGCTCAGTCTAAAAGATACCATCAGAGATGCTTAGTTTTGAAGTTGTCAAATTGTGGATTTGTGTCTCAAGAGATAAAATGCTTGTTAACAGCAAAAATGTTTTTAAATAAATAAAATATAGAGGTGAGAAATAACAGCCCTCAACCCTATTGTCCCTCTGCAAATTTGTGTACACAGAGTCAATCCCTTACCTCTCTCTAAAAGTGCAAAGTTTCAAAAAGTTCAATGAATAGAAGATTGACCAGATCTATTCCGCCACCAACAAAGAGAAGAAGTCTGGAGATAAATGCAAGAAGGGAGGGACAGAGCCACTGGCCATTATCTTTGAAAACTCATGGCGATCGGGGGAAGTCCCGGACAACTGGAAAAAGGCTAATGTAGTGCCCATCTTTAAAAAAGGGAAGAAGGAGGATCCTGGGAACTACAGGCCAGTCAGCCTTATCTCAGTCCCTGGAAAAATCATGGAGCAGGTCCTCAAGGAATCAATTCTGAAGCTCTTAGAGGAGAGGAAAGTGATCAGGAACAGACAGCATGGATTCACCAAGGGCTAGTCATGCCCGACTAATCTAATTGCCTTCTATGACGAGATAACTGGCTCTGCGGATGAGGGGAAAGCAGTGGACGTGTTGTTCCTTGACTTTAGCAAAGCTTTTGACACGGTCTCCCACAGGATTCTTGCCAGCAAGTTAAAGAAGTATGGGCTGGATGAATGGACTATAAGGTGGATAGAAAGTTGTCTAGATTGTCAGGCTCAACGGGTAGTGATCAACGACTCCATGTCTAGTTGGCAGCTGGTATCAAGTGGAGTGCCCCAAGGGTCGGTCCTCGGGCCGGTTTTGTTAATATCTTCATAAATGATCTGGAGGATGGCGTGGATTTCACCCTCAGTAAGTTTGCAGATGACACTAAACTGGGAGGAGAGGTAGATACGCTGGAGGGTAGGGATAGGATACAGAGGGCCTTAGACAAATTGGAGGATTGGGCCAAAAGAAATCTGATGAGGTTCAACAAGGACAAATGCAGAGTCCTGCACTTAGGACGGAAGAATCCCATGCACCGCTACAGACTAGGGACCGAATGGCTCGGCAGCAGTTCTGCAGAAAAGGACATAGGAGTTACAGTGGACGAGAAGCTGGATATGAGTCAAGAGTGTGCCGTTGGTTGCCAAGAAGGCCAATGGCATTTTGGGATGTATTAGTAGGGACATTGCCAGCAGATCAAGGGACGTGATCGTTCCCCTCTATTCGACATTGGTGAGGCCTCATCTGGAGTACTGTGTCCAGTTTTGGGCCCCACACTACAAGAAGGATGTGGAAAAATTGGAAAACGTCCAGCGGAGGGCAACGAAAATGATTAGGGGACTGGAATACATGACTTATGAGAAGAGGCTGAGGGAACTGGGATTGTTTATTCTGCGGAAAAGAAGAATGAGGGGGGATTTGGTAGCTGCTTTCAACTACCTGAAAGGGGGTTCCAAAGAGGATGGATCTAGACTGCTCTCAGTGGTAGCAGATGACAGAACAAGGAGTGATGGTCTCAAGTTGCAGTGGGGGAGATTTAGGTTGGATCTTAGGAAAAACTTTTTCACTAGGAGGGTGGTAAAACACTGGAATGCATTATCTAGGGAGGTGGTGGAATCTCCTTCCTTAGAAGTTTTTAAGGTCAGGCTTGACAAAGCCCTGGCTGGGATGATTTAGTTGGGGATTGGTCCTGCTTTGAGCAGGGGGTTGGACTAGATGACCTCCTGAGGTCCCTTCCAACCCTGAAATTCTATGACAGGCCGTAGAAACGAAAGTGAAACTGTTTGAGCAGCATATTCCAGAAGTCTTGAGGTCTTTCTCCGTGAAGCCTTTATTGATTTGAGATCTAGCATACTATTCTCTCACTAGAAGGGAAAACCTATAATGGCAGCAGGCCATAGAAGAGACCCAGTTTGGGGGATATTTTAATGAGTTCCTCTACCTGTGGGTAAGACAGGCATGTGTGCAAAATGCAAACAGCGCAACAAATAAATGCCTGGCCTAGTTGCCAGAATGAAACAACCTCAGAGGAAGCTGTGTTGAAGATGATGAAAGGAACATGTCTGAACATGCAGGATCTTCAGGTTGGTAAACTTTTTTTTATTTCATACTTGTTTCCTAAGGACTTCCAAAAATATAGTTGTTATTCCATGGTACTATCATTTTAGATGCAGTTGTGATAAAAAATAAATAGCTGAAATAGGCAGATCTTCCTTTTACAATTTCACCTTTAAAGTAGTATTGAGTGTCAGTGAATGCAATAAGAAAAGGAGTACTTGTGGCACCTTAGAGACTAACCAATTTATTTGAGCATAAGCTTTCGTGAGCTACAGCTCACTTCATCGGAAGCTAACGAAAGCTTATGCTCAAATAAATTGGTTAGTCTCTAAGGTGCCACAAGTACTCCTTTTCTTTTTGCGAATATAGACTAACACGGCTGCTACTCTGAAACCAGTGAATGCAATGAGTAATACTAAATGAGCAGTATGGTAATTAAATAACTGCACTGACTTATTTTGTTTAGGCAAATCCATCCTCAATATACAGGAATCTGAAGACTATCCATCTTCAAGATCACCATAATTTTCTATAGTTTCAGAGTTATCTGCCAATGATCGTGTTTCAGTCACCTCATGTATGTCACATAGCCACAGCATATCACCTGTAGCAAAAAGGAAAAAAAAACAACCCTCCATCACCCAGAAACAACCATAGATAAGTTTGTGATAAGACCTAGCAGATTACAAAAAGAGCTAACTGATGAAGAAAATTGCCTGGTTTGTTTATGCAACAAACTCTCCTTTCCGTATGATTGAGAACCCATACTTCATTAATGTAGTTCAGTCATTAAGACCAGGATAAAGTCCACCCGACAGAGCAGATGTCACCAGCAAATTGCTGCATAAAGGGTATGAAAGAGAAACTGAGCAGTGTGAAAAAAGGTCGAGAGGGTGAAATTGTTAACTTGAGTCTTGATGGGTGGAGCAATGTCCACAATTATCCTGTTGTATGTGCTTGTGTGACAACAGAAGAAGGGAATATCTTCCTCACAGAAACAATTGATACATCAGGAAATGCGCACACACAGCAGAATACTTACAAGAAGTAACAGTAAAAGCTATAACAAACTGTGGGGAAAAAAATCCAAATGTCTAGTATGCAGCTTGGTCACAGACAATGCTGCAAATATATCCAAAATGAGAAGAAATTATTTAGAAGAGAGTGAAGAGAGTCCCAAGCTAATAACATACAGTTGCAGTGCTCATTTGATGCACTTCATTTATTTCAGTGTTCCAGAAATAAAGGCGAATGTTGTTGAAATTGCAAAATACTTCCATAACAACTACTTTGCAGCAGCTGCTCTGAAAGAAGTGGGAGGAACCAAGCTAACTCTCCCACAAGATGTGATGGAACTCAGTAGTGGACTGTTTTGAGCACTATATCCAGAACTGGCCTAATCTGATGACAGTTTGTGAACAAAATTGTGAAAAAATCGATGACACTGTCACAGCCAAAGTTCTCAACACTGGGCTTAAGAGAAATGTTGAACACATGAGAGAGAAGGAACTGAGTGAGATCTTAAAAAGAGAAATATGCAATGACAAAGTTAAATTACAAGCATTAAAAAAACGAATGGGACAAGCACTATCTCCAGCTCATTTTCTTGCAAATATGCTCAATACTTGGTACCAGGGTCAAACTTTTAACGGCTGAAGAAGAGGAGTTGGCAATGACATGGACATCCAGCAATCATCCCTCCATAATGCCAACTATAATAAACTTCGGAGCTAAGGGTGAACCATTCAAGAAATATGTTTGCTGATGATGTTCTAAAGAAAGTCACACCAGTGAACTGGTGGAAGTCACTTAAGCACTTGGATTCAGAGACTGTTGAAGTGATAATCTCACTTTTAACAAAGGTAGCTTCTTCTGCTGGTGTAAAAAGACTATTTTCTTCTTTTGGACTAATTCATTCGAAACTGAAAAACGGTTTGGGACCTGATAAAGCAGGAAAGCTTTTTTTTTCTTTTCCAGATTATGAACAAACAGGAAAGTGAAGGTAAAGACAACCGAGTTAGATACAGAACCAATATTTTAAGTTTCTCCATGTTGACCTGGCTGACACAGTCTATTTAATTTTTTTAAAATATTTCATTTAATTATAAGTTAAATAATTTTAACAAAAACAAACCTGATTTTAAAAAACTTGAATGTTTAACTAAATTAAAAAATTCATATGCTTGTTTTGTTAAAATATTATGTTTGCTGTTTGAAGAAAAAAATCCAGAATACATAACGTTGTTGTTGTTTTAGTTAAATAAAACAACTTAAATGTCTGTCTGGTGATGATCTCCTCCTAATACAGCATGGCAAGAAAATCCTCCAAATATTAATGATAGTTCACCTCCCAGTTGTCTTACTTTTGGTAAATGAAATAACCAAACAATCATTCATTTTCTGATATAGCTGTAAAACTAATCTGAAAAGTTTTCAAAATTAATCACTTTAAAAATGTATAGTGTGTACATTCTAAAAATGAAACATCTATCCCTGAGTTGTGAAGAATATGTATTAAGGTTATAACAACCAACAAGAATGCACTTTTATGTAGAAATCCATGATTAAATCGAGTCTTCCTGAGTAGTGATTTAAATAAAATCCACCCTGAAAGCTTGCCTTTTAGGCAAAGCTGTTAAAGTTTGGCAAGTACTGGAAGGAGCAAAAGCAAAGCATATTAACCAATTAAATAAATGAAATGGTCAAATCATAGAATTTTTTTTTTGTATTTTCTAATGAAAAACACATTGTAAGTACTTAAATTTTTTTTTTTTAAACCACTGCCAACCACCATACCAAAGTGTAGTAACATTACAGACCTGTGCCCGTTATTTCACCTACTGTGACTTTAAAGGTGAAACTTGGAAGATGTACTTGTCCTTCAGCCTTCTCAAAGTTGTACTCAGGAGCGATACCAGCCTTCGTGCCATATTCATGTAACAACTGAATTGGTGTTTTCCCTGGTTTGGCAACAATCATTTCCTCCAAGCTACAAAGAAAAGAAGAAAATTTCCTGATGAATAATGTACAAAATAAAATAATTTAGAAGGGAAAACTGTATTTAGAGCTGGTCAAAAAAAATCTGAATCTTACTTTTTTTTTTCACTGAAACTTTGAGGAAATAATTGTAATACTTGGCTCTTGTGGCACTTTTCATCCACAGATCTCAAAGCACTTTACAAAAAAGGACAAGCATTGTTACATTGGGATGGGGAGACCGAGTTATAGGGAAGCAAAGTACTTGTCCAAGGTCCCATGGTAGACCAGGATAGAACCCAGTCTACTGAATCCCAATGCAGCACCCTATTTACTAGGCGAATATTATCTCCCAACTTTCCATTTTGTTAAAATCAGTTCTAGCTCCTGTAAAAGGATAAAATTATATATTAAAAAAACCCTACCACCCACTAAAACTCAAATCTGGTTGTGGCAAAAATAGTTTAACGAATTCTCAGTTTGGTGGGCCTTGTATCCATTCATATATAGGAAGTTTGTTTTGCAGTATAGGAGGAAACAAGAACTGAGATGTAGGTAGGGGGAAAAGCTACCCAGAGGTCTGAGCTTAAACTTGTTTCAGAATGCGCAATAAGAGGCTTTAGGGATGGGCACCTGAGAACTAGAACAGCAAGAAAGGAAGAGTATTTTAGCTGCAGCAGAGAAAGGGAAAAGATTGCAGTGATTCTCAAACATTTTGGATTGGCAACCCTTTTCACACAGAAAGCTCTCTGAGTGCGACCCCTTATACTTAACGCTATTTTAAAGTGATATCTGTATGTTTCTTAATATCACTTTTCACAGCAGATTTACTAGCGCAGACTTCACAGTGAACTTGCTAGCTAGCTGGGAGGCTGTGAAAATTGATATTAATAAACATATAAATATCAGTTTTCACAGCACACTTGCTAGCTAGCTGGGAGGCATGTACTTGCAACCCTTGAGGGGTCATGACCCCCAGTCTGAGAACTCTTGTGATTAGAGGAAAAACAGGTAGCTCAGACAGTCACAACGTGATTAAGCTAAACTAAGGTATGTCTGTATTTAGCATTTGGGAAAGAGACAGAAAAGTTCCTCCACAAGCTGTTGTGGAGGAAAAAGCAACAGGATTTGGCAAAAGCTTTGCCTCGAACGTACAGGGGACAGAGTTAGAGGGATATGTTGAAAACAAAAAACCCTGCAGTTTCTCAGATTTACAAGACTTCCTATCTTAGTACCCAATAGACCACAAGTATTTAAAACCAAGCACATGTATGAAGTTTTTGCATCAGGAGAACCTACATGCATTTGTAGACTATTCAGAACTATCAGCTCTATATTGTAAAGCAAATTTAGTGCTCAAAGAGTACCAGATGGACAAATCAGGAGACTAGTAACAGCACTATTACACTATGAGTAGTGACAGTGCAAAATTCTCTACAAAGTGCCATCCTATGTACCTCAGCTCTCTTCTAAAGAGGCTGCCTAAAATGAGAAGTACACACAGACTCCGTGACGATTCAATATGCTGAAATTGCCAACAAGAATGTCATTCTGTAATACAGACCCCTATCAACAAGAAACCAGATGGACTCCAATTAGTTTACATAGGTCTGTGAATGAATTTTGGTTGCTACTGAATTGCAGTGGATTCAAATCACTGACCACCTTGTGAAAGGCTCTTATTACCTCTGTTTCAAGACAGTTTGTCATTGTCCATTCAAGTTACAAAACATCAAATTGATCTCACTAGGTATGAAAGAAAAGTTATTTTATGCTGAAAGCCTGCACTGACAATTGGAAGTGGTTTTCAGCTCTGATGGAAGCTGCATGCTATGAAACCAGAATACAAATTAGGTAACAAACACTTCAAATATAGGATCATTCTTAAACACAGCAATAAAGAAGTATATATAATGTGACAGAAAACAATTTTTGTAGAGGATTTTTGTAGGCAACTGTTCTATTGGCTGATAGAAACAGGGGAAACAAAATATTTGCAAAGTAACATTATATTACAAGTAATTAACACTTTCTTCTGATCACCAAGACAACTGGGAGTGGCTTCAGTTACAATATGGACAAGTGGTTGGATACGAAAACACTAATTCTCCACAGCAAAAAAACAATCATTGTTGAGGAGAATCTGAAGGTGACAGTTCCATAGTGGGTGCAAGCTCAATCTATCTCAAACTCACCAGGTTCAAAAGTTAACAGTATCTGGATAGCTCAGGGGTGGCCAATGTGTGGCTCCAGAGCCGCATGCGGCTCTTCAGAAGATAATATGCGGCTCCTGCTAGGAGCCAACTCTGGGGAAAAAATGGTGGGTGTTCAGGTGTACCAAAGGATAAATACCCCAACATCAGAGGTGCAGCTCTAAAATTAATCTCGATGCTTATCTCAACCTATCTTTGTGAGTCTGTTTTCTTGACGCTCAAACATGTGAAATCCAAGCACCGATCCATTTTGACACACAGCCACTTAAGAGAACTGCTGCATGTGAGCACAACTGCATACAAACCAAACTTCAAGGGAACTGTTGAAAGCAAGGATTGCCAGAAGTCCCACTAAGTAAAAGATTAAGTTATCATTAACTATACATTATAAATGTATCATAAATATACATTATGAACTTATATAATGATGTGTGTGTGTATATACACACACACACACACATATATATACATATATAATCGTTACATATTACTGTAGTTCTTTGGTAATGTACATTGGTAAATTCTGGCTCCTTCTCGGGCTTAGGTTGGCCATCCCGGGAAGCTTTTCTCCAACAAAAGCCCAGCTATTTCAGGAACTGGTGTTTTAGGCCAGGACTAATCACATGCCTAAAGTCAAACATGTGCATTTGTAGGATCATGGTACACAAACATTGTCCTTGTCAGGCTTGGAACATGGCCTAGACTTTTTTTTCCCCCCTCCCTATATTATTTATTTTGCTACACCACTAGGATAACAGAACATTATGCTGTTGGAAGTATCATGAAACAATGTACCATGGCACTGTTTGAAAGATGGGCTGTTGGACACCTAAATACTTCTAAGGATCAGGATCTTTCTTGCTGGGGGTGGGGGTGATTACTGTCTCTCCACCTATAAGTCCACCACTTCTGGTTTGAACTGGAAAGGTCCATGAAGGTGCTGGGCCTTGTTTAGCAGCTGTCACATTCTTCCATGAAGGTTTCCGATGAAGTGAGCTGTAGCTCACGAAAGCTCATGCTCAAATAAATTGATTAGTCTCTAAGGTGCCACAAGTACTCCTTTTCTTTTTCCATGAAGGTGGCTCCTTTTCAAGGCTGTGGAGTCCTGCTTACATCCGCTAACCACGCTAACTTTACAGGTTTCAGAGTAACAGCCGCGTTAGTCTGTATTCGCAAAAAGAAAAGGAGTACTTGTGGCACCTTAGAGACTAACCAAACGCTTATGCTCAAATAAATTAGTTAGTCTCTAAGGTGCCACAAGTACTCCTTTTCTTTTTGCTAACTTTACACTGACAAGACTGAGAGGGATCGTCAACAGGGAGCTGAGTTTAAGGGTTATTGAGCCTGCCTCTAACGGCATCACTCTACCTCCCAGGGTAAGGGACTGAGCCTCAGGGGCTGGCGGGCGCCTCTGGAAGGCAGGCAGGCAGGCGGGCCGGCCGGTCGGTCGACCGCGGGCTGGGGCAGCATCTACACTTGCAGCCCCCCTGAGGGGTGGGGCTAAACTCAGGCCCAGGCTGCGCTGAGAGCCGGCGGGGGTAAAGGCCCCGCGCCGGAACCAGGCCGAAGGGCGGGACGCAGCTGGCCGCTCCCTGGGGGCGACAGGGCTCACGCTGGGCAATCCGCGGCCCGCCTAAGGCTGCGGCCTCCGGCAGGGACCGCCGTTTTCCCCGCCCGCTCCGCGGTGAGGCGACGGGCTGGGTCTGCCGGGCCCCAGCGAAAATGGGGCGGGGGCACGAGCCCGGCCGGTCCCACCCCCGCAGGCAGCAGTTGGCCGCGGCCGCTCGCGCGCCTGTGGGGAGTGGGAGAGGTGTCCCTAGTTACCCACAATGCCCCACTGGGCCCTGACCTGCGGGGCTCGTCCTCCGCCTCCGGGCTCTGCTGGGTCGCGGCCGGGAAGCTCTCCTGAGACATGGCCGGGCCGCCGGCCGCCTCCGCCTCCCAGCGAAGCGCGTCCCCCTAGTCGGCGTGTTGTGAGGGCGGGGACGCGCTGGCAGAGCGGGGCGGCGCTACCTGCAGTTCCTGCTCGGCAGAGCCCCCGCTTTCTCCCGCTGCGGTGCCCGGCACCTCCCCGCAGGACGACAGTCCTTCCTGCCCGCCCCCTCCGCGGAGTGCACCCTATGGGGCCGGAGGGGATGGGTCCGGCCCTCGCGGAGCGCACCCTGTGTGGCCTGGCGAGTGATGCACAAACCTCCTTCCCTCTTCCCGCAGAAATCCCAGAGGGGAGAGTAATGCGCCCCCCCCCCTCGCAGTCCCCTACACACCCATGGGGCAGAGTGGGAAGCCCTATATTCCCCCTCCCTCAACCCTAACGTAGGCCCCTTCCCACTCATATATAGATGAACACTCAAAGCATAGCAAAATCCCCTGTGCCCCTCTGTGATGTTACGATAGGGCTGCTAATTTTGGTTGGATGTATTCTTGGAGATTTCATCACATGACATCTTTAATTCTTGGAGACTCCAGGGTAATCCTGGAGAGTGGGCAACTCAAATTTACCCCTACACGCTATTGTAGTAATCTTTATACAAAGTATACCTTGTAAGATATCACTTGGAAATTCATAACTTTCTTTTTAGTAACGTCTTGGTGAGATATGTGTGGCAACATTGTATGGGAAGTTCTAAGATTCCCCCATGTAGTTGTTATTAACCCAGGTTCCAAACCCCACCGTCCTGCCCATACAGATATTGGCAGTGGTGAGCTGCCAAAATCTTAACAACCGGTTCCCTCTTCAACCCACAAGGGGGTCGTGCCCCCCCGCGGGACTCCTGCCCTATCCAACCCCCTCCCCCATCCATCCCCCGTCTCCTGTCCCCTGACTGCCCCTAGAACCGGGCAGGAGGGTCTCATGGGCCACCGTAGTGGGTGCCCACCCTGCCCCGTCCCTAAGAGCCAGAGGGCGAGGTGGGGAGTCCCGGCGGGGCTTACCTGGTGCGACTCCTGGGAAGCATCCGGCAGGTCCCTTTGGCTCCTAGGGGTGGGGTAGCGAAGCTAGAGGGGGAGCAATCGACTCCGTGGGTGCTCCAGGGCTGGAGCACCCGTGGGGAAAATCTGGTGGGTGAACAGCACCCAACGGCAGCTCCCCGCCCGGCCCCAGCTCACCTCATCTCCCCCTCCTCCACTGAACGCACTGCCCCGCTCTGCTTCTCTCCCCCCACCCCCCCGGTTTCTCGCGAATCAGCTGTTCGCGCGGGAAGCCGGAAAGGGCTGAGAAGCAGGCGACGGCTTTGTGCTCAGGCCCAGGAAGGCAGAGGCGAGCTGGGGCGGGGAGAGGTTCCCCTGTCCCCGTCCCCCCCCCCCCCCTTGGGTTACCCGCTGCGGCGTGGGCAGCCCTCCTCGTGCCCCCTGCCTCAGCTCGCCTCCGCCTCCCTGGGCCTGAGTGTGAAGCTGCCGCTTTCTTCTCAGCCCTCCCAGGCTTCCCACGCGAACAGCTGATTCACGGGAAGCCGGGGGTGGGGAGGCGGGGAGAAGCAGAGCGGGGCGGTGTGTTCAGGGGAGGAGGCAGAGTGGAGGTGAATTGGGGCTGGACATGGGGCGGGGTTAGGAGCTGCCGCTGGGTGCTGTGCACCCACCAAATTTTCCCCGTGGGTGCTCCAGCCCCGGAGCACCCACTGAGTAGGCGCCTAATGTGCCGTTTTTGGCCGGGTGCTAAATTTAGAAGCCCTTTTGAGGGACAACCAGTTCTAAAAGGGCTTCTAAATTTAAAAACCAGCTCCATTGAACTGGTGCGAACCGTCTCCAGCTCACCACTGGATACTGGCAAATAGGTCTGTCCTAAACAATGGACTGTGTGCTTGCTTTAATTTGCATTTAAGCAGTGAACAGAGTCATCAGGCAGGAAGGGAAGATGAAATTCAAACAGGTGAAAAAACTATCAGGGAATATCTTTCCAGGTAGACTCTTTATCTCTTGGGTCTCAGCTGGAAATATGTTTCAAGAGGGGAACTGAAATTATAAAAAGGAGGGTCAAACACCTGAAGACACCCCTCTCTGTCTCTTTCCCTGCCCTTTGCATTCACTGCACCTGAGGAAACAAAGGGAGCAGTTATTGGATACTCTAGGGCAGGTGTCCTGACCTAAAGAGTTTGGTCAGTGTAAGACTCGTGAAAGCATGTGGTGAGAACTTTTTGCTTTGTTAAGTTAGGCACTAGTGAGCATTTTACCTTTATTTTTCTTTGTAACCTTTTTTTACTTTTATGGCTCATTAGCTTTTAAGTGAGTACAAGTATTTCTATGTTAATAAACTTTTTGTATCTAATCCAGTGTGCTCAAGCTGAAATATCTGGGTAACTCCATTTATGGTAACAAGTTGTATGTGTACTGTCTGCGGGGGGGGCTGTGCAATATAGGACATATGTTTCTGGAGGAAAATCTGTGATGGGGGGCACGTGGGAGTCACCCTGCAGCATAACTAAGGCTGATAAGAGCCAAAGTGTGGTTGGCTGGCTGCAGCAGCACACATACAGACATAACTGGGAGAGATTTACATGCTATTTGTGAGCGGTCCAGGTTAAGGCTACAGCAACAAGGCATTGTAAAAGGCACCCCAGGTTACAAGGAAGGGGTGACATAGCTACTCATTAGCCTGGATCGTATCCTGGTATGTCACATCCTCCTACCAAATGCTGACACACCCCAGTAATCTTCCTTCCCCGCCCCACAGACACACACAACCATCCATAAAGGAACAAACTGTTAAATTCCTCTTCCCCCATCCCAAGCTCACAGAACAAAATCCACACATAATCATGTGGGGAGAGGCAATAAAACACAAGAATATCCTTTCTGATACAGAAAATATTACACATGTACCAAGCCCTCCTGACTCAAATGCACCAACCAGCCAGAAAAGACAGTAAACATCAGCAAAGTAGACTCTTTTAGAGGTGAGACCATACCACGCTGAGAAAAATCTCTGCTTTCCTCACCCTGGGGAGAGACTAACATACAGTAAATCCCCTAACTTTGGGTAAAGTCATATCTACACATCAACTAAGGAAAACGTTTAGAAAGGTTCACACAATCTGAAGTTTATTTCTTCAGGGCTGAGCTCTTTAATAGAGTTATTATGCAACCACCACTGAAAGGAATCTCCTCCAGCCCCCAATTGTGTAGCTCAGCAGGCCTGCTCAGGTGAATTCCCGTTGGTAAAGCACTTTGGGATCCAGCTGGATAATAGGCACATTAAACGGCAAATATATCATTGTCTTTGCAATCACAACAAAAAAAGATGACTGCAGAATTTAGTAGTCTTTTGATTCTAAAGCAATCATCTTATTTTCAAATAATGGCATTATACTACTGAAGATTGAGCAATCATCTCTGTATCAGTTTACACAGTTAATTTATTATTCATTGTACTGGATTAGATGGCATAACAGAAGGAAGTTGGAAAACAATACACTGTAGAAGCTGGGTGGTGATGACCCTACTGATTCTCTTTTCCAAGTAAAATGTAACTAGGCTTTAAACAAAGCAGCTAGACTCTAAGTTTTGCCATGTGAGAATTCAATTACTAAAATATTTTATCATGAGTATGAGGTTTGGAAGCTGCAGTTGATACAGGTTTTTTAATTATTATTATTAATGCCATACTATGTTTGCTGCTGCTACCAAAAACTTTGTTAAGCAGGTTGGTGATGGTGGGAGATTAGTCCCTGTTCCTAGCCTCAGTGAGGCTGACAAATACCAACCTCTGAGTCTTGTTATTAAGAAGAGAAAATGTTTTCTTTCAAAAAAATCTAAATTTGCTTCGACACCTTTTGCCCTAAAAGACATTCTTCAGGGAGAGAAAGAAATTTCAGCTGGTAAGTTTTTTTTGTTCTTCTTTAAGGCCTAAAAAATTAAGTTTTTGCAGTAAACATAGACCTGGTGTTATATTTTTAATTAGTATATGTAATATAATTGTGCATTAGTACAGTTAAGAGATAATTATCTTCATTAGTCATGCAATTAATGAGAAATGAAAAAATAAATTATAAACATAGTCAAACTTCTATTTTAAAAAACTGCACAAATATGTTTACTAAATGGCTAAAATTCTGGAATAATTTTCAGGAATCCATTTTATTGACAAATCTTGATGATTTTTGTGTACTAATAAATAGCAAGTACAGTTCAGCCATGTGTGTTTAAAAAAGTATTCTCACAAAAGATTCCTGGTAAATGTTAGCCTATGTTGTTTTCCAGTTATTTTAAGTTCCATTGTACTATATATTTGTTTTCAAGACGCATCTCCATGAAGCGTCACTGTTGAATAGAAATCAGGCTCCAATCCTGATTCATGTGACTGACCCCTTGTACCAGCTAAATGGGGATCTGTTCAGGCACAGGGACCCATGCAGATCTGATTGAAGAATTGGGCCATAGTAATTTGTTTTTATAATTTAGTCACATATTTCAGTAGTGTAACTACCTCTAGATATGTATAATTCCAATAAATCTTAAGGAGACTCTGTCATAAGTAGGAGGTTCAAAATTTAAATTATAGGTCCAGTTGCACAAAAGTGTTGTGATGCTGAATGTCACAGTCCCTAGCTTATAGGTGGCTAGAAAATCATTCAAACTACCTGGGATCCACATAGCCTGAATTAAGTGCCTATGCTTCCTTTACAATGAATGTCGCAAGATAGGCACTTTAAGAATGCAATCAACTAGATGGGGAGCTGCCTAAGCTAGCCAGTAGGAAAGACTGACAAGAGCTGTGTGACTTAAGCTGTTATGAAGATTTCTAATTCCGGGCTGCAGAAAAGTGTCTATCTCTATGTGCATTCCACAATGGGGAACCCTCTCTCCTGGCATCAGGTGGCTTAGACGCCTAAGCCCTTTCTTGTAAGGGGGAGTTATGTAATTACCTCACTCCACACAGAAAGAGGTGGTGTCCACCTGATAACTTTAACCCCTGGTTAAAGCACTCATTTGGGATAAGGGAGATCCAGATTCAGTTCCTCCTGCTGCCTGATGGGGAGAGAGGATTTGAACAGAGAAGGAGTACTTGTGGCACCTTAGAGACTAACCGATTTATTTGAGCGTAAGCTTTCGTGAGCTACAGCTCACGCTTATGCTCAAATAAATTGGTTAGTCTCTAAGGTGCCACAAGTACTCCTTTTTGCGAATACAGACTAACACGGTTGTTACTTTGAACAGAGACTCTCCCTTGTGTCAGGAGAGCACTCTAACCGCTGAACCATGGGGCTCTCTCACTCTCTTCAATTGAAGCTGTTCCACTGTGTATAAATAATTAAAGAGTCACTGGAGCATGGTGACTGGACCCTGGGTCTCCTGGGCCCAGATGGGTGCCCTAACCACCGGGCTATGGAGTCATTCTTTCTCGCTCAGGCCCAATGACTCTTTAATGCAGTGAGTGCACATGAAAGCAGAAAAATCCACTAAGGAAAAAGATTTCTGTTTCAAGACTACACGGAGACTTGACACACACATAACGTCAAATCCTTCTAGCCTTGCACCTATGAGAAAGTAAGATTACTTGTGTAAGTAAAAGTTGCAAAAGATTTCTTGTAAAATCTAGTTTTAAAAAGGTCAAACAAACAAAACACCTTGACAGTGCCCTTTCAATAGGGGTTACATCTCATGAAGACAATGTGCTTTAATTTGTAATTGAATTTCTACTTTTTGGATGACAAAGATACTGGAAAATGTGACAAGCTACTTAGCATTGTGAGTGAAATGTACGACACGCTTTATTAGAAATATAATTACAACAGAAGTGGCACTCAATAGCTTTAAAATTCACTTTTTGAAAAGTCTGTATCTTCCTTTGTTTGTTAATAAAAGACTTCAGTCGTGCTATATTATCAACCAGTATCTTCTAATTTTTTCCACAAGTAGAACAGAAATATATTGTGAATCACAAGGGAAGTATTAACTAAAAATGCCTATTAAGTTAGAATAGAGTTCAAACAAAAATGGATTCTTTAGTTCATATCAAGATCTACGTACATGCAAAATTTCAAGAAAGTCAGACTACTTACTATGTATTTTGCTACTTCTCCAGAAGAAATTATAAAAGTAGACAATGAAATCAGTGGGTGCTGATTCTTATCACATGACACGTGTATTAACCTTTTCTAACTGACTTCTTTTAGGTAATGGGGGCCAGAATATTAAGCCAGGTATGCTACTAGTAGTCATGTGTGTCACACATGTATTACAGAAACAAAAAACTAATTCAGCTAAATTGCCACTATAAATATAACTAGAAACTCGGCACTTATTAAAATGATTTTTCTATGGGACTCTTCGTCCATGAGGATTGTGTTTAAAACAACAACAAAAAATCACAGAGGGCATAAACTACCCTTGTACCGACCAAAGGCCCTATGTACCACCACAGCCTCTCTTAATGTCATGAGAATGGCAATGTGGTCTAGTATAGGGCATCACACTGGGCGTTAAGAGTTTAAATTCTGTTCCTGAATTTGCCATTGATGTACTATGTGATCTGGGACAAGTCACTTTATTTGTGCTTCAGTTTCTCCACTAATAAATTGGAGATAACGCTTACTCACCTGTGTAAGGAGCTTTGATATCTGTGGATGAAAGGGTACTTTATAAGAATTGCAATAAGTATGATTGTTGTCTGAGACCCTTCTGCTGCTCTGAGAATTTCACCCCAAAAGAATAAAGTTTGTGTTTGATATTTTCAGAGTGATACCCCTGTTCTTTAGTTTAAGTTTGGTCCTGTAAAATTAGTAACAGTTTTGCGCAATGCCAGACTTGGTTTGAATCACTACTACAATTCTCAGCCATTTAATGTTGGTGTATTTCAGTATTATTCTGTTTATAACCTAATGGACTTTGATTTTATTTTCTGTATATGGGCATGAGACTTTCCCCCAAAAACACAGCAAGTATACTCTTTTCCTCAGGTGTTTCATCCTATCAGCTGTTGAATTATGAAGACAAATCAGATGTTTCACTCTATGGTAGACGAGGAAATCAGATGATGAGTGATGTTGGGGTCAATATTGCTGGATCTGATTCTATTGCAGTAAAAGCTTCATTTGGTATAGTGACCAAACATGAGGTTGAAGTACCAGCATTACTTAAGGAACTTACTACTAGGTTAGTACTATAATTTTTATATACTTGACCCAAGTGATTCCATGGTTAGAGTATGTGAAATTACATTGAAATCCTGGGTGATTAGTTTTTTTGTTTAGGCTTTGAGAACTGTAAATCAACTAATAAGATTTGCTGTATGATCATTTAATAAGAACATAAGAATGGCCATACTGGTCAGATCAATGATCCATCCAGCCCAGTATTCTGTCTTCCAACAGTGGCCAATGCCAGATGCTTCAGACGGAATGAACAGAACAGGGTAATTATCGACTGATCCATCCCCTATTGTCCAGTCCCACCTACTGGCAGCCAGAGGTTTGGGGATTCCCAGAACATGGGGTTGTGTCCCTGAATACCTTGGTTAATAGCCATAGATGAGCCTGTCCTCCATGAATTTACCTAATTCTTTTTTTAATCCAGTTATATTTTTGGCCTTCACAACGTAGAGTTTCACAGGTTTACTGTGTGTTGTGTGAAGAAGTACTTCCTTTTGTTTGTTTTAAACCTGCTGCCTATTAATTTCATTGGATAACCCCTTGTTCTTGTGTTATGTGAAGGGGTAAATAACATTTCCCTCTTCACTTTTTCCATACAGTTCATGATTTTATAGACTTTTATCATATCCCCCCGCTTAGTCGTCTATTTTCCAAGCTGAACAGTCCCAGTCTTTTTAATCTCTCCTGATATGAAAACTCTTCCATACCCCTAATCATTTTTGTTGCTCTTCTCTCTACCTTCTCAAATTCTATTTGATGGTGACCAGAACTGCATGTAGTACTGAAGGCGTGGATGTACATTGAATTTATATAGTAGCATCATGATATTTTCTCTCTTATCTATTCCTTTCCCAGTGGTTCCTATCATTCTATTAGCTTTTTTGACTGCTGCTTCACATTGAAAGGATGTGTTTAGAGAACTACCCACAATGACTCAAAATCACTTTCTTGAGTGGTAACAGGTAATTTATGTTTTCCGATGTGCACTGCTTTGCACTTATCAACACTGAATTTCATCTGCCATTTTGTTGTTCAGTCACCCAGTTCAGTGAGATCCCTTTGTAATTTTTTGCAGTCAGCTTTGCACTTAACTGTCTTGTGTAATTTTGTTATCATCTGCAAATTTTACTACCTCACTGTTCACCACCTTTTCCAGATGACTTATGAATATATTAAATAGATGTGTAAGACCAGAAGGAACCATTGGTGATCATGTACATTGACTTCCTGCATAATGCAGGCCATAAGACTTGCATGAATTATTTCCTGTTTGAACTAGAGCATATCTTTTTAGAAAAACATCTAGTCTTAATTTCAAAGTTTCCAGTGATACAGAATTCACTATATCCTTTGGTAAATTGTTCTAATGGTTAATTACCCCCAGTGTTATTTTTTTTAAGTGCTTTATTTTGAGCCTGAATTTGTGTCTCTTCAGCTTGCAGACATTGGATCTTGCTATGTCTTTGTCTGTTAGACTGAAGAGCCCTCTTGCAAATTTCTGTTTCCCCCATGTAGGTACTTATAGTCTGTGAGCAAGTCATCCCATTCCCCCAATCTCTTCTGTCCTCTGCAAACATTTATCAGTAATGATTTTATGTTTTTTTTCCAAGTCATTGATAAAAATGTTAAATAGCATAGGACCAGGAACCCCACTAGAAACACACCTGCTTGATCCCCTGTTTACAATTACATGTTGAGATTTATCACTTAACCAGTTTTAATCCATTTAATGTATGTTATTATGAATTTGTTTTTTTCTAGTTTTCTAAACAAAATGTCCATGGTACCAAGCAGAGGTGATGTGGGGGGTGGGCAGCTTGAGTCATGTGCCCCCCCCAGATTTTTGCCAGGGTTTGGTGGCTCTGCTTGGTCACATGGTGTGGTTAGGCCCCCTCCCTGTGCAGCAGCTGCTAGAACCAGTAAGTTGGGAGCTGCTGCCGTGGGAGGAGAGGCAGCGGTAAACAGCTTGGAGCTGCAGGGAGGGGCTGCTGAGGGTAAGAGGAGGGGCAAGCCTGCGGGGGCGTGACTCAAGCTGTTTGGGGGGTGAACCTTTAAATCGTGGGTGCCCCCCCCCCACTCTCAGCAGGCACAAGTCATCTCTGGTACCAAGTGAATTGCTTTACAGAAGTCCAAGTATATTACATCAATGCTATTACCTTTATCAACCAAACTTGTACTCTCAAAAAAGATATCCAGTTAATTTGACAAGATGTGTTTTCCATAAATCCTTGTTAATTGGCACTAGTTATATTACTCTCCATTAATCCTTTATTAATCAAGTGCCATATCAGCTGTTCTTTTTAGTGCCCAGAATCCTTGTCAGGCTGACAGGTCTATAAATGCCCAGGTCAGTCCATCTATAATAACCCAGGTCTTCTTGTTTACCTTTCTAAAATATTGGCACATTAGCTTTTTTCCAGTCCTTTGGAACTTCCCTACGTTCCAGGACTAATTGAAAATCAATTTTAATGCTTCCAATAGCTCTTCAGTCAACTCTTTTAAACTCTTGGATGCAAGTTAGGCAAACCTGCTGATTTTAAAAATGTCTAACTTTATTAGCTGCTGTTTAATTTGCTAATTATCTGTGGATTTTTTTCTCCTTTAACTTTAGAAAAATTAACTTTGATCACTGCCTAGTCCGACAATCAAGAGAAAGTAGGAAAGAGGTTCTGTGTGTGGTCATGGAAAGTATTAGAACAACACGGCAATGCTCGTTATCTGTGCATGCTGGTATGCGTGGGGAAACAATGAGGGTAAATATATTTGATAGACTTCTTTAAATAATAAAATGCATAGTAGGGACTCGTATTCTTATTGTAGGGACTTGTGACCAGATTTTAATTGCATTTATACTGGTGTAAATCCAGAGCAATACCAATATAAGTCAATGGAATTGTACTGATGTAAATTAAATTAGACTCTGACCCTCTCTCTACTTTTCAGATCTAGAGAAAACTATGCCAGTAAAATCTTGGCTCCACTGATGTCAATAGCAAAACTCCTACTGACTTCATTGGGGCCAGGATTTCACCCCACTCTATTAATTTAATATTGGAATAGGCCATATACCATAATTATGCTATGTGTGTGATGCTCTCCATAGTGAAATGTTTTATTTTAATAAGCTATAATTAAAAACATTACTAGGAGAACTTGCTTGTCACACTGGTACACTTTTTCATATTCTAAAATCACCAGTCTTATGGGTAACAAGTACTGTTGTTTTGCTCACACAGGGCCTTATTTTTTTTTTAACACATGAAAAACTATTCATGTATATGAAGCTTTTGTAATATTTTATATAAGGGAGCATTTTACATTGGTTGTTTTACATAAATGCACAGATTCTACAATTAGAAAATTTGGTTGCAAGCCAGATTCTGCACGAGGCAGAAGGGGACAGATCACTTAAAAAGAATGGAGAAAGAAGGAATTAGCTAGTTCTAATTTAATTCCCCCAGTCATGCAATTTACCGTTTAATAATAGCTAATGGAAGTTAATACAGTGTTATTTATAATTATATAGGATTAGGGTGGTTAGATGGCCTTGTTTGCAGTGATTTGTCTTGGTTCTGAGGTACAGTCATGTTCTAGTTGAAATCCCAGTCAGTTGTAGTGAAATCTGATACTTGTCCCAGATTCCTTAGAACTGGCTTTGTAGCCATTCTGTAAGCTACCAGGGCATGGGCAGTGTACCTTGTGGATGGAACAAGACCTTGCCAGGTGGTTGTGGTGGCAGTTCAGGTGATAAGTGAAGATCCAGGGGTCAAGCACCAGTCCAAGGGTAAAGCTAGAGTCCGAATTGAGGGGCCAAGCTGAAGCTGAGAACTGGAGTCAGAATCCTAAAACAAAGGGTAAGCTGGAATTGTAATCCGGGACATAGCAAAGAGTCGGAAATAGGAGTTAGAAACCAGAATGGAACAGGGAGATTGGGGATGAAGCAGGTATAGGCTGGAGCTGGAGCGAGAACAGAGTGGGAAGCAGGGCAGGGCTTGGAGCAAGGACTGGAGCTGGAAGCATAAGTGAGAGCAGGGTAAGGAGGGCTGTGGGTGTGGTATGCATTGAGCAGCCACCGTGTGGTGGCTGTAAGGTTCAAGTAGCAGACTGTTGGCTCCTCTGCTCAATCAGGAAGTACAACTGTTTGGAAGGGGCTCATTGGGCCTATCGGAACTTGCTGGGTTGCCTTGCGACCAGGCTGGGAGCCAGCTGCGTCCCTGAAACATCCATCATAATAACAGTAATAATAATACAGATATCCTCTACCTGCCCAGTCCCTGCTGTTGGGTTAATTGAGTCTGAATGTACTGCTTCTAAAAGCTGCTAATTCCTCATTTAAAAATGGACCAGCTACAGTGCTATAGATGAGAAGGTGCAATCTGGAATGAAATTACAAGGCAAACTCCATAAGAAAACATCTGGCAGACAGAAAGGTGGAAGATTAGTGCTCAGGGCCAGCACTACTAAGTTTGAGAGCTGATTTTGATAGTGTTTGAATAGTGCAATATTTACAGTTATTTCTGTAAATTTGATTTGAAGACATTTTGATGTTAGTCTTACCTACTCACTTTCAGTCGGCACCAGCTGCACTCTTCTTCACTCCCATACAAAGAAAATCATAGCCTATGTGAAAAATATGATCAAAATTTCCTCCTGACTCCTGAAAGGGAGAACAGGGAAAAGAAGAGGGGTGAAAAGAAAAACAAGATGGAAAAATAGAAAGCAAAACAAGAAAAAATACACAGAGAAGAAAAGAGATGAGAAGTGAAAAACAAAATGAACGAAAGACATAGGTCAGGGTGAACATACAGAAAACAGCTGAGATAAATCAAAGGTGGAATGGGATGTGGTGTGTATGTATAGGGGAGGGGTGGCCAGGCATTGGCCAAGACATAGCTCTTGCTAAAAAACTTTAGGAACCACTCCCTTTTATTATCACTATGAACTTCCAATAATTATCCACCCTATATTCCTTCTTTTATGCCTATCTTCTGCAACTCTCACTTCAGTGGCATTATTGCAAGGTTCAACACCTCTTGCATCTTGTTTGCTGGGCCCTGATACTGTTGAATTAAGATTTTATATGCTTTGTGGCATATAGTTCCAGACCATATAATATTTGAATTCCATTGGAGAATGCACTGAAGAATGGCAACACAAGATATTGGCCCTGTCATTGCTGTTTCATCCAAACAGGAGAGAGGCCCACTCTGACTCCTCCAAAGAGGAGCTGCTATTGAGAGGACAGAAGCAGGCCTCTTAGATCCTCAGGGCCAGCTCTACACTTTTTGCAGCCCCAAGCAGCGCGCCGAATTGCCACCTGAAGAAGGGAGCTGCTGCCAAATTGCTGCGGCGGGACTGTGAAGATACAAACTGACGCTGAATTGCCACGGCGGCAAAAAAAACCCATGTCGCCCTAACGACGCACGGACTGCCGCCCCTTTAAATTGCTGCCCCAGGCATCTGCTTGGAATGCTGGTGCCTGGAGCCAGTCCTGCAGATCCTTATCCCAAATCCAGTGAAGTCTATGGGACTCTTTCCATTAACTTCAGTGGTCTTTGGATTGGACTCTTAGCTTCACCTCAAGTAGAAACTGTGACTGACTTGTCAAAGTAGGAGATATGATGATTGGACCTGGTTGCAGGAAGTCAGAAAGCTAAGGCTTGTTGGGAGTCTGGGTGACTAGAAGGATAAAGCTATGATATTGTCAGTGATATGCATAGAGAAGGAATCTCAGAAAGTTTGGATAATAAGGTTTGCATATCATTAGGTTTGGATAATTAGGTTTGCACAATCCTACAAGTCCTTTGAGTTATGCTTATCACTAATTTTATGTATCAGATATAAATGCCTAATTTTCCATGGCAAGTTGATAGTTTCTCTGTATCAAACATTACTGAAGTGCAGAAAAGAAAGGATGACATTAGTATACTGATTAGAACTGAGAAAATTTCTTTGGAGGTGGAGTTTTATCTTCAACTTCAAAAGAGTCTTTCCATTGCTGAAATTTTCATACTGTATTTTAAAGCTATTACTCTTAATTTTCATTTCTGTTCAAAACATTTTCTTGTAAATATTTTTTTCTTAATGCAATACGTTTTTCCTTTTTAAAATCATAGTTTCATATTATTGAGGACCAAAATCACAAAGGACGAGAGAAAGCTATTGTTTTTCCAGCTCACACAACTATTGCATTTAGTGTATTTGAACTTTATATTCACTTGGATGGTAATTTTGGTAAGTGATTTATTTGTGTTATTATTATAATTGCTAATATAGTAATTTGATTCTTTAAAACATTGTTCTTGAACTGAGACTTGACATGTGTCAGCCCCAATCCTATAAATATTTATGCTCATACTTAATTTTATACATGTCAGTTGTCTGACCTCATCAGAGCCTTAATCCACTTTTAATTCTTAGCTTTAATTCACAATTAATTCTTGCTAGGATAAATATAAAAGGCATTAAAGGGTCTGATTTATCCTGGAAATGCTTTCACAGAATTAACTATTTAAATGTAAGTTTTTGAAAAATGAAAATCACACTGTTAACAATGAAACATTAAAAAATGCATCTGCATATCAGTGTATGCCTTTGCTGGTTTGTAAGAAACTGAATATCTTAGGGCCATCTGATCCATTTCTCCATAAAAGAGGAATGTGGCATGGCAGGCCCCCCCCCCCCCCAAAGGCATGTCTGTGAAATTGATAAAAACATTTTCCCTGCCTGGAACTTCTATTTCAGTTTGCCACAAACCAATGAAACACAGTCAGAGACTAGTCAGACACGGTCACCTCCAAATCTTTACAAAGTTTTAAAAAAACGAACAGTTACACAGAACAAAGTGATTGACCTGCCTATACTCTCCCTGTCTGTGGAAAGGATGTGGTTTATAAATTCTCCTAATTTCCCAGTGTGCTTTATCCCAGCCCAGGACTTCAATTAGATGGGAACCTTCAGTCAGTCAAAGTATGGGGGTAATAATAACCCATAATATAGTTTTAGGGCTTGATCCTGCACTCATTAAAGTTAATGGCAAAACTCCCATTGACCTCAGAAGTGCAGGATCAGAACTTTAGTGACATATAATTTAGATTGTATTTAAAAAATATAACCAAAAAGATAGATAATACTCCATGAGGTAATTCTTATCTCCATATATGCAAATAACACTACTCACTTGTTAGAGACTCTGATTGGGGCCCCACATGCTTTGCAACACATTGGAGATACATTTTATGACAAGGGCACTCTGAATTTTGAAGCATAGTGACACATTTACATTTCTGTGACAACCTTATGTGCATTTAAAAAAAACAGTAGTTATTGAATTAACTTTGAAAAACGATAATACAAGCAGTACAGAATCCCTCTGATATTCATTTTAATATTAAATTGAACATATAAATCCTAATTTTGGAATTATTTTCCATTTTACTTTGTCACTGCACAGTTGGGGATAGGTGCACTAGTTAGATGTTTTTACTAAGATGACCAATGAAATAGCAATATTGATATTTAAATTTTTATCATTAAGGTGCAGAGGTAATCCCCAATACAGATGAATGAGAGCTGTTAGGATATCTCTTTAACGTTCTTTGTAAATTTATTAAGATGATATACTTACTTCAAAGCCTTTTCTTTACAATATTAGAGGCTAAAAAATTAAGAATTTTATTTGTTTAATTTAAAAGTTTTACAGCTAATTATGTGGTGAATAACATGGTTGGGAATCACAGAAAATCAGTCACAATTTCAGATTTTCCATTTTTGGTTTCAAATGGGTTTGTGACTCTGCTTTTACTCCAAACGTGAGGCAGTCTGTTAATGGAATGCTGACTGCCTTAGACATTTAACCTGGCCAGGAAACCGTAAGGAAATGCCTCTTGTGAAAGTCACTATAAACCATCTAAATTAATAAATTAAGTAGTTACTACTTCATCTCATCTTCTTTCTCTGCTTCATCTCATTTTTTGTGCTAACACTGTGTGCATGTTGTTTTACACCATCTTTCCTAGGAATTAAAGACCCAGTAGAATGACTATTAGAAAAGCTGAATTTAATTTTAAGCATTCTCTTAGTTTTATAATACGTGTTATATAACAAAACATTTTGTACTAAGCTGTGTTTTGAAATTGTGTAGCTTTTGAATTTCATCATTCCGAAGGTTCTACTTTTTTCTTTAATACAGAGTTCTGTGTCACTCCAGTTTCAAAAGGAGGATTTGAAAAAGAGCAATCTGGATCATTTTCATTGAACAAATTAAGGAGGAATCTGTTCCACCAAAGTATGATGTTTGATATTTATGTCCAAATACACTAATCAAATGGATTAAGTACATGGTATTTTTTTCTTTGACTTAGTAGGCAAGGTCAGAAGTTCAAAAGCATCTAATCAAAATAGAATTTCACTTTAAAATTTGCACCAAGATAATAGCTATTTTGGCCGTGATCAGATCTATTCAAAATAATTGTAAAGATTTTAAGATATTAATGGAAGAGTCTGGCTTTAAATAATTATATTTTTAATTTATGTGAATATATTATTTTGTTTATCATGAAAACTTCTAATTGTTTTCTTAAAATAAATTATATTGGTGATCATAAATACTAATTGTACAACTACAATATTTTAGCATGTAAATCTGTTCTATATTTTTACAATTTAGAAAGTATTGCATAGTCAATCTCAAAGGATAATACATAAAGATAAGATAAAGTTGAGGTTGTAAATGTTATTAATGTATTAATTTAAAATACCAGAAAATGCTCAGTAGGGCATAATCTTCAATTGACAGGGAATTGGCCTTTATCTACTTACAGGTTTTGTTTCTTATCTTCAAATAACATGAAAACATTCTAACAATGTTATATGTTGAGTACAATTAAAAACTGGATATTTACTGTCCCTGGTAGTTAAATTTACTATAGTATGAGCCTGATCCTGAACCACTGAAGTCAAGTGGAGTTTTCAGAGTAGCAGCCGTGTTAGTCCGTATCCGCAAAAAGAAAAGGAGTACTTCTGGCACCTTAGAGACTAACAAATTTATTTGAGCGTAAGCTTTCATGAGCTACAGCTCACTTCATCGAATGCATGCAGGGGAAAATAAAGTAGGGGGATTTTATGTACACAGAGAACATGAAACAATGGGTGTTACCATACACACTGTAACGAGAGTGATCAGGTAAGGTGAGCTATTACCAGCAGGAGAGGAAAAAAACCCTTTTGTAGTGATAATCAAGGTGGGCCATTTCCAGCAGTTGACAAGACCATATGAGGAACAGTTTGGGGGGGAGGAAATAAAGATGGGGAAATAGTTTTACTTTGTGTAATGACCCATCCACTCCCAGTCTTTATTCAAGCCTAAGTTAATTGTATCCAGTTTGCAAATTAATTTCAATTCAGCAGTCTCTTGTTGGAGTCTGTTTTTGAAGTTTTTTTGTTGTAGTATTGCCACTTTTAGGTCTGTAATCGAGTGACCAGAGAGACTGAAGTGTTCTCCGACTGGTTTTTGAATGTTATAATTCTTGACGTCTAATTTGTGTCCATTTATTCTTTTACGTAGAGACTGTCTGGTTTGGCCAATGTACATTGTAGAGGGGCATTGCTGGCACTTGATGGCATATATCACATTGGTAGATGTGCAGGTGAATGAGCCTCTGATAGTGTGGCTGATGTGATTAGGCCCTGTGATGGTGTCCCCTGAATAGATATGTGGACACAGTTGGCAGCAGGCTTTGTTGCAAGGATAGGTTCCTGGGTTAGTGTTTTTGTTGTGTGGTTGCTGGTGAGTATTTGCTTCAGGTTGGGGGGCTGTGTGTAAGCAAGGACTGGCCTGTCTCCCAAGATCTGTGAGAGTGATGGGTTGTCCTTCAGGATAGGTTGTAGATCCTTGATGATGCGCTGGAGAGGTTTTAGTTGGGGGCTGAAGGTGACGGCTAGTGGCATTCTGTTATTTCCTTTGTTGGGCCTGTCCTGTAGTAGGTGACTTCTGGGTACTCTTCTGGATTTGTCAGTCTGTTTCTTCACTTCAGCAGGTGGGTATTGTAGTTGTAAGAATGCTTGATAGAAATTTTGTAGGTGTTTGTCTCAGTCTGAGGGGTTGGAGCAAATGCGGTTGTATCAAAGAGCTTGGCTGTAGACAATGAATCGAGTGGTGTGGTCTGGATGAAAGCTGGAGGCATGTAGGTAAGTATAGTAGTCAGTAGGTTTCCAGTATAGGGTGGTGTTTATGTGACCATCGCTTATTAGCACTGTAGTGTCCAGGAAGTGGATCTCTTGTGTGGACTGGTCCAGGCTGAGGTTGATGGTGGGATGGAAATTGTTGAAATCATGGTGGAATTCCTCAAGGGCTGCTTTTCCATGGGTCCAGATGATGAAGATGTCATCAGTGTAGTGCAAGTAGAGTAGGGGCATTAGGGGACAAGAGCTGAGGAAGCGTTGTTCGAAGTCAGCCATAAAAATGTTGGCATACTGTGGGGCCATGCCGGTATCCATAGCAGTGCCGCTGATTTGAAGGTATACATTGTCCCCAAATGTGAAATAGTTGTGGGTGAGGACAAAGTCCAGCCACCAGGTTTGTCGTGACATTATCGTGGATACTGTTCCTGACGACTTGTAGTCCATCTTTGTGTGGAATGTTGGTGTAGAGGGCTTCTACATCCATAGTGGCTAGGATGGTGTTTTCAGGAAGATCACTGATGGATTGTAGTTTCCTCAGGAAGTCAGTGGTGTGTCGAAGATAGCTAGGAGAGCTGGTAGCGTAGGGCCTCAGGAGGGAGTCTACATAGCCAGACAATCCTGCTGTCAAGGTGCCAATGCCTGAGATGATGGGGCGTCCAGGATTTCCAGGTTTATGGATTTTGGGTAGCAGATAGAATACCCCTGCTCGGGGTTCTAGGGGTATGTCTGTGTGGATTTGCTCTTGTGCTTTTTCAGGGAGTTTCTTGAGCAGATGGTGTAGTTTCTTGTGGTAACCCTCAGTGGGATCAGAGGGTAATGGCTTGTAGAGTGTGGTGTTGGAGAGCTGCCTAGCAGCCTCTTGTTCCCATTTTCAGTATTTCTTATTCTAAGAATGGGGAAAAACACAAAGACAAAAATAAAGATAAATGTGGTGGTGCAGTAAACATCTGCTTCTAATGGTGCCCTTTGTGTAGGAGACTTTACTCCACTTTTACCTCTCCCCAGTGGTGCAAGTACGGTGGTATGGTCTGGTATGCCATACCAGTAAGATATTTATAGCTGGAACGGCATCCTGGAAAGACAGAGGAGGAGCCCGTCCCCAGCCCTTCCACGCAGCTGCATCTCCTGAGTCCTCCTGCCTGGGGTCTGTACAGCAGCCCCGTCGGCGGACAGGACTGGGGGCGGTACAGCAGCCGCGCCGGAGGAGCTGCTGGTGTGGGGCTGCCCAGTTCCTGGGAACCGCAGCGGGGAAAGGAGTAGAACGTGGGGCCTCTAGGCAGCCCCACGCCGGCAGCTCCTCTGGCACGGCTGCTGCACCGCCCCCCCGCCCCCCACCCTGTCCTCCAGTGGGGCTGCTGTACAGACCCCAGGCAGCAGGACTCAGGAGAGGTAGCTGCATAGAAGGGCTGGGGGTCGGGCTGCGGGCGGTACAGCAGCCGCACCGGAGGAGCTGCTGGCGTGGTGCTGCCCGGCGGCCCCACATTATTCTGCTGCTTTCGCCGCTGTGGTTCTGGAGAGCCCTGATCTCCCGGGAACTGCAGTGGCAAAAGGAGCAGAACATGGGGCTGCTGGGTGGCTCCATGTCAGCAGCTCCTCCGGTGTGGCTGTACCGCCCCCAGCCTGGCTCCCAGCCCTTCCACACAGCTGCATCTCTTGAGTCCTGTTGCTTGGGGTCTGTACAGCAGAAGCCTCTGGCACAGCGGGAGGAGGGCAGAGCTTCCCCCCACCCCCAGTAGTGTGGGATGGATGTGGATCATGGGGAGGGGAAGGGGAGAGTGCGGGGGCCCCGGGCTGGAGGTGGGGTGGGGAGGGGAGTAGTCATTTGGGGGGGTCATGTGGGGAGGTCACGTGTCCCCTCCGCCACTTTGTGTCCCTCCCATGAGTGCAGCGTACCGGTAATAAATGATTTCTACTTGCACCACTGCCCCTCCCTGATCCTGGGGGCTGCTGGAGGCCAAACCAACCAGTAGTGCAAGTTTGAGTAACCTCAGTGCTGCCCTAACCTGCACCAGTGGATAAAAGTCTCCAAAGAATCACTCTGCTGGTCAAGTTGTTTGGAGTGCTTCATATTCTTGGCCTGGAACATCACCTCTGCATAGGGAGACAGGAATAGTTGGTGTAGGGGATGGCCCTGCCCTCCTTATGACAACACAGAATTTCTCTACTCTAGGGGAGTCCTTTCCTGCTCTCTTAAGACAGTTTTTAGTCCAGTTTGCCCCACATTGGTGCAAAGGGGATTTAAGAGAGGCTGAAGATCAGGCTCATGGTATGAAAGTTAGGAAATTAGCACATTAAACTCATATTTCAAAAAGTATAAACATCAGTCTGGAAATACTAAGTTCAGATTTCAGTACTCTAACTTTCTGTTTCTTCATTGCTTATACGCTGCTTATTGATGTAACAACTCCATTAGTTGTAAAATGGAGAGTCCCGTGTTGGATATATTTATTAAAAGCGTATAGGCCAATACTTTCAATCTTAGGTGCCTAAAATTAGGTTACTAAAATCTTATTTATACATCTAAATGAAAATGGCTTGATTTGCAAAGGTGCTGAGTTCCTGCAGCTCCCATTCATAATGGAAATTACTTCACTTCTTTTTAGATACTGATGACCAATTTAGATTTGAGAATGTGGTAATAATCTTTTTTGTTGTACTATAATATAATCTGCATTCACCTTTCTGGCCTGTATCAGGTACAAGAGTTATCTCGAACCTGTCTTGTGAAGGTGTTTAGATTATTCAAGATCTGAGGCATGTATGCTCATGTTGAAAGTGGAAGAAAATGATCCCTGCTCTGTTGGAGTGTGCTGTCTGATCACTATTGGGAGGATAGAGTGATTGCAGTCCCATTCCTATGGAGATTCTAAATCCTGCAGATGTACACAAACACTTCTTTTGCGTGCTGGAATATTTATAAAATCCAAAGGCTACTGGGATCTGATGGGAGGTCTCTGCTCTTGCAGAGTTTATCAGTGAGTCTAAATACCATTGTAAATAGTGTCCTGAATTCCATAAACAGCTCAGAAATATACCTACCAAATTTTCCAAAACTAATTAGGTGCTGGCCTTCCTGGAGGACACCAGAATTAAACTATATTTGGAGTGTTTGATGTCCATTTCTTTTTCCTACCCTCCTTTCTTCCTCTACCCCCCCCCAACAAAAAGTTAGAGAAACATTTCAAATGTGAATTATCACCAACTTTTCAAATGCTCAAAATGTTCATGAGATGTAGGGTTGTTATTTCACCAGTAACAACATTGTCCTCTGGCGAAGATATCTGTAAGAAATTTCTGCCACCCTTTGAAGTAAAAGTGTCAATATTAAGGTTTCAATGGAAAACCTAGTTACAACCATAAAATGGTGTCTCCAATATGGCTTCATAACTCAGTACTTATTTCCGTCAGTGGATTAACTGTATGATGTGTCATGGTGTGTTCATAATGTGATGACAAATCATTGCTATTTTGTGTGCATTCTTTTTCAGATAAAAGGGTAATGGATATCATTGCTAATTCAGATGCTTACTTGGAGGACCTTTTCACAGACTATTATGAAAAAGCTGCAAGCATGACTGATATCTCTACAAGCTATCTCAGAGAAGGGTCTCATATCCGGGTTAATTTACTTAATAACAACATCCCAAAAGGTCCTTGTGCCCTTTGTGGAATGGGAAAGTCTAAAAGAGAGACAGTCTATGGATGCCTAGAGTGTTCTTTTAATGGACAAAAGTATGTACGACTACATGCCGTGCCCTGCTTTGATGTCTGGCACAAGAGAGTGAGATAAATGATCTATGAGCGTGACTATTGTTATAGACTTCAGTGTAACTGTGCCACAAAATTTCCAAAATTGTTGAATATTAAGTGCAACAGACATTAAAAGTGCAAAATATTTGGTTATGCTATTTTCTTTTTTATTGTAAAGTGATTCTTTTATTTTACAATAAAGATAATTCTATTACTGAGTGCAGAAATGCCCCATATACAGCCCCTTCAAAAAATTTGCTACTTTTTTTCTTTGTGGCACTTTCTCATTTTATCATTCATGATAAATAATATATACATGTTGAAATTGAATTCCAGAGTAGCAATCAGAATATAGTTTGGAATTTACTATAAAAGCGGCTTGTTCACATTTGGTCTGTCAAGATGTTATATATTGCCTTAACTACACCAGAGTATGATGATAAAATGAGAACGTGTAATAATTTAGTGCTATCATGAATGTTTAATTGAAATATCAGATTAAAAGCACATTTAAAAACTAGCTCAGTTTAAGGTTTCATTTACAAGAGGGAAAAGTTAAAAGGATTGCAACTGGTGATTATGGATTCCATTTTAGGCTGTGAATTCACCATATGTCTATTCTGATTATATTTGTAGGGACCACAAACAAGTCTACGGTTTGCACTTGGGTAACTCAAATCTGACTTTTTTTTTTTTTAAAGCCTTCAGACTTGCTGCTGACTTTAGTGGCTTTGACATAGTTGAAAAAAATAAAAGAAACAAAATTATATTGCATTGCAAAACTAGTGTACTGAATCCCGCTATTACATCTCAGGTCTAGTAGCTGTATAGCCCAATATCACAAATTAAAAAGTTGTATGCAGTCAAGTTGTGGCTGTTGCAATCCCAGGATATTGGATAGACAAGGTGGGTAAGGAAATATCTTTCATTGGACGAACATCTGTGATCCTGGGAGTTCCCTTCCAAGATTTGAAGAAGAGCTCTGTGTGGCTCAAAAGCTTGTGTCTCTCTCTCATCTACAGAAGTTGGTCCAAATAAATAAAAAGTTTTCATAGTGGGGAATGCATGCAGCAGAGGGCACTGCAGTGTAGAATATTGAAATTTGGCAGTGCTAGGCCCTGCTAGAATGTCTGCCTGACCTGCTTGGTGCTCTCCTGATGCTGCAGTTTATAAGTGAGGAAGATTAAAATTCTAACTCCCTCTATCATAAGTAGAAGCTGTGTATATGTGGCAGCCTTTCTGCTTCATTCTGGTGCTGCTAGTTTCAGCATGCACATGCTTTAGTGGAAGCTTACAATTAATGTGTAGTCTAATTATTACACATTCAAATAAAACACAGTGGTGCTTGTCTCTTTAGAACTTAAATGCTGTCAAATTGACATTTTTGCATTTCTGTGTATGGCTGACTGTCTATAAGGTGGTAACTTTTGAATGACACAGCTACTCAATTCCAAAATTCCAGGAATTGGTCTAGGCAGCAGTGATTGGAATCCTACAGCTTTGGGGAAAATCAGAAACCAAAAGGGGGGAAAGTAGGGACCCAAGGATCCAGTGCTGTCGATTTAGGATAGTTATAAGAAACTCTGCAGTTGTCTACAGATCAAGCAACTGGTTGATGGCATCTATTAATGCGTTCCAACATAACAGTACTGCCCCATCTCCCCTCTGCCTAAAGAGTTTAACATGTTGACACACTGAGTGACTTATCTCCTAGACAAATAATAATGATAGGGGGAATGGGGTGTGTGCACACCGCAGCTGGCATAAGGGCAGGGAGTGCTCAGAATCCCTGGTGTGGGGGCAAAATTGGGGATGCTGGTAGGAGGAAAGGGGGCATACACATCTCCTAGCATGTGGTGACTAGGAGCAACCAGTGCTGTTGGCAATGAGGGGGTGGGGGAGGCAGGAAGGAATGCTCCCAGAGCCTCTGATATGTGGCACCTGCCATAGAGGATGCACACACAACCCCTGGCAGAGGAGAAATTGGGGAAAGCTGCAGGGAGTCCCTCAACTAGAGGATGGGATGTTGGCATGCATGGGATAGAATGGAGGAATGCAGTGAGCCTCTGGGGTGCACAAGAAGCTTGTCCTACAGAAGCTATGAATGGTGCGACTAATAAATTAATGCTACAACGCATTAACTTGCATCTCTATGCTGGCTTGTCCAGAAGTGCTTGCGCAATCCTGACACAGACTCCTCTTGCCCAGGGCCAGTGTAACCACTAGGGTGCCAAGATTCGGCGGCCGCCTAGGGCGAAGATTTGGGGGTGCCAAAAAGCGGTGCCCCCCCATTTTTTTTTACACTATTGCTTAGGGGCAGGCACCTGTCAGACTCCAGCGCTCAGGCTGCGCCAGGGCCAGCAGCCTCTTCACCTTGGAGTCGCCCCCCCCTTGCCTGGGGGCCACTCCTCCTCTCAGGCTCCCCAGCCGCTGCCGCCGCCCGGGAGGACATGGGCAGGGGGTGCCGCCGCGGAGGAGATGCAAGGGGCCAGGCTCGCTTGGGGCCCCGCACCTGCTGGCTGAGAGCAGCAGGAAACAGGCGCTGCTCGTGGGGAGCCGGGCGGCCCAAGCCCAGGGGGGCAGCAGCAGCAGGGGCAGGCGGGGAGCGTAGGCGCCCTGGGCTCTATCTGCCTAGCTCCTCCCGAGCGGCGCCCGGTTCCTGCTGCTCTCGTTCCTTGCTTCTCCTCCATGGCGGCGCCCTCCCCCCCGCCCGCATCCTCCCGGGCGGCTGCCGCACCTGAGACAAGGAGTGGCCCCCAGGCAAGTGCTGGAGACTGACATGTACCATCCCCATCCCGGCACCGCCTGCCCCCCACCCCAGTGAGTGTTACCTGCCCCATACTGTCAGCCACCCCAAGCTCACTATGACACCAGCACCCCTTGGCAAAGGGCCCCCTGATCTTCACAAACAGATGTCACCGCAGGCCTGACAAACTCACTGCACCCCACACGTGTCTTACAGGGCACTTGCCCACAAAGAGGAACGTGGAAGGGATCTACAGAAGGCTGGTAACTTGTCAAGAGTGAGAATCTTTGTGAGATGTGTGCATGGGTAATGAAGGAATAATGTATTTACCTTAAAAGTCTGCTTTACAGACTTGGCATAGAAATTAGTCACCAGGAGATAATGGCCCTTTGGGGCAAGAGGGATTTGTCACCCTGCCTAACCTGGCTGGTGATGCAATGCAAGGCTCAATTGTTTAGCTTTGCACAATAGTAAGAGTTTGAATGGGACACCATCAGAGGCAATGGCAAACAACTGAAATGCCTTAAAGGTCAAAAAGAAACATTACAACAGCCATTATCCGTTCTGTCAAGCTGTTTATAATGTTAAGTTTACTAGTTTTTGGAGGTTGTCGGGGGGGGGGCAGAAAGGGGGGGGAGTGCAAGGTGGACGTTTCGCCTAGGGCGCAAAATATCCTTCCACCGGCCCTGCTCTTGCCAGCAGCATGATTAAACATGACTGGACAATTTTCATTTAAACAACATTTTGACCAAAAAATGTGACATCATTACAAAAATCTCAGCATAAGTATTTCAAGTAGGACAGTGGGTGTAACGAAGGCATAGATTAGTTTGGTATGACTGAACCACATGGTTCACACCTGTTAAGACTATCTGTGTATCTGGCATTACAGATTTTTTTTTCATAGCATTTATATAGTTATAGCAAGTACACTTCAGCTCACAGTTGGTTAATGCTATCACCAAGCTGTTGAATCTAACAGGCTTTTTGGGGAAGGGGTGGGTGAAGGGGCTAAGAACCATATTAAAATAATTTATAAGACTATGGACTAGTCTAATACTTTTGTTGCAAAGGTCTCTAAAATACCTTTCCACGCTACTAGAGGAAATTGAGCTAGAAGTCTGCAGAGAATAACCATGTTTAAATACCACGGTTGGTCTCATCTTAGTGTGGTCAGAGCCTAACTTCCCCAACAAACACTATTCAACTCTCATGGGAACAGAGCTCATAATTTTGTCTAATTTTCTTTATTGTATGTTTTCATGATCTTTCTCAACCTTAATGGGGGTTCTGTGTTCCAAGAAATCCTGTTTTCCACTTCCTTCTTTTGCTCTTTTGTTTCAGCGGTGACATTGAAACCACACCTTTATTCTGTGCGTGCTAATATATGGATTCTAATTGTATCTGACACAAGAAGAGTCACCTAATTAGTGCTCTGCTTTAGTCAAGCAGAGATGCTAATTTCAGCTAAATCAGGTCCAACAAAATCACAAAATTTTATATCTGAAATAAGGATTGTGTAAAACAGACTATGCCTTTTTATAATTTTATTTCTTTTGTAAAATATATCATAGTCTATTACTGAAATGTTACTGGTAAGATTTTTAACACTCATCTTAAAAGGTATAAAAATTTACCATAAAAAAATGTAAAGCATCATGTGACAAAATGAAAGTTCGTTTTAGAGATTCTTTAAATCTAGGGTAAAGAAAGCAGCCAGGAGATTTTAGAAATAATTTGCTATAGTTCATCATGCTGATAGACATTGTACTCCCTTGCAGATATGAAGCCATCTCCATCATGGTCATTATTCTTAAATATATCGGCTAAAATAGAATCGTGAACTGATGCATCACGTTTTTTACCATCTCTTTCAAATTCCTCCTTCAAATAATGGCTTATCTAAAAGAAAGAAAAGAAAACATTATACTAAACATAGCTCAGAGTTCATTTTTGTGAGCTCATCATGGTAAATACTTGCATATAGGCATTCATATCACAAATATAAAATGAAATCAGCTAAAAGCTCTGACACTTGAAACTCCAGAGCAAAAGTACACTAAAAGGAGAAAAACATTAGGAACTATAACCAAAATTATGTACTGAAATGGTTATCTCCCTGACTATCTTCTCAATATAAAGTAACAGTGCATAGTAAAACTCTTCAATGAATAGACACCTTCGAAGATATTTTCAATAGAAAACTGAGCTTGAGTGAAATGAGTTGATGTCTGACTAGTTCGTAGTTGGCAAATATCTCTATCATGAAACCATAGTTGATACTCTTGTTGGCTGTTGCAGCAGACAGGACAAGAATTTAGTGGGTGAAGAGTCTGAATTAACCTCTTAAATGTACTAATCGACCATACACATTTCAGTACACTCATTCCTCAAAAGTGGAGACTTTAGACACTGCCCGAGAGTGAAACAAATGTTGCATCCTTGTAAATCTGGGATGTAGCCCTGTACATAGCAAAGTGAGAAGTAAAAGATGGAATCAGAGGCAGCTCATATAGGGATAATGCATGCTTTGGTTTATTGGTAGTGGTATATATATGTGATCTATTCCAAGTCAGTTGACTCATGTTACCTCATCTCGAGAGAGTTTCTTGTCACTGTCCATGTCTATTTGAGTAAATGCTTCAACACTGCGTGGTCCTTTATTCACTGCATACAGTTCAATCTCAAATATCAATGTTGCATTAGGTGGAATCTTGCCTTGTGCTAAGAATATTAAAAAAAACATTGTAGCAGTCACATTGGTCAAAGCTCATGCTACTGGTACATACATTCATACAGAAGTATTTCTATTATCTATTAGGAATAGGTTAACAGTGTAATTTTCCAACTTGTGTGATACCCAAATAATATTCTGACCCCTGGCTTTAAATATTACACTATTAAGCCCTTCTGTGGGACTCCTTCCTACCTCATTCTTGACCCAGAGCAATCCTTTCCCTCACTGAACCCAGGACAACTTTCCTTACCTTTGTCTTCAGGGAGATATTGCCTAGTGGCCCATTCTTTGGGTTTTGCAGCGACATGGGTCCTTATTCATCAGGTGTGCCCAAACCCAATACTGCAGCCAGAGCAAATGCTCTTGGACACTGCTGTGCAAGCAGTATAAAGCTGAGGGAGAGTCACCTTAGGATTTTTTTAGCTCCCAAGGTCTCTAAGCTCATCTCACTATTGGAAGGTATGGGTGTGGGATAGGAGTGTTTCATGCTTTTCCTCTTTCCACACAATTGGAGGAGGCAGCCTCCAGCTCTCTTAGAAGATGTTAATGGATTTGGGGGAAGGCAGCAGGCAGACCCCCATAAACACTGAAATGCATGATGAGAGAGAAGGCCAGCTAGCCCACAGCAGAATGCAGGAGAAATAGGGGGATCTTAGCCACCAGGAAGCTCACAGAAAACATCAAAGGTAATGTATTCAGGGGTCTTTTTCAGAGAAGGAGGTTGCTAGCAAAAGGGAAATGAGAGGGGGTTGCACTGGCAATCCTGATATTCAGAGACAAATGTTTTCAGGCACTATTTATAACATTCTATTTCTCTGAAACAAAATTAATATGTGGACAGATATTATTTACATTGTTCATCCCAAGTGTCCAGACATTTAAGTAAAAATTTGAAAATATACCTCAAACTATTAAAAATCCTCCTTAGGAAGCCTTGCATTAAGAGAAGTTTTGGAACACAATAGCATGTACAAATGCTCCTTACAAGACTTCTTTTGAAGTCCTGACAATTCCACATGCCAGGCTAAAGTAATGTGTTTTTACTTTGTAATTTAAAAGGAACAGTCAGGTTTGAAAGGATTGTAGAAATGATGCAATGTTTACACACAGTCCTTCTTTGTTTGAAATGGAGACAAACCGGCAATAAAAGCAGCCAAGTTCTGCTAAAACATTTTGATATAACTGCATCAACTGTTAAGGAATTTACAAATAATAAAATATAATTTGAAATATTCACCTAATTAGGAGAGAGGCTATAGACACAGGCTCAAGAATTCAGAATTCACGCCATCTGATCAACACAGGAAAAATGGGCTATAGGAATAATCTGCTCAGTCTCTGAAGACAGACTGAAGGTAGGTTCTAATATTCCTGTGTCAAAGCATCTTCTAATATCAAAGTTGTAGAGGAAATATTAAATGCAAAGATGGGTTACTGTTTCATGCTTTCTAAAAGCAAGATACTGAAATGGTAGACAAATAACAAGAGTGGATCAATGAGGTCTAAAAAGTCAGCCAAAAACATGCATTTGACAAACCATGCAACATGCAGTTAATGTTTAAACACACAACTGGATCCTAATTATATGCTGGCTCACCTAAAGCTAGTATGTAGGCTAGTCTATCATCAGAATTTATTTTTGAGTTTCTACATATCCTATTATATCTGAAGATTAAAAATGTAAATCGGCTTTCTTTAACGGGTGGGCAAACAAACTGGTATTACTGGTATTTGTTATTTGAGATCTCTATAATGAATAAAACGGTATTGAGAGGCTTCAGTTTTGACTACAAAACATGTTTTGTTAAACTGTTTCAATTCTGTAAATGTCTGAAATATATTCCATATATTTGCAACAAGTTTATCTAACATTTATTAATAGAAGCTAACTAGGCAGACTTTGGTGCAAGTAATTTTAAGAATTATACATACCAGAGAAAAAGACATGTAAAGACCTAAAGAGCCACATGCAGCCTGACTAAGTCAAGGTTAGACAGTCATCTTCCCCAGCATGCAGGAATATGCTAAGACAGAGGACAACCATGTTGTAGGAAAAAGTCTTTCTTCAAGCACTGCCTAGAACAAACAGTTACATTTAAGGTTAGATTTTAATAATGCACTTTTTATTTTATATCAATGATTTTTCTTGTTGCCACAAGGCAAGATTTGTTCATTTCTTGTTGTAAAATTCATTCCTGGTGTAACTCTACCGCCTTCAATAGAATTACATCAAGGATGAAGTTGGCTCATGGAATTTTGACATGAATAAATGATCAAACTATGATCACAGAACAGCAGCAGCAAGTTTAGTCAATGTCCCATGTTCCCAGACAAACCTGGATTACAAAGAACTAAAATATGATATTGTCCATTCAGCTGAAATGTTTCATGATAAGATTTTAAGACTCGAGTCAGCCCGTTAGTCTCATATATTGCATACCTAAATGTCATGCATTCAGATTAGGTTTCCTGTGCTCCATTCAGTGGGGTAGTGGTGACTGCAACAATTATTAGCTGAGCTATTAAACTTCTCATTCAGTTAGTCCCAAGACAGTTGTTCAAACAAACAATGTTTCATCAAATTAATTCAGTGGTGTGTTGTGAATCTCACATTGTTTTGATTGGGTGAAAATAAAAACGATTATATTAAGAGGCTAATCTGGCAGTACCCAAATCTTAGAAATTAAACATGAATGTAATACAAAAGGAATAAGGATTTACATAAATAGGAGTAAATAATAATTAGTATAATATTTAATAATTTGTACTGAACTCAAAAGGCCTTTCTCATAACCACAAAAACAGATATCTAAATCCCTGAAATTCCTATACAACGATAGCTTTCTGAAAATCTTATTTTTTTCCTCTGGCTGTCAGTGAACCATATTTATTTTCTCCCACAAAAGAAAGTTCTCCTCATAAAGTTGTATCTAAAGACCACTTAAAAATAACTATCAATTTACCCTTCCTGTTTGTCTGTTCCAATCCTAAATGAACTTTTGCAAAAATTCTTATATTTGGCTCTTCTGACTGCAAAAAGAGCTATTAGAGGCTCTGGAAATCAAACAGGAGTATAATCATAAGCACTGAAGTTATGACCTCTCCTTGCTGTTAGCATAGAACTCCTCATTCATGTGAAATAAGCCATCCATGAAAGCAGCACTACATTTGCTTGTGGAATTAATGTAAGTGATGTCACTGCACTTGGTGGAGGGTGAGACTAACTGTATTGTGGTGCTGGAAATTAAAGAGCTGTAAGCATGTTGTGTCTGGAGTGCTGGGTTGAAGATCTGATTCCTTTTGATAGGTTTTCAATTGTGGTTTCTCTTTTCAAAAAATAAGTCATGTATTAGATTAGATTGTAAGCAAACTGGATCAGGGACTGGCAGCACAATGGAGCCTCAATCCTAAGAGGGTACTCTGGATGCTACAAATAATAGCAACGAAAGGATGATCTCTCTATGTCCCATGGTAGGCGCTGTTCGTAGTTGTGGTGCTCCTATCAGAGAAATTCCTTGCTAGCAAAAGGGAGAGCTTATTAGCTGCGATTACAGGTTCAATTCTGCCAATACTTACTCCTGTGAGTTGGCCTTATTCACATGAGCAACCCCATTACATTCCTTGGGACTATGTTCATGGGTAAGAACTCGTATGACTAAGAGTTTGCAGGATCAGGCCCTGTAATTGCAGCCATCAAATAAACCCTCAATCAAAAAAGCTTGGATGATCAATCCTCAAGTAAATTTTTGACAACACTGTTTTCTGTCATTTATCTGAAAACATAAAGAGAGAAGAAAAAACAGATATGAATTTTAATTTTTTTACCATAGCCTTGCTTTCCATATGCTAATGATGGTGGAATTGTCACTTTCCGTTTTTCTCCAGGACACATATCCGTCATAGCAATATCTAATCCTTTTATGACTTGTCCAACACCCAGAACAAACCACTTTGGGTGACCTTCATTTTGTGTCCGACTACAAAAACAATAATAAGCTTTTAGCGAGTAGACAGCAAAAAAGTCAAGTGTTCAAATGTATTTAAATGTTAAAGTGATTTTAAAAAAATACAATACCATCTCTGGAAAGTGTGACATTATTTAGATTACATTTTTTTAAAAGTCACAGTGAAGTGTATATTAAAAAGTAAATAACTGCCCCTTTTTATTTATATTGAAGTATTAACAGTTTTTTCTGGTATAACTGGTTAAAAATCCTAAATTGCATACACAGGAAAGCTCCCATTGACTTGTTAAAGAACAAGTAAAAATTGAGTGCTAAAATTGCACCTTTCTGCAGAATGTAAAAGAGGGGCACTGGGTGAGGAAAACTCTATTAATTTCCCTTAGCAGAAGTTTTCCAAATCACACAACTGGGAGGAGAATGTCTTCTCTCCCTTCTTCTCCTCCCCCTGAAAACAAATACACAGAATGAGCTGCAAAACAGTGGATTAGAGAGGATATGCAGGATGACAGGCCATCCATCTGGTGGTTTTGTTCCTCAACACTAGAGCTGACCAATCCTTCAGCTCCTAGACAGTATGTCTCCATTGGAGCCACACTGCCAAGTGTTCCCCTAGCATGCAATGCCTCTCCTCTCACCTATTAAATCAAAAAACCAATGTGAAAAGAACATCGTTAAAACTGCAAAAACAAGCACTCAAACAAGCACTGCCAATAACTTGCAGTTTCAAGAATTACTTAGATCTCCACCAAAACCTGTCAACACTACCCTATTTCAACCAGTAGCGGGCTTCCACGGGCGTCATATTTTGTCCTTAACTGAGCATGCTGCTTCCACACTGGGCTCAGGGAAAGAAATTCCAAGATTAGGAAAACTTTAATATCCTTTAAATTTCGATTTTTGGGTGAATTAAAATATTTATTGGATCCAAAACTGTAAAAGTTAACATTTTTAACATACTTCAAACTTATTTCAGAGCAATGAATGGTTAAGTAAAAGGTTGTTCCTTTTATTTATTGAAGAATACAAACTAACGCATTGATCCGGCAAAGACTTATGCATGTGTGTACCTTGACACGCTATGAGCAAAGTTGCTCACGTGCATTGTGCCTCGTCTACACAAGAAAACTACACTATTTATGGCACTCTTAAATTGAAACCCACGTAAGAGCGTGCCACTGATTTAGCTAAATCAATTTCTAACAAAATTTAGTTAAATCAATACAATTTTCTGCAAGGCCTGAGTCTTTGCAGAATTGGGGCTTAATTTGGCCTAAATATTACATAATGATATCTACAGCATTTGTGGTTTGAAAGTATAGCTCTAGATATACATTTATATCATTCTAAACCGCACTGTAATTTTGGGCACTGCATACAAGTTGCTCTCCTGAACAGATTCAATATAATCAGATCTGCTTTAACACAGATTTAAAAAGAAACAAAAGGCTAAATGTTTGCCTATTTTTTATTTGCAGAGGAGAGGCAAATCTGGTGAAGAATGGTATAAATAGCAGCTATTTACCTGCAATAAAACTTGGATCCATCACTGGCCAGGTAGCCATCATAATGTGCATTAAGCAGATCCCCCTTCTTGCTCTTTGGCTTGCATTCTTTGGGCACATGTAAGACTTCGATTTTAACTTCCTCTGCAGTGGCATCCTCTTTCTTTTGTCCGTGCGTGTGGATCGTAAGAAGACAAAAAGCGTGTAAGAAAAAAACTAATTTGACTCCGAAAGCCATGCTTGCTAAACGCTCCCTCGCAGCCTTGTTCTGACTCAGGTTCTTAGTGCAGCCCCGGAGTAAGAGACACCCGCCCCCCACCCTGGCTGCGTGGCATTGTTCGACGTCAGGCTGACACTAACTGGGGCGTGTCCATCGTAACCTCCAAGACGCGGCACTGCTGCGCTCTGCGGGCTCAGCCAGGGCGCTACGGCCCGCCCACTTGCTCCTCCCCCATTGACAGCTTTCGATTGCTGGAGGTCCGCAAAGTTTGCGCGCGGTGCGGGGCTGTCGGTCTCGCGGGCTTCCCGGGAATTCTGTCCAGGACCGACTCCTTTGCCGGAGCCGCTTCCCTCCCAGGCAGAATTTCAAGTGTCCCCTGGGGGAGCGGGATGCATCGCCACCTCCGGGGGGCGGTGGGGGCTTTGCAGGGCGGGCGTGTTACCGTTTCTCCGCTGGCGCTGGGGGGATTTCGCGGGCTGTATCACAAAAGGTCTCGCAGGCCCTTGGGGCGGGGTGTTTGTCGTGTGCGCCCCCCAGGAGTTGGTGGTGTCTGCACCGTCTCTCCCGGAGGGCGGGCAGGGGTTGGGGGGGGGGCGCGTTTCCACGTCTGCTGCCGCAGCATTTTCCTTCATGTGCATCGGCTCCGTTTCGTTTTCACTCCGCTCAGCCGCAGCGGGCAGAAGCTTTAAGCGCTGCCACCAATCTCACAGCGGAGGGGGAGGCTTCGGCTGAGAACTTGGCTGCCCCGCCGCGGGGCGCGTGTGTCTGGCCAAGGCAGGGCAGGCTCGCCCGCAGACACGGCACGGGTACGCTGGCTGCCTTAGCCAGCCCCTTTCCGGCAGGAAGTAAATGAAACGTCCGGGTCAATGGCAGCAAACGCGACAGCGGGGGGAGCGGGGAGCCAGAGGCGGCCGAGGAGCGGGGCGGGCAGAGCCTGCGGGGAGCTGGACACCGGCCGTCCCCCCTCCCCGGACTGCCATGTGCGTAGGACATGAGGCGCTCTGCCGCGCCTGCTGGCCCTGTGCATAGCCCGCCGCGGGCAGCATCTGCAGGGCCAGCCGGATACTGGGGCTGCGGTTGCTCTCGGCCCCCGAGCGGCGCGGCTCAGCCGTCAATGTCCATAGGCGGCTGCTGAGCGGGAGGGAAGGGGGAGTCTCTGCCCGCGCTGCCGCCCGTTCCCAGGAGGAGGATGCACGGAGCCTGGCCCTGAGCTATGGAAGGAGTCCTGTACAAGTGGACCAATTACCTGACAGGTACGGGCAGGGCGGGGCTGCTCCTGGCGCGCAGCATCGCTCTTGCGGGCTGTGCCCGGGAGTCAGCGGGCAGCGCGCCTCTGGCACGGCGGGGAGGATGGAGATGCCGGTGCAGGGGGATCTAGGTGAGGGTTACGAAACCAGCTGGCCTGTGGAGCTGTTCGCCGCTGTTTGAATCTAGCCTGCTTGGGCAGAAACGGACAGTTTTAGCCTCTGATGGCTGTTGGGGAGGCCTACCGGAGGGCGGATTGCTGGTCTCCGTTCAGGAGCCTGTTGCTCCTGGGCTCGGGGAATCCCGCTGTGGTGCAGCAATGGGCGATGTCCGATTCTGTGAGTGAGTGGAAGACGTTACCCTCCAGAGCTGCTGATCTGCACCTTTCACAAGAACTGAATTCACCCGCGCCCACGTTTTCAACTCTTTCTTGGAGATTACTCGAGATTTGGGAGGTGTTGGGGTCTTTTTAAAATACAGTAGTTACTAAATCGCATGCTATTTTAATTGAAGATATGTTGCATTCTTACTCAGTATTTTGGAATGTACTTATATGGTCCCCCTTGTTGAATATAGCCCCCTGGTCAGTGTGTGCTAGTTGTCACTCTGTGTCTAAACTACAGAGGATATGGTTTTGTTACAGCTCTTAGCTTGAAAGCCTGGCTCTTAAACTGTAGAGGCTCAAGTTTAAAGCTCTGGGGGCCCCAGGTTCAGTCAGTGGAGGATTTGTATTGAATTTGGGCAATGGGCCTGTGTCCACACTAGTGCCTGGTAATGAGCTCTCTCTGTGTTATGTGAAATAAAAGAGTATTGCTTGTTGGGTTAAGCTTTTGAGGACCACAAGTATGTGAACAAAATGGCACGTGCTTTGTCAGTGCTGTGAACTTCTGGCAATCCACACATCTTAGCCAATTAAACTTTTTTGCACTTTTCACCTTCTCCGAGTCCAGGTAACCCTGTTCTGGGTGTGTTGGAAGCTAAAGGTGTTGCTGGAAAACTTTCTTTTGGTCTTCTTGCTGTGATCCAGAAATAATGCACAACCAATCAGGGCATGAAATGAGAGCAGAGTTTTCAGAACATTGGATCCATAGTGTAGTTTCTCACAAATGGCATGAATCATAGAATCATAGAATATCAGGGTTGGAAGGGACCTCAGGAGGTCATCTAGTCCAACCTCCTGCTCAAAGCAGGACCAATCCCCAACTAAATCATCCCCACCAGGGCTTTGTCAAGCCTGACCTTAAAAACTTCTAAGGAAGGAGATTCCACCACCTCCCTAGGTAATGCATTCCACTGTTTCACCACTCTCCTAGTGAAAAAGTTTTTCCTAATATCCAACCTAAACCTCCCCCACTGCAACTTGAGACCATTACTCCTTGTTCTGTCATCTGCTACCACTGAGAACAGTCTAGATCCATCCTCTTTGGAACTCCCTTTCAGGTAGTTGAAAGCAGCTGTCAAATCCCCCCTCATTCTTCTCTTCCGCAGACTAAACATTCCCAGTTCCCTCAGCCTCTCCTCATAAGTCATATGTTTTCTTGTCCCCTAATAATTTTTGTTGCCCTCCACTGGACTCTTCCCAATTTTTCCACATCCTTCTTGTAGTGTGGGGCCCAAAACTGGACACAGTACTCCAGATGAGGCCTCACCAATGTCGAATAGAGGGGAACGATCACGTACTTCGATCTGCTGGCAATGCCCCTACTTATACATCCCAAAATGCCATTGGCCTTCTTGGCAACAAGGGCACGCTGTTGACTCATATCCAGCTTCTCGTCCACTGTAACCCCTAGGTCCTTTTCTGCAGAACTGCTGCCTAGCCATTTGGTCCCTAGTCTTCCGTCCTAAGTGCAGGACTCTGCACTTGTCCTTGTTGAACCTCATCAGATTTCTTTTGGTCCAATCCTCCAATTTGTCTAGGGCCCTCTGTATCCTATCCCTACCCTCCAGCATATCTGCCTCTCCTCCCACTTTAGTGTGATCTGCAAACTTGCTTAGGGTGCAATCCAAACCATCCTCCAGATCATTTATGAAGATATTGAACAAAACCGGCCCGAGGACCGACCCTTGGGACACTCCACTTGATACCGGCTGCCAACTAGACATGGAGCCATTGATCACTAGCCGTTGAGCCCGACAATCTAGCCAACTTTCTATCCACCTTATAGTCCATTCATCCAGCCCATACTTCTTTAACTTGCTGGTAAGACTCCTGTGGGAGACCATGTCAAAAGCTTTGCTAAAGTCAAGGAACAACATGTCCACTGCTTTCCCCTCATCCACAGAGCCAGTTATCTCGTCATAGAAGGCAATTAGATTAGTCAGGCATGACTAGCCCTTGGTGAATCCATGCTGACTGTTCCTGATCACTTTCCTCTCCTCTAAGAGCTTCAGAATTGATTCCTTGAGGACCTACTCCATGATTTTTCCAGGGACTGAGGTGAGGCTGACTGGCCTGTAGTTCCCAGGATCCTCCTCCTTCCCTTTTTTAAAGATGGGCACTACATTAGCCTTTTTCCAGTCATCCGGGACTTCCCCCGATCGCCATGAGTTTTCAAAGATAATGGCCAATGGCTCTGCAATCACATCCGCCAACTCCTTTAGCACCCTCGGATGCAGTGCATCCGGCCCCATGGACTTGTGCTTGTCCAGCTTTTCTAAATAGTCCCGAACCACTTCTTTCTCCACAGAGAGCTGGTCACCTCCTCCCCATGCTGTGCTGCCCAGTGCAGCAGTCTGGGAGCTGCCCTTGTTTGTGAAGACAGAGGCAAAAAAAGCATTGAGTACATTAGCTTTTTCCACATCCTCTGTCACTAGGTTGCATCCCTCATTCAGTAAGGGGCTCACACTTTCCTTGACTTTCTTCTTGTTGCTAACATACCTGAAGAAACCCTTCTTGTTACTCTTAACATCTCTAGCTAGCTGCAACTCCAGGTGTGGTTTGGCCTTCCTGATATCACTCCTGCATGCCCAAACAATATTTTTATACTCTTCCCTGGTCATTTGTCCAATCTTCCACTTCTTGTAAGCTTCTTTTTTGTGTTTAAGATCAGCAAGGATTTCACTGTTAAGCCAAGCTGGTCGTCTGCCATATTTACTATTCTTTCTACACATTGGGATGGTTTGTCTCTGTAACCTCAGTAAGGATTCTTTAAAATACAGCCAACTCTCCTGGACTCCTTTCCCCCTCATGTTGTTCTCCCAGGGGATCCTGCCCATCAGTTCCCTGAGGGAGTCAAAATCTGCTTTTCTGAAGTTCAGGGTCCGTATTCTGCTGCTCTCCTTTCTTCCCTTAGGAACATACTTTGGTTCCTTTGATGTGCGAGCTTTCATCCAAAGCTGTCTACATGTCATTTAGCTATAGTGAGCCAGTGAAAGAATAAGCACACCAGAGTTCTTGGTTGCATCAACCACACTGATGGCATCACTGTGGACACACAGTAAAATTATTCTTGTGTCAGCTTCTTTTTGATGAACTCATAGGTGTCCAGTGTTGTTGTTGAGCACCATACTTCAGCCTTATTATGAAACCTAACAGCCAGAATAATAATTTTATCATGTGGTGTTTGTGTCAGTTGCTCAGATAAAAATATTGCAAGAATCTTCTTATTTTCTGAAAGCGCAGTGAGATTAATCCAGTTACTTGGAAGAGGCACGTCTGCCTTCTGCCGTTCTTCAGATGGGTCTTGTATCTCTTGAACATTTTTTGCCTTGTACCACCTTAACAGATTCCTTATAGCAGTGGTTCTCAACCTTTCCAAACTACCATACCCCTTTCAGGAATCTGATTTGTCTTGAATGCCCCAAGTTTCTCCACAATTAAAAACTATTTTTTTACAAAATGAGACATAAAAACCCAAAAGTGTCACAGCACACTATTACTGAAAAATTGCTTATTTTCTTATTTTTACAATATAATTATAAAATCAAATGAAATATTAATATTGTACTTACATTTCAGTGTATAGTATATAGATCAGTATAAACAAGTCATTGTCTATATGAAATTGTAGTTTGTACTGACTTTGCTAGTGCTTTTTATGTAGCCTATTGTAAAACTAGGCAAATGTCTAGATGAGTTGATGTACCCCCGAAAGACCTCTGTGTACCCCCTTGGGTCTGCGTACCACTGGTTGAGACCACTGCTTTATAGTACTTATCCACACAATGTCTATTCTGTGGAAGACCTAAGTACTGTTTTTACAAATGTATCTGCAAGGCCTCCAAATGTTTTGGCTTCACATGGTTTTCCTATGGTTTGTACCAGAGCTTGTGCATCTGGCACGAGACTGCTTTTCCCAACAAGAGTAACTGTTGGGCAGTGAACATGAGCTGTCAGTATATCACGCAGTGTTGTTTTTGTCCCTGTTCTTAGACTGCCATTTGTCTGTGCTAGTGCCAAAGGGACGGGCGTTAACTCATGTTTAAAAATCTATTGCAAATTCACAGTCCTGCTAACTTCATAAGCTGTGACTAGTCGCTGAAGAATATTTCTGTCTGCCTTCATGGTTGAGGCCTTTTCTTTTATTTTTTTCGTCATCTCATATAGCATGGAAAAAGTAGGGAGCATTATTTTTTGGCAGTGGATCCTGAATGTGTACACATCGAGTCTCCCCCTCTTGTGTCATAAGCCACTTCTCCACAAAACTGTCCAGTTGCGCTTGTCCTAGGATCTTTGCATTCAACAGTGCATCTTGTATGCCTTCAGTAGCCAGATCTTTTGTTGCAATATTTTTGCAATGAAGTGGGTGTTCCCCCCAGGAGAAAATCTTTAACCTTTGAATTGTTTGTAAGAGTACATCCTCCTCTTCACTGTCACATTGCTTCCCGGCCTTTCTTGACTCATAGTGAATAAATTGGTCTCCACGCCAACATGGAACATGGCTCTAGTGTTCATTGTGTATGGGCTTTCAAATTGTAAGACAAGGCCCATCTGCCAAGGTCTGAGCAAGTCTTGGTGAAGCCTACAGTTCCACTTTCTTTCTTTCCTATGCCATTGAACCACTCTTGGCTCTGATTAGGGTCCGTGTGGTTGAGTTTCTGACATGATCACTTGACAGCTATGTTCCCTCACAGAAACTCCTTGAACACGCAGATATCTCCAGTCCTTAGGTTTCACAGAACTGGACTGTCTTATACTATGGATGCTGGTATCTTTATTGGGATCACTACAGCTTGCCACTCATGATACATCAGTTGCAGATGCTCTTGTTTTCTGTGATTTCTAGATTTGGGTTTGCGACACGACTGATGCTGTCTATCCTGACTGAAAGGTGAAATCAGTTCTGTCAGTAGCCTCTCTGTCTATGACATCTTGCAGTTTCTTTCTAATGGCTGTTGGCTCCCTTATTCTATGCAATCCTTGTTCACCTGCCTCACACATTTCTTTACTTAACTGTTGGCAAATAATATAGAGACTGTAGAAAACTGTAGACTATAGAATTTTTTGAAGACTTACTACCAGTTGCATGGTTTGCCCACAACTGTAATCAAACCACCATCTCAGCTAACTACTGTTACTCTTTCTATTTGTAAAAAATACCATCATGTCTATGTTAATTCTAGTCTAACTATAAAGCATTATGCACTATTAAACAAATACAAAGCATGCAAGAAAATGATTTCACATGTTACAAGAAAAATACATTCTGTATTATGATTAACATATTTCTAATTTAAGATCTGTGGATGACTAAATGCTATAAAAGGTTGATTATTCAAGTGCAGTAGGAGTTAAAATAATGATTGTGTCTTCTCATTTCTGTTCTTAATAGACTGAAAAGGAATTATGCCTCACTTAAATTTTGTTGACAAGTTCATGCACACATTTCTGGTGAATTTTTGCTGCCATATTTATTTGCAAGTTTGAGGGTCTAAACATCGAAATTCAACTTGGTAACAACCATTTTTGAAATCAGCAGGTTCAAATTATGTTAGAAAAAGTTGTTATCAACTTTAAACAAAAAAATGCATCTATATCCCCTATGGAGGATTGATTCAGAGATTTCTGTCTAGTCTGTAATGTTGCCAAACCATTGCAAACTATTTTTCAGTCTACTGGGTATTATTATCCAACCCTCCTTTTTAAATGAAACCAAAAACAAATACAGCTTGTTTTTCTAGTTTAAATATTGTATGTGCATCCAGCAATATATAAGGCGCAATCTGTCTCATATTTTTTCACACACAGGGTACACTCTATATCACCCAGTTTACTATAAGAGAAAACATTTTCTTGTTTTGCTTGTTACTATCATAAATTTATAGTCCTATTCAGCCCTGGTTTACTTATTTGCATTGCCAGTGACATCAAGGATCAGATATGGCCAGAATAATAATCATCTGTTACAAGGTCCCTTCTTATCAACACGAGTCCATGCAGCAGATCATGGCTTTGTCTGCATTTCACATAGTTAAGAGATAAATACAATGTTAGTCTCAAAAGCAGTTGCAGAAAATGTGTTATGGGGGTAAACTAGAAAGAGATTTTTTTTAACTGCATATTTCAATGTATATTAAACTGCAAACTGTTGAATTGCAACTGATCTAGATAACCACGAGTGTCATTATTTATGTATGTGTGTGTGTGTGCATGTATTATTTTTTTTTGTTTGACAGAGGTAATTACTTAGTTCTTTTTGGATATTCTTACAGATTAAAAGGACCGATCAAACATTCACTACAGTCAAATGCTGTTATATAATATGAAGAGACCATAGGAGTATGTCCTATCTGCTGCCTTTTCTCCTGCTTTAAACGTTTGAAGTTCAGGGTGATGGGTTTCGTCTGTGAGTCATAAAATCATGATCTCTAGTCTCTCTTCCAATTCACCCTCTTTATCTTACTTTACATAGAAGGAGTAGTGTGACTGAATACACCCCTGCATTCGCACATACGCATTATTGTAATAATCTTTATACCAAATATGCCTTGTGAAGTATCATCTGAAAACTAATAATCATTGAATAATAATGTCATGGTGAAATGTATGTAGTAACATTTTATGTAAAGTTATGAGTTCCCCTTGTATGGTGGTGATGGCATGTGTTCAAACCCATATAGCCCTGTCTAGGCAGAAGCTGTTAAACATGTCTATCCTAAACAAGGACATTTTATTTTTACCTCAATTTACATATATGTAGTAAACAGGGTCCTTGGGACAGGAAGAGGGGGTAAACTCATTTCTCAAAGACAAAGGACGAGCTGACACCTCTAATGAAGTATCGTTAACAGAGCCGTCCCTTGAGTACAGCGAATCGGTGCCACCACCCTGAGCCCCGTGCTTTGGGGGGTCCCGCAGGCAGGGAGGTGAGGCGGGTGGGCGAGTGGGGTGAGGAGGCAAACAGGGAGGCGAGCAGCAGGTGGGCGGGAGAGGGTGAGGAGGAGCCCTCCTACCAGAACCTCCCCCTCCCTGCTGGCAGGCCCTGCCGATCAGCACCTCCCTCTCCCTCCCAGCGCCTACCTCGGATCAGATGTTTCGTGGTGTTAGGAGGCACTGGGGGGCAAGGAGGGTGCAGCACGCTTGGGGAAGGGGATGGACCTGGGCGGGGGCGAGAAGAAGCGGGGTGGGGCCTGGAGGGGCTGGTGGGGAAGCACCCCTCAGCAGCTAGGGGCTGAGTTTCTAATGTCCTGGGCCCCACACCCCCCTAGGGATGGCCCTGGTCATCAAAGTTGATTGGCAATCACTGGTCAAATGGCCCCTCTTTGGCAGCGAAGGGGAGCAGGAACAGATTGTTTTTCATTTTAGCAAGTAACAACATGGAATCTCTTTCACCATGAGATCCCCTGCCTCCGTTCTCACAGCTGGAAGGAACTTTATCTAGAGGTAACCCTCAGGAAAATGCTTTTTGAAGGGTGAATGGACTATAAAAATGAGGGGCAAAACGATCCGAGGTTATCTCCATCTCTCTATCCCTCTTTCTTTCACCTAAAAAGACAAAGAAACCAACCCTTTGACTTTGGGGGAGTTCCTGACCTGAGAATTTTGGCAGTAATGTTTCTGGGAACCTGCGGTAAGGATTTAACTTGAACCAAGTCGAGCTTGTTAAGTTCAGTTACTAGAAAGTGTTTTATCTCTTTTTCTCTAGAAACCATTTCTGACTTTAATACCTTATCCATGTACTCACTTAAAATCTATCTCTTTATAGTTAAATTAACTTGTTTTTTTTCTAATCCAAACTAATCCAGTGTTATGTTTAAATTGAGCTGTTTGGTAATTCCATTTAAAGTAGCAGGCTGTTAGATATTTGACCCCTTATAGGGGCTAGGGTGACCAGGTGTCTGGTTTTTGACCTGAACACCCGGTTGAAAAGGGACCCTGGTGGCTCCGGTCACCACCACTGACTGGGCTGTTAAAAGTCCTGTCGGCGGTGCTGTGGAGCTAGGCAGGCTAGTCCCTACCTGTCCTGATACCACACTGCACCCTGGAATTGGCCAGCAGGTCCAGCTGCTAGGTGGGGGGGCACGGGGCTCCGTGCGCTGTCCCCGCGTAGAGCACCGGCTCCGCACTCCCATTGGCCGGGGACCGTGGCCAATGGGAGCTACGGGGGCAGTGCCTGTGGGCAAGAACAGCACATAGAGCTGCCTGCCACACCTCCGCCTAGAAGCCGGACCTGCTGCTGGCTGCTTCCGGGGCGCAGCGGAGAGTCAGGACAGGCAGAAGGCCTGCATTAGACCCTGCACTGTGCTGCTGACTGGGAGCTGCCGGAGGTAAGCCCGGGGCCCCAACCCCTTGCCCCAGCCCTGAGCACCCCCGCAAACCCAGAGACTCCTTCTGCACCCCAAACTCCTCAATCCTGGCCCCACTTCTGAGCCCGCACCCCCAGCCAGGGACTGCACCCGAACCCCCAGCCCCCTCCCACATCTTGAACCGCTCATTTCTGGCCTCACTAGAGGGGACCGAACCAGGCCCCAAATGGTCCCTGAACCGTCCCACTATGAAGCAGACATCAAGATGGGGTAACTTTATCTTTGCGCCTCCCCACTATCATTCCTGTGCTAAGCACCGAAATGGAGTAACACAGATCTGGGACCATCGTTTCTTCATGCTATCTCTTGCTGTTATCTATGAGGATACGTGCATTTCATCTGCGAGTTGGGATGGTCTCACGTTTGTCAAGCACACTCCCACTATGCTACAGTGCATCAAATAGACATACCACAGATTGGCCAGGCTATAATGAGTCTAATTGTTGTTCTTCCACCTGATTATTTGGGCTGTTGTCCTGAATCCCTTCTGCTACTGTTAATTGCAAGCCTTGACCCCGGAGTCCTGGGATAATCTGTACACCAAAATGTCCTGTACCTGTGCAGCAAGTCAGGGAGAGAATAAGATGATGTTTTTAAAGATGCAAATAATGTAGGTAATTTTAAAAGTTAAATTTTAATAGAAGTCTCTTAAATCCAGCACTTAGCCAAGCTATCCATATTTAGCTCTTTCAGTCTTTGTTCAGGTCAATTCCTTTGAGCCCCCAAACCATTCTTTCCCTGTCCAGAAGATGTGGCACCCAGCACTGGGGCCTGCTTCTGCTCCCATTGAATCAATGATAAAACTCATAATGACTTTAATGAGAGCAGGATCGGTAGAGCCCTGCAAATCCATGGGTATCCGCTTTATATCCACGGACCATTTCTGCGGATAGCAGCGTGGGTGCAGATACAAATTTTGTATCCACGCAGGGCTCTGACGGTAAGAGCCGGGTGGGCAGCTATGAGGAACCGCAGCACAGACCCTCCACCTGCCCATGGTGCGAGGGGTGTGTGTTTGAGAGCAGTCGCTGGTCCTGGCCCTGCTCCCCAGGCTCCCTACCCGGCTGAGGACAGGTGGAGGGTCCTCATGGGGGTGCCTCGGAGCCTCAGCCCTGCCACGGTAAATAGAGCCCTGCAAATCTGCAGACAATTTTTGCGGATCAGATGCGGATACATATTTTTGTATCTGTGCAGGGCTCTAAGGATCAGACCCCCTAGCTGAAGCTTGTCACAATCCAGTATATGATTCAGCTTCCTCCCTTCAGAGCCACTGCTATTGGATTGCTTCAGTTTGCTCTGTGGAATAATGCAGCCATCCATGCTATGCACTGCGCTGTCCTTTAGGTCAGTAGGTTCATGCACCACAGGCAGTGCCATTCTAATTCATAGATTACCAGAAAGTGGCTATTTAGTAGACTGGTAAGATGGTGCTAGCACTGTGAGACCGAGTGCATCACCTTTTCCTACTACCTGGTTCCCCAGTCCCAGTCCTCTGTTGAACTGGTGTTCTTGTTGTGCTACACTGACTTATTATTTTGTTTTCGGTTATTTACAAAATATCTGCTGTTTTTGACATAGTTTGAAATGGGCCAATGTAGTAGGGTGAGTTATGCTAATTAGCACTAATGACTGGGGTATCTATTGTGAAGTACAGAGTTTTATGAGTTGGCAAGTTAGCCTATAAAAAGAACTTTAATAAAATCAAGTATGCTGTATCTGCATATAATTTATTTATTTGATATCTCTAATTTAGCCCGAAATATTAGGATAATACCTCATAATGTACTAGTGCGTATAAGTACTGTAATGTATTTTGCAGAAGTAGTGAAGTTAGAGACCTAGTCTACATGTAAAAGTTTTGCAAGCATACCTATGTTGGTTAGTAGCCTGAAAAAAGTAACCCCCTAATCAAGGTCAATGTGCTGGCAAAAGCCTTAGTGTAAATGCAGTTATACCAGCAAAAAAGTCCCTCTGCCAGTGTGTCTTTTTCATTCATGGAACTGGTCTAAGCTATGCCAACAAAATAACTCTTTTTTGGGGGTGGGGGGGCTAATATAAGCTGCGTCTCCACTAGGAAGGCTTGCTAGTATAGCTATGCTGGCAAACCCTGTCTAGTGTAGATAAGGTCTTAGTGTGTTCTCCATTACAGTGTTCTGATATTAAATCATTTTTGAGCAATGAGGTAGAAACCACCTTTCTTTGTGTTTTGTGCATGAGAGTGTGTGTGTAAGAGAGAGAGAATGTGCCGGATCTGTAGATTAGGAAGTGTGAAATAGAGTGTGTAGTACTGTAGGGAGCAGAGACTGTAGCCTAATGGTTCGGTATTTAGTTGATCTTAATCTTATTGAGGACCACTTGAAAGATGATGGTCCGCAAGAGGTCTGCGATTTACAAGACTTCAAAATAGGATACTTTTGGCAGCTAAATTTTAAAAAATCATTATTCTGTAGACTGGGAGATAATGTAAATGGGAATATTATTGCTAATGAAATATTGCCAAAAGAGTTAGTGTAAAATGCTGTTATAACAGTTTGTGTATACAGCACATCTGATCTTCAAAACAAAGATGCTTCTTTACTTCCTGTGAACATCACAGTATTATTTGCATCTGTTTAAATCCTGTTTCTCTTAATGGTTTAACAGACAAACAACTTTACTTTTGACTGAACTTGCATTTGCAGTTAAACAGTAGTATAACACTTTTCTCTCATATTTATGGTCTTCCTAGGTTGGCAGCCTCGCTGGTTTGTTTTAGACAATGGAATATTGTCCTACTATGATTCACAGGATGATGTTTGCAAAGGCAGTAAAGGAAGTATAAAGATGGCAGTATGTGAAATTAAAGGTAAGATTTAAATAAGTGTTTATAAGAGGAAATTTAATTGGCAAGAGAATGAACAAGATGACCTAATACCACTTTTGCATCACTAATTTCTATGATGCTTAAAAAAAGGTAAGGGGAAAAATCACACATCTAGACGTGTTTAGTCAGACATGCTTGCTACATCAACCACAATTACTGTAGTTACTGAACATGAACTCTGAAGCAAAATAATAATGAAAAAGGTTATGACATTTACTGCTCCTTTATGAGGTTTAAAAACAGCCATATGAACCCTTGGGTATTAAAACCCTTGGGTATTTCTGTTTATGTCTTGCCTTCATTTATGATATTTGAAATGTATCTGAAGCTGTTACCATAGCTACAGCTCTTCTCCCTCCCAAACTGAGAGGGAAGGAATGCTGAATGTTAGGAATTGTTTGCTGGGAGAGCCACAGCAGTGATCTGGTGGGTGCCACGTTTAGGCTCAAAAGGGTAGTTTATCTTCCATTACTTTCTGCCTTTGGCTTTTTTTTCTGATGCACCTTTGTGGAGGTATTTGTGGTGTGGGTACCTGATCACTAGAAAATGGACCGAGTCCATCTACTTCTCTTACATAGGCTAGCAAGTAGTTATCAGATGGCAACAACTTTTGGTTACTACTCCCAGTGCCTAGATTGAAACCAGTGACCTAGAAGTGAAAGGCTTATGTCTCATTACTAATCTCTTGAAACATTCAGTCCCCTTTCTTGTCGTCTTGTTCATTTTCTATAATATGGATGCAAGTAATTTGGGATTAATTCCATCTCTCATGTACCCAGGGCTGTCCAGTGCTAGGCCTGGGAGTACTGTGGTTGAGAAATATGCCTGGTACTCTGTGACACCCGGGGCTAATTAAAGATGTAGTATTGAATACGATGGCTCTAAGTGGAATACTGCTCCGTTCTCATGCTTGAGAGGATGGTGACTTTGACACAGAACCCAGAAGGTTGCATCAGAAAGGAAAGTGAGATTGATTTTAGCCTAGTCCCTCACAGATATTTGCCCACATCACAAAAATCTTCAGGTTGGCATGATTGAATCAGGACTAGACTAACAGTGGTGTTTCAGGTGAAGAATGTTTTGGCAGTGTTTTGAAGGAATTTTGCACAGTATCTGTCCACACTGTGTCTGGTTCTAGCCATTACTTAGTCAATTATGTTCATGAATGTCAAATTCATACAGTGTTTTTAAAATTGTTTTGAATAGCTTCTGTTTCTTACCAAATACAATCTGTAATATGTAAATAACTTGAAACAATATGGTCTGAATTTGATAAGTAGTATCCTTACTGGTTTAGTTATCTTTTGCAAAATTAGTCTTTTTTCCCTCTTTATCATTAGTTCATCCAACAGACAACACAAGAATGGAGTTAATAATCCCAGGGGAACAGCATTTCTATATGAAAGCAGTTAATGCAGCTGAGAGGCAGAGATGGCTGGTAGCACTGGGTAGTTCTAAAGCCTGTTTGACAGACACCAGAACAAAAAAAGAAAAAGGTATTTATACCATTAAAGTGTATGAAATCTAATAACATTGTTTTTGATTAAGATCGTTCTTAATTTGTCCCATTCTAGTGGTTGAATTTAGTATTATTTATGTAAGATGTAAATCTAATTTACATATTAATCAATCTTAATTATGGATGTAATCCCTGCTGTGTGCATATAATAACTTCCGGTTTATATTTAAATTGGAATTTCCAAGGGGAACAGGAAAAGAACTGATCAGCCTTCGCTAAAGTTAGCAGAAAGGAAGAATTATCGTTACTGTATTTCTCCGAGTAGTTCAATTCCCTTTACGTGTGTGTGTGTATAAATATGAGCTCATTTTAATTAAATATAGTACTTCGATTGAAAGGTATCACTAAGCATGGTGAAATGGATGAGTTTAAAAATCTCCTAGCTGGCATTGCTCCTCAGAATTATGAATTTTGCCAGTCTAATTAGCCCAGTGAGTGTCTCTGCAATACGCTGGCAGCTTCTAACTGGAAGATGTTTGACTGGCTATGCAAAGATATATCTGAGCAAGGAAAAAATATTTAAAATATTGCAAATGTATGGCATCAGGTAGGTCAAATCACTTTTTTTATTGTTCATATGCAACTGGCTTGTGACTTCACTTTACTACTCCTGAGTTTTATTACACTACTGGTTGTCAGAGTTTCTCCCTGTTTTGGGTTTCCATGTTATGTTCAGATTTGTCTTGTTCCAGATATTGGCCCTACCAGCATCATAGAAATGTTGGTATTTAAAAACTAAGGGTCACATACACAGCTGGTGTAAGTCAGCATTAACTCCATTGACTTCAAGAAACTATGTCAGTTTGCACCAGGTGAGGATCTGCCCCCTTATCGACAATTATCTGACTTGCAGACGCGTTGGCTGGGATTTTGAACTGAAGTCTCTGGGCTACCTCCTTTAGGCCCCTTTGAAAAGCCAGGCCATAAACTTGGGCAATAGCACGTGCTTACATACATTGTAGTAATGGTATTCCAAATCTCAAACCTGCCCACGACAATGGTGAACCATCTGTGTATGAATCATATTCTTATCTCATGAAAAATATAGAAATCAGTCAGATGCTTCTCTGCCCTGTGCTGCAGTTCTGTGAGTATTCAGCACTTGCCCATGTGACAGCCTGAATGGACAACCAAAGTTGTGGGGCAGTCACCCAGCCTCCTCTAGGAATGACACAAAGGTTTCCTTATGTCCTGTGTCTAAGCTTAAAAAATACTGGACCAAATCAGACTCGCTGCAAGAGCACAGGGAAATTACACAAGTTTTAGCTTTCATTGTTCTGCCTTCCACTTCTAAAAGCAAAGGGTGTGATTCAGCCCAGTCTGGTCTGCCCAGCGAATGTGATCAGAACAGCTCTGTTCTTAATGGCTATATGCCTTTAATTTTGCGTCATTTAGATTGTGTCTGTGCTACAGAATTTTTTGAATATATTTCATTCAGCTGGACCAGCACAAGTGGGAGCCCTAGTTTAGACAAGGCTCTGGTGGTTTCCAGCATTTTTACCACTGTTAGTTACAACTTCTGAGCAGCAGATTTAACTGTCATGGTGAAAAACATAAAACCAGAAGCCACTGGAGGCTTGTATACACTAAACCTCCCATCAGCAATACCAAGAATTCAGCTCCAGTGAGAATGTTATCCTGTAATTCTGTAGTGCAGAAAAGGCCTGTAAAGACAGAACAGGCACATCTTTAAATAGGCAGTCAGGGAGAACTGTTACAGCATTTATTAACACTGTTTACAATGCTAGGTTATACAGCATAGGAAATATGAAATTAACACAAAACCTGCAGCAAGCACGATGGGGAAAAAAGTATTTTGTTCCTGCTGCTGGAGAGCTCTTAGTTACATAAAAGGCTAAAACTTAAAAAATCTAGAGCTGCCACCCTCAAAATGCTGGTTGTAGCTGTTCTGGAGTCATTTAGTTGCTGTTGTTCTGATTTCTCTCCATAATCCCCATTTCTGCCTCCCTAGTTTTTCTTGGTAAAGACTGGTAATCCTCTGTAGCCAGTCTGACAGATTTATAATTTGCAAGGTTCCCTGAGTGAGCAGCCACTCTCCTCAGGTGCTTGTGGATATAGAGAAGCAGACCTTCTTCACCTGTTGAGGCCACAGACTTTGTCCATTGTGTTTTCCCTGGGATGGCACGGTAAATAAGAAAATATTTAACCTCTTGTTTGCTGGTTATATACCTTTCTCCATGGCCCCTTCCAAATTTATGTGTACTTTGTGAAGCTATTCCCAACTCATTTAAGAATCCCTTCCTAGTCTTGAAAGGAATTTCAATCTGTGTAGAGCCCTTATATGGAAAAAAATAAAATTTGTTTGTAAAAATTGTGTAGATAAATCTTATGCCGTGATTGGTGGGGGTTTTTATTATTTTTTTTTCTTGTAGAAATTAGTGAAACCAATGAATCTCTCAAGACCAAAATGTCCGAACTTCGCCTCTACTGTGATCTCTTAATGCAGCAAGTTCACACAATACAAGAATTTGTTCACCATGATCAGGCAAGCTCATCTCCCAGCATTGAGGTATCAGATTTCTAAAATTATACTGGAGAACCTGATTATTTAAATCATCTTAAGTTATTGTTGTCACCTTATGCACCTTATCAGCAACTTAATGTTGGAAAATATTTACATCAGGTCAGTTTAATAGATGTTTAAAACTTGTCTATATTCAGATACACTGGGTTCAGGAGTAGGGTAATACAGTCCACAATAAAAAATATTATGTAGATACAATGCAGGATGACATCAGAGTCATTTTAACAAGGAAATATGTTGGTGAGTCATTCAGTTAAAAGATAGAAGCAAAGCTGGCTGGGTTGGTTGCACGTGAATTCTCTTTGTCTAAGAACTGTACAATAGACAATAATTGAAACATCCTGTTTCTTTATGCTTTGCTAGAACCTCCCTTATCTTTGCAAACTAGAATCCCAGGTCTTGAAAACTGCTGCAAGTGCCCACTGCATTTGGGCATTCATAGGAAATCTGTTTGCTCTTCTAATCCTACTTCATGACCAAATTCAGCCCTGGAATAGGTGGGCCACTTCACTGATGAGTGTAGGATTGTGCCCAGTTACAGCAGGGTTGAATTTGACCCAGAGACTCCTTTCATTAGGAAAGATAATAGATCTAATGGATGGGCCCCACTCTAATTAACTTATTTCACTAAATAGAAAATAAACTGATGACTCCAGTAGAAGTGATGGTTGCTCAGTCCTTCTGAAAGTTCAGCCCCGTGTATTTAGGAAGCAGGAAAAACATTTCAGTGTTTTGCTGTATTACCCCAACCTCCCAAAATAGTCTTCTGCTATTATATGTGTGTGTTCATTTTTCAATAAGGTTGATTCTAGCTACCATTAAAAAGAATAGTCACCAAACTTGTATTTTTTGAGAGTTTTTGGCCAGTTAACTGGGAAATCAGTTGATTCTAAAGTAACATTTTCTGTCTTTTTACATTCTTGCTGATGTTTGTGCTGTCATTCGTTTTCAGAACATGAACGAAGCCTCCTCCTTGCTGAGTGCCACATGTAACACATTTATTACAACACTTGAAGAATGTGTGAAGATAGCTAATGCCAAGTTGAAGCCAGAGATGTTTCAACTGCCTCATCCTGATCCCTTAGTTTCTCCTGTGTCACCTTCACCTATTCAAATGGTCTGGATGTTTTATAAGTGTAACATTTTAAAGTGTTATTCTGTTGATTGGAAGGGTAGAAGAATATATGCTATGTAGTCACGTGTAATCCTGACTCAACTGAAGTCAACAGTTTTAGCCTTAAATGTAAATCACTACTGACATGTTCCCTAGTCTGTTTGCTTGCCAGCCTTCACATAAATTGTTCATCGTAGGAGTAATTCTCCTGTGGATGATGACAGTGCTAATCGTACCCAAGTACTGGATTAACGCTCAGTACTTTTCAGCATTCATACGAAAATTAAATTATCCTGTTACCTATACTGCAGGGTTATTTTTTTAAAACGTTAAATACAGTAACTCCTCACTTAAAGTCGTCCGGTTAGCATTGTTTGATTAGTACGTTGCTGATCAATTAGAAAACATGCTCATTTAAAGTTGTGCAATGCTCCCTTATAATGTTGTTTGGCAGCCACCTGCTTTGTCCACTGCTTGCACAAAGAGCAGCCCGTTGGAGCTAGCTGATGGGGGCTTGGAACCAGGGTAGACCGGCAGCCCCTCTATCAGCTCCCCACACCCCTAAGTTCCCTGTGCAGCAGCCTCCCAGCAGGGAGTTCAGCTGTCCCTCCCCTCACTGCCATGTGCTGCTCCTGCCCTCTGCCCTGGAGCTGCTCCCAGGAGCCTCCTGCTTGCTGTATAAGGGGGGGCGGGGAAAGAAGGGGGCTAATGTCAGGGTGTCCTCCTCCCCCCTGCTCCTGCCCCCCTCTTATCCCATCTCCATAGAGCAGGGGGGAGACAGGACAGGGCTCAGGATGGAGGGAGCTTGCTGGCAGCAGGGGCTGTCTCAACTTGCTGATCTACTTAAAAAGGCAATGTACTTAGAGTGGGGTCAACGTACTTAAAGGGGCAATGTGCATCTCTCTCTCTCACTCACACACGCACACAGGTGAGAGTCTTTGTCTCTGTCTGCCATGCTGTCTCCCCTCCCTCCATTTGTGTTGCCTTGTGAGGCTACATTAGCAACAACGTGTTAACCCTTGAGGGCTCAGCTATTCTAGTTCATCATTTAGCAGTAAGGCATTCCCTGGGAAATATCCCACCCTCTTCCACCCTCTGACTTCACCACCTCAACCAAGCATCACAGTCATCATTGCTGTGTATAATATAGTCTTTTGTCTGGTGAAAAAAAATTTCCTGGAACCTATGTACATTAATTCTTATGGGGAAATTGGGTTCGCTTAACATTGTTTCGCTTCAAGTCCCATTTTTCAGGAACATAACTACAACGTTAAGTGAGGAGTTACTGTATTCATTGTTCTCTTTTAATACTGTAACCTGGCTGCTTATCAAAACAGAGAACTTCTTTGTGGCTTAACTCTCAGCAAGTGCATTTCAGATTCCCAGTGTTAATATGTCTCTTTTTAAACAATGTCCTGGTTGATCAAATATGCCTTTAGCTGACAAGTTTGTTTTTGTTAAATAATGTATAAGATTAAAATACTTTATGGAATTCTTAATTTTTTATTTATTTTTCTGTTGAGGGTTGGGATAAGTGAGGCTCCGTCAAACTTTACTTCATGTATGTGGATTCTCAGATCTACTCTGTTCTAGGTCTCCCCCCCCCCCACTTCTTTCCCTTTCATTTATTTGTATCTGATAATCTCCTCCCTTTCCTCCCATCCACTCAAACGACTCTTATTGATCAATCTTTGGGTCAAATGATTCTCTTGGGCACATTTAGAGAGTTCCCATTAAAATCAGAGGGCACCCTGTGTGCATACCAAATGGCAAAATTTAGCTCTTGGATTAATCCTTTTGTATAATGTAGTCTTGAACCTGACATTAGTTAAAAACGTTTTGAGGTTTCTGTGGATTCTACCAATGATCCAGTAGAAATTTTGAGTAATTTTTGAGGCTAGAGAGAATGAGATGTATAGATCCCAGGTAATAATTTTGGGTAGTAAACTAGTTCTCTTTTATTAGTGCTTTAAAAATTCCTGCATTACTGGCAATCTATCCTCTTTCAAATAGCTAAATAAGATTCCTTAATTGTGGTTGACTTTTGTTTTAAATAATAATTTTAAAAAATCACCTTCTCTCTCTGAGAAGTGTAGATAGAGTATATGGCTGTGTATAAGAATTTTATAAATCCTGATAAAGAGATTACAACTTGTTTCTTTCATTTTCTAGATGAAACGCTCCATTAGCCATCCTGGTACATATAGTTCAGAGAGGTAAGAATACAGATTGCTGTTAAGTAGGCTAATTCACTTTCTGAAAGCACCTCACTGGATCAATTTAGCAAGCCCCTCAGTAGGGAAATATCAGCTGACGTCACTATGCAGAGGATTTGCATGGTTGGCAAATGCTTTAAAATTTAGGAAGTGACAATCTAATATCAATAGTTTTGCAAATCCAAAATTAAGACACAGATGTTGCAACTTACATACAAGTCAAAGATATACTCGTTAAGTTTAAGTTTCCATTTTTATTCTGAGTAATATTCCAAATTTGATATATTTTTAGTTTAGTTTTAAAAAGAAATATAAAAATATCATCAAGGAGAGACTTCAACATTGGCAAAATAAATAAGTAAAGCCAACTGTTGTTTGTTATAGATTTTTTTAAATCATTATAATAGAAATATGTACATAATCTTTCTATGGTTTTTGGTAGAATTGTATAATTTAAAATGACCATTATAACTTATCCAAGTTGTTTAATCAAGTCTTATGGCAAATAATGGAAGTATTATCTAAGGCCTTCATCCTGCAAATGCTTATGCATGTGAGTACCTTTATGCGAATAAGTAGTTTCAGTGGGACAACTGTACTTGCATAAAATTATTCATACACATTAGAGTTTGCAGGATCGGAGCCTGAAACACTAAGATTTTTGATGATTCATTCTTGTACAATTTGAATTATATTTCTTTTTGCAAGAATTATATTCTTACCACATTTTTCAGATTTCAAAATCTGTGCAGGCTAACCGTGTTCTGTTCACATGGAGTTCCTTTCAGTTTACTCCTCAGTATTGCTCTTTACTATCTTTAAGAGCACTATAAATACCAAAAGATATATCTTAAAATAAAAGCTAATAGACTGGCTAGATGTTTTGTTATAAGTTTTTAAAACTAATAAATCCTATTTAATTTCAGTAGTCACGCCACAAAAGAACCAATTTCTTCACTCCACCGGTTATCCCAACGACGCAGAAGAACATACTCCGATACAGAATCCTATAATGATAATCCTCTTGAAGATACAGAGAGTAAGTTGGGAAAGAGACAGAGTGTGTGCTTCTGTTGAATTTGTTACCATACTTAGCATAATTGTTGTACTGCTAACACCAATGCAAAGAGAATACTTAAAATTACAATCTTTGTATGTAATCAAAGCCATTGCATGAAACAATAAAGTTGCTTGTAGGATTCCTATGTAATGAATTAAAAGTGCTGATGTATTCACTATGGCCCTGACTTTGCCACCCTTTACTCACCTCGACTGGTATCTTAGATCTGGTGTAGTCCCACTGAAATCCGGGGTACCATTTGTAAAGTAAGGTACTACTCCAGGTGAGTAAATCTGACAGAACTGGGCTCTACATAGGGATTACATGAACAACAAACATTTGAACTACACATTTTCATATATAAACTAACATTCGGAAACCTGTGCAAATGTTGAACAGTTCTTTCCGATCTGACCATTATAGTGAGTCAGATTCTTGTTTCAGTTACACCAGGGCAGTCCCATCGAATGGAGCTAATTTCCACTGCATGGAGTTACACTGGTAGAACTGAGAGGAGAATGTGATAACCCAGTGTATTAATAAAGAACAGTTTATACCAGTGGCCTACCCCCCCACCCCCATACAGAGCAACACTCTTCTGAAACAACCCAGCATGGTCAGGTTTCAGAGTAGCAGCCGTGTTAGTCTGTATTTGCAAAAAGAAAAGGATGACTTGTGGCACCTTAGAGACTAACAAATTTATTTGAGCATAAGCTTTTGTGAGCTACAGCTCACTTCATCGGATGCATTCAGTGGAAAATACAATGGGGAGATTTATATACATAGAGAACATGAAACAATGGGTGTTACCATACACACTGTAACGAGAGTGATCACTTAAGGTGAGCTATTACCAGCAGGAGAGTGGGGGGAAAAAAACCCTTTTGTAGTGATAATCAAGGTGGGCCATTTCCAACAGTTGACAAGAACGTCTGAGGATGGTCAATACATCAAAACAACAATCTAGGACTATTATACTCTATTTCAATGATCCCATGATAAGTAGATCCCGTTGCGTAAATATGCTGAGGTAAGGTCTCTTTATGGTATTCCCATGAAACTCCCAATTGTTTTTACTCATTTCTGACTTTATCAGGAAGGCTGTGACCTGCTTTCTTCTTGATTAACTCTGGTTTGGCTTGGATCCTTTCAAGAGTGACCCAGTTCTGGGCCAGCCTCTCCTCTCTTGGAGTGTAACTTACCCCTTGTGCAGAAGGTCAACACAAGGCCTATGCACTGCTCATGTCCCACTTAACTCCTAATTGGTGTTACACCTTGTGTTGTCTTTTTGAACAAAGGTGAATTCCACCCTTTGTGACCATGGTCTGGTTCCTCTTCCCATGCATGACCCAGTCTGTCTTCTCTCATGACAGCTGTGGTCGGATCAGTCATGTTATTTTGGGTAATCCCAGTCTCTTCTTGTTCCTTGTAGAACTGCTCCAATTTCTAGCTTTTTCACTAATGTAGTTTTTGTCTTTTGCCATGTTAGACAGAAGAGTCCCTTTTCTGTCTTCCACTTTAAGGGCTCCAACTTCCCAGAGTTGATTCAGTTCCTTCTTTTCCCCAGTAGGTGGCACCGAAAATAACAAACTTTCAGTACGGGATTCTGTATCCCATCCATTTTATTAATGAACTGTTTACACACTTTCAAGACCAGTTCTTGTTTGAAAAATGACTGGAAAAGGGCACTGTGGAGTTCCATGTTTATTCCGGCTCACTGATTCTGTATCTGATTTGCGCAGTTTAAAAGATAAAATGTACTTTCTTACTGCCAACTACGGGGTAAGATTTAAGCTACCACGAAGGATGGGGCTGGGGAAGACCAAGCAAAGAGTGCTCCTGACGTTTTTCCAAACAGTGCATCTATATATAGAAATAAAAAGACCTGTTAGCAGCCCACTTTTCCGTGATAGACCACCTCTGACACCTCTCCAGGTGCTACATAAATGCCAAAGTGGAACAGATGTTTCATTTGAAGTGGAGAACTTTCCAGAGGCTCTGTGATGTCTTCCAGTAACGTAAATATGCGTTAGTTATCTGGCATAACCTTGTTAAGTAGAGTGACATTTGAATAGTGTACTATTATTACCCTGTATTCTGACTGACATGGAGAACAGCACTCTTTGTGCTCATCAGCTGCTTGAATATCTGATGGAAAAAGTGTCATTTTTCAAATGCAGAAACTAGTCTCTGACTGATTTGCCAGGTGTTTAAATCTATCATTAATGAGCCATCTACTGATCAGCCAGACAAACATCCTTTCTGGTATAATGTGCAGTAGACTGGGTTCTTTTAACAGAGCAAACACCTTTATTAATGTCTGACGTGTCCCAATGGAGTTTTTCAGTGAAAGGATTATTGCTGCACTAATTCTTAACACACGCTCTTTGTTGGCTCCTTTGACTGAATTTCCCTGTGCACCCCAGAGATTCTTCTCTTACAATATTTGTGTATTGCATAGTATGATTATCTGTAGTTCTCAGTAGCTTTTAACATTACTCATCCATTACCCCAGGCGTTGATGTAGACTAGAATAATTCAATGCAGTCCATAGGGAGCATGTAAATATTACGTCCCATAGTTTAAAAAAATGTTGTCTATGTGAAATATTAGCAAGCAGAATGATTAATAAATTGAATTGGAGCACAGTTTAAATACGAATCAATATCTTAATAGGACGTGCCCACTGTTCCAGAAGTGCTCTCAATGGACACTTGGCACCATCTACCATTCCTGAAGAAAACAGATCGGTTTCAAAGAAAAGATCTGAACTGGAAGAGACTCTTCCATCCTCTTCTTCCTGAAGAAACTGCAGTATTCAACTTCCTATAAGTAGTGCTATGCAAAAGCTGCTATAATTATATTATTGTTATAGGGAGTAGTTATTTCCCTTTTAGAAGGATTTTTCTGCACTTTATAGAATAATGTAAAAACTAACTTTGAATTGTATTTTATCTTTATATAGTTTATTTGCAAGAGTATTTTCCTAATGACTTCACAGTTTGAATGTGCATTTTTTTGGAACAAATGATAGCTTAACAGATAGGCATTTGCATTTGTAAAAGTGTAGCTCTTTTCTAAAAAGTGTGATGGTTTGATAGTTTAATAAACCTGCAGATTTTAAATCTTGAAGGTTTCAGATTTAGGGTGGCGGGTGGGGGGGAATGTCACTTGTGCCATGGACCAATTGGTCATTTGTACAAAGTTAGGACCCGGTCTTGCAGTCCTTGTGCAGTCACTGTTCTCCTTGAATGAGAATTTTGCTTGTGTAAGAAGTAAGGGATTGAATCCCTAATGGGTTAATATAGCAGCTTGATGGTAATTTTAATATTGCCTTCCTTTAAAAGTACAAGGATATACATAATCTGGTCCTTATTTTTAGCCAATGGAAAGTAGAAATATCTAGTGTATTTTTCTAAACAAATGTATAAAAATTAACTTATCTGCATATGAAGCATTTGTACCAAACATTGGGTATTTAACAATGTTTATTTATTTTTTTTGCACAAAAAAAATTTCTACTTACTTTCATTACTAAAGGTCTAAAGGCTTCAACATGTACACAAATTGTTGCTGAGGTGTGTAGCATCACTGAATAGCTAATGCAGCACTGTAAATTTACTCTGCTCATTTCAACTGAGACATATTTTTAACAAAGTATTATTATAGTGTTTGCTTCTAAAATAGACTGTTAAGCTATTGTTGTAAGGTATGAATATTTGTATCTCTACATACTTTATTTATGACGTATTTATACAAAAGGGGACTTCTGTTTATTATGACTCTTATATATCACTTCACTGTGGCATAAATGTAGAGCTAGAATCTGATCTCAATTACACTTGTGTAAACGTGCATTAGCTGTAAATTAGATCAGAATCTGCCCCTCTAATGACTGAATTAATAATATAGTATAGCAGTGCCTGCCATTACCTCTCTCTCATATAAGGTTGTTAGTGTTTGCTTTTTGTGTCTTGGTTTTTGTGTTCACTTTGAGACAAACTTGGTCTATAAGTCTTAGCCATAGAGTACTTTTTTAAAAAAAAAGTCGCTGTTTTTAATTTACACAGTTCGTTAATAAATATACTGGTTTTTGCATTCAATCGTGCATCAAATTTTGTCTTATAATCGAACCTCCTTTTTAATTTGACATTTATTGCCTAACTAGTCTGGTACATGTTAATAACATCTTGAACTTGTGTAGGCACAAGAAGGTGAATTAACAATCAAATGGAAGCTCTCCTTTTAAATTTCCTTGATTTTTGTTTGTTTAAATTTTCACAAATATGACGAATAATTACATACCTAGGTCCTCAATCCTGCAAATGCTTAGGCACAACCCACTGAATTACACATGTGGGTAGTTTAAAGTTATGTGTGGGTATAAGGGTTTGCAGGATTAGAGCCTTAATTTGTGCTCAAATTACCAATTGAATGTAACTAGTCATTTCCACACACAAATTAGGCACATAAATGATAGTGCATTTTTCTGAAAATTTGGGCTTTAATGTATGTTGTTATACCGCCACACTCTTGTCAATTGTAAAAATAAGTATTAAAAAATATGACTGAAGTTACTCAGTAATTCGTGTATTGTTGCCACAATCTATCATGTTGATGGGAGCTAGTATATTTAACCTGAAATGCAGAGTTTTTCTAAACATACATGCAAATCCACTGTTTTTTTTAAATCCTTAATATTTGAGCATTTTTCTTCTATTTCATTGGGTTTTTTAATTGTACTCAAAATTGTCCACGTTATAGGTCTAAAAATGAAATCTGAAGCCCAAAGGGTCTTTGAGTTAAGATTGCAATAGAGAAAAAACCCTCTAATAGTACACTACTTCTATAGCTCTCATTTCTTTAATTTTGAATGAATGCCAAAAATTAAAGTAGAATTTGTTGTAATTTATGTTGCCCTGAATCTGAGACCAGGCACTTTCAAATGAAGTTTGTGGCAGTTGTATGAGTCCTTATTTAAGAAAATATCCATAGGTGTTTCAATATTTTGGTTGTTATCTTCTCCCCTTAATACTCTGGTGTTGGTTAGTGTGTTTTGATTCCAGGAGTGGATGTCAAATCAGGGTAATCATGTTTCTGGGATTTTTTTTTTTAAAAACGCCTATTCTGAAACCTCATTGAATTATTAGCCTAGCTTTCATTTTACCCGTACATGTGCACATATTAAGCACATAACCTGTTAGTTTCTGACCATCATGAAGTGCATAAAAACAATTATTTGGACTCCATCATTGTACAAGCGGTGCAGCAAACATAGGCTGACCTACAAGACCTGTAAAGTCAATTGACTCCCCTGGGACTTCTGCCACAGATGAGAGGGCACTTTAATTGTAGAACTGCATAGCTCCTAAATGACTGGACAGGTACCTTATTTAATCACACTGGTACTCACCATCCCATGGGACTTCTCGTGTCATTAAAGCTGGAGGGACTGTTCAGTATAGACTCAATCCAACTCCCATTAAAATTGAGTCTTCTATCATTAATCATGGGAGTAGCTCTGTTGACATCACTGAAAATGCCCACGTACTTAAAGCAGGGGTGAAAGTAACTTAAAGGACTTACCTGTAGGCTGGAGTCCTGAGCAGGAGGTGGGGCCTCAATGGGAACAGGGAGGGCTTTAAATCCCCAGGCCCTGTAAATCAAGATTTAAAGGACCTGGGGCTCCAGCTGCGGTAGTGGTGGCTGGGAGCCCGGGGCCCTTTAAATCTCCGTTGGAGCTACCAGCTGCGAAGGCGGCTGGGTGCCCCGGAGCATGGGGGCAATTTAAAGGGCCCAGGGCTCTAGTTGCTGCAGCAGTGTCTTGAGCCCTTTAAATTTCCACAGGACCCCCCCAGCCACCACCACTACCCCAGGGCTCTGGCAGCAGGGCTCCAGCGGTGATTTAAAGGTCCCAGGGCTCCCAGCAGCGGCCAGATCCCTGCGCCCTTTAAATCGCCACCCGAGCCCTCCTCCTGGAGCCCCGAGAGAAGCAGCGGTGGCCTGGGACAGCGATGTAAAGGGCCCGGGGCTCCGGCCACTGCTACTGCCCCGGGCCCTTTACATCGCTGTCTGAGCCCTGCTGCTGGAGCCCCTGGGCTAGTGGTGGCAGCTGGGGACTCCAGCGGTGATTTTAAAGAGCCCCGGGCTCCCAGCCACCACTACCGCACCGGAATCCCAGACCCTTTAAATCGCTGCCTAAGCCCTGGGCTCCCGACCGCCTCTGCTACCTGGGGGCTCCAGCAGCGGGGCTCCAGCTGCTGCCAGGAGCCCCAGGCCCTTTAAATTGGCAGCTTGAGGAAGCACAGAATGTGTGATGTCCAGAAAGCTTAGTGACACTGGGGCACCATAGCAGCCCAGCCCCCACTGGCAGTGGAGGATCCTTCCACAGCAGTCAAGCCTCTGCAGGCGTTGGGGGGAGCACTCCAGCAACCACGGGCAGAAGGGTCTGCAGCTCCCAGCCAGGGGAAGATGGAGCTGAGGCAGAGAGCGTATATTCCCCTGGCCTCCCCGGGGCAAAGCTAGGTGAGCAGGTGCCTGAGCTCCTCTCCCTTCCCTCCCACCCTGTTGGCAGCTGGCCTGAGCCCCTCTCCCTTTTACTTGCCTGTCCCTCCACATGGAACTGGCCAAAGCGCGCCACCCCCACCCCAGCACCGAGCTGTCCCAAATTGCTGTCTCCCCTCCAACGGTGCTAAGCTGCCCCAAGCCCCCTCCTCCTCTGTTTGGCAAAACTGAGCATATGTCCCGTTTGCTCTTGCCACCTGGCGATCAGTTGACACGAACAAATGCACAGAAATCAGGAGGTCGGGCCCCTGCCCTGACCAGCCCTGGCTCCACTGCATTCTCCCGTGCTGCCCCTAGGGGGTATGTGCTACAGTTTGGGGACCACTGCCCTTGCCAGCGGTTGATTAGAGCTGCCCAGGGCCCCCCCATCTTCCCTGGGTGTTGGGGGAGAGGGTGCCCAAGCGCGGCCCTCCATGTCCCTGCCCCCAAGGGTGCACTACCCGGGGGGTCCAAGGTTCCCTACAACAGCCCCAGCTCCCTGGGACGCTCTTACCACTGCCTGACTTCTGGCTGGGTCGGGGGGGGGGGGGGGGGGGCGCTTTGGGAGAAGGGGAGGCATGGGGGGGGGGCAAATGTTCTTTGTGCCCAGGGCCCCCAAAAAGACACTTCTGCTTGCTCCGCCCTCAAATGTAGACATCAGACTATGCCTATGCTGCTTCTCCTGAGTCATCGGCTGCTCTTGGCCTAAAGGGGGAGTGCTAGGCCTGCTGACAATGAGTAGAAAATATGCGGGACAAATTCGGAGCCTAGGGCTAGGTTTTCTGAGTTGGGCTGATGTGTGAGTTTAAGTTGGGGTGGGGGGGGGGAGGGGAGACGAACCAGCCCTGCAGAGGGTAGGCCTGAGCTGTGGTTAGGGAGACAGAACAAACAGCTTCAGTGGGGTATATAAGGCTTTAGATGGAGGACACGGAGATGGTGGGGGGAAGCTGTGATCTGCGCTGAGTGCAGGGAGGCTGGACTCGAATGAGGGTTTTTTCTGGATTGCGATTGGATGAATGAAACCAATAGGACAAAACGCGACTTTAATGATGGGACGAGGCGCATGAAAAAAGGCTTTTTATATAAAGTTTCTCCCACCCTTCTGTTTATTGTTCTTCAGTCTGAAAGTTTCTCTCTTCACGCAGCAAAACACTTCCTTGTGACCCCCCCTCCTCCCCCCCCCCCCCCCCCGCCGGGCCCGGTCCTTCACAGTTTGTTTACTGCAAATAGGGCCACCTTGCAAAATGGGAGGTGGGCATAGTATGTCAGCCCACCCCGATGTGATAGACAGCTCGCTAAGAGGCCGAATTTTCAATTGATGCCAGGTCTTTAGCCTCGCCCACTGCTTGTTAAATTAGTGGCCCCAGAGCCAGCTAGCACAGCTCTCAGGGCACCTCATGGAAAGCAAGCACTAGAGGAGGGTCCTATGGAGCCCTAGCTATAACTCTCCATTTTGGGGGGGTGTATGTGAGTGCTTCTACCAGCAGGTAGCACTTTGTCTGGTAGCTGGAGCAAAGCGCTTTACATGTCAAGACAGAGCTCTGGCAACGTAGCACTGCAGGGGTCGGGGTTTGGTTGTATTTTTCACACCCTGTGTGACCTACTTGGGTTGCCTTAGTATGGCCCTTGCTATATTTTAGTTGCTGTAGGGATGAGGGGGTGGCCAACCTGCGTCTCTGGTGCCACAGGCGGCTCTTGCGAAGTGACTATGTGGTATAGGCTCCGGGGCTGGAGCTACAGGCGACAACTTTCCAATGGGGGGGGGGTGCTCACACCTTTGCCACAGGCCCTGTCCCCAACTCTGCCTCCTACCCTGAGCCTCCTGCACGCCATGAAACTGCTGGTGGGTGGGAGACACTGGGAGCAGAGGGGTGGAGGAGTATTTGACCATTGGTAAAGTCTGGCTCAGAGTGACCACCCCTGGGCTAAATGAACATGCGATGCTGCGAGCCACCAGGTGGCATTGTTGCCCAGTTTTTACTTAGTTTATGAGCAACGTATCTTCTTTGACACACGGGGAGGCTGTTGCAAACAGAAGGTGCATTTGCTCTCTACCTTCATGCGGCTAACTAGAGTCAATGCTTGAGGCTTAGGTGTTCCCTGGGAACCAGGCATTGCTGTTGTGGCTGAGAGTCCTGAAAGACAGGAATGCCTGTGTGAATACCACTGTTCAAGTTATATTAAGGAACCCCTCCTCCCCCATTCCTGCAGCCGTAATCTTTTTCCTCCCCAAAATACAGCGGCTGCAAGGCCCTGAAAGCTGCTACTGTGACAGTGTAAGATGTGGCTTCTCCTGGTCTCTGTCATAATCATATAATTGGCTAAATAAATTTGGAAACCAAATGCACTGAAGAAAGCCCTTCCCGCCTGTAGCAGTTTACCTCATCCTACCCTAGCAGATAAACAAGGTGTGTTTAGAGAGGAACAAAGCAGGCCGGCCACACTGGGGGACTCTGTCCTGGGAAGCAATGATTGAAAAAGATTTAGGAGGGGCATGGTGGATAATCAGCTGAACATGAGCGCCCACTGTGGCCAAAAGCACTAATGCGATCCTAGAGAGGCATAAACGGGAATCTGGACTAAAAGCAGAGCAGTTATTTTACCTCTGTGTGCCTTAAGTGCCTATAAGGCATGTTTTTTTAATCTTTTAATTATTCCCTAGTTCTCCTCTGAACTTCCTTTATCAACATCCCTCTTGAATTGTGAACACCAGCACAGGCCACATTAGTCGAGCAGTTGCACCAGTAGCAAATATAATTTATTTATCTTGAAGGGTGACTTGAGGAAAATGTATTTAATAAGGGGCTCTTCAATTTAGCAGAGAAAGGTATAACATGATCCAGTGGCTGGAACCTGAAGGTAGACAAAGTCAGTCTGGAAATAAGGTGTAAATTTCTAGCAGTGAGAGTAATTAACCACTGGAATAATTTACCAAAGGTCATGGTGGATTTTTTTTTTATGAAGATACGCTCTAGGAATTATTTTGGGGAAGTTCTGTAGCCTGTGTTATAAAGGAGGTCAGACTAGTTGATCACAGTGGTCCCTTCTGGCCTTGGAATCTGCAGCCTTGATCTCACCAATCTCCCCTCCTCCATCTCTGTTAAAAGATGTGTGTGTGCTGGGAGGGGATGGGTATAATAATGAAGGAAAGTGGGCTATGATCAGAAAGAGAGAAGAATCTGAATTGTTTGTTTCCTCTCCTTTAAATCTATTTTTGGGGTTTAAATGTAAAGACCAAATGACAAGAAATCACACATTGTAAAGTGCAGGTAGCATGCTTTATTTCAAATGAACAATACTATCTCAAGGAGGTTCAACAAATACAGCTAACAATAAAATTGACTACTATGTTAAGAGAACTAAATCAAATTGAAGGTGAGGGCACTATTGTGGTCTTAGCAACAGTTCTTTAGATTTTTTTTAAAACTGTGGTTCAGTGCTTAGTTGCTTGGCAATTACAATACGTAATAGATTTCTAATACTACCACACAAGCTCACAATCATTGCACCTCGGAACCTCTGAGAGGCTGTACTGCTGCTGCACTTGAGTACCTAAACAACTTCGTTGAACGAGGGAATGGCCAGGTGATGTTACTTCTTAAAAGCTATTCAGGTAGTCAATATGCCAGAAACAGCACTCAAACAGTGAGTGAACAAAGTGCTGGCCGCTTGCACTTTGCTCAAAATATTGTAAGTCAGTCCGGAAATAAAAATTAGCGTGACAATCAGAGTCAATGTAAAACATTAAAGTGCTGATTACAGGAGGGTAGATGCAAACATCACCAATGCCTTACACTTCTGATTCAACATATATATTCGTGCACGTATAAGTACAATGCACAGTATCATTTCTTAGGTGTATGCAGTCTTCAACAGGGAGCCTCTCTACCTGTTGAGGCATTCTTAGACATCAACACTGTGTTGAGGCACAAAAATTAGTTAAATGTTGAGCAGGGTATTCGTTTCCTTAGAAACTTTCTCCTACCAACCGTTAGTTCCAAAAATTACATTTTAAAAGTCGTAAAATAAATGGTACAAAACTCCATAACCGTTAACTTCGGCTATATACAGTATGTACATGTCATTGAAAAATGTTTAAAATTCATAGGTCAAATAATAACTATAAGTCAATGTATATCTTTGAACTTTGTCTCATTCAGGTAGGTACAAAAATATGTTTTTCCTATTTACAGATCAGATATTTTAGTCTATATGACACTTGTAAAAAGTCAAGTGTAAATAAAACAGATAAGCCCTCTAAACTGATCGAATATTAATATTCACAGTGGCAGAATCAGTACCGAATTCATTTCCTAAATTCAGTGTATAAAGTCCGCCATCATTCTTCTGGACATCCATGATGATAAGAGTGGTTAGATCTTCACTAGTTTCAATATGAAATCTGCCTTGCTGTTCCTGACTAGTAATTTTTTCCCCTTTGCAGTACCATGTTACTTCAGGAGCCGGTTCACCCGAAAAGGCACAGGATACTGTGAGAACCTTTCCTTCATCAATGCTGATATCAGATGGAAGAGCTTCAATTTTGGGTGGTACTCCTTTGCAAAATGGGAAAGTAAGTTTCAAGTTAGTTATTTTCATTAAGAACTATCTCCCTGCAGCAGAGGTATTCTAAGTAGTACTCCCGGGTATTCTATTGCTCACCTCTCAAACCGGATTGAATCATTCTACTAGCTGAACTTTCCAGTTGTGTCAGACTAGATTTTCCCATAATACGGCTGGAGCTCATCTCTACAAAGGATTCTTTCATGGAAGAGGCCATGCTTTGGGCAGACATGCTTGCGAATTTCATTTCGGTCATGCTACTACTGCTGAATGAAGCCTCTTGTTTAGAAGCAGACATTTGAAATGACTGAGAAGAGAAACTTTCCTGCATGCTTGCATCACCACTTGTCCTCAATACTACCTCTTTTGGAGGTTCTTCAATTAGAGCTGTGGAGCAGAGCAAACATAAAAGGAAAAAGCTATGTCATCTGCTTAACTGGTCAAGTAATGTGATCTTATGTTGACTTCACAGAAGGGAGAAAAGAGTAAGGGAGAAAGGAAAACTTCAATGGACCATAAAAATGTTGCCAATTACTTGATCAAATCATGGCTAAATCACTAATAATAATTTATATAATGAAACAGGAAGCAGACATTTTATTAGCCTATGACATGTATGAAGAAAGGAAAATTACAGCTGCGGCCAGAGATATAATTCTGCTGCTTTTTAAAGAAGTTTAGTATTTTTTTCTGGCAGTGGGTATTTTGATTTGGTTTTTGATTCCTTTTCAGACTAACCAGAAAACGCCACCCAAAATGTACCTAAGAAGAGCTATGGGAACTCCTTGCTATTCCTTCAGTCTCTAGCTGCAGCTCTTACTTGCCAATTTTAAGACATATCATCAGAAAGCATTTCTTGTCAGATTTATCACTAGAATCATAGAGCAAGAGATTATGCATTTGCCCAGTTCATATCAGTAGAAATTCTGAAACATTTTCAGGTACTTTTAAATACTGTTTTATAATTTCTCTTTGTTTGACCTACATATTCTGGTTAAGTGAATTGTTCTGTAGTCATCTAACAAGTAGTAAATATCACAGCTGCTTTCTCTTTAACATAAGCACAAACATACATCAGCAGCAAAAATACAATAACCCCTTGATTCCAGGAATCAAGATATTCTTGAATTGCTAATACTTGAACTAAATTCTTTTGCTGGCAGTTCAATACATTTTTAATGGTAGAGTAATACACTTCTTTAAAATGAACTACTTTGATGTTCGATGAAACAGTGATCACAGGCACCCAGAGGGTAATGGCAAGATCACAGTTAAGAATGTTCACTGCTTGCTATTGACACTCATCTGGTAGGAAACTGAACACACTTAAATAGGTATTCAAATAGCATAAAAGATCCCTCATATTTGTAAAATATAAATTATCTTGTACTTTGTATAACAAAAATAGAAATGTGTTAAAATGTGTAAGTCAACACCACTCTACAGATTTTGTTGCATCTAATTCTACCAGGCGAGAGTTCTAGTCATTCAAAACAATAAGAATTAAACAACAAACTTACTGAGTACAGTCAGGGATGCTGTAGCAGAGCATTGTCCATGGTAATTTTTAGCTTTGACTGTGTATTTTCCACTGTCACTCACTGCAGCATTTCGAATATTAAGAGAATATATGGTATTGGAGCGACTTACATTGATTTTGGATGACATAGCAATCTGAGGGGGAAAAAAAGATTTTTGATTATGATCAACTTTAACAAGAATTTTTAATGCAATTTTTAAAGCTAATATGTAAGCGATTACTTACAGGTTGGTTATTCTTAAACCACTCAATTTCAGGAGAAGGATCCCCAGAGATTTCACAAGTCAACAATACATCTTGTCCTTCATCAATGTTTTGAGATTTGGGCTGTGTGATGAAGGCTGGTGCATTTGAGCGCTCAGGAGAAAAGGTCATATCAAACTGGCATCTGACAATGCCTTCGTCAGTTTTACCTTCACAGGTAAGTATTCCTTCATCTTTATGACTAGCTTTTTTGATGGTTAGAGTGTGATCACTTCCAGATACACCATATCTGTAATCTTCTGAGTTAGGTAGCTCTATTCCATTCAGCACCCATTTCACTTCAGTTGCACCATCAATGTTAGCTTTCACAGTAACTTTCTGACCATCAGACACAGTCATTTTAGTGGAGGAAGCTTTAATTTCTGCATGTGATCTTTTGGCTTCTTCAGAAACTACTGACTTTTTAACAATTTCTTCTTGGACCACTGCTTTTTCTTGAGTTGTCACTGCTGATTTCTTCTGGGTAGAAATTTTAAGTGCCTCAGCCTCTTTCTCAACTGATTTAGACTTTTCAGTCATGCTTGACACTTGGGAATGGATACTTTTAAAAACTTGGCCAACAAATTGGAAGTTAGTTTTAGATACACCACCTTCCCCAGTGATTTCACAGGTATATGCACCTTGATCAGACTCTGTAAGGTTATGGATTTTGAGTTCATAGGTGCCATCTGCTGAATAATGAAACATGAAATGGCTGTCTTCTTTCAGTTTGTTGCCATCTTTATACCAGGATACTTCTCTGACACTTAAGATACTGCTTTCAGCTGCACAGGAAAACCTTACCTTATCTCCACAAGCTTCCACTTTCAGCTGCTGAGTTATCCTGGGAGGAGCAACAGTTGGTAACTGCACTTTCTCCACTGGAGTTGTCCTGCCTTCTGCTGCTGATTTAGCTTTTGCATGAGCAGTAGGTGGTTCAGGGGATTTTACACGTTTAGGTGATTTAACTGGCTCTGGAGACTTCACACGAGGCTCAGGAGATTTGACTTTTGGGGGTGATGTAATTGCTTTTTCAGGAACCCTTGCACTTTGTACAGTCAAAGTAAAGTGTGCTTCCTGTCTTCCTTCAGAGTTTTCTACCACCAAAATGTAACTTCCTTCATCTGATGTCTGGACAGAAGAAATCTCAAAAGTAGATTTGTATTGTGTTCGTGTAACTTGGAAGCGCCTGGAAGAAACAATGGCTTGACCTGCACGTAACCACGTTACTGTTGGTGTTGGTTCACCATCAATATCACAAGAAAATCTTGCAGTTTCCCCTTCAGAGACAGTGATGGATCGTGGTTTTGTTAATATTGTTGCTGGAAGAGTGGTCTTAAACTTCTTGAGTGAAGCCCTTTCCTCCAATGATTTTTCTTCAGCTGCAGTGATTTTCTTTTCAGCAGAAGCATAGCGTTCGTATGATGAGAGTGATTCTCTAGTCTCTGTCATTTCTGATTTGACCTCTCTTACTGAAGAACTAGTCTCTATTGCAGATGTTTTCTTAAAAGAGGAAACAGCATAAGCCTCTGTCTTTGTCAAGTCAGGAAAAACTGGTCTTGGTACTTCCTCATCTCTGCGCTGGGAAGAGTAGGTAGTATAATCTCCTCCCGTAACATCTAATGTCGCATAGTCAGAACATTCTCCTTTGTAGTTTGTGCATACAACACGATATGTTCCACTGTCATCAATATGGCAGTCAAGAATCTCCAAGGTTAACACACCACTGGTATTAGTGAAATGTATCTTACTGCTCTCTTGGATTTCAATACCATTATGGTACCATTTCACTTCAGCTGTTGGTTTCGACTGGACGTTCAGAATGAACCTGGTATTATGATTGCATGGCACACGATGAGAGCGCATTCTCAGAGTGATGCGAGGGGTGTGGTCCAAAGTGAAAGGCTGCTGAGTCAGAACTTCGTATTTCCTTTCCATTGTTTTCTGAGTTTTCAAAGCAGCTTTCATGGAGTCATACCTGGAGAAGATATCAAATCTGGCCATCCTTTCGAATCGAGAGAGTGATCTTTCACTAGTCACCGGGCTTGGTGAGCGTGGCCGAGTTCTCTCTGGGGTAGGGGATCTCCTTTCAGTTTCTTCTGCAGGCCGTGAATGGGGCCGAATTAATTCAGATACTGGGCGCATTAATTCAATATAAGTTGGAGAAAGAGATCTTCTCCTCCTTAATAGCCTTGAGGGTGGTGAAAATTTCCTGTGAACATGTTCCACCATTTTTATTTCTTCTTCTTCTTCTGATGTAATCTCAGTTATTTCTCTCTGTCTCCTCCTCACTCTGCTCTCTTCCTCCTGTGCCATACGCTCAAGCTCGCTCTTGTATTCAGAGAGTCGCTGAGTTGTGATAACTGGACGAAGCAATTCTTCATCCTCTCTTTCATCCATTATTCTCTGTCTTTGCTTTGGTGGCCTATAGACAGCCCTGTCATGGCGTTGACGAAGTTCTGCATAACTTGCTCCAGTTTCAGCTTTAGATGGGATGTGATAGGTTGAGTACCTCAGCTCTCTTTTTCTGGCTTCCTCTGTACTGATCTGCTCCCCTGCTGAAGAATAACGAAGGGCAGACAGCTCAAAACGTGGAGGGCTTCTGCTTGGTGGTGAAGCAGAAAAGCCTAACTCAAGTTCTTCTTCAAGACGCAGTCTTTCCTCTTCAATTCTCTTCATGGCTAAATAGTCATCAATAGGTAGGAGTAATTCCTCATCTGATAGGTCACTGAGTGATCGCCTTCTTGGTCTGTAATAAAGCTCATAATCAGGAGATGGTGTTCGACGGCGTGCTGGTCTCACAGTTTCAAGGTCATCTTGTGACAGCTTTGGTATGCGCCATTTAGGTTTATACTGATCAGAAATGCGTGGGAGTGGCATCACATAGAACTGTTCCCATCTAGACAGGCGAATGCGCTTTGGCCGTTTCTGAACAATTCTGTCCAGTTTTCCTGGCATTTCATACTGGTCTCGCAGCTTCTTGTACCACTTCATATCTGACATAGGCACAAACTGTTTAATGGTCTGATCTTCTTCAAGAGCAGTGCGTACATGCCTGCGAGGCTCTGGTATCTCGTACGGCATGCGAAGTCTCCTTTCTTCCTTTATTTCTTCCTTCTGAATTTCATATACACCTTTAACAGTCTTAGTACTCACCGCTGGCTTATACAGCGTGGCAGCTTCTCTTAGAGCTTCCTGTGCAGCTTGTGTTAGTGGAACAGTTTCAGTCCCAGAAAGGATTTCTGCCATTCTTAGTGTCTTGTCAATTTGTTTTTGTACATGCTTTTCCCGCTCTTCTTCTGTCTTGTACTCGTGCTTGACATATGTCAAGCGTTCTACTTTCAGGTAAGCCTGACAACTTGCAGATCCAGCACTGTTTGTAGCAGTAACTCTATAATAACCACTGTCTTCTGGTAAAGTATCTCTGATGTGCAAAGCATAATAGTCCAAGCCTTCATAAACAACTTCAATGTTGGGACCACATGACAGAGGTTGACCATCTTTCTCCCATTTCAATGTTGGTTTTGGTACACCAGATATCCTTATCTCAAAGCACACACTTTGGCCTTCTTGGCACTCTGCATTTGCTAATAGTCTTTTGAACATCGGTCTTAATGTGGTGTCTGCTGGAGGTGGGTGTGGAATTACAGTCAGCTTAGCTTTGCAACTGTCTTCACCATATTTGTTGCGTGCCAAAACACTATACTCAGCATCATCGTCCTCAGTAAGTTTATGGATGGTAAGTTGATAAAGACCTTTGTCCGATTCAAAAGTATACTTCCTATCGTCATCACCTGGTTTGATTTTCTGACCTGATTTGAACCATGTTACTCGAGGTTCTGGGTGGACAGTTATAGTTACTCCAAACCTGACATTTTCATCAACATAGGCAGTGTGGTTATACAGAGGCAGAGTAAATTCTGGTGGCCTCTCTAGAAGTCTCATAGTATCCACTCGGCGTTTCACTTTCTTAACTGTTCTGTATCTATAATACTCAGAAACTTCTCTCACACCTTTTACAAATAGTTCTGCATAGGAACTATCTTCACCATAGTCATTTACTACCTTGCATCTATAGGTACCAACATCTGATTTAGCAATGTCTTTGACATACATGGTTGCCACTCCTTCCTGGTAGCTGATTTCATACTTCCCATTGTTCTCCAGTTGCCTGATACCAAAGTACCAAGTCACTTGTGTGGACTGATCGTAATTTTCAATCTTACATGTGTATTTGGCATGCCCTCCTTCTTCTACAACAGCATGCATTATCTGCCCAGAAATGGGGCCAATGTCAATTGATGCAACTTTTACTTTGGCAACTGTAACCCCTTTCTGAGATCTAATTGCACCACCACAGGAAATGCGAGCTACTGACACAACCATATTCCATTCTTTCTTCACCAGGGTCTGGTAGTACCGCCTATGTCTTAACGTTTTGATGACTTTAGTGCTTATCTTTTCCGTCCTCTGTTTCAGCCACGGATGACTAAGTGCTTCTGCTGCAGTCATACGACCTTTCCTTTCCTTTACTAGTAGGCGATCAACAAAGTCCATGGCCTCAATGCTTATATCTTTGAATGCTTCATCATCAAAGTTGTATTCAGCACTGATGATATTTTCAATAGTCTGTTGGTTTGTTTCAGCAATGAAAGGATTAATACCACTTAGAAGTATATATACCAGGGCACCAAGTGACCACATATCAGTAGCTGTGCTGACCACATCATGTTGATGTACTTCAGGTCCATAATATTCAGGAGAAGTAAACTGAAGTCTGAAGTTGTCACCAGGCTTCAGCTGTCTAGCCTGACCAAACTCAATAATTTTAATTGTGGAGCTTCTTCTTGTGAAGTAAATGATATTCTCTGGCCTGATATCAAAATGTCCAATGTTATGACTGTGTAAGAATTCAAGTGCTTCACAGACCTGATGTACATAGTTTACTATTTCTCTTTCACTCAGTTCAAATGAGGTTGTACTAATTCTTTCAAAGATGTCAACTCCAGATATGAACTCAAAGATCATGACTAATTCTTCTAGGCTTTCAAATGATTCGTGAAGATACAAGATATTTCTATGCCTAGCAATGTTTAGGATGGAAATCTCTTTCTTTACTGAAACTTGGTCAGCTCCCTTTACTTTAACAAATTTGGCCAGGAAGGTCTTCTTGGAAACTGTTTCAACACAGCGGTGAACAATTCCAAAATGCCCACGCCCAAGCTCTTCAGCAATCATATATTTGTCATAGAGTTCCTTTGTGGAAGAGTGAGATGCTTTAACTGTGGTGACTTCTCTGGTCTCATCAACTTCTTCATCATAGTTCAGCATTCTTGTCTTATCTTCCTGTGTTATAATTGGCTCTGTAGGTTCAGAAGGCTGACTTTGCCCAAATTTATTTTCTGCAATTACACGGAACTGGTAGCTTGTCTTGCCAAATAGGTTTACCACAGTGTATCGGGTATCACGAGCTTGTGCAACACGAATCCATCTCTCTGCTGTAGTAGCACGTTTCTCAATGATGTAGTTTGTGACTCTGCTTCCACCATCAGCTGCTGGAGCAGTCCAGATCAAGTTAACTGAATCCCTTGAAATGTCACTTACTTTCAGACCCCTTGGTGGATCAGGTACATCAGCCACATCTAATTCAACTGTTTTTTGATCAATGCCAAATCTATTTTTAGCACAAACAATGTAGAAACCTGCATCTTTTCTGTCCACACCATTTGGAAAAACTAGAGAGGTGAATGATCTTGTAACAATAACTTGGTAGTGTCCATTGTTATCAATGAGATCTTGTCCTTTCTGCCATGTGATCACTGGATCCGGCTTGCCACTGAATGGAATCTTGATGCTGACCACTTCACCTCGGAGAGCGTGAACAGCTCCCATACCTTCAAGATTTTTGGGCAAGTGAATCTTAGCAGGAACTGTAGCAGAAAGAAAGAAAGATCCCATCAGTACAAACAATATTTTAACTAAAACACAGCAGGAGAATTCTAAACTTTGGAAAGTTAAATAAGAATTTGACTAAAGCATCAAAACACTTTATTCACCTTCAACATCCAAAGAGGCAGTGCCAGAGACAGATCCTCCCTGATTGGTAGCTCTAACTTGGTAGACAGTGGCATCATCATCTGTTGCATTTGTAATGACCAGCTGGTGATATCCACCTTTAAATTCTTGTATCTTAACCTTTTCACCATCTGGCAAGATCTCTTTACCCTGTCTAAACCATTTAACAATAGGCTTAGGTTGACCGGTGACTTTGCAAACAAATGTGGCAGTGGCTCTGAATTTCACATTCAAGTTTCTTAGTTCTTCCTTGAAATGTGGTGCTTGAATTGGTACATCAGATTTTGGAATGACTGGTTGTGATACTTCACTCCATTCACTTTCACCTCCTAGATTTTCACATTTTACACGGAATTCATATTCAAGGCCTTCAACAAGACTTTTCACAGAATAGACTGTTTCACGAATTTCTTCTGTTGTTACTGCAATCCATTTGTTTTGTTTCTTTTCACGTTTCTCGAGGTAGTAATTTCTGATCTTTGCACCTCCATCACTAGCTGGTGGTTTCCAGGACACAACACAAGAGTCCTTTGTAACAGCAGTTACTACAGGTTGACTAGGTTGCCCTGGTTTTTCTGTAAAGAATAAAAAGATTCAAAACGTTAAATGAAGTTAGCTTAGTAATTCGCAGATATATGTAAACTCGTATTTTGGTGCACACTTACCAAATGGACTTTTGATAACAACAACTGATGAAACCTCTAGTGCTTTGCTAATGCCATACGTATTCTGAGCAGACACACGGAAATAATATCCTGCATTTTCAGTTAGGTTAACAATTCTGCACGTCGTGCTTGAAATGCTAGAAGATACCAGTTGCCACTCTGTGCCTTCCTTAGCTTCACGTTTCTCTACCACATAGTTTGTTATCAAAGCACCTCCATCATCCTCAGGTGGCTTCCAGCTGATTACCACAGAATTTTTCAGTAGGGCTTCCACAACAATTGGCCCTGTTGGTTGATCTGGTTTATCTATAAAAGGAAAACATAGTATTTTAGTTATCTGCCAGTAAATATTTTAGAGAATATTATTCAGCAGAATTATTGGAAATAGATTAAATACCTTGTATTTCCACATTAAGTACAGTGTCAACTGTTCCAAATATGTTGCTTAGTTGCACTTTATACTTCCCAGCATGGGTCTTATGCTGGACATTCTTAATGACAAGATGAGTATAATGCTCTGTGTTCTCAATAGTAACATTTTCTGAGTCTCTCAAAGGTTTCTTATCATGGAACCAAGTGATAGCAGGTACTGGGCGACCAATGTATACAATATGGAGGCGAAGGGTGCCACCCACACCTGCATAATATTTCTCTTTCAGTGGGAAGCCAGAGTGGAACTGAGGAGGAGCCTGCAGGAGTAGCTTGCCACTAGTTTCAGTCTCTCCAACATCATTGGTAGCCATGCAAGTGTAAACACCTTCATCTTCTTGTTCTTCTGTTATTACAGTCAGTGTATGGGTGCGTCCATCTGATGACATTCTGTATTTTCGGCTTTGTACCAGTTCTTTGCCAAAACGATACCATTTAATGTCAGGAAGAGGTCTCCCAACAATCTGGCATGTCAACTGAGCTGCTTCCCCCAGTTTAGTTGTAACATCCTTCATTGCTTGTCTTATGCCTGGTGCTTCTCCAGCTATAACATTGAAAGGTTAAAGATAAGAAAATTATTAAATGTTCCTCCACTATTACTTTATCTATACACATCCTTCACGTATACCTGTCACCAATTTACATTTAAACTTGCAGGCTTATTCTTTAAGACCATATAGCCAATATATAATGTTCATGAGCACAACATCATAGTTTACCAGGACATAAAATACCATTTAATCTGTCACATAAATTATAGTGACTAGGATAGTACATTTAAACTTACATGTTAATTTAGTCTTTACTGTCATAGCTGTTCTTCGAGGTCTGCTGACTCCAGTCTCATTTTCTGCAAAAACCCTGAATTCATATTCTGTTGCCTCCAGTAAACCTCCCACTGTGAATTGTCTGTCTTTGATACGTTCTTTATTGCACTTTTTCCATGCACTGTCTCCAGACTGACGATATTCAATCCAGTATCCCAGGATATCTTTTCCACCATCACATTCAGGCCGTTCCCATTCTAAAGTAATGCTATCCTTAGATGTAGAAGTGATCTCAATTTCTCCAGGTTGACTTGGTTTGTCTATAAATTACAGAGTATTTACAAAAGTTAAATTTCACTTCTCTAAGAACTTCACTAAATTGCTTTCCAAAATGTCAACTAATTCAAAGAGTTTTCTTACCAAATGGATCTTTGCACACCACTGGTTCAGAAGCAGGGCTTGGTTCACTCTCACCAATTTCATTTTGGGCAATGATGCGGAACTGATATTCAGCATCTGGAACAAGTCCTGTGACTGTGAACATTGTAGTTGTGATTTGAGTCTTGTTATGCCTGACCCATTTCTCTGTAGATGTCTCTTTACGGTCAACATAGTAGCCAGTGACACGAGAACCACCATCATCTTTAGGTCTGGACCAGAATAAGCTAACAGAGCTCTTTGTGACATCAAGCACTTCTGGTGGATTGTTTGGAGGCTCTGGAGGATCTGTTAAAAATAACATAATAACCATGTATTTTTAAAGCTCGTGTGTGTGTGTGTGTGATTGTACTTTTACAAACATAAGAGATGATAATTAAAACAGGAAGTTGATTGTACAAAAATCTACTCACTCAAAGGTGTCTTTGGTACAACTGGTTCTTCAGATTTCAGGGACTTGCTAATACCAAACTGGTTTTCAGCAGAAACACGGAAGTGATACTCCACATTTTCTTTGAGTCCTTTCACGACTAATGATGTTCCCCTCACTCTGGAGTCAACAGTGTACCAGGCAGTCTTAGGTACTTCTCGCCTCTCAATGATGTAACCAATAATATCCGCCCCACCATCGTCAGTAGGTGGTCTCCAGCTTACTCTGACTGAGCGAGTCTGTATGTCATCATACTCAAGTGGCCCTTCAGGTGGATTTGGAATTCCAATCACTCTGACCTGTATATAAACAGCCTTCTTTGCACATTTGTTTTCAAGTGCCAAATCATAGGTACCAGAATCTTCTCTTTCTGCATCTTTGATCACAAGTTCAGTGTGTGTCTCAGAAGTTGCTATCATTGCTCTCTTGCTGATGTCATGGCCTTCTTTAGTCCATTTGCATATCGGTATGGGTTTACCCTTAATTGGTACTGTAAGCCTGATAACTCCACCTTGTCTCACAAACAGACCTTCCTGGTATTTTTCAAGTTCACAATCAGGATATTCTGAAAATAAACCCAACATGTTATGTTACATCTATTTTACAGATATTCTGTTATATCTGTTTTATGCAAAACAATTGCTTATGTCTATTTCAGCAAGAACTAAGACCTAAAACGTCTTACCAAGCATTTCTGTTACTTTGATTGTTCCCGGCACATCAGCAGGTTCTCCAGGCCCACCAGCATTACAGGCCATCACACGGAATCTATACTCTGCGCCTTGTGGTAGATGTGTCAAGGTGTATTCATGTATCTTGGTTGGAGTGGTGTTACATTTGGTCCATTCAAACTGATCAACCTTTTGCATTTCAAGCAGGTAGCCAGTGACTTTAGAACCTCCTTCTTCTTCCGGTGGACTCCAGGCCAGGGACACTGATGTTCTTGTAGTATCAGTAACTCTTGGGTTCTGAGGTTTACCTGGGGGAGCTGGAATAGAAGATCAGATAGCAGGTAAATATATTTTAAGATAGTTCTATGTTTAGTTTGAATATGTAAAAGGCAAAGCAAAATGTTAACATGCACCATTTGATAAGTATTTAGTAATAGTGATGTTTACACAGGAAATTAATGAAGAAAAAAGATTTTTAAAATATTATTTGTATATTAATTTAATTAAAATATCTGCTGCAGTACATTAAGCTATCCAGATGAAAAATTTTAGTTTGTTAAACATAACAGCAGGTCTTAATAGTGACATTCCCCTCTGCCTCAAATGTTCTTTTCTCCATGTAGGAAATTATTTACCAATTGGATCCATAGCAACAGCAGATTTGGAAGGACGGCTTGGTTTGCCTGTGCCTCTGGCATTGATAGCTGTGACACGGTGTTCATATTCTAGTCCTTCAATCAGTCCAGTGGAGCGATAACGTGTCATAGTCACTGGAATTTTATTTACACGGACCCATCTATCTGCTCTGACTTCTTTGCGTTCCACAATATAACCAGAGATCTGTGAGCCACCATCATCTTCTGGTGGATGCCAGATAAGTGTCATGCCTTCGCGAGAGACATCTGACACTTGTAGAGTGTCAGGAGGACCAGGAAGACCTGTAACAAAAAGACACAGAATTAAGAAAGAAAATATGAGAATGCATTTACAAATGTAGCTTTCTGGGGACTAATCCATAATACATGCTACCTACCACCTGTAGTGCTTTTCATCACCAGATCACAAAGGAGAAAGCTGAGGCTGAGAGAGGTGAAGCGATTTCCCTAAGCTCACCCAGCAGGCCAGTGCGTACACCTGGGAGTAGAACCTAGGTCTCCTGAGTCATAGTCCAATACTCTATCCAGAGCATGTATATTACGCATATACAGGGCAACATATTAGTTTTAGATGTGGCATTTTTCTCCACAAGTATAACATGATTAGTATACATGAGAGTATAGCATGTTATTTGGGCAAAGAAAATAATAGGATATATTCTAGGGGATCTAGCCCTGTTGTATCAATACATAGGCCCATGTAAACTGTTCTCCATTTTTAAATGTAGAGAACTGGAAAAAATGTAGACTTACTGATTCTACTCTTGCATTCTATAATGTCAGACTGAAGGTATGATCCAATTCCAAAGCGGTTTGTAGCAGCCACACGGAACACATATTCAGAACTTTCAATGAGTCTAGTGAACTTAAAGGTTGTCCTTGTTACAGATTCAGAAACTGGTAGCCATCCAGGACGGTGTGCATCACGCTGCTCCACCACATAACCACTTAGTGCAGCTCCACCATCCAGCTCAGGTTGTTCCCAGGAGATAGTAACAGAAGTTGAATCAATATCATCAATTCTGATAGGTCCAGTAGGTGGTCCAGGTTTGTCTAGGAAAAATTAAAAAGGACATAAGTTACTGTTTTAAAAAAGAAGCTGGGTTGCCATTGTGATAAATTTCATGATGAAGGAGGAAGGATTGTGGACAATCATATCTTAATAATAAATCCTTACCAAGAATGATAACTTTTATAGTCTCAACAGCAGTTCCAGTTGTGTTCTTCAGTTCAAGTGTGTACTCCCCAGTGTCATGTATTGTGGTCTCACGCACACTTAATTTAGCTACTTTGGCTTCAGTTTCAATCTTGGTGCGTTCTGATTCTCTTAGCTTAGAACCAGCGAAGAACCAAGATACAGCTGGAGGTGGTCGGCCACCAATTGGAATAGCTAACTCTATGGGTCTGCCAGCTGGCACATAAACTGTCTTTTGAGTTATTCCAGCAAGATCAATTGTGGGTAACACTATTAAAAAAACAAAACAAAACCTTTTTAATATCCATTTTATAAATAAAATGTCACATATTTTGAGTAGTCCTCAACCTGTCCTTTTAACTATTATACCTACCTTTTTGGTCTTGTACAGTTACTGCTGTGACAATCTCTCTTGGTTCCGACACTCCCTTCTGATTTTGTGCTCTGACTCTGAACAAATACTGTTCACCTTCATTTAGTGAGATGATTATGTGCTCATAGACTGTAGGCTTCAGTGTCACAACCTTCATCCACTTCTCTGTTCCAGCTTTGCTGGCCTCAATAACATAGCCAGTCAGTCTGCTGCCCCCATCATGTTGTGGTTTCTCCCATGCAAGAGTTACAGTTGATTTAGTGATGTCAACTACCTCCAGTTTCTGAGGCACCATAGGAACATCCGACACCAGTACTGCATCAGATGTTTCACAAGGTTCACCAATACCATAAATATTTTCTGGCAGCACTCTGAAATAGTACATAGCTCCTTCTATAAGTCCTGTAAGTCTATAAAATGTTTTGCTGCATTTGGTAGTTACTGTCTTGTATGCTCTCATGGTAGCCTCACGTTTCTCAATTATATAATTGTTAACTGGTGCTCCACCATCAATAGTAGGAATTTCCCAAGAAATTGTCACGGAATCTTTTGACACCTCTTTAACTCTCACTGTGGCAGATGGGCCAGGTGTATCTAAACGCAAAATCAAAATGGATTATTTCCTATTTGCTCTTTTCCTGATTTGGGTAATTACTGAATTGTGGCTAAGTAAAGACATCAGGATTTGAACTTCATAGATGAACTCATCCTTTAGAAACATATTTCTCTTTGATTTCTACTGTATCTCTTCCTTCCTCCTCCTCCCCTCCTCTCCCACCTCACCTGCCATGGTCTTTTATCATTATTTTCTGGGTTCTACTTAAATTGTAAACTCCTTTCAGCAAACACCTTTTTCCTTCTGTCTGTAAAACACCATGTTTAAGTACAGTGCAATATCAATATGTAATAGTAACAATACTCACCATATACTTTAACAACGACTGTTGCGGATTTCTTGCCTGATTGATTTTCAGCCTCAACCACATATTTGCCAGCATCATACCGATTAACTTTATCCACAATAAGCAGAGTGTAGCTCTCTGTAGTGTCTATAATAGACCGATTTACAAGGTCAACACCCTCTTTGCTCCATGTAATTTCTGGAGGTGGTCTGCCAGATACAGACACCATTAGGCGCAAAGAACCACCAGCTCTGACAGTGACAGTCTTCTTTAGATCATCAGCAAGTTCAAGGTTTGGTATTTCTGATGGGGAGAGGAGAGAAATACAGAATGAATTCATCTTTAAAGAAAAATATAACCTCTCCATAAAAAAAATGTGGGTTTTCAAATTACCTATTCTTTCTACAGGTTCGATTTCAGCTGATGATTCACTGAATTCACTCATACCATTCACATTTGTGGCAGCAACTCTGAAACTGTATTTCTGGCTTGTTTTAAGAGCAGTCACTGTGAATTCAGCATTCCTTAAGGTGGTGGTAGTGTGTGATCTGTACCACTGTTCAGTGCCTTCTTCTTTCATTTCAAGAACATAGCCTAAGAGGTCAGCACCACCATCATACATGGGCTTTGTCCATGCCAAGCTTATGCTGTGCCTAGTAGTATCCACAACTCTTGGAGCTGAAGGAGGTGCAGGAGTGTCTTTGGAATAGAGGAACACACATTTCATATTATTGCAGGGAACATTTTACAGTTTAAAAGACCTTATTTAGTAACAATATTCTAAATAATTAGTGATTAGAAATTTATCTGAAATTAACTATAATCACTTTTATTTTAAATTCATTGCAATGCTGGTGATCCTAATGAATTCAAATATTCTTTTGGATCCCTTATTTGGAATGTCATTGTGGTTAATTATGAGGCACTATGTTTAATAAGTATTAAAAATATATTTTGAATTTAACTACTTACATGATGGCTCCTTGCACAGGATAGATTGAGAAGCGTCACTCGGCTCACTGTTCCCAGCAGCATTCACTGCAGTGACACGGAACTGATATTCATTATGTTCCATTAGACCTGTAACTTTCAGTCTGGTATCATAAACAGTGTAATCTCTGTTGACTCGTGTCCAGCGTAGACTTCTCTTTTCACGTTTGTCTACAAGATAGTTGCTAATCTCACTGCCACCATCTGATTCTGGTTGCAGCCACTGAATAATGATGTGTTCCTTGCCAATACCCACTGCTTCAGGTGCACCGGGTTGTGATGGAATAGCTGTTGGTGTTCAAAAATATGAAAAAAATCAGATTTTTTTTCAAATATGAGAAAACTCCATAAATGCTGGAGCTAAAAGATGAAAGCACTTACTGAAAGAGTTTCTAGCAACAATGGCTTCTGTTTCAAGTGGAACACCTGACCCATACTTATTGACAGCTCTCACACGGAAGATGTATTCATTATTTTTAATAAGTCTTGTCACCACGCATGATAATGTTTGGCATTCAGCCTCAATAATAACCCAGTTGAGCCTGCTGGTTTCACGTCTTTCTATAATGTAGTGGGTGATTTCTGCACCTCCATCTTCATGTGGAACATTCCATGCCAGAGTGCACTTCTCTTCGGTTACTCTGCTAATAGTGATTTTGCCTGCACATGGACCAGGTGAATCTGAGTAGGGATGAACAAAGGTGTAATTATAGTAGTCAGTGAAAAGCTTCTCTCTCTTTTTTTGTAACTATAATTGTGAAATCTAATGAATGTTCACAGCAAACCATTATCTATGAAATACATACCAAGCACTTTGACAAGAACTGAAACTTTCTTTGTTCCACTGGCATTTTTAACTGTTAGTGTGTATTTTCCGCTATCACTTCTGTCACAATACTTGATAACTGCAATGGCCCGTTTGCTGGTGTACTGCAGAGAGATCTTTTCACACAGGTCCAATTCTTTGTCACCTTTGGACCAGAAGACCTTTGGTTCTGGTTTCCCACCAATGGCTGCATCAAGAACAAGATCAGACCCAGCCCTTATGGTCACAATTTCTCCTTGCAATCTGGCATCCAGCTCAGCCTTTGGTGGTGCTATCATAAAGAGATAAAAACATTAATATTATAGTATTAAAACTGCAAGCTATACAATATTTTAAATGACCCAGGAGAATGTTTCTTACAATATTCATCTTTGCAAGTGACAGCACCAGTAGATTCAGATCCTCTGCTGATTACACCAGCTGCATTCTTGGCTAATATACGGAATTCATATTCTTCTCCTTCACTAAGAGCTGTCACAGTAAAGCAGTTTTCTGAGACAATGGTATAGTTGCATTTCAGCCAGCGTCCATCTCCAGCTTCGTTATATGGTTTGCGTTCTATAATATACCCAATAATTTTGCTGCCGCCATCATAAAGTGGCGGAGACCAGCTCAATGACACTGTAGACCTTGTGACATCTGTTACTTCTGGTCTGCCTGGTGGATCTGAAAGAGACAATGTAAAATGAAAAATCTAATTCCGTTGTTGCTTAAATAGTAAAGAACAAATATACTCTAAAAGATACACTTACCAACTGGGTTTTGAGCCACTAGTGGTCTGGAAGCTTCACTAGCTTTGCTCACACCAGCAGCATTTAGGGCATAAACTCTGAATTGATATTCCAGACCTTCCACTAGTGCTGTGACTTTGTAGTTGCATTCAAAGGATGGCACGTTGTTTTCCTTCACCCAAAGAATGGTATTGCGCTCTTTCTTTTCAATCCAGTATCCAGTGATTTTGCTGCCACCATCATGATATGGTTCCTCCCAGCGAATGGCCATGGCATTGGCAGACACAGAATAGACCTCTGGCCTGGTAGGTGGACTTGGTGGGACTGATTGTAAAAACCAAGAGAAAAAAGTTAGATATTGCCACTAATTACATAAACCAGAAAAAATAATTTCTTAAAATATGTATGTGTGTATGTTTGTTTTTACCGAATGGATGCTCAGCAACTATTGGTGTGGATTCCACGGGCTTGCTGACACCAAATCTGTTTTCTGAACTGACCCGGAAAGCATATTCCATGTATTTAGTGAGATGAGTGACTTTGATCTGTGTACGTTTGACACTGGAATTTATCAGCTGCCATGCTGTTGTACCAGATTCCCGTTTCTCAACTATGTAGTTTGTAATATCAGTGCCACCATCATCTTCAGGTTCTTTCCATGACAATACACAGGATTCAGCAGAAATGGATGATATTTCAATAGGGCCAGTAACTGCACCTGGCCTTCCGATGACAACCACTGTGACAGCAAATGTTTTCACACCGGCTGTGTTCTCAAGTGTCAAATAATATTTGCCAGAGTCACCTCTCATGCTGTCCTTCACAATCAATGTAGTTCTATCCTTTGTTATCTTGATGGTCACTCTATCAGTTTCCTTGAGTCTCATTTCTTCAAGTTTCCATGTTACTTTTGGAGTTGGTCGCCCACTAATTGGTATATCAATAGCAAAGGTGCTTCCAGCTTTGCAAGTTATAAGTTGTCCAGTTATTCCACTAAGATCTGCTGTTGGTTCAATCTGTGGCTCTTTAATAATAACAGAAGAGAAAGCTTCTCTTGGCTCACTGTAGCCTGCATCATTCCTTGCCCTGACCCGGAACTCATATTCATTGTTCTCTAGAAGACCTTCAACTGTGAAAGTAAGTTGTTTAGTTTGACCAGCTTCAACCCAATAGTCAGATCCCTTTTGTTTCATCTCAAGAAGATATCCAGTGACACGGCTTCCACCATCATGGTCAGGTTTCAGCCAAGCTAATACTGCAGAAGATTTGGTAGTATCAATAATATCTAGTCTCTTTGGTGGAGCAGGCTCCTCGGTGGCTACAACTGGATCTGTTAATTCACATGGTTCGCCTACACCATATTCATTTTCTGCTGAAACACGGTAGTAGAATGGCACACCTTCTGAAAGATCAGTGACCTTAAAGATTTGACGGGTACATTTTGAACTCACTACCTGCCAACTACGACGGCTTGCTTCCCGCTTTTCCACAATGTAGTGATGGATGCGGGCACCTCCATCCAAAACAGGAGCATCCCACATTAAAGTAATAGAACCCCTGGTCACATCCTTAAAGGTAATAGGACCTGGTGGGCCAGGAGTATCCAGTACCTTGACAGTAAATGTAATAGATTTGCTACCACTGATGTTTTCTACAGTAAAGACGTATTTGCCAGCATCATTTCTATTGCAGTTCTCCACAGTCAACGTGCTGAATGAGTCAGTTATGTGAATGTCAGCACGCAGGCTAAGGTCTGAGTCTGCTTTAGACCACGTAGCAGTAGGAACAGGTTTGCCTAAAAAGGCAATAAACAGCCGAATAGTTGCACCTGCTCTGACAATGTGAGTCTGCTTGAAGTTTGCATCAATATCAATTTCAGGTGAAGACAGTCTGTCAGTTGTTTGGATTGTAGCAGGAACTTCACAGCTTTCTCCCTTGCCTGCACCATTGACAGCACTCACTCGAAATTTATAATGTTCACCTGCCTCTAAGTCGGTGACAGTATATTTGGTAGCAATACAAGTCTCTGCATTGACTTTATGCCATTCTCCTAAGTCAGCTTTACACATTTCAATGATGTAGCCAATTATTTCCATGCCGCCGTCAAAAACTGGCTTGGTCCATTCCAAGCTTACACTTGTCTTTGATGTATCTGTCACTTTTACAACAGTAGGCGCACTTGGTGGGTTTACTGGCTCTCTACATTTAATCAGCCTTGAGACAGCACTTGGAGGTCCTACTCCTGCAGCGTTTTCAGCCATAACTTGGAATTCATATTCATTGCCTTCAGTCAGGCCAGTTACTCTGTATCTTGTCTCAGCAATGGCTCTCTTACTGGATACTTTGACCCAGCGGACACTCTTTTTTTCTCTTCTTTCCAGGATATACTGGTTGATCTCATTTCCACCATCGGATTTTGGCCTAGCCCATGTGAGTGTGATACTGTCTCCCGTTACATGGGTAGGCTCTGGCATACCTGGTGCATCAGGAACAGCTGCAAAATGAAAAACAGCTTAGAAAACATGCAACGAAAGTTGGTATTTGCGTAATTTGTTCAAGACATAAAGGAAACTTACTGTATGGTATTTGTGCTATAATTGGATCAGATTCTAGTGGCCTGCCAACACCAAACTTGTTAACCGCAGAGACACGGAACTGGTATTCATTGCCCTTTATTAATTTAAGTGCTGTGTAACTGGAGGCTTCACAGTTATCTTCAACTAATGCCCAGGCAATCCTACTGGTTTCACGTTTTTCAATCACATAGTGGGTAATGGCAGCACAGCCATCATTAGCTGGAGGCTCCCACCATAATGTCATCTTCTCTCCAGTAACATTTGTGAATCGTATTGGTCCACCAACTTTTCCTGGGGTATCTGTGATAATAAAGCATCAGAGTTATAATTTACTTGTGCTGCCACTTACAATGTAAATATTTAAGAATAGCTTACTAAAAATATCTACAAAGTACCTTGTACTCTGATTGTAATGTCTGCTTTTTTGGTGCCTGATGCATTCTTGGCTTCTACGGTGTATATACCACGATGGTCCCGAGTGGCATCTCTAACAAAGATAGTGCTATATCCAATAACGTTTGTTATTTCAATATTCATCTTCTTTTCAATCTCCTTTCCATCCTTAAACCAAGTCACTTGAGGTACTGGACGGCCTTTGATAAGAACCTTAAGTCTAATGCTCTCTCTAGCTTTAACAGTAAGGCCTTCAAAGTGCTCAGCACCGAATTCAATTGTTGGAGGAACTAAGAAGAAAGATAAAATAAAGTATATACATTCAGTCATATTTATCAAGGTATTCATTCCTACTAAACAAACAATAATAAAGGCATATATAGACTCTCTCTTCTGATTAGAAAATTCAGAATTTTTAAAATGTAGGGATCAATATTATATTGTAAGCTGTCCTATCTGAAATTTTATATCCTAAGAATTATTTTTTCTATGTTAATCCACTCGCCATCATATTAAACCATAGGTTAAAATATTAATTGAAATGTGTTGGTGCAACATGCTGAGCTATTTTAGCAATTTTCATTTCTAAATTCTGCATAGCAACAAAACCATTACCTAACCTAAGACAGACATATCTTTGCAGCTGCCACTTGTAAACCACAGAACCTCAAATTAAGGCCTTTTGCTCTATTTTAAAGTTATCTTTAGTCCCTGTAATCAGGCTTAATTACTGTGAACACCTGTAAGGCACCACAGCTGTTAGAAGCTCCTGCCTGACTCAAAAGGGAAAAGGAATTGCAAACCCCTATCCACAGTGGCTCAGTCAAACCTCTGAGGTTACTCAAACTCACCCCGTGAGTGATCTAATCCCGGCCTACACCCATTCTCAAATGTGTCAAAATGTTTTGGAGCAATGGCTAAAACAACACAATATTTCTGCAATAGACTACTGCCAAAGTTGCAACAAAGAAAAATAGCGAATCCATAACTAAATGTTAATACAGTAGCATAGACAGAGCAGGACCCCACTGTGAATTCCAAGATGCATTCAATAGCAGAGGAAGGCAAACAACTCCTCATAAAATGCTTAAGGAAAAACTCCTGTGTGACCCCAAATGTAGCAACTGGTTAAATCCTATGGATCCCTGCTGGATGCTGGTCTTGCGTCTAACTCTGCTCTACCTCTGCGTGGAGTGGGAGGGAGAGGTGGGGAAAGCCTGTTGCTCCTGGGAGGAGTGGAATACACTCCCTCTCCAGTCAGCAGCTCATATACCAATATAAGCTAAAAGGTGCCAGCCAGGTGCTTAGCTGGATTTAGAACCTACCATATAAAAATGCAAGTGTAACATACTAAAATATCAATAAATAATGCTTACCACATTCATCTCTGGTCATGATATAGCCTGAAGATTGTGATGGTGGGCTGACTGTTCCGACAGCATTTCTTGCAATCACTCTGAACTCATATCGGTCACCTGGGCTAAGTCCTGTAACTGTATATTGACATTCACTGATATCAATAAAATTGCATCTGAGCCAGCGGTCATCACTTCCTTGCCGTTTCTCGATGCTGTAGGCCACAACCTTACTGCCTCCATCATGCAGTGGTGCAGTCCATTTAAGGGTGACAGTTTCTCTGGTGATATCAATATAATCAGGAGTGCCAGGTGGGTCTGAAAGGAAAATAATTACATACAGGATTATTTTTATTATAAACCTTCATGATGGCTAACAATATATGACAATATATACATTGTCTTAGTGAAGTGCTTGTTTACTCACCTACTGGAGACACAGCCAAGGTAAATTTGCTTGGCTCGCTAACTGGGCTTACACCAGCAGAATTTTCAGCATATGCACGGAATTGGTAATCCAGGCCCTCAATCAATCCAGTAATTCTGTATTCTTTACCAGATATTGGTGAAACATTAACTTTCTGCCATAAGATGCTATTTCTTTCTTTCTTTTCAACATGGTATCCAGTAATTTCTGAACCTCCATCATAAACTGGAGCATCCCAAGATATTGTCATTCCATCGGCCGTTACATTGTACACAATAGGTTTTCCTGGTGGGCCTGGTGGTCTGAACTGGTGTTTTGCTACAACATCTGTTGAGACAAGTGGTGGGCTTACTCCATATCTGTTTTCAGCACGAACTCTAAACTGATATTCAGTGTCTTTAACTAGGTTAGGAACTTTGAAAGTTGTCCTAGCAACACTAGAACACACCATTTTCCAATTGGTTTGTGAAGTTTCTCTCTTCTCAATGCTGTAGCAAGTGATTTCTCCTCCTCCATTGTCTTCAGGAGCCTCCCATGACATAACAACACTGTCTGCTTTGATTTCATCTAGTCTTATGGGTCCTTTGGGTTTTGATGGAGGACCAAGAGTTATGACTGTGATGGTAAATGACTTTCTGCAAACTGAATTATCAAGAATTAAGGTGTATTTGCCACCATTGTCTTTTTTCACATTCTTGATACTTAAACTTATTTTGTTTTCAGTTTTCTTGAAGCGAACTTGTTCACTTTCTTTAAGAGGGATGCTGTCCTTGAGCCAGCTCATAGTTGGTCTGGGTTTACCTTTATATGGCAATTCAATGTGCATATTATGGCCAATTCTTACAGCAATTTGTCCTCCAAAGATATCAGAAAGGTCAGCTTCAGGTGTTATTACAAAGTCTTTTACTGTAATGGGTCCAACAGTAACAGCATCGCTCAATCCTTTTTCGTTTTTAGCAGATACTCTGAATTCCATGACAGAAAGCTCCTTAAGTTTTTCAACTTCAAATTCACATGTCTTACTTATGCCTGCATGTGACCATTCTTTTTCTTCAATCATTTTCTTTTCAATAACATAGTCTGATATAATGCTACCACCATCGAAGTCAGGTTTGCTCCACTGTAAGGTAACAGAAGTCTTTGTAGAATCTTTCATGGCCAGATCCTTTACAGGTCCAGGTACTTCCGCAGGTTTCACTGGTTCTGAAGTCTCACAAGGTTCTCCCAATCCATTTTCATTTTCTGCAAGAACTCGAAAGAAGAATGCAGTCTTCTCTGATAGGTTAGTTACCTTAAATGTTGTATGAGAACACTTTGTTGTAATAGTAGACCAGGCTCTTTTGGTGGCATCTCTTTTTTCAATGACATAATTTGTTATTTCAGAACCACCATTAATGAGCGGTGGCTCCCATATAAGTGTAACAGTGCCACGAGAAACATGTTTAAGCTGCAGTTTCTGGCAGGCTGATGGTGTATCAAGTACTTTAACATTCACAAATGAAGATTTTGGTTCACCAACTCCATTCTCGATTGTGAGAATGTATTTTCCTGTGTCATTCCGAGTAACTTGAGGAATAGTAAGTAATGTGGATGATTCTGTGTTCTGAATGTTGTATCTTTCATCAGTTCCAAGATTCTTTTCACCCTTTCTCCATATGACAGTTGGAGGAGGTCTCCCTTTGAATGGAATCATTATCTGTACATCTTCACCTGCTTTAGCTACAATGGAGGTTCTGAGAGCAACATCCAGGTCAATCTCTGGCTCCTCTGCAGAAATAAATAATAATAAAATATGAATAATCTGGAAAACAAAATATAAAATTATTTGAAATACCAAAACCCTAAAAAATGATAATTAAATCAATTAAAGGTACATACCAAGTATATCTTTAGCTTGTACATATTCTGTCATTTCAATAGGCTCTCCTTGCCCAGCACAATTTATAGCAGACACACGGAAATAATAATTGACTGCAGGTTGAAGCTGGGATACAACATACTCAGTTGTTCTCACTTCTCCTCTAGCACTGACTACAGACCATTCTTCCTGCTCTCCTTCTCTCTTTTCCACTGCATAGCTGGTAATTGCACTTCCTCCATCATAGGCAGGCTTAGTCCAGCCCAGGGTGACAGATGTCTTAGTAGTATCCACAACCTTTAGCTTAACTGGTGGCCCTGGTTTGTCTGTAAAAGATATTAAAATTCAATCATAACATTTATCCTCAGTTATTCCCAGACAATCCCATGAAAGTCCACCCATTATAACTTACTTGGCCCTTAAACAATGAGATGTGTGTGTCTAAGTTATTTCTTACCAATAGGATCTGCAGCTTTGTAGAAGTCAGAAGCTTCAGAGAATGGACCTTGTCCAGCTGCATTGACAGCACAAACTCGGAAATGATATTCACTGTTTTCAGTTAGTCCTGTTACTTTCTGTCTGGTGTCACGGATAGTTTCTTTAATAACCTTGAACCAACTTAGACTCTTCTTGTCACGTTTCTCAAGGTAATATCCACTTATTTCACTACCTCCATCTACAGTTGGCCTGTTCCAGACAACTGTCATTGAATGCTTGGTTATCATAGTGACCTCTGGTACACTAGGTGGGCCAGGTGTAACTGAAAAAAAAAAAAAGAGAGAAAAAATGACAGTAGTTCAATACCATTAAAACTAAAACATTCAGTACTATTCAGTTGTATTAGTTAATATACATGTTTCTCACCAAATGTATTTTTAGCTATAACTGGTTCAGATTCCAGTGGATCACCAACTCCAAACTTGTTCACACCTCGCACACGGAACACATACTCATTTCCTTTGATGAGTTTTGTGGTAGTGATGACACATTCCTCTAGTTTTTCAGAAATTAAAGACCATACTACCCGACTTGTCTCACGTTTTTCAACAATGTAGTGTGTTACAGTTGCACCACCATCATCTACTGGAGGTTCCCACATTATGGTAATTTTTTCAGCAGTGACTGTCTTGAACTGTATAGGCCCACCTGGAGGTCCTGGCTTGTCTGTTGAGGACAGGAGAAATGAGTCATATACATACATACATACATATAAATTACATTTTAGTTTAATACAATAATACTATTATTCTAATTCAGTACATACCAAGTATTTGCACTCTAATGTGAGCTGATGCTGAACCCATGGCATTCTTTAATTTTAATTCATAGTTTCCGCTGTTAAAACGAATTGCATCTTTGATGAGTATAGATGCAAAGTCTGTTGTGTTTTCAATAGACACTTGTGCACTGGTTTGTATCTCTTTGCCATTTTTGAACCATTCAATTGTAGGTATAGGCTTTCCTGAGATGCCAAGTTTCAGCTTAACTGCAGTACCTGCTTTGTATTTCACCACATCTGTGTATTCTGGTTGTATATCAATTTCAGGTGCACCTTAAAAGAGGAACAAAAAAAATCAAAATGGTATAAAGATTTCAAACCACTCAGAGGACTCAAAACCATACCAATATTTTTATTAAGCAATAATAATAGTGGTAATTAATATAAGGCATTGTGTAATATACACTATGCAAAACTTGGCAGTGCCTAGATACTATGGTCATAGGTGTTTTAGATATGCAGATAGGAAAAAAAAAGACAGGTCATAGCTATATGTCACATTTCAGTCCAAAAAATTCTCAAACTTTTTGCAAGTTAAATAATACATTAATTACATCACTACTAAAAATCATCCACATCTCTGGGGGAGGACTGCAGGTAGGAGGACAAATGGTGCAGCAAACACTGCACAACATTTGGGGGAAAGGACATTTTAGCCAAGGACACTGGGGCAAACCTCTGCTCCTATGAAAAGTGTCACGATCTTTAATGTCCACACACAGCAAAAACAATCTCAATTTCTCAGGTCTTGTCCCAGTGGCCCAAACACAGTCAATTGTATGGAACTCAAGTTATCTACATTGGGAAGATGAAGGGCTCAATCAGCTCTGTTCAGATTGAATCTTTGTCCAGAGAGGCTAGATAATGCAAACCCAGTGCTTAGAGCATTATGCTAGCCCTCCAGTTTTTAAACTCAGCTTCTTACAATTGTTTTCTAAAGACTAGGATTCAAGCACTAGTTATACGAAACAATTCTGACTTTAAGCCCTGAAGTATCACAAAATATTATTATGTAATTGCAAAACTCTTACCATATGTATCAACACACGTGATAGGACCTAAAACATCTGATGGATTGCTAATGGAACCAACAGCATTCTTAGAACAGACACGGAATTCATACTGAGAATTTTGCGTTAGTCCAGATACGGTAAACTGAGTCTCAATGACATTGGTGAAACTGCCCTTTGTCCATCTGCCATTTGGAAGATCACGTTTCTCGACAATATAACCAGTGATCTTACTACCGCCATCATAGGATGGTTTTGTCCAAGAAAGACTGACAGAAGTCTTGGAAATATCTGTGACACGAACATTTCTTGGGGGTTCTACAGTAAGAAAAAACAACAGTATTAATAATTAAAAGCAGTACTAGCATTGTCTGTTGGCTTACTGTATAGGAAAGAACATTAAGTGAAAACATTACTGAAAATGTTGATTTCCCCCCCTACAAAGTACACACCACAAGCATCAATTGCAAGAACTGGATCAGAAGGATGGCTTGCTTTTCCAATGCCAGCTGCATTTTCTGCATAAACCCTGAATTCATAGATAAGTCCAGCGCTGATGGTGGTGACTTTAAAGTGAGTTGTGCGAATAAGGGTCTTGTTAGCCTTCTGCCATAAAATACTGTTCCTATCTTTCATTTCCAAATGGTATCCAATGACTGCACTGCCTCCATTAGTGACTGGTTCATGCCATCCAACAGTGATGCTCTCTCGGGTGACATTGGTGACCCATGGTGTGGAAGGTTGTCCAGGTGTTGCTAGAGACATTAAAAGAAGCAGTTAATATATCATTTCAAAAAAATTAAAAGCAACAACAAAATGTTATGTGAGAAACTGATGACTTACTGTATGGGAGCTTAACAGTTACACATTGTGAATCAATGTGGTCACTGATTCCAAAGCGGTTTTCAGCTTTGATACGGAATTGGTATTCTTCTCCTGTTGTTAGCTTCATGACTTTAATAATGCTTCTAGCAACTGTTGCAGACACCTCAGACCAAGCAGCAGTACTTGTTTCTCTTTTCAGTACAATATAGTTGGTAACTTGACTTCCACCATCATTATGCGGTGGCTGCCATTTGAGAGTTACGCTTTCTTCAGTGATATCACTAACAACAACAGGACCAACAGGAGGACCTGGTCTGTCTAGCACTACAATGTTAATGAATGATTTAGTGGTTCCACTGGAGTTGGCAGCAGTGATGTCATATCTACCAGCATCACCAGCCATACTTTCTTTAAGGTTAATGATGATACTTTCTGCTGTGGTTTCTGTATTAAACCTCATAGTTGCTTTCAATGGAACACCATCTCTGGCTAATGTCATCTTTGGCAATGGTTTTCCAGAAATTGGAATTTCAACCTTTAGGTTCGATCCCGCTCTAATGTACACAGTGTTATGTGGGAAGCCCTTCATATCAATCTCAGGAGATTCTGAAAAACAAAACGTTTCCAAAACATTACAAACGTGAGGTTTTAAAATTGATTTTTTTTAATGTGTGCAAACATTTCATCATGTGTTTTAATGTCAGCAGACTTACCCAGTTGTTCTCTCACTGTAATAGGGAGCAGGAGTTCTTTAGGATCACTTAGACCAGCTTGATTTTCTGCAGACACTCTGAAGAAATAGTCAACATTCTCTTTGAGACCGTGGACAACATGATGAGTTGTCTTTACAACTGCACATTTAACCCATTTTTGCTGTCCTTTCTCAAGAGCTTCAATGAGGTAGCTCACAATTCTGCTTCCACCATCATGTTCTGGTTTCAGCCATGACAGAGAAATGCTGTCTTTAGTGACACCAGTTACTCCAAGCTTTTCTGGTGGGCTTGGTTTTTCTAAGATAAAAAAGATTCAACATAACAGGATAATTAATACAACATACATTTTTTTTTTACTTTGGCAAGAATGTCATTTGAATTGAGAAAAGTATATATTTTACTTGGAATCTATATGAATAGATTTTTTAATACTTAGATAATTGCAATATTTAAAGTATAAATTATTAATGGTTTTCTCTTATATTTGTAAAACCCTTAAGAACATCTTTGGTGCTGTATAAACATTAACAATTTCAAAGTAATTTTTACAACTAATAATTATTTTATGTTAAATATTTTAAGCATATATATGTAATTTATGCTATAAGTATTTTTATTGTTGAAACAAACCTGTTATTTTAACTCCTTCTTTGGTCTCAGTGGGTACTCCAACACCAAATTCATTTTCTCCAGAGACTCTGAAGTAGTAAACAGCACCTTCTTGAAGACTGGTAACTTTGTAGGAAAGGCGATGGCAATTGTTGGTTATAGTGACCCAAGCCTTCTTGCTAGCCTCTCGTTTTTCAATGTAATAGTTCTTCACAAGAGCACCGCCATCATTCTCAGGAACATCCCAGGATAACACTGCAGATTCTTTTGTTACATCTTTTACAGCAATATTAGATGGAGGTCCAGGGGAATCAAGAACTTTGACAACTAAGGTCAAGGTAGCTGTGCTCAGGATATTTTGTAATGTTAATGCATATTTTCCAGAATCATTTCTTGTTGCTTTCTCAATGGTCAGTGAGGTACAATAATCTGAAGAATCAATAGACGCTCGTGTACGGAGATCTGTCTCTGGTTTATTCCACATTACATTTGGGACTGGTTTTCCCCTGAAAGGTACGGTCATTGTAAAAGATTCACCAGCCTTTACAATTAAAGTCTTTCGCATTTCACTATCAATATCAAAGGCAGGTTCTTCCTCTCTTTCCTTTGCTACCTGAGGTTCTGAGACATCACTTGGATCACTAGCACCAACTTTGTTGATAGATCTTACTCTGAAGACATATTCAGACCCTGATGTAAGCCCAATTACAGTGTACTCTGTGCCTCTTAAATTTTGAATAGCTATTGACCAGTCAGTTTCATCAGTTTTCTTGTATTCCACTGTGTACCCAGTAACTGGGGCACCTCCATCAAATAATGGCTTTGTCCATCCAATTGTTATATTTGATCTTGTTGAGTCCAGAATCTTAGGTTTAGATGGAGGAGATGGTATGAAAACTGGATCTTCTGCCCGAATCAATGGTGAAGTGTCACTTGGAAGACTGAGACCAGCAGCATTTTCTGCATAAACCCGATATTCATATTCACATCCATCTCGAAGACCTAATGACTTAACTCTTAGATCATAAACTGGTTTTTTGTTTACACGGATCCATCGTAGGCTATTTTTCTCACGTCTTTCAATTATGTATCCAGAGATCTCATTTCCTCCATCACTGTCGGGCCTTGCCCAGCACAGGGTCATGGAATCCTTTGTCACACTGGTTATCTCTAAAGATTTAGGTGGATTTGGAACTGTAAATGGATCTAGGGCCTTGACTGCATAGCTCTCCAAAGCTTCACCAACACCATATTTGTTAACTCCCATCACTCTGAAGATGTATTCGTTTCCTTTAAGTAGTTTTGTTACTTTACAGGATGTTGTTCTAAGCTCTCCTTCACAAAGTGTCCATGCAATTCTACTGGTCTCACGTTTTTCTACAATATAATAATCAATATCTGCACCTCCATTTTCTTGGGGTGGTCCCCATGACAGGTGACACTTTTCAGCAGTAAGGCCAGTTATTTCTAATGGGCCTGCAGGTGGGCCGGGTCTATCAAGTACTTTGCAGTTAACAGCCAAAGATCTTGTTCCTGCAACATTTTGTAGTGTTAATACATACTGACCCGAATCCCGTCGAATGCAATCCTTCACAGTTATCGCAGTAGTGTGATCTGTTGAGACTATTTCAACTCTTGCTTTTTCCTCAATCTCTTTGCCATCCTTTGTCCATGAAATCACAGGTGAAGGTCGTCCTGCAATATCAGCATTGATTTTAAGGACCTCTCCAGCTTTAACAACAACAACGTCCCTAAATTTGACATCCATCATGATTCTTGGAGCATCAACATCATCTTTTACAGTCACAGGTCCAGTTGATTCAGATGGCTCACTAAAGAGTCCAGCAGCGTTCTTTGCAATAACATGGAATTCATATCGCTGATCTTCTGTAAGTCCAGTCACATCAAAGAAAGTTTCTTGTATGTTTGTGAAATTGCATTTTAGCCAACGGCCATCTGGTAGCTCTCTGCGCTCAATAATATATCCTGTAATCTTAGCTCCACCATCATATTCTGGTTTGGACCATGACAATGAGACACATGTTCTTGTAATATTAGTAACTTCTGGCTGACCAGGAGGATCACATGGATCTCTTGCAGCAGCTGGTTCACATGATTTACTGCATTTGCCTATTCCTGCAATATTTTCAGCATACACACGATATTCATACATTAGTCCTTCTTCAAGGCCAGTGACCTTCATTTGTGTATCACTTATGAGGCTTTTGTTTACTTTTGTCCAAAGAATGCTGCTTCTTTCTTTCCTTTCAAGATGATATCCAATTACTTTGCTACCTCCGTCATTGACTGGTTCCTGCCAACTTACAGTCATGAAAGTTTTAGTTGCATGTACTACTTGAGGAGTTCCAGGTGGACCAGGTGGCTTAAATGGATACTCTGCAACAACAAAGGGAGACTCAACATAGGTGCTCCTACCATAGCGGTTTTCTGCACACACACGGAACTGATATTCAGATCCTGTGGTTAGACGCACTACTTTAATCGATGTTCTTGCAACTGCTGCAGACACTACATCCCATATTGTTGTGGTAGTTTCTCGCTTCTCCACAATGTAATTGCTAATATGGCAGCCACCATCATACACTGGAGGTTTCCAAGATAAAGTTACATTATCTGCGCTAACACTGTCAATATGTACATCAGATGGAGGTCCTGGTCTGTCAAGAACAATTACAGTGATAGAAAATGTTGTAGATCCAGCACTGTTGGAAATACATAATTCATAATTTCCAACATCGTCCTTTGAAGCTTCCTTGAAGGTCAGCAAAGTTGAAGTCTTTGATGTTTGAACATTTACCCTAGTTGTCTCTTTTAAGGTCTGTCCATCTTTCCTCCAGCTAGCTGTTGGTGGAGGCCTACCTCTGATCGGCACATCAATCTTAAGATCATCTCCAGCTTTAACACTGAAAGTATTGAAAAGAAGTTCAGCAGAAGGCTGGATTTCAATATCTTTTGCAACTACTGGAACTCCAAGTTGTCTTGGATCACTCTTCCCTTTTTCATTAACAGCAATCACTCTGAAAGTGTATTCCTCTCCCTTACTTAAGCCTGTTATTGTTGCTTCTAGTGTCTTAACTTGGGTACAAGTGCTCCATTTTTCACTTCCTTTAGTTTGCATTTCCACTATATAACCAGTAATTTTACTGCCACCATCACTCTCTGGTTTCTCCCATGTAATCGTAGCAGTGTTGCGAGTCACATCTACAAGAGTTACTTTTCCAGGTGGATACGGTGGTTCAGAAACCTTAACTGGTTCAGCTGTTTCTGCTGGCAAACCAACCCCATATTCATTTGCTGCCAAGACACGGAAGTAGTAAATGCATCCTTCCTGTAGTTGATCAATTTTGAAAGTATTTTTAGTGCAGTTATTTGTAACAGTGGCATATGCCTTTCTAGTAGATTCTCGCTTTTCAATGATGTAGTTTGTAATTTTAGCTCCACCATCAATAAGTGGTGGTTCCCAGGCTAATGCTACTGAATCTCTCTTAACTTCTCTGATTGTCAAGTTAACAGGTGCACTGGGGGAATCAAGGACTCTGACATTAACAAAAGCTGATTTTTTGCCACTATTATTTTCTAAAGTCAGGTTGTATCTACCACTGTCAAATCTGTTTACATTATCAATGACCAGCATTGTATATGAACTGGTAACCTCAATCTGAGCTCGGTCACTAATGGTGCCTTCTGCTTTTTCCCATTTGACTTCAGGTTCTGGTCTTCCTTTGATGGTAACAAACAGACGTAATGTACCACTCGCACGTACAGTGACTACTTTTCTGAGATCCGCATCTAGTTCGATTTCAGGAGGTTCTATTTTGTCAGCTGCAATGACTGTACCAGGTATAGTTGCAGGTTCCCCGACTCCTTCAGAGTTAATGGCACAGATGCGGAAATTGTATTGATGGTTTTCTTTAAGTTTTGTTACAGTGAACTGTTTTCCTTGTAGTCCTGTTGGTGGTGTGCAAGTAATCCATTCATCAGCAGTATCTTCTTTTACTTCCACAACATATCCCTTAATGGGAGCACCACCATCATAAATAGGCTTGTTCCATGCAAGTGACACTGATGATCTGGAAGTGTCTGTCACCTTTGGATTACTTGGTGGGCCTGGTGGATACAGTGCATCACATGCACGATAGAAAATGGATGGCTCACTAGACTCACCTACACCAGCTGCATTTTCAGCAGAAACCCTGAATTCATAGAAATGCCCATCTGTAAGTCCAGTTACTCTGAACCGCAAGTCTGTTAGCCTTTTCTTATGGCACTTGGTCCATCGAATACCATCTTTGTCTCGCTTTTCAAGTATGTAACCTTCAATTTCAGCTCCACCATTGTCTGTTGGACGACCCCATGTTACAATCATAGAATCTTTTGTGATTGCTGAAACTTCTGGCACTGAAGGAGGACCCGGAGGTTTGTATGGATTACAAGCCACAACAGGCTCAGATTCCAGTGGTTCTCCAATTCCAAATTTGTTCACAGCCATTACACGGAAAATATATTCATTGCCTGGAAGGAGTTTGGTTACTTTGTGGTTAAGAGCTTGCACATCAGATGCCACTAGTGTCCAGGAAAGTCTGCTTGTCTCTCTCTTCTCAATGATGTAATGTGAGATGCTAGAACCACCATCATGTAAAGGTGGGGCCCATGCCAAGTAACATTTTTCTGCAGTGACACCTGTAATCTTCAAAGGACCCTCTGGAGGTCCTGGCCTGTCAAGCACTTTTACTGTGATTGGTATAGATTTTGTACCCCCAACATTGCTGAGTTTAAGTGAGTAGTGACCTCCATCAATTCTTACACAGTCTTTGACCGTGAGAGTTGTTCTCTGAAATGTAGATTTAATTTCCATTCTTGCAGTTGTTTCTTCAAGCTCTTTTCCATCTTTTGACCATGTAATGTCAGGAATAGGTTTACCATGGATGTCAGCCTCAAGAACAAAGGTTTCTCCAGCATGAACAACAATGACATCTTTGTATTTTGGATCCAATGACGCTCTTGGTGCTTCAATTTCGTCTCTAGCAGTAATTGGCCCTGTGCTTTCAGATGGTTCACTCAAGCTACCAGCTGCATTTCTTGCAATTACTCTAAATTCATATATTTGGTTTTCAACAAGACCAGTTACTGTAAATTCTGTTTCCAGTACATTTGTAAAGCTGGCTTTCATCCAACGACCTTCAGGTAGTTCTTTCTTTTCTACAATATATCCAGTTATTTTGCTACCACCATCATACTCAGGTTTTTTCCAGTTCATTGTGACATAATTTCTTGTAATAACAACGGGATCTGGGCGGCCAGGTGGATCACATGGATCACGGGCAGCATACAGTTCAGATACTTTGCTAACTTTACCAATGCCAACAATGTTTTCAGCAGAAACTCTGAACTCATATTCAAGACCTTCTTCAAGGCCATCTGTTTTATATTTGGTGTCTGGAATGAGGGCCTTGTTCAACTTTGTCCAAAGAATGCTGTTTTTATCTTTACGCTCAAGATGGTAGCCAAGAACCTTGCTTCCTCCATCATTAACTGGTTCGTTCCACTGTACAATCATATGGTCTTTGGAAGCTGATGTAACAAATGGCGTTCCAGGTGCCCCAGGTTCTTTATATGGGTATTGCACAACAACTGCCTTAGAATCCAGTGGAGGGCTCTTTCCATATCTGTTTTCAGCACAAATTCTAAACTGGTATTCAGAACTTGTTTTAAGATTTGCCACTTTGATTGTTGTTCTTGCAACTGTTGCTGATACCATCTGCCAGGTGGTGGTGGTTGTGTCACGTTTCTCTACTATGTAGTTGGTTATCTGGCAGCCTCCATTATAATCTGGTGCGTCCCATGATAAGACAACAAAGTTTGCGCTAACTTCATCAAAGCGAACAGGTCCTCGTGGAGAGCCTGGCTTTTCAAGTACAATTATGCTCAGGTGCTCTGTAGCCGTGCCTGCTGTGTTTGATGCTGTTACTGTATATTTGCCAAAGTCATCCTTATTGCTTTCTTTAATATGTAAGATAGTGGATGTTGGTGTGTCATGGACATTTAACCTGGTTGTCTGTTTAAGTGACTGCTCATCTTTTGTCCAAGTAATCTTAGGGGTGGGTCGGCCTATAAATGGTACTTCTATCTTAAGATCTTCTCCAGCCTGGACACTGTAAGTATTAAACATCAGCTTGAAACTTGGTTCAATTGTCAAATCTTTAGCTATCACAGGAATTGCAAGTGCTCTGGGATCACTTTTGCCTTTTTCATTGTAGGCTATCACACGGAACTGATATTCTTGATCTGAACTCAAACCGGGTACAACTACACTGCACACTTTGGTCTCAGTGACAACACTCCATTTTTCTATTCCTTTAGGCTGCATTTCAACTATGTACCCCAAAATTCTGCTACCTCCATCATGTTCAGGTTTCTCCCACATAAGTGATGCACTTGTGTGAGTCACATCAGTGAGACTGACTTTCCCAGGAGGCAAAGGTGGCTCTGAGGCTTTCATAGCATCTATAGTTTCAGCTGGAATACCAATTCCAAATTCATTTTCAGCCATAACTCTGAAATAATAAGTTGCTCCTTCTGTAAGGTTTTCAACTTTAAAGCTTGTTTTGCCACATTTAGCACTCACATTTGCATATGCCTTTCTGGTTGACTCACGTTTGTCAATCACGTAATTCTTTATTTTTGCACCACCATCATTAGCGGGTAGTTCCCAGGATAGTACTGCATGATTTTTCTTAACATCTTTTACTACTAAATTTTGTGGTGGTCCTGGTGTGTCAAGGACTTTTACTGTAACAAATGCAGACTTCGATCCACTGCTGTTCTCTAACTTAAGAATGTACTTTCCAGTATCATTTCTATCACAGTTATCGATGGATAGTTGTGTGTAGTTTATGCCTTTTTCAATTTGAACCTTATCTGTAAATTCACCTTCTTCCCGAGACCATGTGATTTCAGGTGTTGGTCGTCCTCTGAATGGTATGTGAATCCTAGCAGATCCACCAGCTCTAACCAATATTCCTTTCCTTAGTTCTGAATCAATATCAAGTTCAGGAGCTTCAAGCTTGTCTTCTGGTTTAACAGTTCCAGGAACTGATGCAGCCTCTCCTACACCAACTTTATTGAGGGCACACACTCGTACTTTATATTCCTGATGTTCAATAAGTTTTCTAATCTCAAATCGAGTGACACGCAGCCCAGTCTGTGGAGTAGCTACTGTCCATTCTTCTTCCTCTGCTTTACAGAGCTCCACAATGTATCCTTGGATTTCACTACCACCATCATAAATAGGTTTACCCCAACCAAGTGTAACTGAATTTTTGGTGGTATCTACAACATGAGCATTAGTGGGTGGACCAGGTTTGAACACAGGGTCACAAGCTTTAAAATAAGGAGAAGCTTGGCTCGGTTCACCAGTTCCAGCAGCATTTTCAGCAGATACTCTGAATTCATACTCATGATCTTCTGTTAGTCCAGTGACTCTTAATCGCAAATCTGTAATTCTGCGTTTATTACATTTTGTCCATCTGATGCCAGCTCTGTCTCTCTTTTCTACAATGTAACCAATAATTTCACTGCCTCCATCACTATCTGGCCTGCTCCAGCAGACAGTCATGGAATCCTTTGTGATGTTAGTAATTTCCAGTGCCTTTGGTGGACCAGGAACCACAAATGGATTTTTCATAAGTACTGGAACAGACTCCAGAGGCTCACCAACACCATATTTGTTAACTGCCATTATACGGAAAATATACTCATTACCTTCCAAAAGTTTTGTTACTTTCAGCATTGTGGCTACAGCATCTGAAGCAACAACAGTCCAGGCAAGGCGGCTAGTTTCTCTCTTCTCAACAATGTAATGAGAAATGTCACTACCACCGTCATGGAGTGGTGGATTCCATGACAATGAACATTTTTCAGAAGTAATTCCAGTAACCTGAACTGGGCCTTCTGGCGGACCTGGTCTGTCCAATACTTTTACATTTATGGGTACTGACTTTGTTCCTGCAATGTTAGAGGCTTGTAAAATGTACTGTCCACCATCAACTCTAATGGCATCTTTTACAATAACTAATGCCTTGAAATCAGTGTTCTTTATCTCACATCTAGCAGTTTCTTCAAGTTCCTTATCGCCTTTGAACCACTTAATGGTAGGTAGTGGCTTTCCATGGACATCAGCCTCAAGTTTGAACATTTCTCCAGCATTTACAACAACTGTATCTTTGTATTGTGGATCCATTGAGATTCTTGGAAGCTCAACTTCATCCTTTGCTGTTATTGGTCCTGTACTATCAGAGGGTTTGCTTATTGCACCTGCAGCATTCTTTGCAATGACTCTAAATTCATATCTTTGATCTTCAGTAAGCCCTGTTACGGTGAACTGAGTTTCAATTACATTTGTGAAGCTAGCTTTCATCCAGCGACCATCAGGCAAGTCACGTTTTTCTACAATATAACCAGTAATCTTGCTACCTCCATCATATTCTGGTTTGATCCATTGTAGAGTAATTGAGCTTCTTTTAACAATTATGGCTTCTGGGCATCCTGGAGGATCACAGGGGTCTCGGGCTACATAGCACTCTGAAACTTTGCTTGCTTTTCCTACACCAACAATATTTTCTGCAGAAACCCTAAATTCATATTCAATGCTTTCTTCAAGGTTAGTTGTTTTATAATGCGTGTCTTGGATAATGGTCTTATTTATTTTTGTCCATAAAATGCTGTTTCTTTCCTTTCTCTCAAGATGGTAACCCAAAACTTTACTTCCACCATCATTAATTGGTTCATGCCACTGTACAACCATAGAGTCTTTTGTTACTGTTGTCACAAATGGTGTGCCAGGAGGACCGGGTTCTTTATAGGGGTACTGAGCTACAACTGGTTCAGATTCCAAAGCAAAGCTCTGTCCATATCTGTTTTCAGCAAATATTCTAAACTGATATTCTGAGCCAGTTTTCAGTTTAGTCACTTTTAGGGTAGTTCTTGCAACAGCAGCTGAAACCGTTTCCCATACAGTGGTTGTTGTATCTCTCTTATGAACAATGTAGTTGGTGATTTGGCAGCCACCTGTATACAGCGGAGGATTCCATGATACTGTAATGCTTTCAGCACTAATATCATCAAACTTTACAGGCCCTCTTGGAGGATCAGGCTTGTCTAGTGTTATAATTTCAACAGATGCAGACTTTTGTCCAATAACATTAGCAACTGTGATTCCGTACATGCCACTGTCCTCTTTGTGTGTTTCTTTAATATTCAGTACAGTGAGATTAGGCAAATCATTAATATTAACTCTTGTTGTCTGCTTTAACAGTTGGCCATCTTTTGTCCAAGTAACAGTTGGTGTAGGTCGACCAGAAATTGGTATTTCTACTTTTAGATCTTGTCCCACCTGGATACTGTAACTGTGGAATGCAGGTCTTACATCTGGTTCAATAACAAGGTCTTTGGCGACCACTGGAACCGCAAGAGATCGTGGATCACTCTTGCCTTTTTCATTTACAGCTATTACTCTAAATAGATATTCTTCTCCTTGAGTTAGGTTAGTAATTAGTGCTTCAAGTGCTTTTACACATGCACATTCTGACCATTTGTCACTGCCCTTAACTTGCATCTCAACAATATATTGTAAGATTTTGCTACCGCCATCATGTTCCGGCTTTGACCAGTTTAGCGATACACTATTTCTTGTGACATCATCAACTGTTATTTTCCCTGGAGGTTGAGGAACTTCAGCAACCTTAATTGGGTCAATGGTTTCTGCAGGAAGGCCAATTCCAAATTCATTCTCAGCAGTGACTCTGAAGTAGTAATTGCTGCCCTCCTGAAGTTGGTCTACTTTCCATGAGGTCTTGTGGCAATTTGTTGCAACAGCTGCATAGGCCTTTCTTGTTGCTTCACGCTTTTCAACAATATAATTTTTTATTTTAGCGCCACCATCCAGTAAAGGAGGTTCCCATGAAAGTGAAACAGAGTCTTTGGTGATCTCCTTAATTTTTAGGTTAACAGGTGGACTTGGGGTATCCAGTACCCTTACACTGACAAAGGCAGACTTTATTCCACTACTGTTTTCTAAAGTAAGAATGTATTTTCCAGTATCAAATCTGTTAACATTGTCAAGAACAAGGGAAGTGAAGCTGCTAGTAATGTCAATAATAGCTGCCTCTCTGATCTCACCATCCATTTTACCCCATTTTACTTCAGGGGTTGGACGCCCTCTAATAGGAACAAATAATCTTAAGGAACCACCTGCCCTTACATTTACAATTTTCCTTAAGTCTAGGTCAAGATCAAGGTCTGGAGCTTCCAATTTTTCTTCAACAATAACAGAACCAGGAACATCAGCATGCTCTCCAACTCCAGCTTTATTAACAGCACAGATACGGAATTTATATTCATGTTTTTCTAATAAATTTTCTACTTCCATATTTGTTTTCTTGATTCCAGTTGGTGGGGTACAAATTGTCCAGTCACCAACACTTACATCACATTTTTCAACAATGTATCCCTGGATTTCACTGCCACCATCATAGATTGGTTTGCCCCATGAAAGGAAAACTGAAGATCTTGTCACATCTATAGCTTTGGGATTATTAGGCGGACCTGGCTTGTAAATAGGATCACAAGCCTTATAGTAAGTGGAAGGTAGGCTTGGTTCACTAAGACCAGCAGCATTTTCAGCTGATACTCTGTACTCATAGTCATGGTTCTCTATAAGTCCAGTCACCCTGTATCTCAGTTCACTAACCAAACGCTTGTTGCATCTTGTCCAGCGAATGCCTTCTTTATCTCGTTTTTCAAGAACATAGCCCAGAATTTCACTACCACCATCTGAGGCTGGCCTTTCCCATACAACAATCATTGAATCTTTGGTAATGGCTGAGACTTCTGGGGCATTTGGTGGAAGTGGGACAACAAATGGGTTCTTTGCAATTACTGGTTCAGATTCAAGAGGTTCACCAACACCATATTTGTTTACAGCCATGATACGGAAGACATATTCATTTCCTTCCAAAAGTTTTGTAATTTTGCAACTAAGGGCTTGCACACTGGAGTCCACTACAGTCCAAACTAAGCGGCTGGTTTCTCTTCTTTCAACAATGTAGTGTGAAATGTTACTACCACCATCCTGTAGTGGGGGTTTCCAAGCTAATACACATTTTTCAGCAGTAACTCCTGTTATATCAACAGGCCCTTCAGGTGGCCCAGGTCTATCAAGAACTTTGACATGAACAGAAGCTGTTTTTTCACCTGCAACATTCTTTGCCAGCAATACATAATGACCACTATCAACACGAATGGCTTCTTTTACACTGAGGCTTGTTGCAAAATCTGTGCTTTTTATTTCCAAATGAACCGTGTTTGCTAATTCGTGATCACCTTTTAGCCAGTGAATGGAAGGTAATGGTTTGCCATAAACATCAGCATCAATCTTGAATGACTCACCAGCATTTACTATAATTGTTTCTTTATATTTTGGATCCATACTTATACGAGGTGGCTCTACTTCGTCTTTGACTGTGATTGCCCCTGAGCTTTCAGATGGTTCACTGAAAACACCTGCAGCATTTCTTGCTATGACACGGAACTCATACCTCTGATTTTCTGCTAGGCCAGTTACTGCAAACTGAGTCTCAATGACATTTGTAAAGCTTGCTTTCATCCAGCGACCATCTGGTAACTCCTTCTTTTCAACAATGTAGCCTGTGATTTTGCTTCCACCATCATATTCAGGTTTCTTCCACTGAAGGGTTACTGAGTTCCTTGTGACAATTACTGGTTCTGGACGACCTGGAGGATCACATGGGTCATGTGCTGTATAACATTCAGATACTTTACTTGCCTTTCCAATACCCACTATATTTTCTGCGTAAACTCTGAACTCATATTCAAGTCCCTCTTCAAGGCCAGTTGTCTTAAATTTAGTGTCAGGAATAGATGTTTTGTTTAGTTTAACCCAGAGGATGCTATTTCGTTCTTTGCGTTCCAAATGGTACCCAATGATCTTGCTACCTCCATCATTGACTGGTTCATGCCACTGTACCACCATGCTATCTTTTGAGTGAACCGATACAAAAGGTGTTCCAGGTGGACCAGGAACTTTGAATGGATATTGGGCTACAACAGACTCTGATGTGAGATATGTACTCTTTCCATATCTGTTCTCAGCTGCAATTCTGAACTGATATTCACTTCCAGTCTTTAATCTACAAGCTTTTATTGTTGTTCTGGCAACAGTAGCTGACACAATGTGCCAGACAGTAGTAGAAGTGTCCCGTTTTTCTACAATATAATTGTTGATAGAGCTGCCACCATCATATATTGGTGGTTCCCAGGAAATGGTGATACTATCTGCTGTTACTTCATCTACCTTTACTGGTCCAGTTGGAGGCCCTGGTTTATCAAGGACAACAATATTAAGAGTTTCAGTAGCTTCACCTGCAGAATTTGTAAGTTTGACTAAATATAGTCCAACGTCATCTTTGCAGGCTTCTTTTATTGTTAGCAATGTGCTGTTTTCTGAACTTTCTGCATTTACTCTAGTAGTCTGTTTCAGTGGCACATTGTCTTTATGCCATAATACAGCTGGTTTGGGTCGACCAACAAATGGGACGTCAACCTTTAAGTCCTCTCCTGCTAGGACACTGAAAGTGGTGAACAACAATTTGAAAGCTGGTGGAATCACAAGATCTTTTGCAACAACAGGTATGCCCAGTTGTCGAGGATCGCTGATACCTTTTTCATTCTGAGCTGAAACACGGAAGGAATATTCCTCCCCTTGTATCAGTCCAGTTATAGTGGCTTCAGTAACTTTTACCGTAGCACAAATTGCCCACTTTTCACTGCCTTTGCTTTGCATTTCTACAATATAACCCAGAATTCTGCTACCTCCATCATGTTCAGGTTTTTCCCATGACAAGGATACACTATTTCTTGTCACATCTAGCAAAGTTATCTTTCCTGGTGGCAGTGGTCTTTCTGACACTTTCACCGATTCTGGAGTTTCAACTGGAAGGCCTATTCCATACTCATTTTCAGCTAGGACTCTGAAATAATAGTTGCAACCTTCCTGCAGGTTGTCTACTTTCCAGCTGGTCTTGTGGCAATTGGCAATAACAGTTGAATAAGCTTTTCTTGTTGATTCACGCTTTTCAACGATATAATTTTTTATTTTTGAACCTCCATCTATGAGAGGAGGCTCCCATGTGAGTGTAACAGATGATTTCGTTACTTCTTTTATTTTTAAATCTTGTGGTGCTCCAGGTGTATCAAGAACCCTGACATTTACAAATGCTGATTTACTGCCTGAACTATTTTCTATTGTCAATATATACTTGCCACTATCAAATCTGTTTACATTTCCAACGGTAAGTAGAGTATAAGAGCTTGTTGATTCAATGGTAGCTTTATCTAAAGACTCTCCATGTTCTCTTGTCCATTTCACTTCAGGTGCTGGTCTTCCTTTGATTGGGACAAAAAGTCTTAAAGTACAGCAGGCTCTGATATTGACAACTTTACGTAGTTCTGCATCCAGTTCAATCTCTGGAGGTAGCATTCTTTCTTCAGCCTTTGGTGATCCAGGAACAAGGGCAGGTTCTCCAATGCCTTCAGAGTTCATGGCATATATTCGGATTTTATACTCCTGGTTTTCTTTGAGATCCGTGATGGTAAAGGAAGTAGCCTTCAGTCCTGCTGATGGAGTTACAATTTTCCATTCATCTTCTTCAGGTAGTGCTATCTCAACCATATAACCCGTGATTTCTGAGCCACCATCATAAATTGGTTTATTCCAAGCTATTGTAATTGAGGACTTGCTAGTGTCTAAAACACGAGGATTACCTGGTGGACCAGGCTTGAACACAGTATCACAAGCTTTATAGAATTGACTGGTTGGACTTGGTTCACTAATTCCAGCAGCATTTTCAGCCATTATTCTATATTCATACTCATGACCCTCTGTCAGTCCAGATACTTTATAGCGTAAGTCCGTAACAACCCGTTTGTTACATTTCACCCAGCGTAGTCCAGCTCTGTCACGGCGTTCTACAATGTAATTGGTTATTGGGCTTCCACCATCAGAATCAGGACGTCCCCAACAGACAATCATAGAATCTTTTGTAATTGCTGTAACTTCAGGTGTTTTGGGTGGATCAGGTGGCACATATGGATTTACTGCAAGAATAGGCTCTGATTCCAGGACCTCGCCAACCCCGTATTTGTTAACAGCCATGACACGGAACACATATTCGTTGCCTTTTAATAGGTTAGTGACCTTCTGTTTGGTTACTGGAACTTCTGAGGCCACGTTTGTCCATGCTAGTCTGCTGGTTTCTCGTTTTTCAACCACATAGTGGTCAATCTTTGCTCCTCCATCATCCAGTGGTGGTAACCATGAGAGTAGGCATTTTTCACTTGTAACCTCAGACACAGCCAAAGGCCCTTCGGGTGGACCAGGTCTATCAAGAACTTTAACATTGAAGATATGCTTTGCAAAGCCACCAGGATTAGAAGCAGTAAGTGTATATGCACCGCCATCTCTTCTGGCAGAGTCTTTGTTGATCACAACAGTAGAGAAATCTGCCTTTTTTATTTCTAATTTTGCTGTGTCTTCTAGCTCTTTTTCATCTTTTGTCCATGTCAGGGTTGGTGGAGGTCGACCTGCAACATCAGCCTCAAGTCTGAAAACTTCACCTGCTTTCAGTACTAAAGTGTCCTTGTATTTGGCATCCACCATTATCCTTGGTGCTTCAATGTCATCTCTGCATGTTATTGCATCTGATGGCTCAGATGGCTGGCTAACTGCACCAGCAGCATTTCTGGCAATCACACGGAATTCATAAGCAGCATCTTCTGTCAGACCACTGACAGTGAAATCTGTCTCTAGTATATTGCTAAAGTTAGCCTTTAGCCAGCGACCATTAGGAAGGTCTCTCTTTTCAACAGTGTAACCAGTTATCTTAAAACCTCCATCATATTCTGGTTTAGTCCACTTAAGTGTTACTGCATGTCTTGTAATGTTGAGAGGTATTGGTTTACCAGGTGGATCTATAGGGTCCAGAGCAAACACTGGATCAGATGGTTTGCTTGGTTTACTTTTGCCAGCCATATTTTCTGCTATAACACGGAATTCATATGCAATGCCATCAGTAAGTCCACTTGATTTAAAGATATTGCCTACCACCAATGCTTTACTTACAGTCTGCCAAAGAATGCTATTTCGTTCTTTTCTTTCAACATGATATCCCAAAATTGGACTTCCACCATCAGTAATAGGCTCATTCCAGCTAATGGTCATTGACTCTTTTGTGACTGCAATCACCTGAGGAGTACCTGGAGGCCCAGGAACCTTAAATGGATAGTTGGCAATTACAGGCTCTGAAGAAATGGCTGGTCCCGTTCCATATCTGTTTTGAGCTTTAACACGGAACTGATACTCAACTCCAGTAGTAAGATGAGTAGCTTTAAACATGGTACGTATAACAGTGGTTGCTAACTCAGTCCATGTGGTACTGTCAGTCTGACGCATTTCTACAACATAATTACTTATTGGTACCCCTCCATCATTCTGAGGAGGTTCCCATGAGAAAATTACAAAGTCAGATGAAACTTCATCAAATTTGATTGGTCCCATAGGAGGGCCAGGAATATCATGAACCTGGACAGTGATCACATCACTAACTTCTCCAACAATATTTTTAGCTGATAGGGGATAGCGGCCACTGTCATTTCTTGTGCATTCATTGATGGTTAGTATGGTCGCAGTTGCAGTGTTTTCAAAGTTTACCCTTTGTGTCTGCTTAAGCAGCTGGTCTTCTTTTTTCCATGTCACAATTGGTCTTGGACGACCAAGCACAGGGATCTCAATTTTGATGTTGTCACCAGCTCTGGCAATTACTGATTTCTGGTAAATTCCACGGAGGTCAAATTCAGGAAGCATCATCTGCTCTTTAACAACAACTGGTCTGCTTTCTCTTGGATCACTTCTTCCAGCACTATTAACTGCCATAACCTGGAAAGTATATTCCTCATTTTCAGTTAGATTCTTCACGACATAGTCTAATGTTTTCACAGTTGTGATGTGTGTCCACTGAGTGGAACCTTTTTTCTGTGCTTCAATTATATAACCAGTGATCTTGCTACCACCATCATGTTCTGGCTTTGGCCAAGCCAGGCTAACTGTGCTCTTTGTTATATCCATAATATTGAGGCTCTCAGGTGGTGATGGTGCTTCAGAGGCTCTTACAGGTTCTGCAGTTTCAGCTGGTTCACCAATCCCGAACTCATTTTCAGCCAGCACTCTGAAGTAATATTCACATCCTTCAACCAAATTAGGAATCCTAAGGGAACATTTCTGGCAGTTGGTGGTGACGGTTGAATATGACTTTCGTGTTGCTTCCCGTTTTTCAACAATATAATTTGTTATACGTGAGCCACCATCTAATAGAGGCATATCCCAGTGCAGGATGATGCTGTCTTTAGTTATTTCCCTAGGCTTAAGATTTATTGGTGGTCCTGGTGTATCCAAGACTTTTACATTTACAAAGCCAGTTTTCTTACCAGCAGCATTTTCAAGGGTCATTACATATTTTCCAGCATCGTACCTATTACATTCTGTCATAATAAGTAGAGTAAAAGAGTCTGTATTTTCAATGTTGGCACGTGCTTTAAGTGGGATATCATCTTTTGTCCATGTAACTTCAGGAGTTGGGCGACCTTTAATTGGCACAAATATCCGAATACTCAATCCAGCTCTAACAACAAGTGTTCTTCTCAGCTCAGCATCTAATTCAAAATCAGGAACCATTTCCCGATCTTTGATTTCAACGCTTGGAATCTGTGCTGGTTCACCAGCACCCACAGCATTGATGGCAATGATTCTAAAATTGTATTTGGCTCCTGGCTGGAGATTAGCAACAACAAATTCAGTGATTCTTAAAGCAGTTCCTGTTGTGTCTTTTACCCACTCTTCTTCTCCTTCCTTTTGATGCTCTACTGTGTAGCCAATGATGTCAAGTCCACCATCATAATGAGGCTTGCCCCATGTTAAAGAAGCACTGGTCTTTGTAGTATCAATCACTCGTGGGTTTGAAGGTGGACCTGGTGGATCTGTAGTAATGAAAAAAAGACAAAATCCCCACATTATATTAGACATAAGTTTTTATAGGTAACCAAAATATTAATACTCTATGGTGAACTCTGCAGTAAAGACATGATACTAACATGCAGCATCTTTAATTAGTACTGGGTTTGAAGCATCACTTGGTGGTCCAACCCCTGCTCTATTTTCTGCACTGACGCGGAATTCATATTCATTTCCTTCTTGGAGTCCAGTCACTTTGCATCTAAGGTCTGAAACTGGTTTCTTCGTTACTCTGACCCATCTCAAACCTTTCTTTTCTTTCCTTTCCACGTAGTAGCCTGTGATCTCACTACCACCGTCATCAATTGGCCTTTTCCAGGTAACAGCTGCACTATTTTTAGTTACATTTGTTACTTCTGGTTTTCCAGGAGGACCTGGGGGACCTAATAGGGAAAAAATACAGAGTTTTTGAAACATACATGAGCCTTGAAATACTATAATGAGCACTTGGTTAAAATGTTAACCTTTTCTACTTACCAAATCTATCCACCATTTTAACTGGTTCTGACTGTACTGGTTCACCCTTGCCGTACTGGTTCACAGCTGAGACACGGAAGATGTATTCATTTCCTTGAATGAGCTTGCTAACAACATGCCTGCAAGTTTCAATATTTTCAGCAATTAAAGTCCACAGGAGTCGGCTAGTTTCTCTCTTTTCAAGTACATAAGACTTGATGGGTGATCCACCATCTTCTGCAGGAGCTGACCACGTAAGAGTAGCTTTTTCAGCTGAGACGTTGCTGACCTCAATAGGCCCAGGGGGTCCAGGTACATCTAAAACTTTCACATGCACATGCTCCTGTTTAGTTCCAAAAGGATTGCTTGCAGTGATTGTGTATTCACCAGAATCTTTCCTGGCTGCATATTTGACATTAAGTGTGGAGGAAGTTGGAGTTGTTTCAATGTGTACAATATCTGAAGGCTTATAGTCTTTTCCTGCTTTGGACCATGCTGAAGTTGGAAGTGGTTTGCCACGGATGCTAATAGCAGACATTGTAATGGTATCTCCTGCTTTGACAATCAAGCCTTCTTTCAAAGTAGGATCAATAACAATAGTTGGTGCCTCTGTAAAAGAAAAGCACGTTTGTCAGAAAAGAGAGCAAGAGAGTATGTTTTAAACAATAATTTAACAAACCAACCAACTCCCCTATATTTTTGATAGGGTCTACGCACCATACTCATCCTTGCATATTATGGTTCCTGTAGGTTCTGATGGAGGACTGATAGCACCAGCAGTGTTCTTTGCTCTAATTCTGAACTCATACTTCCCACCTTCAAAAAGGTCAGTTACAGTAAATGCACAGTCTGGAACATTCACATGATTAGCTTTTGTCCAAGACTTTGAAGGCAAGTCACGTTTTTCAACTATGTAGCCAATTAACTTATGTCCACCATCATACTTCGGTTCTGTCCAAATGAGAGTTACTGAGTTCCTAGTTATAGTGATAACTTCAGGTTTCCCAGGAGGATCTTAAAAAAAATCAAAATAAAACAATAGTAAAACAAACGCCAATTTTTTCAACCCGCAGAATTTTCTTTTTTCTTCTGATGACTTACCAATGGGATCAAGTGCCACGATTGGTTCAGATGGCAGGCTTGGTTTACCTACTCCTGCCAGGTTGATTGCCATCACTCTGAATTCGTATTCCAGACCTTCAGTTAACCCTGTTACTCTGAAGTCTTTCATCCTTAATGGAGTCTTGTTAGCTCTCTTCCACAGAAGGCTATTTCTTTCTTTAAATTCAAGATGATAACCTACAAAGATGAATAGTAAAATGTAAAATAGCAGGTAATATTATAAAAATTTTCATTTTCACAGTCAACTGCCCACCATACTATGCTGTATCTGTATGAAAGATTGGATCAGTTACTGTTGCAAGAACATTTAAAGGTAGATTAAGGAATAGATATGAATGTAAATTATATATATATGCAGTTACATGATTTGTGAATGCAAATGCTAATTTATGCATGCAAATATGAATTTATATAGGTGCACCTATTGTCCCTTCCTTACAAGATTTGGCCATATGCGCATGAAACAGCTATAATGTCACAAGTCCTCTTTTTTTTTTTTTTCTAACTTTCACTGAATCTTAATTTTTTTATTATTATTTTAAAAACAAGCATATATACTAAAAGAATGAAAAAGAAGTATAATTCTAAAAATATATAAGTAAGGGGTACATTAAAACAAATAAAGTAATAGTTTTATTTTACTTTTCAATAAGAAGAAAGAAGAGCTAGAGGGAAAAATGGTGAGAAGGTTTTAAGGCAAATACCTGTGATTGGTGAGCCGCCAGTTTTCTTTGGGTCAGTCCAAGTTAGAGATGCAGAATCATGCCTAACATCAACAATTTTGGGTGGTGGAGGAGCATCTGGCACATCTAGAAAATATGTTAAAAATAAATTAGCATAAAAAGGAAATATCAAGATTATATCATTTTTAATGAAAAAGATTATAATTTATGATTACCAAATGGATGTCTTGCAACCACAGGGTCAGATTTAAGGCCTTCACCTACTCCATATTTATTTTCAGCACTGATCCTGAAAGTATATTCATTTCCCTCATGAAGTCTTGAAACTCTAAATGTAGTTTTCTGGACAGCAGAAGCACATGTCACCCATTTATTGTTTATATTATCTCTCTTCTCTATGATATAATTAGTGATTTCTGAGCCACCATCATCTTTTGGAGGTCCCCATTTTAAGGTTATAGCATCAGCTGTGACTTCTTCAAATTTCACAGGTCCTGTTGGGATGCCAGGTTTGCCAACAACTTTTATGGAAATAGTGCCTTCCTTACTGCCAGCACTGTTCTTCAGAGTGATTGTGTATTTTCCAGCATCACCTTTCTGGCAGTCACGTACCAAAAGACTGGTGTTAACTGCTGTAGACTCAAAGGCAACTCTTCCAGTCTCAGTGAGTACCTGGTCTTCACCTTTCTTCCATGTTACAGTTGGGGCAGGTTTTCCTTTAATTGGGATTTTAAGATGGAAACTACTACCTTCTTTAGCTAAATAGCACAAATCAGGTAGAGCTCTTAAATCAAGATCGGGTGCCACTGCAAAATAAAAAGGTATCAGTTATTCTTTTGAGCATAAAAACCTTTATTTTAAAATGTTAATTCAGTTCTAAACTAAACTGATATGTATACATGCATGATGGGCACTATGTATAAAGCATCATATAATTTGGATAAATGAAAGAGAGTAGTCATGAATTTGGAGAAATACTTACCAACATCATCTCTTGCCACAACTGTAATCTCACTTGGAGTTCCATATCCAGCATCATTCTGTGCTCTTACTCTGAAAGTATACTCCTTCCCTTCCGTCAAGTCTTTCGTTGAAAACTGGAGGTTCTTTGACCTCATAACTTCTTGCCATGAATCATCAGAAGTCATAATCTCAACACTGTATGCAATGATACGGCTTCCACCATCACTGATAGGCTTTTTCCAGGCTAGACTGCAGGATGACTTTGTTACAGCCAAAGCTTTTAGGTCAACAACTGGGCCGGGTGTTTCTAGAAGGAATAAAAACATTGGTAAGTCTCAATTACAAATTAAAAACAAGCTCATTTTAAAAGTAAAGTAGGAAAACAATATTCAGTTTTCTCACCAGAAGCTTTAATAGCATCCCGAGTTTCACAGGGGTCACCAATGCCGTATTCATTTTCAGCGAGCACCCTGAAAAAGTATGATTTCCCTTCCTCTAAATTAGTTATCCTGAAACTTGTCTTTGGGCATTCCGTTGAAACTGTAGACCATGATTTTCTCTCTGCATCTCGTTTTTCAACAATATAGTTTGTGACTGGACTGCCACCATCAATTAAAGGAGGCTCCCAGGAAATAAAGGCAGAGTCCTTAGATGCTTCTTTTACAATCAGATTAATTGGAGGTCCGGGAGTATCTATATGAATGCAAAATAAATATTTGATTTAATAATCAAAATACAGAAAATATTAACTGGTATTACATTAATTTTAAAAATAACTAATACTTAAGATTAGTAATAATTCTGGCACTTACCAAGTACTTTCACAACCATGGTGTATGATTTTTTGCCACTGCTGTTCTCTAGACTCAAGACATATTTTCCAGCATCATATTTGTTTACATTTTCACAGCGTAGGAAAGTGTCAAAATCAGTTGACTTGATATCTAGCCCTTTCCTGTCTCTTATGTTGGCATTCACTTTAGACCAACTAATCTTTGGAGGTGGACGTCCTCTTACTGGCACATAAATCCTCATTGTGACTCCAGCACGTAATATAAGTACTTTCCTCAGTTCTGCATCAAGATCTCCCTCAGGAGGAACTGCATTGGTAATTAAAGATGCATACATTATAAATTCAATATTTAAATGTAGCACTAAAATTGCTGTGAGCAGAAGTCCCAGTTTACTGGCATTGTACTTGATTGGAAGGCCTGTTCCTGTGTCTCAGCTGGTGTTATTTAAACGGTGGTTTTGACCTAGATTCAAGATAATTGATAGACTGAACTCCTTCTGCAGTGCTTCCTCCTCCTCTCATCAACTACATCTCTTTTTCCCCCCACCCATCATGTGAATCAGTCCCTCTTCCTCCTTATCTTGAAAGAACTTGTAACTCAGCTGCCTGTCCTGTACTTTTTTACCCTGCACAAGCGTAACTATTACTGGGTGGTGCTACATTTTTGCTTCATTTAGTTGTGTATGATGAAGTAGCCTGAATGTCAACGGGGGACAACAGCCCCATACAATTAAATCAGGCAAGATGCCCCAGAAAACCACAAGGTCTTAGTATAGGCAGCTGGGCTCCAAATTCCTTGAAAGGTAGGAGATACTGAAGGCCTGAGGAAGAGGAGAGAGAGATCTGGATAGTCTGAATGAGGGCTGGGTGGAAAAGGGAAAAATCTTGAAGACCCAAGAAGGTGGCAGAATTACTGGTGAGGAGACAGGAAGAGCAGGCACTACCTGCCCTAAAAAATGACTCCAATCTCATTCCTCTTCTGTTGCCAATCTTCCCACACTCTGTAAAACAAGCTCTCTCAGGCTCCCAGCTACCAGACCGTCCTGTGTTCTCTTGCTACAAGCTGTGACAAGCCCCTCCTTTAAGCTTCTAAATCTACTTCATAAATCTTCACTGAAAGCAGCAAGTTCATTTATTTTCCAGAATACTTACTTAAAATGTCTTTGGCAAGGTGTTTGTCAGGTACATCACTTGGGTCACTGTATCCAATCTTATTGACAGCATAAATACGGAACTGATATTCTGTATTTTCTGACAGTCCAGTTACCATGTAATGGGTATCCTGTAGATTTTTCGGCAGATTGCATCTGACCCAGTTATCTGTGTCAGCTCTTTTTACTTCAACTAGATAACCAATAATGGGGCTTCCGCCATCATATGCTGGTTTACTCCAAGACAGGCTTATAGAATTGCGGGTTGTGTCAACCACTTTTGGGAAGGCCGGAGGGCCAGGAGGATCTGAGAATGAAAACAATAGGAAGTTACATAGAATATATTAAACAATAATACTGAGCAAAAGCATTTGGACATTTCAGAAGAAAATCAAAATAAATGTTTTTAACTTACACTGAGGATCACGAGCATATGCTGCCTTAGATGGTCCACTAGGTTTGCCTGGTCCAGCCTTATTCAGTGCTGTCACTCTGTACTCATACTCCGTTCCTTCTTGGAGTCCAGTGGCCTTTACAGTTCTTTCTATGACAGGCTTCCTGTTTACCTTTGTCCAGTTAACAGTCTTAGTTTCACGTTTTTCAAGTATGTATCCAGTCACAGGGGACCCACCATCATCAGCTGGTGGCTTCCAGCTAACAGTCATAAAATCCTTTGTTATATTACTAATTACAGGTGGATCGCAAGGCCCAGGTACATCTGTAAAGATTTATTGAAAATTATTTTCATATTCTTAAATGTGCATAAAAACAATTAATCACAAAACCATGCTGAGCAACAAGCTTACCATATGGATTTTTAGCAACTGTTGGCTCAGTGAAGATGGGATCTCCCACACCGTATTTGTTTTCAGCACAAATGCGGAACTGATATTCATGTCCTTCTATCAGTTTTTCTACACTGCAGCTCGTAATTGGTACATTGGCAGTGACTTGGGCCCAATTTGGTCTGCTTGTTTCACGCTTGTCAACAATATAGTTAGTAATTTCTGAACCTCCATCTTCAAGAGGAGGCTCCCAAGAAAGCATTGCACGATCTGCCCACATATTGGTGATTTTAACTGAGGCAGGAGGACCAGGCTTATCTGGAAAAATTAATGATCAATAGTTATATCTCTAGCTTTTGCTATATTATCCAAGTTATAAATATGGACTAATAAATAATCTTTAACCTACCAAGTACTTTAAGCTTAATGGTTGCTGATCTGGAACCACTTGCATTTTCAGCGGTAATAGTATAGTCTCCTGTCTGCTTCCTGTTAACACTGAACAACTCCACAGTGGACAGATTTCTTTTAGTGGTGATCTTAATGCCTTCAGCTGGTTTTAAAACTTCTCCTTCTTTCTTCCAAGTAATTAGTGGCATAGGTTTGCCATACACATTAGCTTCAAGACAAACATTAGTTCCAGCTTTTACTGTAAGCAATGATTTCATAGATACATCTAGTTCTATTCTGGGAGGAACTGAAAAGAAACAAAAAGAAGAGAGCTTACCAACCTAAAAGATTTAAACATATCATATGAATACCAGGTAAAAAAGCATGATTGAACATTATCAGAGTTTGCAAATACTTCACAAGTATACATTCCTTACCGTTTTCTGCCTGAATGGTCACTGGGTCAGAAGGCTCAGAAGGCCAGCTAATGTTAATTGCTGTCTTGGCAATTGCTCTAAATTGATATTGAGCATTTTCTTCCAAATCAGTAGCAGTGTATTCTTCTTGAGGAATTTGATGCGGAGTAGAATTGCATCGTACCCACTTATCACCAGGCAGTTTGCAGGCTTCAACAAAGTAGCCAATAATTTTGCTTCCACCATCATGCTTTGGTCTTGTCCATACAAGTGACACAGTACTCTTAGTGACATCAATAACTTCAGGTTTACCAGGAGGATCTAAAAACAAAGAAGACCATCATAAGTTTACCCTCATCAAAACATTTGTACATTTCAGAAAAATATTTTACAGTGGTGGATGGTATTCATAGCACATCCCTCTAAAAAACCACAAAAATGCTAGATTACACAATATGTAGATACAGTGTATTCATATTGCATATAAAACATTAAAGAAATGGGAAAAGTGATGATTATAAAGTTGCAATTATTATTAAAGTAAATGTATTACTACTAGTTGTAAGTAAAATTAAATAACGTAAATTGACCATAAATATTAATGACATATAACAAATCATTTAAATGTTTTGCTTACCAACTGGGGATCTTGCCGTAACAAAATCAGTTGGCTTGCTAGGTTTGCTTGCTCCAGCTTTGTTCAGGGCATAGATTCTGAAAGTATACTCGAGACCTTCAATTAGACCTGCACAAGGATACTCTGTAGAACGCACAAGTGTATCATTAGCCTTCACCCACAGCAAACTATTTCTTTCTTTACGCTCTATGAGGTAACCAGTAATTGGACTGCCTCCATCACTGTCTGGTTTGTCCCAAGCCACAAAAATACAGTCCTTGTTGACCTTGGTAACACGCGCATTCTTTGGTTGACTTGGAACATCTGTGGAAAAACAAATCAGATAACATTACCGGTTCTTTTACTGTTAGAAGAATTAAAATCAGAGAAATGCCATCATTTAAAACTGACATACCAAATGGGAACCTTGCAACCATCTTGTCAGATGTGAGTGGCTCAGAAATGCCAAAACGATTTTCAGCACGAACACGGAACATATACTCTTGTCCAGGGATCAGTTTTCCAACTCTGCAGCTTGTCTTTGTGACAGAAGCTACAGCTGTTATCCAGTCTCCCCGACTTACATCACACTTTTCAACCACATAGTTTGTAATGTTACTGCCACCATCTTCGAGAGGCATATGCCATGCAAGTGTGCAAGCATCCGCATCTATATCAGAAATGTCAAATGGAGGCTGTGGTGGACCCGGGGCATCTGCATAAAGATGTAAGGTGAAAAATTTAAGAAAATAGTAGAGCATGAAATATCTTGTATCTAGCTGTGTAGAAAGTTAGGTTAAAAATGAAAGTTACCCATGACTACCACTCTGATTCTTTGAGTGGCAATACCCGAGCTGTTTTCTGCAGTAAGGGTATAGTAATCACTGTCTTTCCTAGTCACATCCTTAATGATGAGAACAGAAGAGTTTTCTGCTTTATGCACAGCCAGACGACTGGATGTAAATACATCTTGTTCTCCTTTCATCCATTTACAGATTGGCTGAGGTTTCCCATAGACATATGCTTCAATTCTGAGTTTCTGCCCAGCTTTAATATTAACATGATCTGGCATCAGGATCTTAGGTGGCACTAAAAAAGACAAACAAACACAAATATTTGTAACTCCCTGTGAAAAATTATTTTATTTTGTCATGCAAGTGTCCTCTGCATGTCTGCTGGAGCCCTGAGGATTTTATAGATAGTATCCTTAGTCTCAGTTCAGTAGGGATGTTTTAATAGTCTGAACTACAGATCTGAATGATGTAAACACCCCTGAAACCAGATGCTTCATAGCTGTCGGTGTAAACGCTGACTTTCTATCTTTATATTCTGATTTAGAATGTAAGTGAATGTTTTTGTGTTCAGATTGTCTTCTCATATATTTGAACAGTGCCTAAGACACTAGCAGCACTTAAAAACCATTATCATCCTTTTAGCCAAGGGTAACTGGATGGCAATCTTTGGAGCATAGCTATGCCACTTAATCATCAGGAAGGGTTACTGTGAAGTGACATGACACACACTCTCTGACAGGGGGTTGAGTATGCTGCTTTCCTGATGCCATCTTCAAATCATAGAAATTTGAGAGCTGGAAAGGACCTCAAGAGAACACCTAGTCTATCCCTCCATGCTGAGGCAAGACTAAGTATACCTAGTCCACCCCAACAGATGTTTGTGTAACTTGTTCTTAAAAACAGCTTAGACTTCCTGGGATTCAGGAGACTGGTGACTTAAAGTGTGATCTTCTACAGAAGTGCAGAAGAGATCATTTAAAAATTGATTTCCTAGGACTCCATCAACCAAAAACCTTGTTCATTTCATTATTAAAATAGATTTTAAATGGTATATATAGTAATAATTAGTTACTTACTGAGTTGTTCTTTAATTTCAAACATTCCTTCAGTTTCTCTTGGCAAACTTACTCCCACAGCATTTCTAGCTGCCACTCTAAACTGGTATTTCTTTCCTTCTTTCAGGCCAGCTACAACAATGTTCAGATCTTTGACAACGGAATATTGTGTCCAGCGATCCTCAGGTTGTTCTTCTTCTTTGTAGCTAATAATGTATCCATCAATTTTAGAGCCTCCATCACGCAGTGGTGGCAACCAGCCTAAAGTTGCACTGTTCTTTGTAATTTCAGTAACTTCAAGTTTTCTTGGTGGATCAGGCTCACCTTAAGAAAAAACAAAGCAGATATATTAAAACATCATCACTTTAACTGGGCATGCTTTGGTAGAATTACTAAGAATTCTGATTGCTTAATTCAAAAAGGACTTTATTTAAAAGAGACATTTTTTTGATTTGGAAAACATGTCACATTAGAAACTACCAGAGTGATTAAATTAATATAGAGTTACAATAAGTATTCAGGGTTTTAATTTTTATTCAGCAAACATATCTGCACAGGAATATTTATTCCACTGTCATTGAGAGGTTAGCAGCAATACAGAATTTAGACACATCCACATTCATGAAAAATCAGAAGCTTACTGGAGATTAAAGCAAATAAAGATGCAAGAATAAAAGATCTACATTAAAAAATACTTACTTAGTGGATCTGATGCCAAGATTGGTTTTGGTGCTTCTGTTGGAACACCTGGACCATATTCATTGACAGCAGTTACTCTAAAGTAGTATTCATTTCCAGGTACAAGGTTAGCTACTTTGAAACTAGTTTTCTTTACATCTGCAATGATTGTTGACCAGGTCTTTCTGTCAGCCTCACGTTTCTCCAGGATGTAGTGAGTTACTGGACTACCACCATCATTCTCAGGCGGTACCCATGAAAGCTGACATGACATTTTGGTGACATCTGAAACACTGAACTTGGCCACAGGTCCAGGAGTATCTATAATGAAACATTAATTCATATATCAGTCCTCTCTTAAAAATCCTTATTAAATTACAATGAAAGTTTGGTTAATGACTTCCTATACATGTGGAATTAATATTAGCCATGTACAGTGATACTCAAATGATATTGTGAAAGGAGCCATAAAAATCCCTGTAATAAATAATTAAAGAATAATAAAACTGATGTGTTTACAAAATTGTTTGTGGCGACTCACCAAGGACTCTGACATTCACAAATACGGCCTTTTCTCCAGCTGGGTTAACAACTGTCAAAGAATATTTTCCTGAATCATCACGTGTAGAATTGGGGATGACAAGGAAGGCCATAGTGTCAACCAGATCAACCTGTCCTTTTCTGACCACATTATCAATACCCACTCTCCTCCAGGTGACTTTAGGTGCTGGTCGCCCTCTAACAATGCCAAATAGTCTAATGGGACATCCTGCTCTGACTGTGACTAATTTTCTTAGGCTTGCATCCAAATCAATCTCAGGAGGTTCTGAAACAAACGTTAAAGAAAAACAACAACAAAAGTTCAGAATGTGAAATAAAATCTAAATATAGCAAATAAATGATGCATGAATTCATAGATAAGATAGAAAAAAATCACCAAGTATTTCTTTAGGAGACACTGCTTCCTTCAGTTCAGCTGGTCGGCCAATGCCAACCTGGTTTTGGGCACAAACCCGGAACTCATATAGTTGTTTCTCATCCAGGCTGGTAACTGTAAATTCTGTATGAATAACTTGTGCAGTAACATTACATCGTTTCCATCCTACATCAGGAGCTGCACTTTCAACTTTTGGTCTCATTTCCACAACATATCCAATAATTGGTGCACCACCATCATAGACTGGTTTTCCCCATCCGAGAGTGATGGAACTCTTTGTGCTGTCAACCACCTTCAGATTAATTGGAGGACCAGGAGGTTCTGAAAGACACGATAAAGGGCAGGAAGAAGAATACATCTAAGCAACTAAGCAACCTGTTAATTAAATGTTTTATTTTAATAACAGTAAAATATATCACTACAGTACCTATTGGGTCTTTTGCCACTACCGGTCTCGATGGCAAGCTTGGTTCTCCAAGACCAATTTCATTTTCAGCCTTAACACGGAATTGATATTCATGTCCTGGAATGAGATCTGTAACCTTCTTGCGTCTCTCTGGGATTGCACTCTTAGTAACAGGAACCCATCTTAATGCTCGTTTCTCTTTCTTCTCTAATATATATCCTGTAATTGATTTGCCACCATCATATTCTGGTGGGTTCCAAACTACAGTCATCTCATTTTTACTGACTTTAGTGACTTCGGGGGGATCAGGACGGCCAGGTCTGTCATACTTTGTTTTTGCAATAATTGGTTTTGTTTCTGTTGGAGGGCCAGTGCCCATCTTATTCTCTGCTCGAACCCTGAAGATATACTCATTGCCTTCTATGAGGCGTGTCACATTTGCATGACTTGTTAGAACAGCAGCAGAGTATGTAGACCAAACCATACGCTTGCTCTCACATTTTTCTAAGATGTAGTTTTGTATTTCACAACCGCCATCATCTTCAGGTGGGTCCCAGTTGACAGTACACCTATCACTTGAAATGTCAGAGATCTTCAAATTTCTTACAGGACCAGGTTTATCCAAAACATTAACAGTAGCATAAGCTACAAAACTACCAGCTGCATTAGTTGCAGTAATCACATATTTACCACCATCACTACGCTTAGATTTTGTGAGAACAAATTTAGATGAATTAGAAGTTGTTTCAATCGTGACTCTTGGAGATTTGGTTAAATCTGTGGCATCTCTGTCCTTTGTCCATACCACTTCTGGTTGTGGCTTGCCTTTAAGTCCTGCCTCAAGTCTAATAGAGTCACCTGCTTTTACAGTTAGCACACCACTTAACTTCAGATCAAGGACTGGTTTCTGCAGTTCTTCCTTCACAACAACTTCACTTGTCTTCACCCAGTCACTTTCACCTCCCTCATTCTTGGTCTGAACTCTGAATTGATATATTTTATTTTCAATGCATTTATCAACCATGTAGTGTGTTTCCTTAATACTGCCCTTGTGCACCCTTTCCCATTCATCTGAATCCTTCAGTTTTCTTTCAACGTGGTAAGATACATTGGGGCTTCCACCATCATAATCTGGTCTTCTCCATTTCAGATACACAAATGTCTTTCCTGTTTCTGCAATGTGAAGGTTTTCTGGTGGACCAGGCCTATCAACAGGATTAATGGCAAGGATAGGAGTCTTGGTCTCAATGACAGGGCCTGGCCCTACTTTGTTTTCTGCACAAACTCTGAAGAAGTATTCATGGTTTTCTATGAGACTTGCCTTTACTAATCGTTTGGTAACATTAGAAGAGAGAATTGACCATCCTTTCTGGTTTGGCTCACGATACTCTACTATGTAATTTGTAATTTCTGAGCCACCGTTATCTACTGGGTTTTCCCAAGTGAGCATGCAAGAATCTTTTGTAACGTAGCTTATCTTCAAATTCTGGCATGGTCCAGGTCTGTCAAGTACATTAACAAGGGCAAATGCTTGAGCATGTCCACTGCTGTTCTTTGCTGAAATGATGTATTTTCCATGATCGTCTCTTGTGGCTTCTTTCACCTGCAGTTCAATGCGAGGGAATTCATGAACCATCTCAACACGCTTATCTTGGACTAATACTTTGCCATCCTTAGACCATGTTATGTCAGGGTCTGGTCTGCCTTTTACTCTACCAGTAATATGGATTGTTTGGCCTACTCTGATGGTGATTAAGTCACGACAGGTCAGATCTAGATCTATTTCTGGAGGAGAATGAATATCCTTTACAAGAACAGTTTCTGGCAGTTCTCTGGGCTCTCCTTCTCCAACGATGTTAGCAGCTTTTATACGGAATCTATATTCATTTCCTTCAATTAGCCCAGGTACCCTGAAGGCACACTGTTGAATGAGTTCATCTTTATTAATCCTATTCCACTGTGTAGTTCCAGTTTTCTGACATTCCACAACATATCCCAAAATAGGGCTGCCACCATCTTTGAGAGGCTTTGTCCACACCAGGTCAGCTGTTTCTCTGGTCTTGTCTTTTAGTTTTGGATTAATGGGAGGTCCAGGTGGTCTAATAGGGCGTGAAACTTTTACTGGGTCAGAAACTGGGGATGGTTGGCTTATGCCAACCATGTTTTCTGCAAAAACTCGGAATTCGTATGTGTTGCCCTCAAAAAGACCGGTGGCTCTGAACTTCAGTTGAAGCACTGGTGTCTTGTTGACACGTACCCATTTGCCAGATATTTCCCGACGCTCAAGAATGTATCCAGTTATTGGACTTCCGCCATCGGATTTTGGTAGGGTCCAAGACACTGTTGCAGCATTTTCTGTAATATCTGAAACCACTGGTTTACCAGGTGGGGATGGTGGATCAAACATATGTTTAGCAACTGTTGGTGTTGAATCGAGGGGTGCACCAATGCCTATCTTATTCTCTGCACGGACACGGAAAATATATTCACAACCTTTCTGTAGACGTGGAACCTTAAGTTTTGTTTGATTGATTCCTGAACAGACCACTCCCCAAGATTCTTTCTTGGATTCTCGCTTCTCAACAATGTAGTTCAGCACAGGGCTTCCACCATCATCTTTAGGAGGACGCCAGGAAATAATCATGTGTTCCGGTGTGACTTCAAGAATATTAATGGGGCCAGTGGGTGGACCAGGAACATCCAAAACAGTAAGATGAAGACCAACAGTTTTGCTGCCAGCTGCATTAGACGCTGTGAGAAGATATTCTCCAGTATCTTTTCTTACACAGTCTTTAATGGTAAGTACTGTTGAATAATTGTCAGTATCAATTTTGTAGTTGCCTTCTGTTTTAATTTCATTGCCATCAGTTACCCATTTTGCAGTGGGCACAGGTACACCTCTCATGATTGCAGGAAGTCTGACTGTGCTACCAGCTTTAACAACAAGACCTTCCATTAACTTCACATCTAGTTCCACATATGGAGGTACTGGAATTAGAAAAAAATATAGAAATTACAATATGATTTTTTCATGGTGAACACTAAAAGTAAGAAATGAAAGAAATCATACAAATTAAAAAGGTACCTAGTTTTTCTTGACACTCTATTGGTATAGTTGTATCTGGAAGACTAAGACCCGCGATATTCTGTGCTTTCACACGGAATTTGTAAGTCTTTCCTTGCTGTAGACCAGTTACAACACACTCTAGCATGGGTACAGTCTTGAACTTAATCCATTCCTCTGCACCTTCTTCTTGATACTCCACCAAATATCCATTGATTTCAGCACCACCATCACGATCTGGCCTATTCCAAACAAGGGAAATTTCTGTTTTGTCAACATCTACATGGTGCAGATTCTTTGGTGGCCCTGGAGGATCTTTTAAGAGCAAAAAACAAGAAGTGTAATAGGGTGAACAACCTACGCCCAATCAACACACATACACTATATTGTATTTGTACTAACAAGATCAGTTAATCAAAGTTCAAAAAAGACTCAAAATAAAACTCATCAATGAAAAATACTTACATAGTGGGTCCATAGCCTTGATTGGCTTGAGACAGTCAACATATGGACCTCGCCCATACTGGTTCTCAGCAGCAACACGGAAGAGATACTGAGTGCCTTCCATAAGATGTTTAGCCAGATGACTGTGTTTCTTGGAAGATGATGAGATGGGTACCCACTGGGCAGCAGCTACATCTTTCTTTTCCACCACATAGTTGGTAATGACAGAACCACCATTGTCCTCTGGTTCCTTCCAAGTGAGATAGCAAGAATCTTTTCTAACTTCACTTACTTGCAGATTTCTAGGTGGGCCGGGTTTATCTAATATTTTTTTAAAAGTAAAGAATATTTATTTAATAAACAAAACTAATTTTACAAAATTTAGCATAGTTCAATAGAAAGGAAATTTTTACTAAAAGTACTGCTTGTCATTTACAGTCCTTTTCTCATACAGCTCTTATATTATGTTTCTTTATTATTGATAATTTCTGCATTGAAATTATTCATTTGTTCTCTGCAGATACAATTTCTTTGATCGCCAATAAAATAATAAAAAGCATACAGTATAAACAAAGTCAAAAAATAATTACCTAGTACAATGACTTTTACTGAAACAGTCTTTGAACCAACGGGATTCTCAACAGTCAAAGAGTAAATTCCACCATCTTCATGGACAGTGTTACGAATTTCCAGCTTACTGCCAACTCCCGTAACCTCAATATCTGCTTTGGGTGAAACCTCTTGTCCTTCTTTCTTCCATGACACTTTTGGGAATGGAATTCCTTTAATTACAGCACTAAGTCTTAGTGTATTTCCAGCTTTTATGTGTTGCTCCCGTGCCATATTAGCATCAAGTATCAGCTCTGGAGGTTCTGGGAGAAAGATTCCAGTTTTAGTAAACAAGCACATTTTGACAATATGTTTTATTCATAAACTTATCTGAGTTTATTTCACTTACCAAGCCTGTCCTTTACTTCTATTGGATCAGGAACATAAGCTGGTTCTGATTCACCTGCTGCATTGACTGCCATGACTCTGAACTTATAGGTCATACCCTCAGTAAGACCAGTGACCTTGTATTTTGTTTCAGGGCAGGAGTCTGCTGTAAGATTGGCCTTCTTCCAATCTTCATCTCCAACTTTCTGATACTCAACGAGATAGCCAATGATTTTGCCTTTGCCATCATGCCGTGGTGGTTGCCAAGACAAATCAACTGAGTTTTTTGTTTTATCCACTGCTTCAGGGTTAATAGGTGGACTTGGTTTGACTATTAAAAAAATCAGAAACCATTAAAACCTATCTGAAAAAGATTTTCAGGAACACACAGAATATGAATGGATTTTGTTTTATACTTTACCAATTGGATCTTTAGCGAAGACTGGCTTTGAAGGTGGGCTAGGATCACCAACACCAATTTCATTTGCTGCTGATACACGGAATTCATATTCACAGCCTTCAAGGAGATCAGGTACCCTGAACTGAGTTTCTGGGAAAATCGGATCTTTGGTGACTCTGGCCCATCGATTAGACATTGTTTCCTTCTTTTCCAAAATATAAGTAGTTATTGGCTTGCCTCCATCATGTGGTCTGTTCCAAATTACTAAGGCAGAATTTTTGGTAACATCTTTAATGATGGGTTGCTCCGGTGCAGAAGGAACACCTGAAGAAATAATATTTTTAAATGAATTTATAGTATAACAAGCATTCTGATGGTTAAATTATTAAAATAAAGTAGCAGATAAATAACATACTGAAACGATCCTTGGCCTTCATTTCATCAGATACTAGGGGATCACTTATGCCATAAAGATTTTCAGCATAAATTCGTACAACATACTCTTTTCCCTCAAGCAGTTTAGGAATTTTGCATGTTGTCTTGACATTGGCAGATGTTACTGGCATCCAGAGATCCCTGTGTGCATCTTTCTTCTCAATAATATAATTTGTAATTTCACTGCCACCATCATCTAATGGAGGTTTCCAGGAGACGATCATATGATCTTTATGAACTTCATCAAAAATAACTGGACCTACTGGAGGCTGAGGGCGATCTGTTAAAAGAAACAATGAACAGAAAAACCCAACAATACACAGATTGAACAGTGTCACTATTCTACTGTAAATATAACTTGGAATAACCTAATTGTTAGAACAAAGAACTGGGAATCAGGACACCAACGTTCTATTCTTGGCTCTGCTGTTCTCTCACTATGTGATATTGAGCAAATCACTTTCCTTTAGTTTACCCATCTGTAAAATGAGACTAATACCTATCTTATTGGGCTTAATTAATTAATGCTTACAAAGTGCTTTATCATCTTGCATTGAAATTTGCTAAAATAGTGCAAAATATTATTATTAGAGCGTGTCAAATTATTCATTGTAAATAAACTTAAACCAGCAATTAATTGAATACTCAAAATCAATGAATAACATATCACAAATAATAAAGGAGTGAATTCACAGTATTTCTATAAATAACTCATTTTAATATTCACTCTTTCTTCTATTTGATCAGTTCTAATTATTATTAAAAGCAAGCATTCTTATGGCTCCGTTACACTTACCAACAACAGTGACTTGACAAAGACCTTTTCTTGATCCGGCGCTGTTCTCTATGATCACACAATATTTGCCTGAATCTTCTCGGATAGATTTTAATATCCCCAAGCAAAGGGTTGTTGGAGTGGTCTGAATCTTTGTGCGCTTATCTTCTTTAACTGTAATTTCATCCTTTAACCAAGTCACCTTTGGTGCAGGCTTCCCTGAGTAACGTCCGGTGAGGCTGAAAGCTTCACCAACCCGAACAATTAGCTTGTCTCTACAATCAAGTTCAAGTGTTGGAGGAGCTAAAAGATATCATTGTGGAAAAAAAGGTAAGTAGCAATATTAATAAAAAAATTATATACCCAAAAATTGTTTTCAAACTGAATTATGAAAAATAGACCCATACCAATTTCATCCTTGCATGTGATTGGTTTTGTGCAGAAAGATGGTTTTCCTTGTCCCACAATATTGCAAGCACTCACACGATATTCGTAAGTGTCACCTTCTTTCAGTCCTTCAACAGTGTATTTCCGATCAAGCATTTTCTCCTTTGTAACCCTGTGGAATTTCTCTTTTCCAATGAGACGGCTTTCTAGGACATACATAGTTATGTCGGAACCTCCATTATATTTAGGTGGGTTCCAAGTCAATGTAACAGAATCCTTGGTAATGGCTTTTACCTCCAGATCTTCTGGACGCTCAGGTACAGCTGTAAATAAACATAAACAATGTGGTGAATACATTTTTTTTGCCAATCTCCCTTCTATTACAATAATCTATAAAACAAAAATGTACTTACATATTGGTTCTCTGATGACCAGCTCTTTTGTTGTCTCAACGAATGGGCCCATGCCAATAATATTCTCAGGTGCAATTCGGAAAAAGTATGCCTTGCCTTCAATCAGCCCTTGAACAGTAGCATTCTGTCTTGTGACTGTATAGGTTACTGGGGTCCAAGCTTTACGGTCAGCTTCACGCTTTTCAATAATATAGTTGGTGATAGGAGAACCACCATCATCCTCTGGAGAAAACCATGTCAGTTTGCAAGAGTCATTGGTTAGGTTCTCAGTAAGGAATGGAACACCAACTGGCCCTGGTACATCTAAGATGGAAAGAAAAAGTATACATTTAGTTTTATGTACTGGATTTTATGAAACCATATTTTTAGAACAAAATTGTACGCAAATTCTGAACTTCCGATTTACCTAACACATCAACAATAATAGTCTTCTTCCGTTCTCCACCTGCATTTTTGGCAAAAAGAGTGTAGAGGCCTTGGTAACTTCTCTTGCAGTTCTTAATAACCAGAGAAGAGCTGATGGCTGTTTCTTCAATTTTAGCTTCTTCCGGTAAAGCTCTTTCATCCCTGCTCCATGTGACTGTTGGAGGTGGCTTTCCTGAGACATAAGCTATGATCCGGATCACTCCCCCAGCATGAACAACAATTCTGTCTCTGACACTAGCATCCAAGTGAAGATCAGGGGGGACTGTAAGAAATAAACAAAACGATTCAATATATTTTCTGTTTGTTCACTTTGATTGGTAAAAATGTTAAAAATAAAAATTGTAAAATACCAATTCTATCCTTCATTTCAATAACTTCTGTAACTTCGCCAGGCTCTCCGATACCAGCAGCATTTATTGCTCTAACTCTAAATCTGTAGAAACTTCCTTCTTTTAATCCTGTCACAACAAACTTGGTTCCTCTTATTTCTCTATCTTTTACCTGGAAAAAGATTATAACATCAGTCAATATCAGAAAATCACAAACACCACAAAGGAATTGGCTATTGGTGGCACTCATGCATCCGAAACAACTGTTATGGTATAACTGTCCAACATCCAGAAGTACAGCAGGCTCTAAATGCAGTGACACCAGCACTGTTCAAATACAAGGAATGGGCATTCCACAGAGAAGGCATTCAGGACATCCTGGTGCATATGAGTGATATGCGGATTGAAGGGAACATTGTGAGGGGAATATAGGGTAATGGAAATGCAGGAGAGTGACTTGGAGATGTACTATCATGCAGATTCATCAGTTTGAACAATTCCTCTAACTAGGGAGTCATAAAGGAGCCATAGCAGTTACAACAGAGTCCATGATCTGAGGCAGACAAATGGCTGCATAGGGTTCCTGTACACCAAAATGCCAGTTTGGAGGTGAAAGGAGGAAAAGTGGGAAAAAATCCCTTTCTCATGAGCCTTTCTGGATCTCTTGTGCATAGCCTGTTTACATGGATTTTATGCACAGGTTGGGGCAGCATTTGGCTTATAGCAAATATGTGAAGAGGTGCAAAAGTAGGCATACTGGACAAGTGGCATGTATTTATGACCAAATTGCTGGTTGGGAAACATTAACTTCTGTTCTATATGCACCAGTGAGATTTTCAGTAATGTATTATTGAAAAGCAGTAGGAAAACGTGGAGGCATTGTTTGCAAAGTAACTAGGAATAATTTGACATTCCATTGGCTCCTTTACTTATGTACCTAATATCCACTTTCACATGAACCTTCTGCTCCTTTATTGATAACTATAAACATACTTTGCTGCACAGAACTGTGAAGTTTAGAGAACCTGAGTTTAGGAAAATAATGAGGTATCTTAGACACCACAGTGTGGCAAATATTAACTTTTGAATTTGGCCATATATTTTAAAACTACGAAGATAATTATTGTACAAAGAAGACATGATAATTTGTCCCATATAGTTGGTGTAATGAGAATATGTACAAATATACATTAGCGAAAAATATTGTTTAAAGATAGAGGAAACCCAAATCCTATAATAGTATTTCACCTACCTTTTCCCATTCTTCCTTTCCTTCCTCTTTATATTCAACTATGTAACCAGTGATCTTAGAACCACCATCCTTTAATGGTGGAGCCCATTCCAGATCAACAGATGACTTTGTCCAGTCAGTAACTTTTGGAATTGGCGGACCAGGGGGGGCTGGAAAATAATATGATATCATTACATTATAACAATACATTTTTTCTTCTCAATGGAACATTTTCAATATGAAAAATATAAATTTAACATATTTACCAATAGGGTCTCTAGCAATTGCTGGGTCAGATGGCATGCTTGGTGGACCAACACCAGCTGCATTAATAGCCAATACACGGAACTGATATTCTGAACCTTCAATAAGACCAGTTACTTTGTAAGAAATGCCTAGGGTCATAGGTTTGATAGGATCACGGTTAACCCTTGTCCATCTCTTTCCAGTGGTCTCTTTACGCTCTAGCCAGTAACCTGTTACAGGAGAGCCTCCATCATATTCTGGTTCCTCCCAGTTGACAATCATGGAGTCATATGTTATGCTGCTAACCGTTGGCTTGTCGCATGGTCCAGGAACACCTGGAAAAAAAGTTACACAAATTTTGTAACAAAATGTTAAAATATAAAATGTCTGTGTCTCATTTAACTGTCAAGGTTAACATTCACTAGCCCTCTGTGTACCTTTCTGTGGCCAGTGTGTGTAGGAAAAGTTTGTAATATAGTCTTCTTTTCTCAGACCTAGCATTCCCTTTCTGTTAGACCAGCAACTAAGAAGCTAACTCCCTTATTCTTTATTGTCTTTTTCCATAACTCAAGTTAAGGAAATAACTCTTCCATAATGGTAAGGTCAGTATTATCCCAAATATAACTGTATGATCCAGTCCAGTTTCAATAAAACCAAATATAGTTGTATTTTAAGATATAGCAAAGAAAAGAGACAAAACATTAACATTTTAAACGTTAACTACCTAACAGGATATCTATGGTAAAAATCTTTCAAACTATTCTAGAAATTTCAGATATGTGGTAGACATAAAAGCAATTGGTAATTTACAGCTTTGCCATAATAGATGAGCTGATTCTTGAGACTCTGCATTGTCAAAGTCACTACAAAGCATGAGAACAACTAACATTTGAACACAATATCATACTTACTGAAAAGGTTTCTTGCTGTTTGTGGTTCACTATCAAGAGGCTCCCCAGTGCCAAATTTATTTTGTGCCATTATGCGGAACATATATTCATGGCCTTCCAGCAATTTGGGCACAGTGAAGATGCATTCCTTTGGCTCGTTGGTAACAGGTACCCATGTTCTTCTATTAGCTTCCCTTTTTTCAATAACATAGTTTGTAATCTTAGAACCACCATCATCTTTAGGAGGAAGCCAAGACAAGGTCATCTGATCAGTTGAAATGGATTCAAATTTAATGGGTCCCTCTGGTGGTCCAGGACGTCCTGAAAGTTAAATTTTAAGAATTATGAATGCATAATTAAAATACATTTAAAATAAAGTATCATATTCACAGAATCAACACATGCAATTGTACAAAACCCCTTGATATTTACCAAGAACATTCAGCCTCATCTCCTTTGAAGCAGTTCCCAGATTATTTACAGCAGTTAAAGTGTACAAGCCTGTATCTCTTCTGCGAGACTGTTGGATTAGTAAGGTGCAAGTATCTTCGCTCACAACCTTATTGACATGTTGATCATACAGTACTGGTGTTTTGTCATCAGGTTTCTTTGGAGTAGCTTTAAACCACGTTAATGTGGGGAATGGCACACCCTTTATCTTGGCTATAATGTTAATATCTGTTCCCTCCTCAACCTCCATAAATTCTTTGAGTTCAATTGATGGTGGACCTAGTATGAAACACAAAAAACATAAATTGCCATTAAAAGGGATACAAAAGCAAATATACTTTTAAAGTTGTATAATGAAATGTTCTGTTTTCCAGCATTGTTCAGTACTTACATGTTTGGTCTTTGACAACAATTGGGCCAACTGTAGCAGATGGTCTGCTGGGACCCGCTTCATTTACAGCTTTGACCCTGAATTCATATTCTTCACCTTCTTTCAGGTCCTCAACAGTAAACTTTGTTTCCTCTACATCACGTCTATTGCACTGTTTCCAAGACTCTTTCCCTTCCCCAGTACGATCCCAGTGAAGACACTCAATATTATAATGTGTAACAGGGGCACCACCATCATTCTTTGGAGGTTTCCATGTCAAGCTAACAGTGTTTTTAGTTACAAGACCAATCTTGAGTTTGATAGGTGGATCAGGAGGATCTTCAAAAATCAAATAAAAATTGGAATCAACCGACATTATAGTAGCATTTGGTTATCAAAGGAGATGTTCCATTTTGATTTAACTTACGGATTGGATCCCTGGCTGTGGTCCGTTGGATTGTGTCTGCAGGCGGCCCAATACCAAAGCGGTTTTCTGCACGTACACGGAAGAAATATTGTTGCCCGGCTATGAGATCAGGTACAATGAAGGAAGTGCTTCCACAGTCTGGATTAACTTTTGTCCAGGCCTTCCCTTCAACAGTCCTCTTCTCTATTACATAGCCTTTGATTCTGTCTCCACCGTCATTGTCTGGCATCTTCCATGAAAGTTTGCAACTACATCTTGCTATATCACTCACTTTCAGGTCTTTTGGTGGCCCTGGCACATCTGTTAGCATAAAAGCACAACAGAAGCAGTTTCAGATAAATACCTAGAAAACATGAAAAATTCTATATGAATACTCCAACATGTATCTGACGTACCAAGGACGTTAACTCTAACGTTTACAGTTTTCTGTCCTGCTTTATTCTTTGCTGTAATACTGTATCTTCCAGAATGGCCTCTGTTACATTCTGGGATAGTAATTATTGAAGTAGTATTGGTTACTTCCAGCTGCAAATAAAAAGAAATATATATTGATTATAAATAATTACAAAATGAAAAATTTAGCAATATAGAAACAATTTAATTTTTTTACATTACCTGAGCATCTTCAGGTATATTATTGACTCCATCCTATAAACAAAGAAGAAAAAGTAAACGTAACAGAGATTTCTTTAAATAGTTAGCAACAGATTAAAAGAACAGAAAGAACAGAAAAGAACAGAAAGTAATCAGTTCTTTTAATAACCTTTATTGCCTTCTTGGCTTCTCCTTCAAATTCCCAAGATGTTTTTGGAACTGGACGCCCCTTTATAATGGCTGGGATTTTAATTGTTGTACCAGAACGAACAGAGAGAAAATCTTGTGCTCCAATATCAATAAAAACTTCTGGTTCCTCTGCAAAAAGATTTAGAAATATAATTGTTAGATGAGTTATTGAAATTAAAATTCAGCCAGCTATGCACGAAAACCTCATGATACATTCCGAAGCATGCACAGTATACATCAGGACAGTGGCTCTTAACCTGGGGTGCGAGATGCCCTTTCTAGGGTGCGAGACATGCCGGATTTTTTTAGAAGGTAAATCATCGAAAACACAAATTAAGCACAGGCATGTAGGTACAACTACTTTGTTTAATCAAATCTATGTATTTATTAACATTAGACATTTTTTAACTATTACTGTAATATACAAACAAAAATATATCTAGGTTTGAAGAACTGACCTACTTCAATGATTTTTGATAACGGGTGCAAGAACATATTTTGAGAACCAAAGGGGCACAGGCTGCAGTAAAGATTAAGAACCACTGCATCAGGAGGACCCCAATGCTCTGTGGGGCACTTGTTGCTGTTGCTTTTTCATTGGGCACAATGTAACCTTTATGTCTAGTTATAAGGCTTGTCAGATTTCTGGTTGGTGATATCCTATTCAAGGTCACCAGGTCACTTTCTTAGATTTCCAGCTTCTTTGTTGATGTTCTTGAATAATTCTGTGTACTGGGCTAGGTCTACCATGGTGGGCCCTGCTGTTTGAACTTGGTCTTTACCCCTCTTTGTCTCCTAATGCACATGCACAGCAAACGGTAGGATTTATCTCTAAATATCTAAATTAATTCCAAGACTCTTACCTAGAATTTCCTTGACAGGTATTTCTGATGTTGGAAGACTTGGTTCAGATTCCCCAGCAGCATTTACAGCTTTCACTCTAAATCTGTACTTTCTAAGTTCTTTCAAGCTGGGTACAACACATTCACAAGTAGGGAATAGTTTGTCTAGTTCATTCACCTTCTTCCAGTCAGTACTACCTTCTTCTTGCATTTCAACAATGTATCCTTTTATAGGACTGCCACCATCTTTTTGTGGCGGTTTCCATTTAAGAGATATAGTGGATTTGGTTCTATCTGTGACCTCCGGGCATGATGGTGCACCAGGTACAACTTGTAAGAAAATGCAAAAAGTTTTGGCTGGGAGTTAGTGTCTATGTATTTTCAATTTTACATTTTAAAATGCTGTAATGTCAGCAAAAGAAGTATTTTTCTATACATTTGTCAAAAAGAATGGTAGTAAAAATTGAGAATACTGCAAATATGTATATTTACAAACATGTTATGTATATGACATATACGATATGTGAAATTGTTATACATGTTTTTTATATTTACAACACATATAACAATTATACATACACTTAAAGCAAAAAATATAAACATTATTCTACTGTAATAATATTTAACAACAAAGAAGAATAAATCACTGATTCTGAACTCGCTTACACCAGCTTAAACAGGAGTAGTCCATTGAAATCATTGGAGTTAAACTGATGTAAAAGTATGGCACGTGAGATCAGAATTAATTATCTGAACTAAAATAAAAATAATTAATAGTTAATCAGAAAATCATTACACTGAAAACAGAATGGCATTATGTAGGCCCCAGTCCTGCAAACATTTCATCAGTCTAGTCCCACTGAATTCAACATCAATAAGGGTTACAGAATGTAGTTTTTATGTATTATAACCTTTAAAGCAACTCATAAAAACTGTATACTTACATATAGGATCTGCTGCTAACGCAGGATCTGATGGTTCACTGGGAGGGCCAATTCCAGCAATATTTACAGCCATTGCTCTAAACTGGTATTCAACGCCTTCAATCAACCGCAAGACATTAAATTCCAGCCCTTTCATTACTGGTTTTGTTACTGGAGCTCTGTTAACACGTGACCAATAGACACCTCCGACTTCTCTCTTCTCCAACCAATACCCAGTGATTGGGGCTCCACCATTGTCCAAAGGAGGCTCCCAAGTCACCAGCATTGATGACCTAGTGTGATCTAAAACTTTTGGTTTTCCAGGAGGTCCAGGAAGGCCATATGGATCCTTAATGACCACTTTCTCTGAGAGGCACTCATCACTTGTCCCATATTTGTTTACTGCCCTGACTCTAAACTGGTATTCACCATTTGTTGCAAGTTTCCACACCTGAAAAACAAGATTTAAATTAATAAATAACTGTTTCCAAAATAAGTATATGTTAAATTTTCCCTCTTTTGATGCTGTTTAATTAAACTCTTCCTTAGTTATCCCAGTGAATGGCTACAAGTACCTCTATATGCTGCACCATAGAAACTTGTATATCATGCACACAGAGCCAAGATTCAGAGTAACAGCCGTGTTAGTCTGTATTCGCAAAAAGAAAAGGAGTACTTGTGGCACCTTAGAGACTAACCAATTTATTTGAGCATGAGCTTTCGTGAGCTACAGCTCACTTCATCGGATGCATACCGTGGAAACTGCAGCAGACTTTATATACACACAGAGAATATGAAACAATACCTCCTCCCACCCCACTGTCCTGCTGGTAATAGCTTATCTAAAGTGATCATCAAGTTGGGCCATTTCCAGCAAAAATCCAGGTTTTCTCACCCTCCACCCCCCCACACAAATTCACTCTCCTGCTGGTGATAGCCCATCCAAAGTGACAACTCTCTACACAATGTGCATGATAATCAAGTTGGGCCATTTCCTGCACAAATCCAGGTTCTCTCACCCCCTGGGTGTGAGAGAACCTGGATTTGTGCAGGAAATGGCCCAACTTGATGATCACTTTAGATAAGCTATTACCAGCAGGACAGTGGGGTGGGAGGAGGTATTGTTTCATATTCTCTGTGTGTATATAAAGTCTGCTGCAGTTTCCACGGTATGCATCCGATGAAGTGAGCTGTAGCTCACGAAAGCTCATGCTCAAATAAATTGGTTAGTCTCTAAGGTGCCACAAGTACTCCTTTTCTTTTTACAGAGCCAAGAGTGAATGAGAATGTCATAATGCTCTTGGTCTTTGAGGTAGGTGCAGACATCAATCCACTTATTTGTTCCTACCATTTGGGCTGTTTGCCCTTTCAGCAAGAGGGCAATATACTGGAGGGAAGCTGGAGGCTAGTGCTACTAAGAGATACAGCAGCAGGTCAGAACAGCAGGGTAAGCAAAAAACCTAACAAAATTGACCAAATTGCCAAGTGGTCACATACTTTTGTCAGTGTCTTAAGTTAGTGAGAATTACTCTGACATATATCAGTATGATTAAGTTTTAAAGGAGGGTGAGAATGAATCCTCACTGAGATGCTTATAACAATTCAAAAGCAAAACTGGAAAAACAATTAATAAAAAAACCACTGGATTTAAAATGTCTGTATAGTGATTTTTTCAAAATGAGAGAACTTGTCAGCTACTGTACCTTTACTGGGTCATATGAAATTGTGATCACCCTTACTCTCTAAATACAAAATTATATTTCTGATATAAATTAACCTAGACGACACAAAAGGGATACATCTCCTTAATTCAGATATTAACTTCTTTATAAAATAAATGACATAACTGAATATATTATTTTCTTTTTGGGATTTAAGGAAAATACACAATGGCAATAGCGATTATCTAGAAATTCTGGTCATGGTCAGTGTACCACCTGCTCAGATAACTATGTGTTCTGTAATTTTTCATTGTATTGATAATTAATTTTATTTCAGTATTGTACGTGTGCTATTTTTGTTATTTAAGCATGTTGAATTACATAATAAAGACACTTTGTAAAGTACAGAAAAGTTTTCAGATAACTTTACCCCAAATCGTCTGTCAACTACTGTGCTGGAGACCTCCTCCCATTCAGATTTCTTCCTACTGGCATCACGTTTTTCAATAATGTAATGAGTAATTTCACTGCCACCATTATCAAGGGGGATATCCCAGGTCAAATAGCATGATTCTGCTTTAATGTCAGAAACGGCAAGATTTCTTGGTGGAGAAGGACGATCTAAATAAAAACAATACAATATAATATTATGTTATGGAAAAGGCAAAAACATATTTGCTTTTGTCATTTCATTAAAATAAATCAGATCCTTACCATACACTTCAACATAAGCATTGCGATACGCTGTGCCGAGACGATTGGTAGCTGTGACTGTGTAAGTGCCTTTATCGTCCCTAAGTGCAGCAGGCATACTAAGTTCAGTTTTTGCTTCAGATCTAGATATTTCTTGTTTGGTTATCTTAAGTGCATCTGATGGTTTGTCAATTAAAACTTCATTTTTGGCCCATTCAATCTTTGGCATTGGTAGACCTGTGACATCAGCTGGAATATTAACTGTCTCTCCTGCCCTCACTTTGATAGTATCTCCTCTGACAGCCAGACGTAATGTGACAGTTGGAGGTACTGTAAAACAAAACAAAACAAAAATAAAAGAATGAAGGCGGTAACAAAAAGCAAAGAAACTAGCTAACAGAGTTTTGAAAGCCGTTGTACGTGTTTCTAATAAACAGGTGTACCTTCATCATCTTGTATAACTACGTTAAGTGGTAGTGATGGTTCACTTTCACCAATAGCATTGACTGCTTTGACACGGAATTCATACATATGAAGCTCAGCAAGATTGTCTACAAGAAGAGATGTAGTTGGACAAAGTTGCTGGTTAACTCTTTCAAACACATTTGAGTCATGTCTTCTCTTATCAACGATGTATCCTATGACAGGACTGCCACCATCATTACGGGGAGGCTTCCAGTCAAGTGTAATGGTTGACTTTGTCCTCTCTGTGTACATGAACCTCTCAGGTGCTGTTGGAGGACCTATTATCACAAGTAATTCACAATGAAAAATATAAGTCATACATATACTTAAAGTTTTGTTTCATTTCTTATCCTATTAAATAAAATAGATTTGGCATTTTTAAAGCAGCATCTTTCATATGCAAAGTATCCAAATTATTATAATGCAGTGTGAAGTTTCTCTGATAGTGAAGTGACTATGTTGGCAACAGGGCAACAATTAGTGTCTCAACAATAGTTTAAACACAGACTTTGTCAATGGAAGCTGCCTGATTGAAAGAAGGAGAGACAAAGTGGTTATCTCCTACTCCTTTTCAGAAATGGTCATGGTAATTTTACATAAGTGAGAGATCTAACTTCAACAGTTACTCTGCTGAAGGTCTGAAGCCTTAACTCTGTAGCAGGTAAGTATGAAAACTAAAAAAACCCATTAATATGTCTATGTACATTGAATATACAGTGTGCCATCTCAGCATTAATTAAATAACTGTGCAGTGATCTAGATCTCCCTATATTTAATAATTGACATAAGCAAACAAATAGTTATTTTACCTAATGGGTCAACTGCAAGAATTGGTCCGATGTCAACAGGTGGACCACAGCCAAACTTATTCTTGGCAATAACACGAAACATATATTCCTGTCCTTCAACGAGACCTGTAATATCACACTTAGATCTCTCAGTATCTATACACTGTCTCCAAGTATGCATTTTGGCATCTTTGCGTTCAACAAGGAAGCCAGTGATATCACTTCCTCCATCATCTTCAGGATCAGACCAGTTAAGCAGACACATCTTTCTGTTCACAACCACAGGTTTTAGGTCAAGCACTGGCCCAGGAACATCTGAAAAAGAGAACATGTTGTATAAGAAAAAAACAAAGATTTCTTGTATCTAGGTATACTTGACAATTGGTTTCACAGCATGTAATATTTCTTACCAAAAACTTCTACTCTGGTTGCTGCAAATTTGGAACCACTCTGATTGGTTGCAGTAATCACATATCTTCCGTGGTCTTTTCTCAATGCATTCTGAATAGTTAGTTCTGATCTGGTGCCAACATTTTCAATAACAACCCGCTCTTTGTCTAATTCACCTTCCTCCACTGTCCACACAATTGTAGGTGTAGGGCGCCCAGTTACAGTAGCAGGAATTTTAAGAGTTTTCCCAGCCATTATCTGAATGCCTGCTTTGACAGAAACATCCAATTCAACATGAGGAGGCTCTGCAGAAAAATAGAAATTGTGCGTTAGTTTAAGGGAGATAAAAGAGTCTAACATGCCATACTGGCTACTATATGTTAAATGACATTTGCACAACAACAGTACCTTGAGGTTCTGAAACTGTTATAGGTTCAGTTTCACCAGGTGGTCCTTCCCCGGCTGCATTAACAGCGGTAACACGGAGTTTATAGTCAGCACCTTCTCTAATTTCTTTAACAGTGTATTTTCTAATCTTAATGGATTTCTCTGTGCAACGTGACCATTCATTTATGCCCACCAGTTGTTTGTAAATGAAATAACCGATGATATCACCACCACCATTGAATGCTGGAGGTTCCCATTCTAGCTCAATAGCAGTTGAGCTTGTATCAACAACTCTTGGAATTGGTGGACCAGGTGGCACTAAAGAAATAAAAAAGTGTAAATCAAAATTCATGGATACTTAACCTACTCTTGTCAGCCTCCAACCATTATCTTCTATTAAAATACTTACATATTGGGTCCTGAGCAGTTTTTGGATCTGAAGGTGGACTAAATTTGCCAGGGCCAGCTGCATTTTCAGCACACACTCTAAAGATATAGTTAAGTCCTTCCAAAAGTCCATCGGCTCTTATTTCTAGGGTGTTCAGGAGGCTTCTGTTGACACGAGCCCAGTGAGTACTATTGATTTCACGTTTTTCAATCCAATAACCCAAGATGGGGCTACCGTTGTCTTTTGGTTCTTTCCATTTAACCAACATACTATTACTGGTAACATCCTCCACTTCAGGTTTATCAGGTGCATCCGGTGGAGCTAAAAAAATTAAAAAGAAAGAGAAAAATGAAATTTTGGCATCTATGATTTCTTATCCAGATCTCAAATTTAATTTTATGTATGTAGTGAGGCATTATGGCCTAGTGGACTAAGCATGGGGAAATAACCTGTTCTAACTGCAGCTCTATCATTTTCTTACTGTGTGATTTTGGACAAGTCGGTTAAACTTACTGTGATTTAGTTTACTAATCTGTAAAACAGAGATAATAATGTGGAACTCCTTCACATGGGCCATGATTAATTTGTTAATATTTTAAAGCGAAAAGTACTATATAAAAGAGTGCATTGTAATACATTTGGCCTTTGTTGCTATCTTCAAGTTACTCAGTGGGTTGGGCCCAGGATATCTAAAAACTGGGATAAAGACTGTGGTCAGCAACTCCTCTGGCACAATGGGACTTTCCAACATAAGGATAAAGCTTGTCTGTGCTGGAGACAGAGCTCTCTGAGGGACTAATCCGAGACTGTAGTATGAACCCCTACAGGAACTAAGGACCAATACAAACCTCACCGCCTTCTGCTCCAAGCAGAAGGTGCAATTCTTCAACCTTGCATTTTCTTACATAAACATACAGTCGCATGTACATTAAAAAAAAAACCCAAACCCCAAACAACACCCTGCCAAAACAAAACACGATACTCCACATACAATTTCTCCCCTAACAGGGGGACAAGATAAAAAAAAATGAACCACATTTGATAGATGCTAGTTACATTGCTTAATGCACTTCTGGAATGCATTCAGATACTAGTGATGCAGACAGTATAAAAAACCCCATATAGAATAGAATTTCTCCAAAAGTATTGTGTTTAAATATCAACATAAGACTTACTGAATGGATCTTTGGCTACCAGTGGTTTGGAAACACATGGTGGTCCAGGTCCTAACCGATTTTCAGCTGATACACGGAAAAGGTATTCCTTTCCTTCAATCAATTTTAGCACGTGGTATTTGCAATGCCTGAGTGTTGAAGTGACAGTAACCCAGCCTATTTCAGCTTTTGAGTTGTCTTTCTTTTCCAGGACATAGTTCAGGATTTCACTTCCACCATCATCAAGAGGAGGCTCCCACTTGCAAACAACAGAATGTTTTCTAACATCTTCAAATGTAAAGTTGATAGGAGGTCCAGGCGTATCTATTTTTTAAAACACCAGTAAAAAATTATTAGTGTCTTCTGGTGAGCATCTGCTCTGACATTTTAAACAATAAGCTGTTTAAGCACATACCTAATACGTTTACTTCACATGAGGCTTTTGCAACACCATGATCATTTTCAACTCTGATTGTAAATGTGCCATGGTCAGGTCTAAGTGAGTCACGAACGGCTAACAAGGACTCTCCAGGTGTGTGGTTGTCAATATTCAAACGTTCTGGCAGTGAAAGGTAGAATGGCTCCTCTTCTTCAACTTCACCCTTCCTTCTCCTAGTAAACTTTGTTACTCTCTTTTTTATTTCCTGTGGCCTAATAGTTTCATCATTCCTTAACCATGTAATAGATGGGTACGGTGCTCCTGAAATATGTGCTTCCAGTGCAATTTCATCACCGCGCCTCACCTCAAGGCCAGCCTGCAGATTAGCACTAAGGAAGACTTTTGGAGCCTCTGTAATAACAAGAAATGTATTTTTAAGCTGCATTTAGAAATGAAGTTAAAAGTAGTATTTTCTGGTAGGTTTAAGAATTGATGGTAGTAAGAAAAATAAGCAATCATACCAATGGGATCAACAGCTTTCACTAATGGAGTGATACGAGACGGTTCACTGACACCTGCAGCATTCTCTGCACGAGCACGGAATTGGTATTCCTTGCCCTCCTCAAGACCTTTTACTGTGTAAGTCAAAACAGGTATCAAAAATTCATTGCACCTTTCCCACTCGTCTTGACCCTTAGCAATCTTTTCTAAGATATAGCCCATAATCTTGCATCCTCCGTCATACAAAGGTGGCTTCCATGTAAGTGTTACTGACTTGGACGTTGTATTAGAAATCTCAAGATCAACAGGTGGATCTGGACGCTCTGTAGAATAATAACAAAAATAGAATTTAAACAAATAGAAGATATAGAGAAATTATTTTAAAATCTATCTAGTTGATTATCCATTGATATAAGAACTTACGCTTTGGATCTTCAGCAATGACTGGGTTCCTTAGTTCAATGTATTCACCTCCTCCAATTTTATTGACAGCCTTAACACGGAAGTAATATTCACCATTTGGTATAAGATCCTTGACATTCCACGAGAGTTTGTTCTCACCAGACATCACTGGAATATATGTTCTCCGACCAGCTTCTCTACGTTCCAGGACATAATGTAAGATGGGAGTGCCACCATCATACTCTGGAGGTTCCCACGATATCTTACATGAATTTTTAGTCACTTCACTTGCTTTAATGTTTTTGCATTGTCCAGGCAGACCTGTTTCAAATAATAATTTTTATATAATTACCCTAACAACAACAAGAAACTAGGAAACTGCTTTAGTACAAATGTGAAATTACATTGTATTTTTTACTTCTGTTTTGCACAAAGCAGACCAAAAGGACAAATATTGGTTGCACAACATAGACATGAATTTACATTTCCTTATGGCAGTAGACATGAAAGATTCATATAACCTGTTGACTTAGTTTATTTGTTTTATTCTCCATACTAATTGGCTTATTAAGGGATTACAGATCTATTAAAGTGTCAAAATTGATCTTTCTTTGAGATTTTATGCTTAATTAATATTTTAAATATAAATAGTTGGCAATACTGTACAGGTTTCAGAGTAACAGCCGTGTTAGTCTGTATTTGCAAAAAGAAAAGGAGTACTTGTGGCACCTTAGAGACTAACCAATTTATTTGAGCATGAGCTTTCGTGAGCTACAGCTCACTTCATCGGATGCATACCGTGGAAACTGCAGCAGACTTTATATACAATGGTCACATAAACACCACCCTATACCGGAAACCTACTGACCGCTATTCCTACCTACATGCCTCCAGCTTTCACCCTGACCACACCACACAATCCATCGTCTACAGCCAAGCTCTGCGATAAAACCGCATTTGCTCCAACCCCTCAGACAGAGACAAACACCTACAAGATCTCTGTCAAGCTTTCTTACAACTACAATACCCACCTGCGGAAGTGAAGAAACAGATTGATAGAGCCAGAAGAGTTCCCAGAAGTTACCTACTACAGGACAGGCCTAACAAAGAAAATAACAGAACGCCACTAGCCGTCACCTTCAGCCCCCAACTAAAACCCCTCCAACGCATTATTAAGGATCTACAACCTATCCTAAAGGATGACCCAACACTCTCACAAATCTTGGGAGACAGGCCAGTCCTTGCCTACAGACAGCCCCGCAACCTGAAGCAAATACTCACCAACAACCACATACCACACAAAAGAACCACTAACCCAGGAACTTATCCTTGCAACAAAGCCCGTTGCCAACTGTGCCCACATATCTATTCAGGGGACACCATCACAGGGCCTAATAACATCAGCCACACTATCAGAGGCTTGTCCACCTGCACATCCACCAATGTGATATATGCCATCATGTGCCAGCAGTGCCCCTCTGCCATTTACATTGGTCAAACTGGACAGTCTCTACGTAAAAGAATAAATGGACACAAATCAGATGTCAAGAATTATAACATTCATAAACCAGTCGGAGAACACTTCAATCTCTCTGGTCACGCAATCACAGACATGAAGGTCGCTATCTTAAAACAAAAAAACTTCAAATCCAGACTCCAGCGAGAAACTGCTGAATTGGAATTCATTTGCAAATTGGATACTATTAATTTAGGCTTAAATAGAGACTGGGAGTGGCTAAGTCATTATGCAAGGTAGCCTATTTCCCCTTGTTTTTTCCTACCCCACCCCCCAGACGTTCTGGTTAAACTTGGATTTAAACTTGGAGAGTGGTCAGTTTGGATGAGCTATTGCCAGCAGGAGAGTGAGTTTGTGTGTGTGTGTGTGTGTCCCCGGGAAAAAAAAGAAAAAGGGGGGGTGGGGTGAGAAAGCCTGGATTTGTGCTGGAACATGGCCCACTTTGATTACCATGCACATTGTAGGGAGAGTGGTCACTTTGGATGAGCTATTACCAGCAGGAGAGTGAGTTTGTGTGTGTATGGGGGTGGGGGGGTGAGAAAACCTGGATTTGTGCTGCTGGAAATGGCCCACCTTGATTATCATGCACATTGTGTAGAGAGTTGTCACTTTGGATGGGCTATTACCAGCAGGAGAGTGAGTTTGTGTGTGGTGGGGTGGAGGGTGAGAAAACCTGGATTTGTGCTGGAAATGGCCCAACTTGATGATCACTTTAGATAAGCTATTACCAGCAGGACAGTGGGGTGGGAGGAGGTATTGTTTTATGATCTCTGTGTGTATATAAAGTCTGCTGCAGTTTCCACGGTATGCATCCGATGAAGTGAGCTGTAGCTCACAAAAGCTCATGCTCAAATAAATTGGTTAGTCTCTAAGGTGCCACAAGTACTCCTTTTCTTTTTGCCAATACTGTACAGTTATAGTGCATATTTATATTATTTTAGAATGGGTATAAAGGGTAAGATTCTGTGCTATGCCTCTGACAGACACAGCATGCAACTTGTAGCCCAGGGGAAAGGGGGCTATGATGGCTTTAAGTCACCTTTGTATCCTCCAGCTCCAGGGCTATTCTGGGGAGTGGGAGGCCTCCAGTGCAAGTCAACAGCCTTGAGGGCTTGATTACGTTTTGGCAATCTCAGTGAGTTTCCTTGGGGCCACAGTGCCACCTAGAGTCTCTGAAGTGTTGTGTGCTAGGGCCCCAACATATACCTCCCTCCACCAAATCCTTCCCCTGGGATGCCTCCTATATCATGGCTCACAATGGGTCCTTGAGATGTAACCTTATATCTGTCTCCTGAGTGCCTGCACCAGGGGAATCCTCCTTGGCCAGATATGGGACTTTCATTGTGATTTTATGCCATCAATGGCCCAAAACAGGGGTAAGCATCTCACCCAAAGAGTTTACCATCAAAAAAAGTTTTGTTACCTATGACTTTGACGTTGACTGAGCCAGTTGTTGAGCCCAGTTTGTTCTCCAGGGTGATAGTATAAACACCTGCATCAGCATGAACACTGTTTGTGACTTCAAGCAATGCAGATGTGTAATCGCTCTTCATTGTTGTTCTGTCCCCTGCTTTAACCTCCTTGCCACCTTTATGCCATGTAATGGTTGGTGATGGAACAGCTCGAAAGGGTACAGGGATACTTAACTTCTTTCCTTCAATAACAACAATGTCTTGAGTCTTTAGGTCAATAGTAGGATTGCCTGTAAAAGTATCAGTATATTATTATTAAAAAGCTTCAAAATGCCCAAATCCTTTTGCATTTATAAATTACAAATAGTTTTTAAAAGAAATATATTCTTACAGTCTGGATCTTTAACAACAACATTTTCTGATATGTCTGATGGATCACTAGCTCCAATAGCATTGACAGCTCTGACTCTCAGCACATACTCCTTGTCAGGAACAATTCCCTCTTCCACTTTGTATTTCAAGTCTTTTACTGCACGAGAATTGATTCGCATCCATTTTTCTGTTCCTGCTTCACACAGCTCAACATTGTATCCAATAATAGGGCTACCACCATTTTTCTCTGGTGGTTTCCATGCAATAGAAATGTGCTTTCTGCTTGCATCTGTCACATGTAAATCAAGAGGAGGTGATGGAGGGCCTGCAAAAATGCAAAAGTGTTACAGTACTTTTTGCAATATCAGTCCATCAATATAGTATTTTGACTGCATATTTCATACTTTAATTATTATATTATGACTTACTTGTTGGGTCTTCAATAGCAAGGAGGTCAGTTGGTTCACTTGGATGACCACAACCAGCTTCATTTTCTGCACGGACCTGGAACTGTACCTCTGTACCTTCAATAACATCAGTCACTCTGAAATGACAGTCAGGTCCAGCTGTCTTTCCAGCTTTCACCCAGCGTGTGCCTAATTTTTCTTTCTTTTCAATAACATATCTATGTAAACAAGAAAACATACCATTAGAAATATGGAATCATAGGACATTCACAATTTCATACTAACTGAAAATAGGTAAAGAGATATTAAAACAAAAACAAATAAAAACAGCATATCTGTATATCTACACATCACCTAGCATGCAGCTAGTGCTATACAAATCTGTAATAATCTTACCTTTGAATTGGTCTGCCACCGTCATTCTTAGGTGGTTCCCATTTTAGGTCAACATGTCTCTTTGTCACTTCAACCACTGCAAGAGCATATGGTGGTCCAGGAGTAGCTAAAAACAAAATATCCGTATTAGGAGAAAAGGAGTTCAAAAACTATGTCTTTGTGTATACTAACTTCTAAACATGCAAATGTGAAAACTTACTGAAGGTATCTTTAGCAAGAACTGAATCTTCAATTTCACAATAGTCACTTTGTCCAACTGCATTTTCGGCAGCCACACGGAACACATAGAGAGAGCCTTCAGTGAGTGGGGTCACTGTGTATTTAGTGTCTTTTACTGTTGTATCAACTGTTTGCCAGCCTTTCCGTCTCACATCTCTCTTTTCAACAATGTAGTTGGTAATTGGGGAGCCCCCATCTTTTTCTGGTACCGTCCATTTAAGATCCGCAGTGTTCTTAGTAATGTTAATAACCTCAAGCCATCGAGGTGGTGAAGGAGGGTCTGTAAAAATAGTAAAACAAAGAAAAACAGTGTTATCTGTTTATCCTCTCAGATGCATAGAAGACAGAGAACAACATGGGGCTTATTAAAAGGTTACATTTTTACAGTGAATGCGGGATAGATTTCAATGTTTTATAAGCTTACAAAAGTTTACTTGTTGGCTAAACATACAGGCATGGTTTAGACTGTTTTAGTTTATATTTTAAAATTGTAAAATATGTATTTTAGTAATATATTTTAAATGCTACTCACGCAGTCTCTCTTTGCATAGCACAGGGTCACTGGGCTCACTAGGCTCGCTCTCCCCAGCCTTGTTCACAGCTCTTATGCGGAATGAGTATTCTTGTTTCTCCATAAGCCCCTTGAGGAAATGTTCAGTCAAGGGAATGCCCTCAGCCACTCTTACCCACTCATCTGTTCCGGTTTTTAGTAACTCAATGACATAAGACTCAATCTTTGCACCTCCATCATGTTCTGGCTTTGTCCACTGCAGGAATAATGATGTTTTGGCAACATCTTTCACAGTTGGCTTGCCAGGGGGCCATGGAGGATCTAGACACAAATTAAATAACAATTTAGATTTTAGAACAAATTATTTCCTTGGTTTTATTTTAAATTAAATTGTGAAAGAAATGTATTCATAATACCAATAGGATCCTTCACTAGGATTGGCTCTGTCTCCTTGCTTGGTTTTCCAGGTCCTGCAAGATTCTCTGCCAAGACACGGAACTTGTACTTCTTCTTGTTGGTAAGACCTTTAACTCTGTTAATTGGGAATAAAATATTTAGTAATAAAGCCAAACCCACACATTTATGCATGCTTAGCATTGTGTTTTTTAAGTCATTATACTGCTATATATGCAAAAAAACCCCAAATTCCTAGCTACTGATAAATATGTTATATTAAATGGGATTGATTTAAGATACTAAATGGTATACTGGCAATAGCATCATAGACATGTAGGACTGAAAGGGACTTGAGAGGCATCAAGTCTAGTCCCCTGTGCTGAGGGAGGACCAAGTAAAGCTAGACCATCCCTGACAGGTGTTTGTCCAGCCTGCTCTTATAAACCTCCAATGATGGGGATTCCACAACCTCCCTTGGAAGCCTATTCCAGAGTTTAACTATCCTTACAGTTAGAAAGTTTTTCCTAATATCCAACCTAAATCTTTCTTGCTGCAGATTAAGCCCATTACTACTTTTCCTACCTTAAATGGACACAGAGAACAATTGATCCTGGTCATATTTATAGTAGCCCTTAACATATTTAAAGACGGTCAGGTTTCCCCCACCTTCCCAGTCTTCTTTTCTCTGGACTAAAAATACCCAGTTTTTTTAACCTTTCCTCATAGGTCAGGTTTTCTAAAACTTTTTTTTATTTTTGCTGCTCTCCTCTGGACTCTTTCCAATTTGTCTACATCTTTCCTAAAATGTGGCACCCAGAACTGGTCACAGTACTCTGGCTGAGGCCTCACTAGGGCAGAGTAGAGTGGGACAATAACCTCCTGTGTCTTAGATATGACATTCCTTTTAATACCCCCAGAATGATATTAGCCTCTTTCGCAGCTGCATCATACTGTTGAGTCATATTCAATTTGTGATCCACTATAATCCCCAGATCCTTTTCAGCAGTGCTACCACCTAGCCAGTTATTCCCCATTTTATAGTTGTGTATTTGATTTTTCCTTCCTAAGTGTGGTACTGTACACAGTCTTTATTAAACTTCATCTTGTTGAATTCAGACCATTTCTCCAATTTGTCAAGGTCATTTTGAATTCTAATCCTGTCCTTCAAAGTAACCCCCCCAGCTTTGTGTCACCTGCAAATTTTATAAGCATACTTTCCACTTCATTATCCAAGTTACTAATGAAAATATTGAATAATACCGGAACCAGGACTGACCCCTGCAGAACCCCACTAGATACACCCTCTCAATTTGACGGTGAACTATTGATAACTACTCTTTGAGTACAGTCTTTAAACCAGTTGTACATCTACCTTATCGTAATTTAATCTAGTCCCCATTTCCCAAGTTTACTTACGAGAATGTCATGTATGACTGTGTCAAAACACTTACTAAAATCAAGATATATTACATCTACTGCTTCACTCCACCCCTCCTATCCACTAGCCCAGTAACCCTGTCAAAGAAGGAAATTAGGTTGGCTTGGGAGGATTTGTTCTTGCCAAATCCATGCTGGGTATTCCTTATAACCCTATTATTCTCTGTGTGTTTACAAATTGATCATTAATAATTTGTTCCAGTATCTTTCCAGGTATCGAAGTTAGGCTGATTCATTTATAATTCCTTGGGTTCTCTGTTTCCCTTTTTCAACATAAGTACTACCTTTGCCCTTCTCCAGTCCCCTCGAACCGGCATGAGTTTTCAAAGATAATTGGTAATGGTTCTGAGATTGCTTCAGCTAGTTCCTTAAATACCCTAGGATGAATTTTGTCAAGTCCTGCCAACTTGAATACATCCAACTTTGCTAAATATTCTTTAACTTGTTCTTTCCCTATTTTGACTTACATTCTTTCCCCCTCAGTGTTTATTAATTGTATCGATTATCTGGTAACCATTAACCTTTTAAATGAAGACTCAAGCAAAATAGGTATTGAATACTTCAGCTTTCTTGAGTTAATATCTCTGCTTCCCTGCTAAGTACAGAATCTACACTTTCCTTTGTCTTTCTCTTGCTTCTAATATATTTAAAGACTTGCTTCTTGTTGCCTTTTATGTTCTTTGCTGGGTGTAACTGATTTTGTGCATTAGCCTTTCTAATTTTGTCCCTACATGCTTGTGCTATTCTTCTGTACTCCTCCTTAGCAACAGCAGAATGTTATACTATCATACAGAAGACTAATGTTGGAGATCTGCTGAATGCTTTTGCTACCTGGATTGGAAGATTGTTACCTACATACAAGTGTTGACAAAATGCCTGTGTCGTGACCTAATGCATGGAATGGCAATGGCACCAACTTTGAGAATACTCATTGGCAATCACAGAGAGTGTCCAGGGATGCAGCAGAGAAAGTCACTATTCTATTCAGGGGGGAAAGGAAAAAGAATATAAGACTCTTAGTCTTCCATAAAGAAATTCTTGATTAAAATTAGGTATTGAAAGAGAAAGCATGCCATCAGACATTAGTTTGTTCTACCTTTAGAACAGCAAAAAAGAGAACAAGAAAATGATATATGTTGAAAAGGTCAGTGCTACATTTATCTGTATTTATAGCCCCATTTACAAGCTAAATTGATAGTAGTCATACTTGAATACTGTATCTGTCACTGGTATCTTATTGCATCTTATCCATTTATCGTGATCAGGATCATATCTCTCAACCCAATAACCAGTGATTGGACTGCCACCATCTTCATCTGGTTCAGACCATGTTAAGGTCACAGAATCTTTCGTGACTTCAGAAGGTGTGACACCTGTCGGAGGCCCTGGTGGATCTGTACAAATTTATAATTATAAATTTAAATATATATACACACACACACACATTTGTATATTTATACATTTTCTGTAAAAGTACACAGTAAACTGAGCATCAAATTAATTAGCTTACCAAAGGAATATTTAGCAATGATGGGGCTGTGTTGAACTGGCTCCCCAACACCATACATGTTTTCAGCACTGACTCGGAAGATGTATTCTTTATGAGGGGTTAAGTTCGTCGCTTTGAAGTTTGTTCCCTTAATAGTCGATGACAACTTGTGCCATACTTCACTGTCTGTAGCTCTTCTCTCAATAACATAGTTTGTGATTTTAGATCCACCATCATCTCGAGGAGGATTCCATGTCAGGAAGCAGGATTCATTTGTAATATCCGATATATCAAATGCAGCTGGGGGACCTGGCTTATCTATTGATGACATAGATGAATATTAATTTCTGACACTTATATGGTTGGCTACATTTATGTTGATTTAAAATAAATATAATAAACCTAATATACCTAAAACATTAACTTCAACAACAGCAGTAGCACGCCCACTGGAATTTACAGCTTCAATAATATAGCTACCGCTGTCACTTCTCTTGCTGTCTGTAATCGTGACTCTGGAATGCTTAGGTTTGGTTTCAATCGTAATTCTGTCGTCAGGTTTCAGGACTTTATCAGCCTTGGTCCAAGTAATCCGAGGCTCAGGCCTTCCTTTTATTGTAGCTGGTAGCTCTATTTTAGTTCCAGCTTTTACAGTCAGTCCAGCTAGAAGTTTCACATCTAGGAAAATTTCTGGGGCCTCTGATTTATGAAAAAATTAAAACATTGTTACAAAAACAGTGTTATGAAGAATGTCAGAAAGAATATAATGGACTTAATTCATTCATTTAAATAATTACCCTTTGTATCCACGGCCTGGATCTCGTCTGTTGGCTTGCTTGGTTTGCTTGCTCCATGTTTATTCAAAGCCTTAACCCGGTATGAGTACCATTCACCTTCTTTAAGTTTTGGTACTTCCATTCTGTTAATTATAACACAATTCAGATATTTAAAATGGCAAGAATCGAATATTTTATTTAATTAAAATGACAGTCCTTCTGATTTTCGTGCTTAAAATGCTTACTTTGTTTCAGCAACAGGTTCGCCACAGGGCTCCCACTTATCAGTACCACGTTGGCATTTTTCTACCAGATAACCCTTGATGCGTGAACCACCATCAGACTTAGGTGGATCCCATGTTAGGAAGATGCTTTTAGATGTTGGATCTCTCCATTTCACATTCTCTGGTGGATCAGGCACCGCTGTAAAAACAAGAGATATAGAGGATCTTAGAAACCAATCGGAGAGACAGATTTTTTTCAAAAATTATATAAAAGCAAAAGCAGTAAAATAATACAAACATAAAGATGAGTACTTACTTGTTGGTGCTGACATATTTACAGGTTCATCAATATATGCAGGCTCTCCTGGTCCACATTTGTTGCGTGCTGAAACTCTAAACAAATATTCTTTTCCTTGGATGAGGTCAGATACAGTGAACTCTTGGTCAACAACATAATCCAGAACCTGAGAAAAAGAAATGTTCTAATTTATTTCTAGAATTCCTTCCCAAAGCAGCAAATGACCAAACTTCTGTGGTACAAACGGAAACAATATAGAAAGTGACAACAAACTGTAATCACAAAAACAAAACAAAAAACTTACTTTGGTCCATGTTTTCCGGCTTATATCACGTTTTTCAATAAGATAGCCAGTCACTGGACTTCCTCCATCATTTTCTGGTGCTTCCCATGTCAATTGCACTGTGTTCCTGCTCATGTCTATCACTTTTAGTTCTCTTGGTGCACTTGGGCGAGCTGGAAGTGACACATATTGCATTAATTTGTCTTTCCATCAATAGTTTGCCATATTTTCTATTCCATCTATTTATTAAAAGACTGGGGCTACTTAGACCCTCTCCCCTAAATTATGAACTGTAGGATACTGAAAACTGTAAGACCACCGCAGATGGACTTCAGTAAAGTTATTTTTGTTAGAATTATTGTTAAATATACCTCATTTGCTGAATGTTATATGGTTTCTCATAGTATAATAATCTAAAGATTTTTTGCAAGATGTTGGTTAGAAGTTATTGCTATAATTTAAATACCCAAAAGGAGGTTTGTGCCTGCTTACCAATGACATTAACATCAATTTCTCCTGAAACAGATGACACAGGGTTTTCTAATTTCAAGGTATAAATGCCCTTGTCTGGACGTTCACTTGGAGTAATAACAAGCTCTGCAAAGGCTGCAGTAGTCACTATTTTCACACGATCACCCTTTTCTAAGATTTTATCACCAACAGACCACGTTGCAGTTGGCACAGGGTAGCCCGTGATAGGAACACGGATCTTGAGTGGCTCTGGGACAATAACTTCCAGTCCATCTTTAAATGCACTTAAGTCCATTGTCGGTCCAACTGAAAAAGGGGAAAAATTGATTCCATTAAATACTTTCAGACTTTTTGATTTTTGTATTGTTGTTAATAATACTGCAATTGGCAGACTGCTACTTGACTCCACTTCCACCAGCAGCAGCCAGTTGGGAGCCACCTGGGCCTGGCTGCAGCAGCTCACTCCTGCCCTCTCTCTACCAGTGTGCTCTTTAGAAACCCTTAAGATATCTAGTTAGCTAAACAATAACAGGTGGGACGTTTAACTTCCATCGATAGTAAATGTTTAAATGTATTTTTAAAAGTTTTGGGCCCCATTCTGTAGGTGGCTAGTTAAAAGACCATCCTCCCTCTTCAACAAAACTGCTTATGCTGTTGTTCAATGGGTTTCCCAACAGTAGAGCTAGCCCACCTGCAGAGATGGTTGTAGTAAAGAATTTTTCTGGGTTAGAGGCCCTGGCTGTTGGCACTCAGTGTTGATATCATAGGTCTGATGGAGCCATGCACAGTAGCACTGACAGCTAGTACTGTCATGAAAGCCTGAACAGATGCAGCTTTATGTCTTACCTGATTAACTAAACTAAAAAGAAAACTGCTTACCGTGAGTGTCATCTGCAGTCAGTGGCCCAATAGCCTCAGCTGGATCTGATACACCAGCTGCATTTTCTGCAGAGACTCTGTAGTAGTAACTGGCTCCTGGTTTCAATCCAGTTACCTAAAAAGGAACAAATAACCATTTGCAAATTAAAAATCATGTTAAAAATTGTAAACACAGTGACATTGCACTCCATATGTTTTATGGAAATATGCTAATGAGCGTGAATATAATGTAACTGGAATATGCTTCATGCAAAAGATCTCTTGTCAGGTATCACTACAAAACTTATAATCTACTGATTATAATCTACATCCTATTTGTATGTATGTATTATTTTTGTATCTAAAACTAGAAATACGATGTATTACTCTGAAGTCCTATTGTAATTATGAGAAGTGTGGGCCATTAATGGTGGTTTAGAATCTTGATGACTCCCATTGACTAGGACAATTGGTTGTAAATAGCTCTGTTTACTTGCAAACCTTCCTGCATTTCTGTGAGTCAGGCCCAGATGAATGGAGGCTTGGGGTCTCACAGGACATGTGACCATGTCACCTGGTATTGGAATCCATCTTAAACCTGGTGCTTTTCTATTTAGAAGGAGGGGTGGGGACCCAGAGAGACAAAAGATTCCCGCCTTGTGCCAAAGCTATAAAAGGGGGTGGAACAGAACAACGCGGGCTGCCAGTCATGAGAAATCCCCTAGTTACCACCTGACCTGGAACTAACAAGGACTGTACCGGGGAAAGGATTGGGCCCAGACTAGGAAGGAGTCTAGTCTGTGAAAGAAGCTTATTGGAACATTTCTTAGGGTGAGATTTACCTGTAAACGGTTTCTTAATGTATTAGGCTTAGACTTGTGTGTTTTGTTTTATTTTGCTAGGTAACTTACTTTGTTTTGTCTGTTATTACTTGGAAACCACTTAAATCCTACTTTTTATACTTCTTAAAATCACTTTTGTTTATTAATTAACCCAGAATAAGTGATTAATACCTGTGGGAGCAAAGAGCTGTGCATATCTCTCTATCAGTGTTATAGAGGGCAGACAATTTATGCGTTTACCCTATATAAGCTTTATACAGAATAAAACGGATTTATTTGGGGTTTGGATCCCATGGGGAGCTGGGTGTCTGGGTGCTAGAGACAGGAGTACTTCCTGAGCAGTTTTCAGTTAAGTCTGCAGCTTTGGGGGCATGGTTCAGACCCTGGGTCTGTGTTGCAGCAGGCTAGCATGTCTGGCTCAACAAGGCAGGGTTCTGGAGTCCCAAGCTGGCAAAGAAAATGGGCTCAGAGGTAGTTTCAGCACATTGGGTGACAGTCCCGGGGGGGTCTCTGTGACCGAACCTTTCACAAACACATACCAAATATTTCATTTAAGAATGAACCACCTTACCTTATAAGTAAGATTAGGGACAAGTCTTGGATTACAACGGATCCAGTTATCTGTTCCCTCTTCACGTCTTTCAATAATATAACCCATTATTGGACTTCCTCCATCTTTCAGAGGAGGCTCCCATGTAAGCTGCACGGATGACTTAGTTTGGTCTGAATGACTGAGGTTAATGGGAGGACTTGGTTTTTCTGAAAAGAATTTGAAGAACTTAGACATTATCAACTGGAAAAGGAGATTTGGTTTTACTATATGTAAGTTGAACTATATCATCCATTGATACCTTAAATATTATTTTAAAGCCTTTCCGGTAGTCCTACTAAACAATTTTTTTAAAAAAGAGATTGGTTCCTGTAGCAGGGTGGTCACCCGCTCCTGCCTCAAAAGGCTTAAAATAGCCCAGGGAGAGGGCTGTGGCAGGGAAGGAAAAGAGGCGCTGACTGGGAGAAGCAGCCTCAGCTGGGGGCCATGCCCCAATCGGGCCGCAGCTGGCTTAATCAGGGCCCAGCTGGCCCTTATAAGAGGGCAGTGGGCCAGAGCACAGAGAGTCTCCTCTAGCTGTGGAGGGAGATGGGCCTGGCTGCTGGGGACTGTACCAGGGCACCTGAGGTGAAGCAGGGCTGGGGAAGGCCAGAGGACCTGGGAGGCTCCAGACTGGGAATGCCCCAGGCTGCAGGCCTGGCAGACGGCCTAAGACAGGGTACTGGGGTTGCAACAGGGCAGCCCAAGGGTAGGCGGAGGCAGCAGATCCAAACCCCCCTTGCTTATGATGACTGGCTTATACAGACTGCAGTCGGCCCCAGTGAAAGGGGGCTAAATTGTGACTGTCAGTAGCCCATAGCCTGAAGCAAGGTGGGGATGCGGGGGGGGGTCCCCTGGGGAGGGCAGACCCAGATCTGTGGTGTATTGCCTGGAGGGGCAGCACCCCAAGTAAAAGGGCACCAGGGTCCAGGAGGGACACTGGGTCCAGCGACGGCGAGATACCAGCAGAAGGCACTCCGGAGCTGGTAAAAAGAGCTAATTCCCAGACAGCCAGCAGGAGGCACAGCTGGGTGAGTCTGCGCCCCATTACAATTCCCAATTTCAGAGCAGAATTATTTGGAAGAAGCTCTGTCATTGTTCTTAAGAGTGACTAATTTACCGAATGATCGCAAAATATTGCTGATGAATTCAAAGAAGAAAAGTAGGAAAAGCTAACTTGGCTTACACTACTTTCTCCCCACACATCTCACCCCTCTCTACTCCACTCCTGGTCTTTTCTGTACATATGCTGTACGAATGATCACAATTTCCTTATATTATAAAACAATCAACACTGCTAAAACTTTCATACTCACCAATTGGGTCCATAATTTTAACAGCTCGAGTAGCAGCACTTGGTTTGCCAACTCCAATCTGGTTTTGTGCTCTGACTCTGAAGTAGTATTCTTTGTTTTCCACAACATCAGTCATGGTAGCAGCTAATTCATGTGCTCCGGTAGTCATGGCTGGCTCCCACCTGATTGAACCTTTGTCACGCAATTCAACAATGTAGCCAGTAATTGGAGAGCCTCCATCGTACTCTGGTGGCTCCCAGGTAAGTGAGGCACCAAATCTGTTCACATCAATAACTTCTACATTCAGAGGAGGACCAGGAACATCTGCATTTTATTTTTTGTGGGGCGGGGAGAGAACAATAATGTATGTTGGGAGAAAAAAATGCAAAAACTAACTAAAAACATTATTTTGAAATATTTTTCAAAATTGTGGCTTACCAAATTTGCTCTTTGCTTCAACAGGGGTGTCCGTTTCCACTGGTTCCCCAGTGCCCACTCTGTTTTTAGCACTCACTCGGAAGAGGTACTCAACTCCTCCCCTCTGAAGTCCAGTAACGGTATATTCACAACTGTCAGCATGGTCAGTGGCCAAAATCCAGGTTTTACGTTTGATATCACGTCGTTCAACGACATAGCCAATGATTTTACTTCCACCATCACTTTCTGGTTCCTCCCAGGCAAGGCTAACTTCACCATCATATGTTTCAGTGACTTCTAAGTTTCTAACTGGACCTGGAACATCTGAAATTTATGTGAAAAGTATTTTTAGTATACCTCATCTTTGTTTTTACTTTGACCTACAAACAAAGAGTAAGCTGCAATAGGTTACGAATTGCACTGAAGTAGCTTATTCCTGCTTGAAATGAGGGTAAAACTCCACCATTGCAAATGATGGCATTTTCTTTCCTCATGTTCCATATAGCTAAACTGCTATATTATAGCAATAGCTGTAAACAGAGCAAAATGTAGACAAGGCCTTAATAAATGAAGAGCTTACCAATAACATCTACATTGATGTGTGCTTCAGCTTTGCCATGTTTGTTTTGGAGTATAATCTTGTATCTTCCTTTATCGGATTTCTTTGCTTCCAAAATTTTGAAGGTGGTGCTGTCAGCTGTTGTATCAATTGTGTGTGTTGGCAGGCTTTCATCCTCTTTTAACCAATCGGCTTCTGCTTTTGGGTAGGCATCATATGGAACAACCATGGTCAAAGGCTTCCCAACATCAACCACAAGGTTCTGGTCAGCAGTCTTGATTCTTGGGGCAGCTAAAGATGACCAGTGAGGCAAATAAGCATTTAATGTTTTCAAAACTATTTGATATACTTCTTGCATATTCAATACATATTCTAACTTGGAAAAAGTAATGGGAGTGGCATATGAATCTGAAACAAACTATTAATGTATTCATGGGGTTGCCCCAAAGGGACAAATTCACGCTGGCCAGTGTACATTGAGCACCTGATCCTGCACTCAAGGCAATATGAGATTTACCACTGATTTCAATGGGCACAGGACCAAGACCTGGCTGAGTATAAGGGAGAAACTGTCCTGCATATATCTGGCTCACCCAAAACACAAAGAGGTCACTGCAGAGGCCTCCCCAATAACAACCACAGAAGTATATTACAAGAGGGGACTAAAGGCCACAAGGCAAAATTCATGTATTTTTGCATGGTACCCTGAAATGCACAAAGTAATAACAACAGCTAGTTCTCATATGGACGTTTATTTAGTAGATCTCAAAACACTTTACAAAGGAGGTCAATATTATTATCCCCATTTTACATCTGGGGAAACTGAAGTACAGCTGTGAAATGACTTGCTCAAAGTCACCCAGCAGACCAGTGACAGAGCCTAAAATAGAACCAGGGCTCCTGAGTCCCAATAGTCCCAACAGTTCTCTATCCATTTGGCCATACTGATGTGTGTGTTTGTGTGTGTGTATGTATATAAAAGTAGGGAGAAGGGGGCTGCTGTTGGGCATTAACTCAATGCACTTTCATGGTCTGATGCTGCAAACTGGCAAATGAGCAACTTTACTCAAGTAAGTAACCCCACTGAAATGACTTTTTTTTTTTTTAAGAGAACTGCAGCAGCACACTATGTATGTTCCAGGTGGTCTTTACGGCATAATTCTTTCTTTTCTTTGGAAAAAACTGTGTATGTTTTTCATAAACAAATAGAAACTTCAGTTTGGCAATTTTCTTTTTTGACTGAATTATAATCCCAGTGGTCATGGAAAAATCGTTTAATGAGATTCCAGATTGTCTCCACTTTACTACACATTCTAATCCAACCTTCTGAAAAGGTATATGAAATGTTACATAACTAGTGACAATATATTTATTAACCCTAATCTCAGATTTTATAAGATATATACAATAAAGTAGATGACTTACCAGCCAATTCAAGTTTAGCTCTAGCTTCTTTATCTTTGGCAATAAATCTGTATTCGCCTTGGTCACGAGGCCTTATCTCGCATACCTGCAGCCTATGGACTTTTCCTTCACTCATCATCTGATGTTTGTCTCCCTGGACTACAATCATGTTATTTCTTAACCACTTGACTTCCACTCCATCTTTATTCAACTCAGCCATGAAGATGACATCAGAGCCTGGAGCTTCATAAATATCTTGTGGCGGTCGGATGATCTCAATAGGGATTTCTGAAATAAATACCCATTAATTTGAAGAGTGTTTAATCTTTCTTCTGATAACGAAGAACTGGCAGAAACTCCTTTTTAATTTTACATTTACCTTCAACAAAAAGTCTTGCCCTTGATTTCCTGTCATCTACTCCACAGGAATATTCACATTCGTCCTCTAGTCTACAGTCTTTTATAATTAACCTGTGCAAATTTCCATCCTTCTCAAACAGATACCTTATGGGGATAAAGGATGGTGAGAGAAATAAGTGAATTAAAACACAGAACAAACACCAAAACATGACAAACACATTTTGAAGCTTAACAAGAGAAGTGTGATAAAATGTGCATACTTTTTGCCTTCTCTGATTTCTCGTCCATTTTTGTACCATTTTACACTTGCTTTCTCTTTGGAAAGCTGGCAGGTAAAAACAGCATCATCAAATTCAGTGACAGTCTGGTCCTGTAGATGCTCAATGAAATCTGCAGGTGCTTCTGTGATAAGGAGTTCTGCAACAGATTTGTCTTGTCCAGCAGTGACTGTGTATTCACCTTCATCTATAAACCCGCAGTCTTTAATGATAAGTGAGTGTTTGTATTTGTCAACTTTGTACAAAATGCGTCTGTCAAATGTAACTTCCTCGCCATTTTTTGTCCACTGAAGGGTTACATTGAGACGATTGACTTTGCACCAGAATGTGACCGATTTCTTCTCCATTGTCTCAATATCTTCAAGAGGCACAACAATTCTGAGATCCTCCTCTGTTAAAATGAAAAATAAAATATGGTTCATTTACATCCTTATTTAAATCAGCAATTGACATGATTAAACGTCTAACTTTTAAAATGCAAGTTACTTACCCAGTACTGTTAAGGCAGCAGAGCTCTTGACGTGTTCCCCTCTGGCATTTGATAGTGAGACAGTGTAGGTGGCTTGATCTGCAAAGTGTGCATCTCTGATTCTGAGAGTGTAAACTAAATCCTTGTGGACCATGATGGATTTTGCACTATCGAATATTGGCTCCTCATTTTTGTACCATTTAGCTTTGGCACCTTCTGTATTGACCTCACAGTTAAAGACAAGTTCTTCTCCCTCTTTAACTACTTGATCCTTAAGTGGAGTTATAATCCTGAGTTTTTCTGAAATTGCGAAAAAATATTGCATCTTTCATACTATAAAAGAATAAAATAAAATGTGCACACACACCTTACTAAAATAAACAGAAGCTTACCAATCACTTTTAAGTGTGCTGTTGCTTTGATTCCACCAACCATGATGGAATACTTTCCTTCATCTCCCAAAATAGAGTCCTTAATGACAAGTAATCTCTTTTTGCCATCTGAAATGATGTCATACTTATCACCAGCCTCAAGTACCTTATTACCCCTCAGCCACTGTACTTCAAAGCCATCTTTGGATATTGAGCAGACAAATTCAGCTTTTTGTCCTTCTAGTACTTCAACATTTTGTGGTCGGGTAATAAATTCTGCTGCAATTTCTGTAAAAATAAATGTTAAACATATATTCTTTTTTCTGTATAAACAGAGCAAAAGAAAATTGCATACCTTTGTCTACCTGATTTTTCTATAAAAAAATATACCAGAGTAATTCTCTTACCAAGTACTTTGAGGTTGCCAGTTGTACGAGTACTTGGAAGCCTACAGCTGTATTCGCTAGCGTCGTCAAGGCGAGCATTATGAATGACAAGAATTCTCTTACGGCCATCATCAATTTGTTCATATCTACCACCTTCAGGTAATTCCTTATCTCCTTTAAACCAAGTTACTTCAGCCCCAGGCTTAGAGATTTCACAAATGAATTTCACAGTGTCAGTTTCATTTACTTCGATATTGGGAAGATTTTTGGTGAAAACAGCTTCCTCCTCTATAATAAGAAATTTAGAAGCATTCGATTAAAACAAAATGATCAAGCAATTCTTTTTTCACATGAAGTATATTTAAGAGTAGATTTAGTTTTACCTATAACTGTTAGGATGCCCGAGGTTCTAGCTGTTTTTGCTTCACATGCATATTCTGCTTCATCTTCAAATAGACATTTGTTGACCACAAGAATACGCTGGGCACCTTTGGAAATTATGTCATACTTTTTGCCCTTTCTTATTTCAATGCCATCCTTAAACCACCGTACCTGTTTTTAAAGCAAATTGACATTGTAGTACTGTTAGTTATGTTAATGCATTGCATCATTAATCTTAGCATTGTGTTACTTAACAATAACATAAGATTGAGATTTAAAAAAAACAACAACCTCACATTAAAGTGTTATTTAGATAATAAGAACATGATATTACAGACCATGACATTTGGGCGCGAAATTTCACATTCAAACCGAGCAATCTCTTTTTCTTTCACTTCAAGATCAGTAAGGGGCTTTGTAAAGTCAACACGAAGAGCTATAAGAAAAAAATATACATACATGTAAATATCTCAAAGTTTTTAGAATAACCATAGTTATGCAAGAATAAATCATTACAGATGATAGCATTATTAATAATCATATTAATATCAACAAAGAGGTTAAATTACACGACTTACGTTCCACATTCAAGAAGCAAGAGGTCTTGAAATCCTTAGCATCACAGGTATATGTTCTAGCATCATCTAATGTGCAGCCACGTATGATCAGTTTTCTGACCCTGCCCTCAGCTATGATATTGTGCTTTTTTGTTTTGTGAATTTCATGTCCATTCTTGAACCATTTCACCTCTGCATTCTCTCTGGATACTTCACATTCCAGTACTGCAGTGGCTTCCTCCTCTACTGTCTGGTCCTCAAGTGGTTTAGTAAATTCAACTGGGGGTTCTAAAAGAATCATAGAAATTACAGATGCAGAACACCATAATTTTAGCCATCCAGCAATCAATACAGGATTATTCCCTACAATACATTCCTGAGTGCTATGTCTAATCTAGTTTTAAATTACTCTCAAGTGATGTGGCTCCTATAATTTCCACTGGGACAATAATCCACAAGGATAAAAGATTATGCTGTTGGAAAATTCTTCACTATATTCAGTTTATTTGTTCATTTTTTCAGTTTTAGCCTATTACAGTTGTAAGAACATAAATGAGGAAAACAATTTCCTTGTCTCCTTGGTGCTTACAGTTTTAGATACTTGTAAATCATTATCACAAGCCCCTGTACCTTAATTAGTTTAGCCAAGCTGTATATATGTATTGTAGTTTTCATCTTTTCTTATAAGTAATTCCCTGCAATCATTGCAATTGTTTTTGTGTCTTTTCTCTGAATTTACTCCAGTTTATCAACTCCTTTCCAGTACTGAGATAACTAGAAGTGTATGCAGTATTTTAGGTATGATCTAACCAGTTTAATATAAAGAGTGTCCATAGACTTCCTAATCCATGATGGAATAATAATCACCAGACAGATGTAATTATGCTAATCAGTTTACCTTTTACAAAAAGATTTGCTTGTGTTCTGAAATCCTTTGCAGTCAGTGAGACTTCTCCAGCATCTGTTAACTTGACATCTCTGAGAGTAAGCGAGTGTACTCTTCCTTCAGCACGTGTGACAACCTAATTAAACAAAAAAGCATTTTGTAAGTATCTACACGTGAACTATATGAAGACTCTTCAATTCAATGTCATCTATTCTTTATTATTTTTATTGGGTACATATTTTGGACAATTTCCTCCTACATATGCATAGTGGATCAAGGACACTTTCAAGATTTTTGAGATATATATATATTTCCCCCTCTTATCTACATAGGCGCTGGTATTTAAGTACTCCCACATGTTCCAATGGGAGGAAGTATATGTCAAAATCTAAAGAAATTACATCATATATATAATAACTTAAAAATATATGTTTCAGAGTGGTAGCCATGTTAGTCTGTTTCAGCAAAAACAATGAGGAGTCCTTGTGGCACCTTAGAGACTAACACATTTATTTTGGCATAAGCTTTCATGGGCTAAAACCCACTTCATCAGATTCATGAAGTGGAAAATACAGTAGGCAGGTATAAATACACAGCATATGAAAAGATGGGAGTTGCCTTACCAAGTGGGGGGTCAGTGCTAACGAGCCAATTCAATTAAGGTGGAAGTGGCCTGTTCTCAACACTTGACAAGAAGGGTGAATACCAAAGGAGGGAAAAAATCACTTTTGTAGTGCTAATGAGGCCAATGTGATCAAGGTGGCCCATTTCAAACAGTTGATAAGAAGGTGTGTGTATCAACAGAAGGAAATTAGTTTTTGTAGTGACCCATCCACTCCCAGTCTTTATTCAGGCCTAATTTGATGGTGTCCATTTGCAAATTAATTCCAGTTCTGCAGTTTCTCATTGGAGTCTGTTTTTGAAGCTTTTTGTCGAATTGCCACTTTTAAGTCTGTTATTGAGTGTCCAGGGAGATTGAAGTGTTCTCCTACTGGTTTTTGAATGTTGTAATTCTTGATATCTGATTTGTGTCCATTTATTCTTTTGTGTAGAGACTGTCTGGTTTGGCCAATGTACATGGCATATATATGCCACCATGTGCCAGCAATGCCCCTCTGCCATGTACAGTGGCCAAACCGGACAGTCTCTACTCAAAATAATAAATGGACACAAAGTGTCTCCTAAAGAATTATTTTTAATTATTTGTAGGAAAGTACAAAGTCAAGCAATAGAAGTAGTTCTGGTAAGGTGAAGGCAAATGGGAAGTCTAAAGTGAGAAGAAAAACAGAGGAGATGAAGTTGTTTCTGAGCATACTCATTATGCCCAAAATAAATATTTATGTCCTTGAAACATTTCGTTGAAAGAAGTTCAGATGAAGTAATAAATTTGGTTTGCCAAGATAGTTTAAGGTAAAGAATAGTCAAACCTCAAATCCCATTTTCTTGTAGAGTCAGTTTGACTCTTGGAAACAATGATAACAGCGTTCAAAGAGGTTATTTTAGAGGAAGTGATGAATCAAATAAACTTGGAGCACCTGAACGTGTATTCCTGTGCAACCAAATATTTTGCTGAAGCCAATAGGAGCTGTGAGTGTGTAGGGGAAATCAAAATTAAGGTATAAAATCTCATTAAGAAGTTGAAATGAGTCAAAGTGGCCCAAATGAACAAGAATAAGATGATATCCCTTAATGTTTAATACTGAAGTTTCAATATCTCTTACTATATTTTGCAAGTCAGTAATCATGATAATCCACTTCATTGACTCAAATCCTTGTACATTTTTATTTCAAAATATGAAAGTGAATTTTACCTTGGTTTATTAAACCTCTAATTGGCAGAATTTCAATTCTATTTACAGATCTTTATGAAAAGCAATATGGATGACAATTCTGAGTTTGGTTAAACTGAGTAAAACTCAGAAAGGTCTCACTGAAAACAAGAATCCTCTTATTAATATATGAAAAAGCTATAGTAAAAATTAAACTAAACTTCAATTTGAATTAAAGAAATATCTACCAGCATTATTACAAATTCTGAAATTTCATTAACTTGTGTAATTCCTTAGACATTTACTTGCGTTTCCCTACAAGGCAGCTCTATTTCGCTAGAGATCTGAAGGCATTACACACAAAATGAGTACCTAATAAAGAATGCATCCGAATAACTGCATCTTAAAAATTGTAACATACATTTTATATTATTTATAATATATTCCCTACTGTTGGCAAACTTCAAATATTCAATTAACCACATTCCAGGCAGCTCAAATCTCAGCGCTAAGAGCCAGCACTTGAAGAAGGGTTAAAAATAGCTAGTGAGAAATGCTTGGCAAGCAAACCTGCCTAGAAAGTTATCTGGAAAGCCTGATCAAATGCCTGAAATGGAATTTCAATCTTCTTAATCCCCATATATGCAGAACTGGATGGCAGCTCTGCATTCAGTGGAAAGAATCAGGAACTTCATTTATTCATAAAACTCACTCAAACTGCAACACACCTTAGCAGGAACCATTTCATATCCCTTGTGGCTGCGATTGCCAACAATTCAGGCACAAAAAGCTTTACTCTTGTGGCCAGTGTTTTGAGACCTTTTAACTTTTCTTTGTGTGATAAATACACATGCTATTTCAGATCCACTTTATTTACAGAAAAATACAAATTTATGTTTAAGTGAGAACACTTTATAACTTAAAATAGAAGCAGCGCATTCCTGTGTCTTAGTGCTTCTGCTGCTGGAAGGAGGGAGGTAAGACATAAAGGAGAGGGGGGAGAAAGTGGGGAGGAAAGGAAGAAAGGGGGAAATGAGGAGTGGAAGAAAGCAGGTGGCAAGAAGTCTCTTTACCTTGTCACTCGGTTCCAGTTTCTGTCCATGCAAGAACCACTCCACCACGATTCCCTCATAGGAGAGCTCACAGTCAAAGGTGGCTGATTCACCAGCTGTCACTGTTACATCCTTGAGCGGTCTGAGCAGGCCAATTACTCGTGCTTGGCGAGGGGGAGAAATCATCTTCACATTAGTCACTTCACTCAAGAGAGGGCTTCTGCCCTACCCACTAATCTTTACGGTGGCTTCTCCCAAGAGAGAGAGACATGGTAATGCAAAGCTATTTAAATTCCCTAACTAGAAGGGGGCCACTTGGGTTTCTTAGGGGAAGGGTTGGGCACTGGAGAGTCCCTGTTTGCAGAGCCTGTTTCTTTAAAATGAACAAGGTCAGCAGGAAAGTTGCAGTGCATCTGTCTCCCTGCCAAGCCCTGCGTGCCTCTTGCTAGATAAGGCATGTGCCTTCCAAAATAGCGAGTGCTAGGATTGGAGGGAGAGACAAGTGGTCTCCAACCATGTGCTCTGTCCCTGTCCATCAAGAGCTTAGTTCTTTCCCCAAATGTTAGTGTGGTGGCATCCCAGCAACTGAAAGCAGAAATGTCAGCACAATAAAGCTTTTGCTTGTAATACTTCAGTTGCATAACAACTGATGATGCAAGACCACCCAGAAGCCTGAAAGTCAATGTCCTTTTTCTCGTGCTCTAATAAAAAGAAACTATAAAAATTATATTTAAAAAAATTCTTAAACTAACAGGGATCAAGGTCATCGGTGTCACCGATACTTCAGAATCACTGTCCCTTCAAGGAGTGACCATGGGCTTGGTGCAGTTTAGTGATTTAGCCACTCATTCCAAACAATCAGCTGTGTGATGTAATGATTCAGTTAATTTCATTTTAATTCATTTCTTCTAGTTTTAAAGACACGGCATTAACTATCTATTCATTCGTATACTAATAAGACACTTACGTTTCACTCGAAGGTGAGCACTGGATTTGGCATTTGCTGCTTGGAAGTCGACTCCACCAGCTTGGTCCAAACGTACATTGTACAATACGAGGAAGTGCTTTTTGCCTTCCTCCTTAATTTCACACTCCTTCAAGAAGGAAAACAACAAAGTATAGAAGTAGTGAGCTGCATTTATAGAATTTCTGCAGACACACAAAGGATATACTGTGTGTAAAACACCACTCATGTGCAGAATATTTTTTAGAGATATATGTAGCCTTGTTAACACCTTTCTCTCTATATTATTTCTAAAATATCCATAATGTCTAGGCCATAGATACTTTTGAAATCTGAACTGCTACTAAATTGCCTAGTACAGCCAACAATTCAAATGATGTGCTTGCTCATAAATCCACTTAAGGACTATTTCCATTAGCTCTGCTGAAGATATAAATTTATTCATGAACAATGCACTGACAAAGTGGGATGTTGGGAAGAACTTAGATATATTGAAGACACTGGCTTGTAAGCACTAGCAATAGCAGGTGTCTGGCAATGCTAATGAACATATCAGCGGTCTCTCATTACAAAAGATGGTCCTCATTTTAGATCCACATTTCTCTCTCTCTCTCTTGCAGACACACAGACCTACAACTATCTCACTTTTCCTATTGTTTATTTATTTCCATCAGGACTGCTGAATTCAGAGTTGCCTACTCTTAGGTTTTTATAGTTAGTCTCTCAATATTTGGTGGGTTTTTTTAAATCACCAAGAGCCATCCAAATATGTAAGACTTTCAGCCTCAGTTTTGTTTTTAAAAAGTAAGTTTCTAGCCTTCCTGGTTGTGGAGAAAAACTAAAAAATCGGAATCAAGTGCACCTAAAATATCAAAAGTTAGAAGATAAGTTAAAAGAGTATAAAATGTATTTTTTTATCTCATAGTTGTTTTGAATCTCTATCCACACAGAAGTCTGGGCTTGATCAGCATTATGCTTACAGGTGATTGGTTCAGGGTTTCTCCTTTTAGTTTCCAGCTGGCGTGGACATCTTCCTCAGAGATTTCAGTATCAAAGCGGGCAGTCTCTGTCTCAATTACCTCCACACTGTACAGGTGGCGCACGATCTTAATATCCCGCTCTGAGAGGTGAGAAAAACAAAGGAACATTTGATGCCATCAGCCTTCAACAGAAACTCACAAGAAGAGCTTTACAACAGAGAGGCACTGACAAAACTACAGTACCTTCAATGTTGAGTTTGGCAGAGGTTTGGTCAGTGCCACAATCACAGGTGTATGTTCCAATGTCTTTCTTCAAAGCTTTCTTGAGGATTAGGATTCTCTTTTTGCCATCAGCCTTGATAACAACATTTTTTGATGGAGTTATTTCTTTGCCATCTTTCATCCATTTCACAGGAGCATCTGCTTTGCTAATTTCACATTGTAAAATCACTTCATCTCTCTCTACAGCAGTATAATCTTGAAGCTTTGAAGTAAAGTAAGGATCACCCTCTGCAAATACAATTTGAGATAAGCATATGACAGTTTTAATTGTTTTAAAAGCACAAAAAGCACAGGTCTTTTAATAAAGTTTGTACCATCTTAGGCCATGCACAATACATAAGGCATATTCTTAAAGCTTTTCATTCCTGTGAAGTGTCTGAACAGAGGAATAACAACAATAAAAAGTATAACTGTTATTTTTCTGAGTGTCCCAACATTTTGCTATATATTTATATTGGATGTGGTGGTTTGATTACAAAAACCAGCAAAAACCTATTAGCATAGCTATTCAAAAATAGCACAGGAAGAAGTACATTCAGAGTAATAATTGCTAACTTCACTGGAAAATATTGTGTTGGCTCTCCAAAGAATATAAAGTGCTTAACAGCTACAAAGCACTGTACACATATTAATCAACAAATCCTCACAACAGTTCTGAGAAGTTTTTAAATAATTAGTATTATCTTTGTAAACATAGAAACGGAGACACAAAGAGATTCAGGTGATTTGTCAAGAGCACACAGTGAGTTTGTGGCAGAGCAGGGATTTGTAGACAAGACTTTCTGATTCCCAATAGTGTGTTCTTTTTTTAGGAATATATAAAATATCCAACATGTGAATTCATACTGAATAAAAGTCAGATACACTTACCAATAACTGTGAGTTTAGCTTCAGAAGATTTGCTCATAGCTTCTGCTCTGATCTGAGAAGTGTCATCAATAGAGAGATCTTTGAATGTGAGTGTATGGAATTTGCCATCGTCTTTCATTGAAACCACCTTACTGGTATGCAGTCGTTGGTCATTCTTGAACCAAGCAACAGGGATATTGTCATGAGACAGTTCTACAGTAAACTCTGCAGTCTCACGCTCCTTTGCTGTTACATCTTTGAGAGGAGTAATGAATTTCAGACGAATGCCTAAACAAACAATGTGTCTCATTAATGATTACATTTATGTAAAAAACAATTGAAAGACAACTATCAAGTGCATTATCCATATAAGCATCAAGTCAAACAAACCTTCTATGATCAGCTTGGCACTTGTTCTTTTATCTTCAGCTTCAAACATATATTTAGCTTCATCCTCAAATGCAACTGTCTTAATTACCAGGGCATGTCTTGTGCCCTCTGAGATAATTTCAAACTTCTCATCACCCGTGATCTCTTGTGTTCCTTTCAACCAACGGAAAGTCTTGGGTTCCCTAGACACCTCACATTCAAACTTTGCCTCATCCTTCTCAAAGACCTTGACATCACTGAGTGGAGTGATAAAGATGAGAGGTAATTCTGAAATCAGAGCAGATCATTACAAGTTCAAAGATGCATTTATGCTGGCTTTTTTATTGGTAGATTTAATAAGAAAGTTTTGTATGCACGGAGAATGTTGCCACTATACCTTTCACTTTCAGATTAGCTGCACTTTTAGCATTTGCAGCCTGGAAGGACACTTCTCCAGTCATATCCAGTTTGCAATTATAAAGGATAAGAACATGCTTCTTCCCATCTTCAATTATTTCACAGTTCTGGTTTGAAGGGGGAAATAAATATAATTTTTCTAAGCCATCATCCATCACAGGTTACGCTGGGGAATTTTTATTTTTAAAATTATACATTGTGATTTTAAAAATAATGAAAGAGCCTTACAGGTGAAGGTGTTAAAGTTTCTCCCTTTAACTTCCATACGGGGTGGACATCGGGCTCAGAGATTTCAACCTCAAAACGAGCTGTTTCACCAACAAATACCTCCACTCCATACAGGGGGCGCTCCACTTTTATTATACGAGCTGGAAGCACAGAAACACAGGTCAACTTTGCTGTATTAAGCTATATGTTACAAGGTTTTCAGCTGGGGTCCAGTTGGGAAGGCGTGGCCACTTACGCTCAATGTGAACATTAGCTTTTGTCTTGTCAGTTCCACAGTCACACTCATAGTTGCCCTTATCACCATCTTCAATCTTCTTGATTTTTAGGATACGGCGCGTGCCCTCAGCCTTTATAGAGATTCTCTTGGAAGCTGTAAGCTCTTGGCCATCTTTGTACCATTTCACTGGTACATCTTTGCTAAGTTCGCACTCCAGAATGACATCATCTTTCTCTATAGCAGAGTAGTCTTGTAATTTCACGGTGAAGTATGGATCGGCCTCTACAAACGGCATGTTGGTTGTGAAACAGTTAGTAAACTTGAAATCAATATATAATTAAAGGCATATTGAAATGTAAAAAGTTATTAAAACAAATGTTTTGTCACTGTTCCTTTAAGAAATTGTTTATATTAAGTGGTGGTAATACTTTACCTAAGACTTGGAGCTTAGCACGAGTGTGCAAGCCCTTGACTTCAGCCTTTATCTCAGAGATATCATCAAGTGTTACTTCTCTCATTTCTAATTTGTGAGTCTTGCCTTCTGCATGAATCAGAACCGTTCTGCTTGTGTGGAGTTTTTTGTCATTTTTGAACCAGGTCACTAGCATATCTTCATGAGAAAGCTCGAACTCAAAGTGAGCCGTTTCCCCTTCTTTCACTGTTTGGTCTTTTAGAGGTGTGATGAACTTCAACCTGACACCTATAATGAAACATTGCTCATCAGTACCTTAACATTACGCTAGTGAAGTTCTAGAAGATGTGCTCTTTAATAATCTTCACATAGTCTCTGCTCATAATGAGATACTTACCTTCCACAAACAATCTTGCTGTACTTTTCTTCCCTTCCACTTCAGCAGTGTATTCTCCTTCATCATCAAACTCTGAATCATTGATTACAAGGATATGTTTCTTTCCATCTGCAATGATATCGAATTTGTCTCCAACTTTGATGATGTCAGTGCCCTTAGACCATATAACATTGGCTTCCCGGGTGAGAACACATTCAAATCGAGCCTGACGCTTCTCAGGAACAGTGACATCTTTCAGAGGCACAGCAAAGTCAAGTTCGATTTCTAGAAACAAAACAGAATTAATTTTTTTCAAGCACTCAATGTGAACTTGGACTAAGTGATACTATTCTCTATTTGCTAGTATAGTGTACCTTTCACTGTCAGGATGGCTGTAGTAAGCGCATTGAGTGCTTGGTAGAGGATTTCACCAGCCTGTTCCAACTTGACTTTGTGTAAAGTTAGGAAGCGTTTTCCTCCTTCAGCTTTGATTTCACAAGTCTGGAAAAATTACGTTTTTAGTAAGGAAACTGGTATTCTAAATACACAATATTGGACTCTGTTCATAAAAAAGAAACACTCCAAATCTTGTTTTACACACACAGGGAATAGTTGCCTGTTAGAGAACAGTATTGCTACCAAATCAAAATGATTTTACTCTAAAGGAAATCTTAAAGTAAAATAAAATACATTTCCTTAACGCTTAACTCCTATTTTTAACTTAGGCGCCACTCTAGCAATTTCCATGGGCCTGGATATTTTTGTTGTGATATGAAGCCTTGCAAATTATTTTATGTTATTTGCTGTGAAACATAGTTCCTTGAGGAGGACCACATTTTCAATCATCATAAAACTTAACCTCTCTAATTTCTGTGCCGGAGCACTGGATGACTGCAGAGATAAACAGACCAGCAAAAATTTTACAATGTGACTAACATAAGTTTGTAGAACTTGCTCACAGTATTCTCATTTTAAATGAACTGCATTTTTAAATGGGAGGATGCTTACAGGTGAGGGCCTCAGGATTTCTCCTTTCAGTTTCCATTCTCCAGGAACATCTTCCTCAGAAATTTCTGTGTCGAAGTTTGCTGTTTGTTTCTCATAAACTGTAACATCCTCCAGCGGTTTAAGAAGCTCAACCTCACGCTCTGAGATGCACAAACAAACATGTGTAACATAGTCAATGAAAGTTTTGATACAACTTTACAGCAGTTCAAGTTTTGAATATTCTTGTTTTGAAAGGGTTGAAAATACTGGCATATACAATAATTACATATAATGTTCAGAAAACCTTCCTTACCTCCAAGGGTCAGTTTAGCTGCATATCTGCGACCTTCAACTTCCACTGCATATTCACCAATATCTTCAGGTGCAGCATTCTTAATTTTGAGGTAAATGAGATTTCCTTCTTTCAAGATTTCTGTCTTTTCAGTTGGTTTAGCTGGAATTTCTTCATCTCCCTTGTACCATTTAAAATTTGGTGTCTCCTTGGCAAGATTGCAAACGAAAGTAGCTGTACCCTTTGGTTTCACATGCTGGTCTCTTATAGGTTTCACCAACCAGTCTCTTATCACTTCTGCATGAGAAAAAGTTAAATAAAAATTAGGGTTCGTAGGTTATTAATACATATAAGTGGGTTCATAAATGAGAGAAATAAGGGCTTCTGAAATTTAGTTTATTCCACTCTTTGAAAAGACAAAGCCTATAAAAAAATGACTTGCCAGTTTATATTGGTTTATAACTTGAAATGAGCACACATGATTCACAGGAATCACTGCAATAATAGAAGTTGTCATATGCAACCAGAGTAGAACATTTCCCAAAGACTTGTTTGCAATTTATGGAGGGCAGATGGCTAGGAGTTTCTATATCAGGATTGCCAAAAAACCAAAGGCCCTCCAATAAATCATAGCAATTTAGCAGGGAGCTGAGAGCAATCCATACATTTGCCAAAATTATCTACTAATATTCAGCAGATAAAATCCCCCAAATGGGAGTCTACTTCTAACAATATTGATGAAATCTGGTTAATTCTGGCATAGTATTTTGAGCACTACTCCCCACTGATCCTGACTGGGAGTTCCACATGAGGATCAATATGACCCTAATCCTATAAATGGTAATTCTGATTCATCCCCCTTTGAGTAGCAGCTTTTCCTATAACTTCAGTGGGAGTTAGGCCCTAAAATACCAAGAGTGAACATTTCAAAATGTGTTAAACAAAGGTGAAGAATAATGAACCCATTACCTAAGGAATAAAAATACGGTGACCACCCTTTTGTGCTCCTTTTCAGGTACCAATCAAGTCAAACTTTCCTTATTTTAAAGCACCCCAAACATGCACACAAATTCAAAGGAGAGAAATTAGAGTTTTATTCTGATTGCTTACCTATTACTTGAACAACAGAGTCACATTTGAGGTCAGTATCTTCCACTGTCACAGTATAAGTGCCAGCATCAGTGTCATCTGCATTCATGATGGTGAGGGCTCGTTGCAAACCAATAATATTCAGAGCGTACTTTCCAGGCTTGTCTTTTATGATCTTTCCATCCTTCCTCCACACCACATCTCTCTCTTTGTTCAGCTCACAGCTCAGATAAAATGGCTGCCCTTTGACCACTGTGACTTGTTCCTCAAGAGTTTTCACAAAACGCACTGGTATCTCTGGGGGAAGAGGGAACCATATTTTGATGCATTTTATTTTTTATACAGCATAGAGATGCACTGCATACAGAATGAAAATATGAAATGATCAATGGAAATTACGACAATTACTGAAAACTCGCAATATACAAACATATTTAACGCTGTAAATTATAGCTATTCTTTAAGTTGCTGAAGAATCTAAAGCATATTCAGGGTGCAAGGAAATACCTTCAACAATGAGTTTAGCTGTCGAGGTCTTTTCTTTGTTTCCCAGACGTAGCACACAAGTGTACTCGCCGGAGTCTGAAAGCTGGACATCAATAATATGCAGCTTCCTGTCTTTGCCATCTGCAATAAACCTGTGCTTTGGGCTCTCTCGGATGTTATTTCCGTCTTTCATCCAGCTGGTACTTGCAGTAGAGGGAGAGATAAGAACCTCAAAGATTGCAGAAGAGCCAATAGATTCAGCTTCTTTCAGCACTATGTCCTTCATTTCTTTAACAAACTTGAGTGGCACAGCTTTAAGTTGGTAGGTGAATGGTGGCTCTTCAGGAGGTTTTTCACCACCACTGCCTGGCCTTAGTTTCCTCCTCTCCAGTTCTGCAGGGGATGGTGTCTTCTTGGCTATAAGTCAGATGTAGAGATGAATAAACTCATCCCAATTTAGAGTTTTGCTTGTTTGCATGCTGTAGCAACTGGGCTGAATGAGGTTCATGAGCCAGACGCTTAGTTGCCAATTTGACAAAATTTACAGTAATGCAATTAGAGCACAAAAACTGCACAATCAAGCCTAGATTAAAGAATTAGTCCACAATTCTACCTGGACCATGTTAAAAGCTGGGGTGCCGTGCAGTTTTTCATGCTCAAAGTCTCAACTGGGTTAAAGCATCCATTCACTTTTGTTATGTCTAAAACACCCATACTGAGATTTGATATGCCCTCCTTTACAGTTTTCCTCTTTGATTACAATGTATTCATAGTAAATCTTAATTTGCTTTGTCCAGAATGAGTCAGAACATAATCAGAATCGTAAGTCTATTTATTTAATCTGAATGGCAACATTTTAGAGATATTTTATTTAAAGTTTAATATTAATCTCTATTCTAAATTTGTCCATTGTTTGAGTCAAATATGATAATATAAGCAAGGTTAAGTTTCATATCTTGTGTTAGTGGCTGAATCAGATGGATTTTTAAAGATGATTTCATTAAAAATGTAACTTCAGAAATAGGAACAGCCATTCCTTTTAACAAATATTGTCTTGGCAAAAAAAAAAAAAAAGGCAGTTTAGATTAAACTTTAGCTAATCCTTGTCATTCTAAGTCATATTTGGGAAGTCTGCTGTCCAACAATTTACACCACAGAAAGCTGAAAGCATTCATTATAATTAGGATTTTACACATGCAAACTTTGCACTGTTTGTATTTTATGATCATTTCTCTTACCTTTAATAGGAGTTTTAACCTTGCCAGGTTCCTCTTTTGATGCTTTTGGCTCTGCAGTAAAACAGCAAAAGTATTAGCAATGTATTAAGTCTCGGTAAGTAGATGTATGTATTAACATTAAGATAAAAATCTTTCTAATAGTGACATTTTCTCTTTCTTCTGTCTCCATACATACATATACTCATACAGCAAGGAGAAGGGTGTAAGCATATACATTTTTATACAACATATACTGTCAATAGTTAGATTGACATTGAATATTTTGAAATATAGCATCTAAAACTGCATATCCTGTGGTAGATATTAAAAAGTGGAGCTTAGGAACCCTCCCTTTATCAATATTTTGTTCTGCCAAAACTCTGTTATTTTTTAAGACTCGCTGTGAAATAGCCATTCACTAACCCTAAGCTCCCAGTTACGGGTATTTTAATTAAATATAATAAAAAAAGCTGTAAATGATAATAAAAATGGTAATCATCAGTTTTGGGCAAAACAATGAAACTTTGTAAAATGATGATTTCTCAAAGGTCAGTAGTGGAAGAAACTGCCACTTAGCATGCTAGAACCTGTCTTTCCTGTTCTAGTGAGGCACTACACAGAAGTGTAAGTCTAAATACCACTTAACAAGAGACACACATAAACTACTGCATGACTACCCAACCACCAATTGAAACGAAGGCCATGTCAAAAAAATCACAGCCCACACAAATGTCACTGCCTCCAAAGAACACTGATACCTTGACTATTGAGTACCAATAATAAAAAGCCATGTATGACCCACCCACCAGTAAACTGGGGTAGCAAAGCTCTCTTTTTCTACCTGTTTTGACAGCTTTTAAAAGGTAACACACATACTGTAAAAACCAAACCAAGAAATATATTAATCTATTCATGAAATACATGTTCAAAGGCAGAGGACTATGCTCAAGAGTTAGGGATTATTTATCATAATTCATATGTGTTTCTGCTTCACTCTGCCATTCATGAACTATTGTTTGCAGTGTTGTTGTAGCCATGCTGGTCCCAGGATATGAGAGAGACAAGGCGGGTGAGGTAATATCTTTTATTAGACAGAAGTTGGTCTCCCCCACCTTGTCTCATTCATAAATTATGAGAGGTCGCCCCTCACTTTTCAAAATATTTCCCACATCACACTTCCTATTATCCTGCATTCTGTATATGTGTGTACAAAGACTGTTTGATATGGTTGAGCGATATGAAATGCAGGACACAGAATGCAAGAAATGATAAAAAAGAGGTGTACATATGAAAAATCTGTGTGAACCGCTCTGCAATTTTACAGTAACAACATATAGATGATTTAAACTACCATTTAAAAATAATGTAAAAATAATACAATGAACACAAAAGTATGTTCAGATGATACACACACAGGAAGACAAACCAGTGACAGATGTTTGAATGCCTATTCAGAGAATTGATGCATTAGATGGAGATACAAATAGTACTGAAGGATACAAGCAGACTGACAAATAAACACAAGCAGATAATGATGAGAAATGGTGTTTTCTTCCAAAGCTTATATGATGAGCTCTCTGAGGAGGAGTTTGGCAGCAGCCTTCTCACCTTTCCACCAGACATTCCACAGCTTCTTTCAGCTCCTCAAATTAATCCAATTGCCAGTCATCTTCTGAAACTCTACCATGCTCGTCGAGATCCAGTCCCCAGACTTCTTTCTCTTCTGTAATGGAGTGATAACTTTACCTAGGCTTTTGGAGACTGGGACATCTTCTTTGCTGGGCATTCTATTGCAAGACAGCTTTTGGTTCAAAGGCTTTGTTTTCTTCTCTGTTTTCTTGGTGACAGGAGTAAATTTTTTACTGCCACATTATGCTGCTATTTTATCTGACGTCTTCTACAACAGAGAATTCTCTTCCAGAAAGCTAGAGTTCCTCTATATTTAAAGGAGATTTATGTCTTTCAGTTTAAGATTTGCTCACTGTTTTTAAGAGCTAGGGTTTCTCTTTTGGGAGATAACTTTTTAATATCGTTTTTTGCCCTCATTCTTTGACATCTAACAGGACTTTCCTTTACTGATTCAGTTCCATCACTTTTTTCATATTGGGCTATTTTGTCAAGGTTTCCTAAGGAAATCTCAGTGTCTCTGCCATTTCCTGGAATCACCATTTCGAATTCTTTTCCTACAGACAGCTTTTCAGGGGTTTTAGTCTGTATCTTTGTCTTTATCTAAGAAGGTCCTAGAAGGCGTTTTAACTTTCTTAACTGGCATAATCCTTTTTCCTGCTTGCCATTTAAAGTTATCTGTTCCATCACTGATACTTCTGAATCTCTCTCCTCATATGGGTTTCAGTGGACTCTCTTTAGCCTGCAAAATTTTTTCCTTCTATTTTCATTTCTGCATCCTGTGGCTTGAGAACTGAATCTGTAAAGATTCTATTAGCCTTTTTGTGGGAATCACCTCATCTTCAATGAATTTTCCAATGCCCCCATCATTTCTCACTACTACCCCAGTATCCTCAGAGGATTCCTGGGAACCTTATTCTGCCATTTTACAGTCAAGATTTTTGTTAATCTTTTCTTTTTGAAAGATATCTATTTTCTTTACTTGTTTGGTGGGAACCATGATTTCTTCAGCAGTAGGAACATCAGCTTTCTTGAAACTGAATTTCCCCACTTTCTGAGTTTTCTTGTTTATGTCATGAATTTACCCAAAGGGACTTTTTCAGACCTCTTCACAGTAACATCTTTCTTCTCTCCCTCACTTGTTATCAGAGGTACTTCAGGTACTACTTCTTCAGTGGCTTCTGTAGTATCCATCACATAATCTTTTATGGCAATTTCTTCAGTTTGCAAACTTATTTTATCTTTTTGGAACATCTCTCTTCTTCTGAATCAAGATATCAGACTTTCTTGGGGCATCTTCAAGGAGAAAAATTAATGCACTTCCCTTTTTCTTTTTCATATGTAGGAATCTTTCCCCTTCTTTGGATGGAATGCTAGACTCTTCAGGGAATCTCTCATTTTCATCCATCCTATGAACCTCTAATTTAATTGTATTCTTCTTTTCTTCTCTGGTACTTCTTTCAGTGTGTTCAGAGGCTATATAAATGGGCTTTGGTTCCTCATGGGGTGTTCTTATTTTAGCCTTTTCAAAGGCAACCTGACCTATTGCAGGCTCTCTCTCCTCATCTTTAACCGTAGGATTCTTCCTTGAAACTACAGTTATTACTTTTGGTTCAGCTTCTTGGGCAACCATCCCAAATTGTTTAAGAACCTCTGTCTCTTGTTTATCTTCCTCTGGTTTTAATATTCTATCAACTGTTTCATCTGAGATGTTTAGCTCAAATGCTTCTTCTGCTCAAATGTCCCTGCAGCTGCCTTGTGGCTCATACTATCTTTTACATGCATGTGTTTCTCATCGGTAGCAGACACTTTCAACACAGGGGATTTAATCTTGCCTTTTTCCACAGGTGGCATTTGACCTTTACAACACAGGGTCCTAGTTATCTCAAGAGTTGGTGATGGGCAATGGAGTCTTTCGCCTTTAGGTTGCCAGTTCAAATCCAACCCACACTAGCAGTAGCTGAAAATTGTTATTCTGTGATGATGCCTGGCAACCTACGTGGAGTTTTTGAATAGCTGTCCACATCACCAAACCAATATCACAATGGACACTGATTGCATGCTTCACAAGTGTTCGAGGATTGAATAAAGAGAATTAACTGCACTCTCATTTTAGAATGGGTCCCCTCTGGGTCATGGTTGGGACACAAAGTGATGGGGAAGATTGTGCTGCTGCTGCTGCTCGTGCTATAGCCGTTCCATGGATAAAGCTCCTAACCTGTAAGCATGTCAGAAAGGGACAGACTATTCCGATGTGGCTGTACACAATGGGTCCCTGACTCTGGCTGAAGCCGCTGGATGCCACCCTATATGAATACTAAACAACAACAGTAGTGCCAGAGAGCTTCAGTGCTCTTGGCACCTTTGCCAGCACTCAGCAGATAGAAAACAAACCCCAAAACAGCGAACAAAACAACACCGTCATCCCTTCCCAATATGTACAACATAAATATATTTTTTGCAATACACATAATATAACAGGCGTACAACATACACAGATGAATGTCTGAACATACAGAACAAATATCAAGAAATTAACAGAATACATACATTTAATTAGACATGTTAAGTATATCTCATCTCCCACACTGAAGAGCATAGACTAAACCCCAATTGTATAGCTTTGGGGCAGGAATTATCTTATTATGTGTGTGCGTCAGTGCCTAGTACAATGGGAGCCTGATCCCCCCCCATGAGGGGGGGGAGGCTTTAAGTATCTGGGAAATAATAAATGATAAGATCCCACAGCCCTTAGGTGTCATGTTGTCTTCAGTGTGTATAGTCACGTGAGAAATGGCTGCAGGATGGTACTGCAAATTAGCAAACACTCTACAGAATCAATGTTAATACCTGCTTTCTTTCCAACCACTGGAGTTGTCACTGGAGCAGCAACAGGGGCTGGTTCGGCTGGTGGTTTGGGAGATTTTAGAGCTGTAGAAAGAATTAAAATGTATGTATTAATTGATTTTTTGTATATGTTTATTAAAACTTATTATGCAGCACTTTCTCAAGTGCCCTATAAAGCATACATTTACTAGATCCTCACTCACAACAAATATTCAGAAAATATCCTTCACTCCTGGTAGCATGAAAAGTTAGCTGAGATATTTGCTTAACACGCTTTTAACCGGAACCCACTCAATGGTAAAAGGCAAGATGTACAGGGAAATGTGTGTACAGTTATTCATGTTGAGAGGTCTCTTACCTACTGCGGGTTTTGGTTCAGGAAGTGGGATAGCTGCTGGCTTAGGTTCTGGCACTTTAAACACACAATAACCAATAGGTTAGTATAAATATTTTATAACCTTATTTAAAAATAGAGAAAAATCATAAAGGAGAAGTGCAAAATGTTAGTGAAACTTTAAAACACAGACAATTAATAGAAGACTGGCTTTTTAATTTTATTTTTTTAACTTGCAAAATACACTGATGAAAGACAGCAGGGGCAAACACATATACAGCAAGATGCAGAGATCTCAATGGAAGACAGTTGAATTCTTTAAGCACTGAAGAACTAAAGAGGAAATAAGACCCAGAAGAATGCAAAGAGGCTAAAAAAGGACACTTTTTATGGCTGAATGATATTAATGAATTAGTTTAGCCTACATAAAACGGTGTTTACTGATGGATGCAGTTTAGTTGCAGGAATAAGGAAAAGAGAACCACACATTTGGTACCTTTCTCTGGTTCAGGCTCAGGTTTCTCCTCTTTTTTTGTGACAGGTGGTATCTCAATTTTCTTCTTGGGAACTTCTGGCTCTTTAAAAATATTATTTTTATTTTGGAATATATGTTTAAATTCCTTGACTACCCAGATACATTAACTGAAGTAATTTTAATATAACTAGAGTGGTTTAATATGACATTAGAAATTTAGTCAAGTTCTGTATATGTGATTAAGATTTTCAGTTGACCTTAGGTTTAAGGTACATATATATTGTTAGCAATCACACTTAGATAAAACTAGAAACAGAAAACAGACAGTAGGACATGCAGTTACAAGACCATAACTGAAAGGATAAGTGGATCAACCATGGTTTATGCTTTGTTACTTTTTAGTTTACATTATAAAACATTTTAAAAGTTCTCTTTTACATAAAATGAAGACTCAGAAAGAGAAATAGCCACCAAGGTTCACAATTCCAATCTGGACCTAGATTTTCCCAAAATTTGGGTATATTTTTAGTAGAAACTTAAACTCAGCATATTACAGGCGTGGAGGACATTTACACAATTCTGATCTTGAATCCAGGTTTAGATACTAAGCCGAATAAATTGCTAATCAGAAGTAGGATTTCGGTTTGGGTCTCTCCATAATCAGAAGCAAATGAATGTGATCTTGACTTGTACCTTCAGGTTTCTTTTTCTTTTCTACTGGTTTAGGTTCTGGTTTAGTTTCTACTTTAGGTTCTTTCTCTGGTTTCGGTTTTTCCTCTTCAGGTGTTTTTCTAGGAACTTTGAAAGAGAAATAATTTCAGTTTTTAAAGCCCTATCTGGATGAAGATGATGGTAATTAAGATAAAGATTTAATAATTATCTGAACAGAGAATATATATATGAAACACCCAGCATATTGTACAGGAATATAGCTTTTATGTCATTATTATGGTTATTATCATAAAGGCAATTTTACATTGTCACTTGGAGCAAAAAAAATGCTTTAATTTAAAGTGGTCCATCTGCTGGAAAATGTATATTTTAACATTCAGACTTAGAATAAAATTAGTTATTTAGATCATTTGAATTAAAAAGCCACTGAATTTACACAGAACTATAATCCAAGAATATTTTAAAACTCAATATAATAATGAAGACTTGTAAGATCTTCAGTTTGAATAAATCTATACATCAAGTAAAACATCTGTTAATAATGAAATTACATATCAAGATAATTTTAGTCTTTCCCATAACAATGACATATTGGATCACAAATGTTTTATCAGTAACAGATAATTTATTTTTGGAGACATAAGAGAGAAGCTTTTAGGAATCCTTCATGACATTTCTGGTATTCTGAATATATAATAGATTCACCAACTGAAAGCCACACTACCAGTTCATTTTCAACATTTTTTGGTGAAGTACCTAAACTACCCTGTAAATGCTTACTGTACTTGATAATTTGAATTACGGTATTAATGCCAACATTTCTTGTGAGCACAAAAATGATGTATTATGAGTTATTTTTAAACGATGAATTAGAGTGGATAATTATGCACTAACACCTGAAATTACAAATGAATTTCAGGGCCAAAATGGTAGATTCTGGACCAAACTCCGATTTACTTCAAAAAGAGCAGGTTTGAGCTATTTTGTTGTTACCTTTTGCAAGGTAAATTGTATATCTTATAGATCATTTTTAGTCTACTCGTTTTTAGTCTACCATAAGTAAAAATATCTCTTATAATCATTAGCTAAAGAGCTAGAGACTTTTAAAAAAGAATTATACATCTGAAATTCCACTTTGATTTCAGTTAATATAAAACAGCAGGAAAGATAATTCAGTGGAGCTATTGGTTCCCCTCTGTATAGCATGCTAAAAAGCAAATGAGTGCATTGGGAAAGCCCCAGTCTTTGCATGAAAGGAGTGGCCAGTGCTGCCTGCCCTTCTGAGACCATGGAATGACCCCAATATGAACTCTGCATGGTCAGATATTCACAGGACTGGAAAAGAGTGCCAGACTGGAATAGGAAATAATTGATCAGGCCAGCTTCCCTCCAACACAGTGGATATCCAAGCAGAAGTCCCATTGGGGAAGGCCAATCAGTCATTGGTTGCTAGGTAGCCACCCACAACATGGCTCCTGAATTAGTGCTACTGTCAAGATGGAGGGAATGGGGTCCAGAGAACAGCATGAAGAGGAAGAGTCTCCCAGGGGATGTCCTGATATTCTCAGTGTTTTGCTCTGCTTTCCCTGTAGATCCTTTGGATCTACTGGATTTTCAACCTATTCCTCCTGCATGCACCCACAAACTCCTTCACCAGGAAATGAGCCTCAGGCAGCATTTAGCTCATGTAATTTCTCATATAAGTTTCTCTGGGAGGGCATAATGCAGTCCTAGCGCAGTGTTCCTTTGGAATACTTAGGAAATGGATTTGTGTGCTTATATCATGACCAATTACTGTACCTTTTTTAAGAACAACTTCTTCCTTTGGTGGAGGGGTAACTTCAGGAAGTATTCTGCGGCCTTTCTTTTCAACTCCAGGCACTTAAAAGAACATCATTTCAAAATAAGTTCATAGCAGTAATAGCAGCCATCCAAATACACAAACCAAATGCTGCTTTACAATAGAACATTCAAAACAGAAGATAAAACAACTGAAATGGATGCAGATTGTTTTACTTAATCTTTTTTCCTGGAATATCTGTATATGCTTGTTTTATGGATCCAAGACTAGTAAGAGATTTTCATAAAAATAACAAAATAAATGTACGAGTCTGAGAAACCCACAAAAGCTAAGAAATTCAAAGTTAAGGGTTAAAGGTAAAATTCTTCTCTCTGTCAACACCGTGGATCTCATCCCTGATATTCTACACTCCCTACAGTTGCAGGTCCTACTTACCTATCTACCTGGACTGTCTGTCTATGGTATTTTTATAAGATGCCTGCCACCTTAATTTCTAAGCTCTGAATAAATTTAGGAGGAAGAAAAAGAGCCCAATTTTTTTTCTCTCACGCTCTCTTGCAGAGATTTCACTTTTGGCACTGTACCTTTTAATTTCTGTTTCACTAACTTCTTCATTTTTGTGTAGTCCCCCTTTCTGAAATTAAATGCTATGGTGTTGGGCAGCTGTATGGTTTTCCCTGCCACAAGGATGTCAAATTTAATTATATTATGGTCACTATTACCAAGTGGTCCAGCTATATTCAGATCTTGGACCAGATCCTGTGCTCCACTTAGGACTAAGTCAAGAATTGCCTCTTCTCTTGTGGATTACAGGACTAGCTGCTCCAAGAAGCAGTCATTTAAGGTGTCAAGAAACTTTATCTCTGCATCCTGCACTGAGGTGACATGTACCCAGCCAATATAGGGATGTTGAAATCCCCCATTATTATTGAATTTTTTATTTGTATAGCCTCTTTAATCTCCTTAAGCATTTCACAGTCATCATCATCATCCTGGTCAGTAATATATCACTATTTTTGTTACCAGAGCATGGAATCACTATCCATAGAGATTCTATGGTACAGTTCGGTTCATTTAAGATTTTACTTCATTTGATTCTAACTTTATTTCCCATATAGTGCCACTCCCCCACCAGCACGACATGTTCAGTCCTTCTGATATATTTGTACCCTGGTATTACTGTGTTCCATTGATTATCTTCATTTCACCAAGTTTGTGTGATGCCTATTATCTCAATATTCTCATTTAATATGAGGCACTCTAGTTCATCCATCTTATTACTTAGACTTCTAGCATTTATATATAAGCACTTTAAAAACGTGTCACTTTTTAGCTGTCTGCCATTACATGACGTAATTTAATGGGACTCTTTTTGATTTGACTGTTTCTCATCAGATCCTACCCGCATTTTATCATCTTCCACCCTCTCCTCCTTACTAGGACATCTTCATTAAAAGATCCTCCCCTAAGGGATGTCTGTGTCTGAAACACATGCTTCTCTGCACCTGTTGGCTTTCCCCCAGCCCTTAGTTTAAAAACTGTTCTACGACCTTTTTAATTTTAAGTGCCAGCAATCTGGTTCCATTTTGGCTTAGGTGGAACCCATCCTTCCTGTATAGGCTCCCCCTTTCCCAAAAGTTTCCCCAGTTCCTAATAAATCTAAACCCTTCCTCCCTACCATTGTCTCATCCACGCATTAAGAACCTGCAGTTCTGCCTGTCTAACTGGCCCTGCGTGTGGAACTGGAAGCATTTCAGAGAATGCTACCATGGAGATCCTAGACTTCAATCTCTTACATAGTAGCCTAAATTTGGCCTCCAGAACCTCTCTCTTACCCTTCCCTATGTTGTTGTACCATGACCACCGGCTCCTCCCCAGCACTACATATAAGTCTATCTAGAAGTCTCAAGAGATCTGCAACCTTCACACCAGGCAGGCAAGTCATTGTATGGTTCTCCTGGTCATCGCAAACACAGCTATCTATGTTTCTTATTTATTTCAACTGCAGTAGAGCTTTATACCCCAAATAGAGTAGTGTGGATCCCCATAATTAATCCCACTTTAATATCCTTCCCTAACACAGCTATCTAGCACATCCACCAGCTCCTGAATTTCACAGTGGGAAAGGAAGGTGCAATTAAATCTAGCAAAACGAAAGACATTGAACACAGAACAACAAAGACAGATGACACCTGGACAACATCTTCCAAACATTTAAAAGAGAAGTTCTTAGGAGCGTACTACAGAAGATGAATTTCAAGAACTACAATCTAGTGCCCACCAGAGACAGGAATGAGAAAATACGATTCCCCTCCCTCTCCGACCCGTATACTAGATACCTTTAGCAGGGGTGAGCTCCACTTTCTCTGGAGCCTCAACAGGTTTTTCAGGCACAACTTTCTTCCTTGGTGTGGGAGCTTTAAAGAAGACAGTTTGATTTTTACTACCTACATCCTTAGAATGAAACTAATTTAAAATGAGAAAAAGAAAAAATCCTTGTGCTAAAACCCACCAAACACCCCACCACCAAATAACTGATTAACACTAGCAACATAACAAAAGAAAACAATGGACACAAACTACAGAGTTCTTTCTAAGCAGCTGTTCCAAAGGTGTAATGGGATCTTTAATGACCACATTTGTATAACAGCTCCAGCAACGTACTACCCTTGAGAACCATGGTGGGGATAAGAACATAAGAACAGCTATACTGGGTCAGACCAAAGGTCCATCTAGCCCAGTATCCTGTCTTCTCACAGCAGCCAATGCCAGGTGCCCCAGAGGGAATGAACAGGACAGGTAATCACCAAGTGTCGCCCATTCCCAGCTTCTGGCAAACAGAGGCTAGGGACACCATCCCTGCCCATCCTGGCAAATAGCCATGGATGGACCTATTCTCCATGAATTTATCTAATTCTTTTTTGAATCCTGTTAGTGTCTTGGCCTTCACAACATCCTATGGCAGAGTTCCAGAGGTTGACTGTGTGTTCTGTGAAAAAATACTTCCTTTTGTTTGTTTTAAACCTGCTGCCTACTAATTTCCTTTGGTGACCCCTTTTTTTCAGTGTGAAATAATGTACAAATATGTTATCATATTGTGCTAAGATCTTTTTCAAAGATTAGAACAATTTAAAATAAAGCAACTTTTTCATAAATTTCTTCATTTTAACTGAAAACCACACAAACTGACTGGACAGATATTTCTGAAAGCTGATAACAGATAAACAATTAGTAAGGAACATCATTAGACTGAAAACAACAGAAACAAGCCCTGAGTTAGGCTAAAAGTAATATATTAAAAAGCCCACTTTTCAAGAGGAGCAAATTATAATTAAAATGCGTTATATTGAAGCATTCAGTAAAACTGTTAATACTGATTTCAGTAGCTTCTTATACCTTTCAGTTGAACTTTTTCCATCTTAAATTCCTCTTTTGGTGGAATAGGTACCCGTGGCTTTGGTTTTTCAGGAATCTTCTTTTCAGGTTCTGGCTCTTGAAATAATATTGTGGCAGATTTAGAATACATCTACTATCATAAAGTCATATGAAGAACATATAATGTACCAAAACCTCCATTCTGCTTCCATGGCAAAACTCTCATTGATTTAAATGGAAGCATAAAAAGCCCTAAATAAATGTTGCTTGCACATAACGTGAATGTCCAGTATGAATTATAAAAGCACACTACTAACACGGGAACAAAAATACATGAGGAAAACTGAATAACGGGAAGACTATTATAATTAAATTACAATGAATTGAGAATTTAGAACATATTCACACATACAACAACACAAGGAGAAAAACTGGGACTTAATACAAATACAACATGGTTGTGGAGAACTATGAAGCAAGATGTGCACAATTTTGAAACGAAGGTGTGCATTTGACTATGGCTACTGTATATACCTTTGGCTGGTAAAACCTCTTCTACTACAGAGAGCTCTTCTTCTGCTGGAGAGAGCTCTTCTTCTGCTGGAGAGAGCTCTTCTATTTCTGAAATAGAAGCAGGTTCTGGTTCTTCAGGTTCAATCTTCATGGTGACTTCAGGGACTTTAGAGAATATTGACAACTAGTATAAGACTACCGTTTAAGACTCGGTCATATGAAGAATTATACAAATACCACAAAGATACATACGGCAGGAAAACTACTTCAACATATGCATTCACAGAGATACAGACACACACACTTCAAACTAAGTACATGTACAATATTTGTTCCATGGTTAATTTGGCTGTTTATACATTTCTTTTTAAATAACTGGTGCATTCATGTCTTAGTGAATGATCTGTGTGGGAGGGAAGATTTTGATCTCTAAATAATCTGGGATTAGTTATGGCTCTCAGAAGAATTTTGGTGCACATTTCTGCTTCTAAGTAGCAGCCGTGTTAGTCTGTATCCACAAAAAGAAAAGGAGTACTTGTGGCACCTTAGAGACTAACAAATATGTAACATTACATTGGCAGGTGATTTGTTGTTGTCGTCACTGGAAAAAAATGAAGAATTCTGAACTAGATAGGACACAAGAGCAAGAAATAACTTCATGTTTGCAAGACAAAGAAATAACAAAAATGAGAATTGGAATGCTGCCAGCATACAATGTTGTTAATGATAGTTTTTATGAATGGATAGATTGCATCTTTATTGGGGGGACCTTCTTTTTTAGCCATCATTAAGAATGCTTTTTCTTCAACAACAACTTCCTTAGGTACATTTGCCACTCGAAAAATATTTAGTAATTTTTATTATGACTGATATTTCACTGTGACAAATGCAACTATCACAGCTGATACAGAAAATGCACAGAACATGTTTACTTCAAATTGCACAGAGTACAATTTACAAATCTCATAACATATTTTGTTCTATCCTTTTTCTGTTAAAAGCACTGCTCAAGAGAACAAGACAGATTCCTCTTCATGATGATGTCGATTATTACCATGTACCTGTAGATGGTGCAGGTTCTGGCATTTTAAGTACAGCAACAGATATTTTCTCTTCTGGGGCAGATTCCTTTGGCACATCAGGCACTTTAAAGGTATTAGTATCTTTTACTTGCATGAATATTAAGGATATGAACAAAACATTAAAAAGAACAATGAAACATAGGACACTGGGATATCAAACATTCAGATATTATAGTCTCTCTCTCTCTCTGTAACTAACACACACACATACACGTATAATTTACATGACAAAGATTCTTCTTTATGAAGATGTCAGTGATGACAGTACCTTTAGCAGGTGCAGGTTCTGTTTTTTTAGGCACAGCAACAGGTACTTTCTCTTCTGGGACAGCTTTCTTGGGCACCTCAGGCACTTTAAAGATATTAGTTCTGTTTACTTTTATGACTGTTAAAGATGTGTATGAAACATTAAGGAGAAATATTACACAAAAGTCATGGATATCAAAATGCATTTACGATGTAACATTCAAACACTGATTAGCTACTTACACAACAAACTTTCATACACACTACAGTTCACATGAAGACGACACTTTACATACCTCAGACAGCTGATAACAGACAGGAAAAAGTATGTTAAAATGCTGTTTGAGAAGAAGATGAAGAAGAAGAAGAAAAGGTTCTATTACTGATCTGTACCTTTTGCTGGCGGAGGTGCTGGTTTCTTTGGCACAGCAGTAGGTTTTGGTTTTTTAGGCACAGGTACTTTCTCTTCTGGGACAGCTTTCTTGGGCACCTCAGGCACTTTAAAGATATTGGGTCTGTTTACTTACATGACTATCAAGAATATGTACAAAACATGAAAGAGAATGATGAAACAGAGGACACTGAGACATTAATGATGGCCTCAATGTTCAGATACTATAGAGCCTCTCTCTCTCTCACACACACACACACACATTCTGTATCAATTACACAATGAGTACAAAGTCCATAACTGAAAAAAGGACAGGACACAATATATTAAAGAATGTTCAAGAAAAGAGGACAAAGATTCTTCCTCATGATGACGTCGACGATGACATGTACCTTTAGCTGGCAGAGGCGCTGGTTTCTTCTGCACACCGATAGGTTCTGTTTTTTTAGGCACAGGCACTTTTTCTTCTGGGACAGTTTCCCTGGGCGTCTCAGGCACTTTAAAGACAATATTTCTGTTTACTTTTATAATTGTTAAAGATGTGTACAAAACAGTAAGAAGAACAAATAAACAAAAGTCATGAATATCAAAATGTATTTAAGAAGCAACATTCAAATACTGATTAGTCACTTAACATAACACACACTTACACACAGTACAGTTCACATGATGAATACACTTTACATATCTCAGATAGCTGATCACAGAAAGGAAAAAAGGTGTTAAAATACTGTTCAAAAAGAAAAAAGTAGTAATACTGATCTATCTGTACTTTTAGCTGGTGGAGGTTCTGTTTTATTAGGCGCAGTAATCGGTTCTCTCTCTTCTGGGGCAGCTCTTTCCAGTATCTCAGGTATTTTAAAGATATTAGTTTGCTTTGTATTAGAGTATTCAACATATGTACAAAACATTAAGAACAATGAAACATAGAAGATGAGATATCAAAAACATTAGAGATTCAATATTCAAACTCTGATTAGTCACTCACACTCTGACACTCAGTACGATCTACTCAATGAGTACAATTTCCAAATCTCAGATAGGAGAAAATGTCAGTGTTAAAATTAATATGTTAACATAATGCTCAAGAAAATAAGACTAAGATTTTCTTCATGATGACATTGAGGATGACATGTACCTTTAGCTGGGGAAGGTTCTGGTTTTTTAGGCACAACAATAGGCATTTTCTCTTCTGGGACAGTTTTCTTGGACACCTCAGGCACTTTAAAGATATGAGGATCTTTTACTTTTATGAATGTTAAAGTTGTGTATTTTGCAGAGAAGACAAACAATGAAACATAAAATATGGACATATCCAATACATTAATGAGGTCATGTTCAAACAAGGAGTCTCTCTCTCTTTCTCTCTCTCTCTGTCTCACACACACGGTACAACAAGGGTGTCAAAGGCATTTTGTGAAAAAGCTGAACTGCATTTTTAATTATGATACCTCTGTCTGGGTATGAATTAAGGTACATCTACCCAGTCTATGCACAGCAGTACTCAGATTGGAAGGGACTGCTCAAATATCAATCGTGAAATCTGACCTTTATGCTGTAAATAAACTTTAGTTATCAGCATTCACTGCGCAGTAATCTGTCTACACATTCCACATGGGAGTGGGGGAATAGAGGACATTCTACACTCCCTTATTTCTGCCCTTTCTTTCTATTCCTTCTATATCTATCTCTGTCTCATTCTTTTCTTGTCTTTGGATGTCTCCTCTTTTCTTCCCACTGCATTTCCTTCCCTGTATAAACTTCCAGTTTCATTGCTATCCGTTAGACTTCACTATCACCCTTTCCTCATTACATCCATTAAAATGAAAATTGCTACATTAATGTGTCATCATTATGCTTTAGAATTAATGCTGAGAGACTTCAACTGTGTATGTGTGTGTGCAGAGGGAGCAGGAGAGGAGAAGGAGTTAATACCTCTCAGATACATTGCTTCAGGCTATCAGCAGACTCACAAAGAGAGCACAGCAGAAGTTAAGGGCATGTCTACATTTCCCTGCAGTTTGGACTAGGGGGAGTGGGTAGCAGTGCAGACCAAAGTGCTGCACTGTAACTCCCCTGTGTGGACACTGCAGACGTGGACTTAAAAGTCTTGAGTTCACATAGTGCAAACTCAGGACCTTTAAGTTTGCGCCTGCAGCTTCAATACCGGGGAGTTACAGCTCAGAACTTTGGTACATACTTCTACTCTTATCCCCTAGTCTGAACTGTGGGCAGTGTAGACACACCCTTAAACTGAGTTCAAATTTGGCAAGTTTTTCTCATAACAATATTTTCACTTTTTAAAAACACAAAATCTTAGATTCTGGGCAATCTGAATACGTGAAGCAGACCAGAAAAATATTTCCTGTGACCAGATACAGTAAATGAAGCATGTATTTGACACCCCAGCCGTACAATTCAAACAAGTAGAATTTTCAAATCTCCGGTGGCAGAAAATGGACAGGAAAAAGTATGTGAAAAGTAATGATGGTCAAGAAAATGAGACAAAGATTTTTGATGAACTGTACCTTTCGCTGGCGGAAGTTCTGTTTTTAGAGGGACTTCCTCTTCTGGGACAGTTGTCTCAGGCATCTCAGGTACTTTAAAGATATTAGTTTGTTTCATTTTACAGTTATCAAAATGTGTGCAAAACATTAAGAAGAATGAAACACAGAAGACAGAGATATTAAAAACATTGATGATGCAATATTCAGGCTTTGATTACTCATTCACACTCTTATACTAAGCACTGTTTGTTCAGTGAGCACACTTTACAGATCTCAGATAGGAAAAAGTGGACTAGACAAAAATGTTAAGATAAAGCTAAAGAAAATAAGACAAAGATTCTTCTTTAAGATGATATCCATGATAACATGTACCTCTAGCTGGTGGAGGTTCTGGTATTTTTGGTACAGCAACAGGTACTTTCTCTTCTGGGACAGCTTTCTTGGGCACCTCAGGCACTTTAAAGATATTAGTAACTTTTACTTTTATGAACGTCAAAGTTGTTTATAAAACAATAAGATGAATAATGAAACAAAACAAGGATGTATTCAAGACATTAACAAGTTCATATTCAAACCACATTTAGTCTCTCTCTCTCTTTCTCTCTCTCTCGCATACACACACACGCACACAGAGCATAGCAAGGGTATCAAACACATTGTGTGAGGAAGCTAAATTCCATTTTTATTTCTGATCCCTATGTCAAGGTACAAATGTAAGAATTTATGCCTCTCTCTACACAATGGGTAACTCCCAAATGGACGATGAACACAGATCAGTCATGGAATCTGACCTTTATGTCGTAACTAAATTCTTAATTATAATTATTCAGAGTTTTTTCAGTACTCTGTATTTACATTCAGCATCACATGGGGGAAAATAAACTCCCCTTTAGGATTATCACTATTTCTACCCTTTGTTTCTATTCTGTTTATGTCCCTCTACCATTGTTTTGGTGAGACTCCTCTTTTCTTCCACCTGTAATTCCTTTCCTGCATTGCCTTCCCTACTCATTGGGCTTCCCTCTCACCCCATTCCTCATTTCATCTGCTACAATGACCCCTGATTAAATAATTAATTATTTTACTAAATAGCTACCATTGGGTTTTGGTCTTAATGCTCAAGTCAATGGAGGATGGGGAGGACAGAGTTGTTTACATCTCTCTGATCTATTACTTTAGACTGCCAGCAGACTCAGAAAGACAGCACTGCATTAGTTTACACTGGGTTCACGTTTAGAAAGTTTTCTGCACAATCATAAGGTTTTTTAAAAATATCAGGCCTTGAGTGTTTTGAATATGTAAACAATCATGACAAAAAATATCAAATGGCTAGATATATTCAGTGGACCGGATGTTTGACACCCCTGGATTACATCTCACACACTGAGTAGAATCAACAAATCTCAGATATTAGAAAATGGACTGGACAGTCAGCTAAAAATTAGGTTTACGAGGACAAGACTAATGCTCTTCCTTATGACGATATCGCTGAGCACTTGTACCTTTAGCTGGTGGAGGTTCTGTTTTTTTAGGTACAGCAACTGGTACTTTCTCTTCTGGGACCCCTTTCCTGGGCACCTCAGGCACTTTAAAGATATTAGTGTCTATTATTTGTATGAATTTCAAAGATATGTTTGAAATTTTAAGAACATTAAGGAAACATAAAACTCAGGGACATCAAAAACATCGATGATGTCAGATCTAAGCATCAATTTCTCTTTCATTTCCTCCATGAAATTTCCCCTGTGCATTGGTCTTCTTCTGGAGCTCTGTGCGTGGCTGAATTTCATCCTCTTTCTATTCCCACCCCCAACACATACCACAGCTTACACAACAAGAACAATTTACATATCTCATAGCAGAAAGAGAACTGTATGTTCAAACAGTACTCCAGAAAATAAGAAAGATTATTTATGATTTCATCAGTGATGACATGTACCTTTAGCTGGTGGAGGTTCCGGTTTCTCAGGCTCTTCAACTGGTACTTTGTCTTCAATAACAACTTTCTTTGGCACCTCAGGCACTTTAAAATATTAATATTAATACCTTTCACTATGAGAAATTTCACAAATACGTTCAAAGTATTAAGAACAGAAAAACATAAAACACAGAGAGCTCAACAATGTTAAAGAACCTACCATATTCCACAATCAGTTTGTCTCACTTACATGTAATAAGTAGGTTTTACAAATCTCAGCCAACAGCAAGAGACCAGAGAAAGGTCTTTGCTGTTGTCTTTAAATAATGTTCAGAAGAAAAAGACTATGATTTCCTGCTATTGTTTTTTTTTTCCCATAATGACAGTACCTTTAGCTGGTGGAGGTTCTGGTTTTTTAGGCACTGCAACTGGTATTTTCTCCTCTGGAACCACTTTCTTTGGTACCTCAGGCACTTTAAAAATATTAATTTATTTTTCTGTTAAGAATGTCAAGTATACATACAAAGAGTTAAGAACAGAAAAGCTGCAATAAGAACACGAAACAGCATCAATGATGCCTGGCTTAAAAGTCTGATCTTACAGTACACATAGTACATGTTACACTACTTTACTCCACTGTTGAATGAGAATGATTTAAGTATAAAGAGGAGATGAGAATTCCCCCAAAACAAAAGGTAGAAAATTGCAGATTATAGTGGGGAAAAAGATGTCTCAAAATTAATATTTAAAAAGTTACAACAGAAGGAACAAGATAAATTCTTTCCATGATTTTATCATTGACAATGTGTACCTTTAGCTGGTGGAGCTTCTGGTTTTTTAGGCACAGCAACTGGTACTTTTTTCTCTTCGGGGACAGCTTTCTTGGGCACCTCAGGCACTTTAAAGAAAGAATATTTGTTTTGGTTATTATAAGGAATTTTACAGATACATATAAAATGTTAAAACTAAGAAGAAAACACAAATTATGGAGATCATCAACGAAGCCATCAGTTTGACACACATTTATTGGCATTATCCTCCCTTCCACTAATATAAGCATTTTTCACTGTTATACCCTGTACTCTTCAGTACTTGCTGGATTTTCTTCTCTTTCTTGGTTAAATTATTCTGTCATTTTAGATTGCCATTTGGCTATGGCTGACATTGTCCATTCCACATATCTGCCCTTTCCCCCTAACATTTCTTATCTCCACAACTTCTTTCCATCCACACATTGTGGGCCTCATCCTACCCCGACTGAAGCCACTTGGGCCTCGGTCATTCAGCATGTGCCTTGAGATTCTTTAAATCCTCTTTTGATCTGACCCTCTACTTAACATCAGTATTTCAGAAACAGTCGTCAGAGTCTTCTGGGAAACTTCTAATGTTTCTAATGCCTCAAGTTCCACCCTCTTGCCTATTTTGTTCAGCAAATATCCTTAACAACCATTAACACTGATGAGAGGTTTTTTTAAACAACAAAGAGAATAGAGCCCTCAAATGAATAGGTTTCTCACAATAAAAAATAAATAAGGCATGGTGATGCTTACTTAACATATAACATTTGCAAGAACATGGCAAAGGTCATTTTCTTCCCCACCCCCTGTTGTTTTAGCTGTGATGAGATGTACCTTTGGCTGGCGGAGCTTCTGGTTTTTTAGGCACAGCAATGGGTACTTTCTCTTTTGGGACTTCCTTGGGCATCTCAGGCACTTTAAAGAAACAGCATTACTTTCTGTTACATTTCAAAATTTCCAGGGTATGCAAATTATTAAGAACAAAAAGAGCAATCATAAAAGCATATCAGGAACATTAGCAGTGTCAAAGAGTGATTTGTTATACACATATGCAGCGTGTTACTTCTATTTAAGAAATCTTTAAATGAGAAAGAAAAAAAAAACCCAGCAACCATTAATTTCCAAGAGAAGAAGATATTTTTTCTTTATAACATCCCCACTGTTAATATGTACCTTTAGCTGGTGGAGGTTCTGGCTTTTTAGCAACTGGTATTTTCTCTTCTGGGACAGCTTTCTTGGGCACCTCAGGCACTTTAAAGATATTAGTGTCTTTTACTTTTACGAATTCCAAAGATACATATAAAATATTGTGAACAGAAAAGTAACAAAAAACAAGTGGACATGAAAGAACATTAAAGATGCTAAATATAAATACCAGTTGTTAACACAAACATTCTGTACAAATTACAAAGAAATGTTTTCATCACAAAATTTCCATTGGCCCATCATTCTTCTCGCCAAGGCATGGTTGCCAGAGCTATTCACAGGAACTTCAGTTGTTCTTAGTTAGCCAGTTCGTGGCACACCATCCAAATTGGCAACTCCAGAGACTCTCAATTGACTGGAGGAATCATAGCAACTGGCCCAAGGGTCTTCTGTTGCTCCCATGCAAATCAATAACCAAATATCCACTAATATCAATGTGAGCATTATCAAATGGGAACTTTGCAATATTATGATCTGCTGGTTGTGGATGGATTTGATGGACCTTGTGAAGGTATTTACAATTACTGTTGTTGGGGTACCATTAAAAACAGCTAAATAGCAAATCCGTAAAATTGAGGCACCCCTTGAAATACAACACAGGAAAATTTGTAATGAAGTTTTTGAGTTATGAGTCACAAACAAAACCGGACTCTAGATGAAAAAGGCCTTTGAAAATACATGTTTAAAAAAAGATAAGAAATGCTGACATTAAAGAATCATTGTGTTTTCCATAACCCCCCCCGACTTAATAGATTAAGTTCAGGGGACGATAACATACATGTTCTGACATGATACTGAAATATAAAAATGAAGAATTGTTAAATGGTAAGATTAAAAGATTTATTTGCTATATTAGAATGATTTGTAATTAAGGATAGTGAATGAGTATAGATAAGATGACAAACACTTAGCACAACACCTTGCTTGTCATAAATGGGGTTTTGCCAATTACTGTTTTACATAGAATTTCTGATTTGTTTAAAATGATATTATTGCTGGCACAATAAATAATATGTTTTGTTGGAAGATATAAATCAGAGGTACACAAACATGTAATGATAAATAAAAACATCCTTCTTCTGGTAAGGCTAGGAACAGGGTGACACAGAACCACATGACCTAGAAATTACAAAACCAGCAGAAAAAATGCAGAAGTTGGGTAATTGAAGCTTGGGCATGCGTAACATATGATTTACATAAAAAAATAAAGGGTTTATGTGGTAAAAGCCAATTGGATAAAGGTTAAGTAATCTGGAATGTGGAAATGTATAAAAAAAACTCAAGGGAACAAGCCTGAAATTGGAGAAACACTGGACCAGAAACTGAAAAACAGGAATGAATGACGAGACCAGGAGATCAGCGGAGGTGACAACCATGATGGAAGGGGAAGAACTTTCTAGTGCTCCGGAATGTGGTAACTTGGGCCACTACTAATTCTGTCTTGTCTGTTATTGTCTGGCATAAACATATGTTCAGACACTATAAGTGACAATAATTCTATCTAAAATTGTACAAATAAAGGAAAAAAATTGATTAAGCCTAAACTGACTTGTGACTCAGTTTCCCTATTTAAGCCCCAGTAGCTGTGATATTCATTTGGTGGGAGTATTTGCACTGTAAGGATTGCCTGTGTGTGGGCTTAGCTTATTTTTTATTGTTTATGGTATTTAATACAATTTCATCCCTTTCTTTTTCAGCCAGTTGTCTGACATCCTTTTTTATGTCTTGGGAATGGGAGTTATGCTTGCATATCTAGGGGAGAAGAAACTGGCAAATGAAAAGACTTTAATGACTATATGATGAGAAAAAAAAGAAAGAACAGGACAGGACAAACTTCAGGAGAAAAAGAAAAGGTTATTTTTCTTCATGATTTCATTTATGATGCTTTATACCTTTAGCTGGTGGAGCTTCTGGCTTTTTTGGTACAGCAACAGGTACTTTCTCTTCTGGGACAGCTTTCTTGGGCACCTCAGGCACTTTAAAGATATTCATTTATTTTAATTTAGGAATTTAGAAATTCCAAAGACATATGCAAACAATTAAGAATAGTAAAGAAACATAAGAAAGGGACATACATAACATGAATGATGCCAAATCCTGACGACAGTTTGACACACAGAATTTACAAATTACCAAATGATTACAATTTATGAATAAAGTCCTCGACAAAGAAGATTTTTTTTTTCTCAGCAAAACAAGACTCTTTATAAAAACTGCAATTTTATCAGTTAACATATACCTTTGGCTGGTGGAGGTTCTGGTTTTTTAGGCACAGCAAGGGGTTCTGGTTTTTTAGGCACAGCAATTTGCACTTTTTCTTCTGGGACATCTTTCTTAGACACCTCAGGCACTTTAAAGATATTAGGTGGTTTTAAGAATTTATAACATATAAGGAACAGAGATGCAACATAAAACAAAGAGACAAACTGGTAAAACAAGCAAGGAGCAATTAGAACCAACACAATGACTGAACATATTGAACATGAATTAAACCATGTGCATTAATAATTGTATTTTTCTGGAATTCATTCCTTTGTAAATTCCTTGAAGAGGTGATGTACCTTTGGCTGGTGGAGATTCCTCTTTTCTAGGAATAGCAGCAGAAACTTTTTCTTCTGGGGGAATTTCCTCATAAACCTCAGGTACTTTAAAGATATTAGTTTTCTTTTAGAAGTTTCATAATTACTTACAACATCTTAGAACAAAAAGACAACATGACAAACAACAAATGTAGGGCCCTATCTTGCAGTGGGATACACAAAGCTGCTCTCTACTGCTTTGCAGAAGTAGGCCAATTGCCAGTAGGTTACCCCATGAAACAAAGTCTACTGTCTGGCTATACCAAAAGAAGGACAGGAGACACCTGATATGGATTTAATCAGGTTTTACTATACTGTACTATACTTTACTATATAGATTTCTGGGACTACCTGGCAGATAAAGGGAACAGTGCAGGTAAATCCACGTTTATTCCAAATAACTACCTGGGGCTTATTTTCCATCCAGGTCCCCCAGCCAACCCATGCCTTGCACCTTACCATCCACCCTCCCTTGTAGGAGGGTTAAGGTGGCCTATAAGAAAGAGGGCTTGGCTCCCTGCCATACCAATCATAGGAGTCCCCAACTCCCCTCCCCCTTTCTGATCCTTTATCCAGCACCTCCTTTTAAGTCCTTTACCAGGCCATTTATTTGGTTACTGGATGCCTTCCCTATGGAGTACCTGCACTGGACATCTGCCCCACACTTACAAAATAAGTGGTGACATATAGCCTACCACTTTTTCTCCTCACCAGAAAAGGTCCTCATTGACACCCGCTGTGGAAAAGGCAAAAAAACCTCCCTCCACCACAGCCAACATGGTGGTGAGGGAAAAAATCCTTCCCCCTCCCCCCAAAAAGGAGCTACTAGTGCAATGGCCACAGCAGGGTTTATATCAGACAGAACATTAATTACACCTTAAAATAGGTTAGAAAACAATAAATGAAGAGATTTTTCTGTCCTGGAAATTCCAGTCAAAGGTTCATGTACCTTTAAAAGGTGGAGCTTCTTCTCTGGGTGCAGCAATATGTACTTTCTTTTGGGGGACAGCTTTCTTTGGCATCTCAGGCACTTTAAAGATATTAGTTTGTTTAGGAATTTTAAAAATATCTATATAGAGAATTAAGAAACAAAATACACAGCTTTTATAAAATAACAAAAAGCTAATAGAACAAAAACCTAAATGAATGATATTAAACTATGAAGAATAGTGACTCAAATTTTCTGGAATTCACTGCTTTATAATTCCAATGAAGAGTTGATGTACCCTTAGCTGGCAGAGCTTCTCCTTTCCTTGGGACAACTCTAGGTACTTTTTCTTGGGGGACAGTTCTTTCAGGAACCTCAGGCACTTAAAGATATTAGTTTTCCTTTAGACAATTCAAAATTCTTACAAAATCCTTAGACAAAAGCCAAACACAAACTACAAACTATGAACAAAAACAATACTAACAAAACACAATATTATCCAAGGTTCCTAGCATTCTGTAATACTGGAATTTTATTGTTGCAGAATCATAGAACCATAGGACAGGAGGGGACCTCGAGAGGTCATCTAGTCCAGTCCTTTGCACTCATGGCAGGACTAAATATTATCTAGACCATCCCTGAGAGGTGTTTGTCTAACCTGCTCTTAAAAAACTCCAGTGATAGATTCCACAACCTCCCTAGGCAATTTATTCCAGTGCTTAATCACCCTGACAGTTAGGAAGTTTTTCCTAATGTCCAACCTAAACTGCCCTTGCTGCAATTTAAGCCAATTGCTTCTTGTCCTGTCCTCTGACATTAAGGGGAACAATTTTTCTCCCTCCTCCTTGTCACAATCTTTTATGTACTTGAAAACTGTTATCATGTCTCCTCTCAGTCTTCTCTTCTCCAGACTAAACAAACCCAGTTTTTTCAATCTTTCCTCATAGGTCATGTTTTCTAGACCTTTAATCATTTTTGTTGCTCTTCTCTGGACTTTCTCCAATTTATCCACATCCTTCCTGAAATGTGGTGCCCAGAACTGGACACAATACTCCAACTGAGGCCTAATCAGTGTGGAGTAGAGCAGAAGAATTACTTCTTGTGTTTTGCTTACAACACTCCTGCTAATACATACCAGAATGATGTTCACTTTTTTTTACAGCCGTGTTACATTGTTGACTCATATTTAGCTTGTCATGCTCTATAACCCCCAGATCCCTTTCCACAGTCCTCCTCCCTAGGCATTCATTTCCCATTTTGTATGTGTGCAACTGATTGTTCCTTCCTAAGTGGAGTACTTTGCATTTGTCCTTATTGAATTTCATCCTTTTTTTTTCCAGACCATCTCTCCAGTTTGTCCACATCATTTTGAATTATAGTCCTATCCTCCAAAGCACTTGGAACCCCTCCCAGCTTGGTATCATCCTCAAACTTTATAAGTGTACTTACTCTCTCTGCCATTATTCAAGTCATTGATGAAGGTATTGAATAGAGTCGGACCCAGCACAGATCCTAGGATACCACTCAATATGCCCTTCCAGCTTGATTGTGAATACTGATAACTACTCTCTAGGAACAGTTTTCCAAGCAGTTATGCACCCACTTTCAAATATGTTACGATTACAGAATTTGTTTTTTTAGGTCTGACCCTGTATTACTCATTCATACAAAGCATAAGGGTTTGCGGCAAAAATCAATTATACCAGAGAATGAACTTGTTGCAGTAGCTTGTGCCTCAGAATTGTATCACTATAGAGTCTACCTCTAAGCCAGTGCAGTAAACTGGGGCCTGGGATATCTCACACTGAACATTAAATCAACTTTAAAAGAGGCTAAAACAGAATATGGTGAAGATATCTTTTCTTTCATTAAAATTCCAGTCTGAGCTCATGTACCTGTAATTGGTGGAGCTTCTTCTTTAGGTATGGCAGCAGGTATTTTCTTTTGCTGAACAGCTTTCTTTGGCACTGCAGGCACTTTAAAGATATTAGTTTCTTTTAAGAATTTATAAAATACAAAATGTAAAGAACAGAAGGGCAATGGAAGACACAGATGGACAAGACAATCAAGGAGAAGTTAGAACGAACACATGAATTATTTGCATGAAACCTGATATGGATCATGAGGATGAGTAACAAATGTACTGGAGCTCTTTGCTTTATGAATTGCTTGAAGATGTGATATACCTTTAGTTGGTGGAACTTCCTGTTTTGTAGGAGCAACAGGAACTTTTTCTTCAGGGAGAATGTCTTCATAAACTTCAGGCTCTTTAAAGATATTAGTTCATTTTAGACATTTCAAAAATATTTGCAAAACAAAGATTAGAAAGACAATTTATAATGCAAACGTACAGACTTGTAAAGCAACATAATTCTCTGAACACATGCATAAATTAAGGAGACATCGTCAATTTAAATGGCACACTTCTATCTGAATTTTTTTTTTACCTACTGTTGCTGCAATACCAATTAAGATTACTAAAAAAAGAGTGTGTGAGTGTGTGTGAGTGTGTGTGTGTGTGTGTGTATAAGGTTATAGGGTATATATATATTCCTCTGCTTTTCCAGTTATTTTAGTTTTTATATTGGACAGCACTCTTGTATAGTCAATTTCACAGTTTCTCCTGTGTATTCAGTTATGCCCAATAAAGCACAGAGCACTACTCAAGACAGCATTTAAGCTGCACCTACTCAAGTCCCATCAAAGTTAAAAATTGCATAAATGCTTTCCTGAATCAGAACCTGAGCCTATTTCTTTGTGGGTCTTTCCCAGAAAGTAACATGGCAGAGAAGAAGATTTTAAAAATAGAAAAATATGATTGGAAACAAAACGGCATAGAGACTCAAGAGTGGTGATGGGGATGTATTGAAAATAATTGTAAATCATTTTTCTTTAAATTTAAATTTGACAATGTCCTTCTAATTATATTGAAAATAGACTGCACTATGAAGCTGATTGACTAATTCTCTGTATTTCATTGCTTTATAACTTTAGTGAAGAGTTGATGTACCTTCATATGGAGGAGCTTCCTCTTTTCTAGGAATAACAGTAGGTACTTTTTCTTCAGGGTCAACTCTTTCAGGAACCTCAGGCACTTTAAAGATATTAGCTTTCTTTTAAAACTCTCAAAATTATTTGCAAATAATTTTGAAATAAAAACCCAACATAAACAAAGACAACAAAGAATAACTAATAAAAAAAGTACTGCCAAAGTCTCCAGTACGCTGCAGTTCTGTAGGAACTGATATTATTCAATTACAGAATTAATACCACAGATTTAAATGACTTGAAGATTTTTAAAATATTTGCTTTCATTTTGTGCGGTCCCATATGGAATAGATTCCATTCACTCTTTTCCATTTGCCCTCCTTTCTTCCCAAGATACAAGGGACTACCTTGAATTATTTCACCTTGATATCTGTGGCACAACCAGTTTTAAATAAATATTGAAATGCCTTCTTTACAAATATTGTGTATAAGTTATTCTCTAACATTTTCAATTTAAACAAAATTCACTTATATATTTCTAGAACTAAAAAGTTGGGGGCCTAATATACTTCTAGCACTAAAAAGTTGGGGACCCCTTCCCCCTTAATTTTAAGAGAGTAAAGTTCAGTTACTTTCCAGTTCACTTGCGTCATGTAAGTGAAGTGTTTTGACTCAGAATTTCTTACTCCTCATTACAGAATCTAAGGTGCTGCAGGATACTAGGGACCTTGGCTATATCACAAAGAACATGAATTGCACTTTAAAGGATGTTAGTTAGGAGTGAGATAAAGATGAAGTCTTTCCATAAAATTCCAGTCAAAGGTTCCTCTACCTTTCATTGGTGGAACTTGTATTTCAGGAGTAGGAGTGGGTAGTTTTTCTTCAGGGACAGCTCTCTTGGGTACAGCAGGCACTTTAAAGACATTTTTTAACTTTTAGAACTTTTAAAGTTACTTAGAGGAAATCAGAAAAAAGAAGAACAAAACCCAGAAAGACACGCTTGTAAAACAAGCGAGAATTAAATGCTTCTTGCAGGACATTCATGCTAATGAAGATATGAGAGAACAATAGGTCTGTTAACTATAGTTTTCATGTACCTTTAGCTGGTGGAGGCTCCTTCCTTTTAGGAACGGCCACAGTTACTTTCTCTTCCTGTACAGCTCTCTCATGTACTTCAGGCACTTTAAAGATATAGCATTTTTTTAGGAATCTTACATATACAACTTCATAAATCATTACGAACAGAAAAGCAACGTGAGACACAGGATCATACTTAATTAGGACAAACAAAGAATCACTGAGACAAAGTATATTTCTGTCTTACGCAACAAACAATGGAAGATCAAAGACTTAAGTAAGAGTTCATTGTTCCCTAATGACAACAAAGAATAGATATACCTTTAACTGGGGGAGCCACTTCTTTTTTAGGAACAACGACAGGTACTTTTTCTTCTGGGACTGGTTTCTTACGCAGTGCAGGAACTTTAAAGACATTGCTTTCTTTTAGGAATTTTGAAATATTTATATTATTTAAGAATAAAGGTGACACAAGAAACCAAACATAAAACTTTAATTCAACAGAAAAATCATAGAAATTAAAAGAACATGAGCACAGAGCATCCTACATCACATTTATTAACTTGTGACCTGGCTGGCCATGCTTCTGCTTCCTGATTCTTGGTGTTCAATCTCCTTTCAATACACATGACCAACTCCTTATTGAATTAATTTCAAATTGGGATGGACATTTAAATAGTCCTTTTAGATAGATTATGAAATATTGCATGAACTAAGAAGTTGTACCTTCCTATTTATATGCAAGCAAAACTCCCATTCAACTTTAGGAGGCAAATCCTACACTCTTAGTTTTGGCCTCAATTTGGCCCCATTAAAGTTAATTGAGAGACTCTCAGTGACTTCAATGAAAGCTGGATTCAAGCCCTAAATCCTTATCCAAAAATGCCTCTCACTGACTTCAATAGGATAATTTGTATGAATAAAGACTAGCAGATTTGGCACAGAGGGTGTTTTGTACAAATACGGCCCTATAGTGAGAACAATATAGAGCTCTGGTCTACAGCAGAAAGTATGCTACCCTGCCAATGGCAGTACTATCCATGACCTTCTACTGTATTAGTAAAGCATGATATAGGGAACAGAATAGAAGTGAAATCCTGTTCCCATTGACTTCAATGGGGCCAGGTTTCCCCCCTAGAATTATAGCTATAGTTGAGAAAGATCATCACTGTTTCTGAAGATATGGGTAGAAACTGTTCATTCATTTGACATGAAGACGGGAGGGGAAAAAAGAGGCTTAACAGATTGGAGGTTATTCATCGGCAAGAAATAGCTGAGTGGACCCTTGTTTCAATAAATTCCCTACCATTTTCAATAGGTTATGTTTATAAATCTCAATAAATAAATAAAAGTAATTCCATTCCTTATATGTCATACAAAGATCCAGAGGAAAATTGCCTTTTGAGAAAGGAGATGCAGGGCTTTGTGTTTTAAAAGAAATATTGTTGATTTGGTATCTTAATCCTAATTGTTACTCAATTGGCAAATAAAAACTCCAGTCTTAATGGTCAAATAATAGGAAGGACCTTCATTACTGGAAGCTGGGATTCTGGGGAGATAGAGGGCTTCAGTTTTAAATGTATCCAGTAGCTGATGTACCTTTAGCTGGCGGAGCTTCTTTTTTAGGAACAGCAACAGGTACTTTTTCTTCTGGCACAGCTCTCTTAGGCACTTCAGGCACTTTAAAGACATTTTATTAGGGATTTTTTAAGTTACTTGCAAAGAAATAGGATCAATATAAGACATGAAGAGCAAAGATCACATATTTGTAGAACTTATCACACACACAAAGATAGACGAGAACAATTACTGTGCTCAAAGTTATATAAGCAACTGAAAGCTGAGGAAGATCCTTTTTCAGCAGGGTGGGGAATGATCATTGTCAAAGCACCATCTGCCTGGTATGGAGAATTTCAAATTATAATGATGGGAAGAAAGGTCCTAACTAAGTTTTAACTGCTCTGTTGTTGAAAATTATCGCGGGGCAAAATGTTTCTTAAAAGGAAATAATGCTGCCACCCATAATTATACTGGATGTAGACCATAGTTGAATTGCATCAGAAGGCTGCCATTTATGCAATGTGAAAATTGCTCTAGTTACAGTGAAACAAAGTTGTCTTTGCTTTTGAAGGCTCAGTGGGAGTCTTCTCATCCTACCCCCAAATAGGTTTTCTGAGGGAGGGGAAATGGTTCTCAAGTTGATTATCACCATCAATTACAGACGCAGAAAGGAGGACTGAAGACAGGAAAAACACAGACTTGAGCACTGAAAGGAGGACTGAGCATGAGGGGGAAACTTGACACACATAGTTAAGAATGAAAAAATCATGAGCTGGTGTACCTATAGCTGGTGTGACCTCATAAGCCTCCTCATAGATCTCTTCAGCCTTCTTAACCTCCTCATGCTTCTCATAGACCTCTTCAATCACCTGCACCTCCTCATATTTCTCATAGACCTCTTCAGGCTCTGGAACCTCCTCATACTCCTCAATCTCTTCAGGCTCCAGAACCTCCTCATACTCCTCAATCTCTTCAGGCTCCAGAACCTCCTCATAGATCTCTTCAGGCTCCGGAACCTCCTCATAGATTTCTTCAGGCTCTGGAACCTCCTCATACTCAATCTCTTCATGCTCTGGAACCTCAAACTCTTCTATAGCCTCATAGGTCTCATACTTCTCATACTCCTCATACTCATATTCATACTCCTTCACTGCAGGAACAGGGGGAGCAGCAGGAACAGGCACTCTCTCTTCCCGGGTGGGTTTCTTAGGTACCTCAGGAACTTGGAAGATAGTATTATTACTGTTACTACCTTTAAAGTATTGGAAATGACTTGTACAGAGTAAGACAAAAAGAGTCAACAGAAAACTACATCTTATAAATACAACAGCAAGAAGTTTTTATAAAAAGAAAGAGAGATTCTATGAAAAGTGATCACATTCCAAAATATTTTAGGAACAAGTAAGAGGAATAGATATTTTGAAGAAATTCAGTAAGGCATGTCTCTACCTTTGGCTGGAGGAACTTCCTTTGGTTTAGGAACAGCAGCTGGCACTTTTTCTTCAGGAACAGCTCTCTTACGTACCTCAGGGACTTTAAAGATATGGCTTTCTTTTAGGGATTTTAAATGGTTTAACAAAGCAATACAAATAAGAAAGCAATACAAAACACAGTCTCACGATTTTATAGTGCAACAATTAATCTTTGAGACAAGAATACACAGAAATTTGACAGAACAGTCAGAAAACGCTGGTGTTAGAAAGAATAAGATCAACTATTTTAACATATATGATAGCTGTCAAGAATGCATGTACCTTTCACAGCTGGGGGCTCCACTTTTTTAGGAGGAGCAACAGGTATCTTCTCTTCAGGAATAACTTTCTTAGACACCTTAGGCACTTTAAAGACATTATCTGGTTTTAGTATTTTTGTTACACAATATCAAAACCAACGTCCAAGTACATAAATTTACAGACAACAGAAATATAAACCCACAAACAAATATCAAAACACAGAAGTAACACAAGGCACATATATTAAAATGCTTTGTACTAAGAAGTTGAACAATTCACATTAATTAGTGTCAGTGTTCATATTTTCATTATTAAACTATTGTACCTTTAACTGTTGGAGGCTCAACCTTTTTAGGAACAGGTACTTTCTCTTCAGGGACAGGTTTCTTAGGCACTTCTTGCACTTTAAAAGACATTTGATTTTTAAAATTTCATTTTCAAGCAACATCAGAAAAAGAAAGAGGACATAAAATGCCAGGACACAGTGAAAGCAAGAACTGAACTAAAGAACATACTGTAAGTGTTTTTAAGCTGGAATCAGGTTACAAACAACAGACACTTTCTCTACAGGGACAGATTTTTCAGGCAACTCAAACACTTTGCAGATGTTATCTTATGTTAGCAATTTGAGAAATTGTATACATCAGAAACAGAAGGGCAACACAGACAAAAGAATACAAATGCACAGGACAAAATTATAACTGTATCTTGTAAGGCCTACTCCCAGTGAAGTCAATTTCAAAACTTCAGTGGATTCAGGCTCAGCCTCAGATTGGATGTTAGTGCGGTTATTGAAAATGTAAGGGAATAATAACACTGTTTATTCGCCTTGCAATTAATTCATGTACCTTTCGCTGGCGGAGGCTCCATTTTTTTAGGAATGTCTACAGATATTTTTTCTTCTGGGACAGGTTTCTTTGGCACCTCGGGCACTTTAAAGATATTATTTCATTTTAAGAATTTCATTTTCAAGCAACATCAGAAAGAAAAACACAACATAAAACACAAGGACACAAACTTGCACAACAATAACCACTGATATAAAGAATATTCTGTATGTGTATTTCATGGTAACGTTACAGTGGAATTGGGATGTAAGGATCAGCTTGGGCAACTTTCCCGCTGATGGTTATCTACGACACATCATTACCAATCAAACACTATTTGCAACACATATTCACATATTACAAAAAGGGAGTACATAGAAACCCCTTTGGCATCTTATTTTGCATACTAAGAGCTACCAGTGTGTTTGCTTTCTAGTTCAGTTGTAAACCACTCTGCTGAATGGGCATAAAGTTCAGCATCATCGGGTGCTGTCTGTACTCAGTTGCCTTCATTTCTGTTTCTACACAGTTAGGATTTGAGTTCTTGTTACCCAGTCAGATGTGTTTGTACCTTTTTCTGTAGTAGATTTAGCAGTGCATGCTGTGAGATATTAGAATATACTGCAGATCTCTCAGGCTAAGTATCGGAGATTCTTCAGGGCACAGATCATACCACATCCTTGCCCAAGGGAAAATCAAAGAGAATTCTACCAGACATTTTGTTTAAAAGACACTTTATGCCACACAAACACTATGTGCAGGACATTGCTGCTTTGATTAGCATACAAAAAGCCTCTTAGTTTTGTTCTTGGCAGATCATTATAATTGGAAACCAGTTAATCATTAAAGGTCTGATTCTGAGCCCATTGAAGTCAGTGCCAAAGCTCCCATTGATTTCAATGCTGCAGGATCAAGCCCTGTCTGAGCCATACTATTCCTTAATAATGAACACTGGGGTATGGAAATGAGGATCTAAATTGTGATCGCCACAACCAAATTCCACTGAAATGTCAACGTCCAAATGACAGAACACTCACTTCCATATACCCCAAAATGATGTACCTTTAGCTGGTGGAGCTTTCTTTACTTTAGGAACAGCAACAGGTACTTTCTCTTCTGGGACAGCTTTCTTGGGCACCTCAGGCACTTTAAAGATATTTTGTTTGAACAAATTTAATTTTTGTACAACATCAGAAACAGAAAACAGAAGATAGCAAACACTTAAAACAACACATAAGAAGGGAGTTACACAAATTTATCTGGGTGTGAAAGATTCAATGGAACAAAAAGCTGTATATTATACAAACCCATGCGCACACACATATATACACATGTAAACAGTAAGTGTATACACACACACACACACTTTGAATATGTATAATTACTCTCAATTTGAAGGTGATATACCTTTAGGTGGTGGAGGTTCTGGTTTTTTAGGTGCAGGGATGGGTTCTGTTTTTTTAGGCCCAGCAACAGGAACTTTCTCTTCGGGAACAGCTTTTTTCGGGACAGCAGGCACTTTAAGAAATATTATTTTGATTTATGAATAATTGTTATCCTTTCCACGGCTCCAAAATAGAAAGACAACTTAAAACATAAGGTACAAATGTGTAAAGCAAAAACCAGTTTTCTAAACGCTGCATTATAAGAAACATTCACAGTGTGGGGCTTGATCCTGAACCCAGTGAAATCAATGAGCGGTTTTGCTATTGAGTTCTTTTGGAACAGGATCAGACCCCCTTACTTGTAATGTTCCATATGTGAGCAAGCAATGACAGAATTGTGTGGATGCGTCGCAAACTGATGTACCTTTAGCTGGCGGAGCCTCCACTTTTTTAGGCACTGGAATGGGCACTTCCTCTTCTGGGACAGCTTTCTTGGGCACCTCAGGCACTTTAAAGATATTATTGTACGTTGAGAATTTCACTTTTGAACCATAAGATACAGAACAGTGACATGAAGCATAAGACCACAGAATAACAATTCGCAAGAACAGAAATATGTTTCTCCTCATGATGCCCTGAATGATGAAAAGGCGAGTGAAGGGTGAAAGATCAGGATGCACACATTGAATCACACACGGTTGTACCTTTGGCTGGTGGAGCTTCCTTTCTTTCGGGCACGAGAACAGGCACTTTTTCTTCTGGCACAGGTTTCTGTGGCACCTCTGGCACTTTAAAACATGATTTTGGTTGAGAATACCTCCCACATGCCATTCCAAACAGAAAAGCAAAAAGACATGCTCACAAAGATTTCAAATGAAGATATGCCTCCCGAAGAACAAGATAATAAATGTTTATATCAAACATACAACAAAAACACCCTAACACTCCTGGGCAAACACTTTTCAAATCACTTCATATCTTCATGAGCTTGGGAGATTAAATTCATAACTTTACTAGATACTAAAAATCATGGACTCAATAAAGACACTGGATTTATGGCTCATTATAACAATTTGTAACCCGCTAACCCTCCTTTGTCCTACAACTCCAGAGATGCTAATTGCTCATATCACCTTGAATGGTCTCCTCCAACATGTGTTAACTCCTTATGCTCAACTCCTTATGTTCTACCTTATATTTAGCTGTGACACACTGAGTACCTTTTCCAGACTTGAAGAAGAGTTCTGTGTAAGCAAAAAAGCTTGTCTCTTTCACCAACAGAAGTTGGTCAAATAAAGGATATTACCTCACCCACCCCATATCTCTAATATACGAGGACCAACATGGCTACAACTACGCAGCAAATATACAAGAAGTAGTAAAGTTAATTAAATATTAAACAAAGTTTGATAACTTCAGAGAAGAGGTGATGTACCTTTCACTGGAGGAGCTTCTTTTCTCTTGGGAACAGGTACTTTTTCCTCTGGGATAGGTCTCTTAGGCACCTCAGGCACTTTAAAAATACCATTTTTGTTTTAGGAATTTACTTACAAAACAACAGGAACATAAAGTACAAGAACTCAATTGTAATGCAAGAAAGTTATTCCACCACAAACAGGTAACACTCAACATCAATTTAATATTAAAAAGACAGGAAACAGCACAATAAAGGGATGTGTTTATTTGTAATGAGCCAAATCCTGCAGTTCTTACTCAGCCATTGATCTGGCAAGGCAAATTTATCTTAATGTCAATGTGGTTTTTCCTTATCCAAGTCTGAGTAAAGACCACATGGTCTGGCCCTTAAAACTAGGTTATTACAGCTGGTCAGAAATGGCGGTGGTAATGAGGAAATTTGGGGAAAAAATCAATTTTTGGTCAAAATTTAAAAAATTGATGAAAAATTTAGCGCCAATTACTATATCAAGTATCTTTCAGTTGTGATTCTTCTTTTCCTGGTACTAGTATTTTTTTCCTGAGACTACTTTCTTACACTTATTAGGCACTTAATACATTAAATTTAAGATGCTGAATGGCCAGATTTAGAATATATATTAAAGGTTCCATTCTTTTTTCAGAAATTTTGAGTATATTGCTAGTACTCTCTACATGACAAGAAAACATAGGATTTTATCAACTACCTTGCTCACAAACTGGAACTCTTAGCTAATTAGAAGCATCTACAAATTTAATGGTGAACAGCAGAATGTACCAAGACCATTTTCTTCAATGACAAAGGATAAAATTCTGGCGCTATTGAAGGTCAGTGACAGTTTTCTCTTTGGAGCAAAGATTTCACCCAAAGAGTTTCTTTAAAAAAATTGTATTCAACAACCCTGAAACCTCAATACAAATTGAATGATGGGATACTTGGTAGACTGGAAGAAATCACTGACCACCTCCCTGGGTAGGGTAACTGGCCTTGTCATACATTGATTTTCACACATGCTTAACTTTAAGCAAGAGAATAATCCCATTGTCTTGGTCTAGATTAGGAAAAGAGGTCAAAATAACATGGAAGTTAACTCCAACATAACAATTTTTTCATGAGTAAAGGCAAGCAGCAACTTTTAGCTTCGTTTAGATGGTCAAGGTAGATATTAAGTAACCTCAGTCTCTTTTCCTAATCTAGACAAACCATATATTTATTTTCAGAGAGCATAGGCTGACCTAGTTTTCACAAGGAAAAAGGCATATTTGTAAAATGTGTTTACTAATGTGTTGAAATCCTTGTGTAGACAATTCAAAGTGTAGTTTTGATATGTATTAGCTGATCAAAATAAACCCTAAATTCACCTTTAGGGTGGAGCCACTATTGGTAAAATATAAAACAAGAATTTTGATAAGTCCTTAACTTCCTTTTGAAATTCGGATTTCTCCTAAATCACACAGGCAGTTCTGGATTTTACCCTTTGTCTTTGTGTTATGATGTGAGGTGTTGGACATAGAGTTGGATGGGGAAAGGTTTTTCCGTCCTATGAGAAATGTTGAGAGTTTGAAAAATTTCCCGTCCTCAAATTAGGGCAAAATGTTGAAATCTCAAAAATGTTGATGAACCAACCATTTTAAACAGATGGATTAAGTTGATTACAATGTTTAATGTCAATTTCAACCTTTTAAAATAAAATTTTTAGTATAAATTAACTAACATCTTTTAAAAAGTTGTTTCAAACCAAACATTGAAAATTTTTGTTTTGAAAGTGTCAAAACAGGACAGGTTGAAACTTTTTTTTTTAATATTAGGATTGGGAGATTAGTGGAAGCCTAACATTTCCTGTGAACGGTTTCAGAATCAACAAATAGGTATATTCTTACAATACAATGTTTTGTTGAGAAGTTATGACCTGATTACCCTGTCAGTGGAGATTAATATGTGAGGGTGATGGAGACTTCCAAGCATCCTCACCAACTGTTCTCCCTATGAAAATATTTAAACACTCTGAGAGATGGACTGGATAATCTAATCAGCCCTTTCCATTTCTGGCTTCTGTGATGTTAAAAAAATCCCAAAGATGATTTAGGATTTTCCAAAATGCCAAAGTGAAAGTCAATAGGATTTGTGTTCCTAAATCATTTAGGTGCTTTTCGCCACTTAGGCTACCCATCATCAGGATACAAATGCCTTTTCTTGTGATTGTGGAACTTGCACTAAGTCAACGGGAATTTAAAATATGGACTGATAACAAGATAAGGCCCCAAACCAGCATGAGATAAAACTGACTGGAACGTTCATTGCCTTATCTGATTACACAGACTCCTTATGCTGCCAATTGCTTATTTACAACATGGAACACTGATTATAGTTACAAAAAATTTTAATGAACAGTAAGCATTCAAACATGCAACACACTTTGAAACACACACCAATAATTAATTATCATAACAAAGGAAAAATAATGTACTGGAGTAATTAAAAGAAAATCATATTTGCAAAACAGAAGAGTTCTATTCTGATTTTATCCCAAAATTTCATTATACCTTTCACTGGTGGGGGAGCCTCTTCTTCATACTGGGGAACTTCCTCCTCCTCCTCCTCTTCCTCGTATTGAGGAACTTCCTCTTCATATTGGGTAACATCCTCCTCCTCATAGTGGGTGACTTCCTCTTCATAGTGGGTAACTTCCTCTTCCTCCTCATAGTGGGTGACCTCTTCTTCATAGTGGGTGACCTCTTCTTCTTCCTCTTCATACTGGGGAACTTCAACATATATTTTTTCTTTTTGGACAACTGTCTTACGTTCTTCAGGCACTTTGAAAAGATATCAATTTAAAGAATTTTAAAAGCCATCACAAAAATACTCATGAACAGAACTATAAAGCTATGAAGCATTGTAATGTAAGAGCTAAATCAAATCAAGAATGTTCAGTAAAAATACAAGGCAGAATTCACGGCACATTTACAACACTGACATGCAAAGAACATATGTTTTAATACTACAGAACTATACTACAGTATCTAATGCTATATCCAATGTACCTTTAGCTGGTGGCCTCTTCACTTTTTTAGTAATAGAAATCGGTAATTTTTCTTCTATGACTACTTTCTCAGGAACATCAGCCACTTTAACGATACAGAATATTTACATTTAAAAACTTCAAAAAACACAAACACTAGAGGCAAGAAGCACAAACACTAGAGGCAAGAAGAAAGATATATAAAAAAGGGTATCTAACATAAACATGGCTCACATATCGCCAAGGCAACTGTGCAGCCTGACAATGGAAACATTAAACCATAGTTTTATACAACAACAACAAAAAAGACATATCATGTCTCAACAAATACATATAAGCAGATGCTCTTTGCTGTACCCACTTCTGCCAACAGTGCATTTATACACATTCCAGGTCAGAGCTCTGGTACAAAATCCAATCAAATCCTGAGAAAATTCAGCCCCTATGTGACCTCAGTGACTGTCTCCTTCCATATGAGGAGAGCAGGGTCCTTCACACAAATATGCCTCTGTGGCTCTCTTTGAGCTTCTCCAGTAAAATCCAGCAAGAGCCCTCTGACAGCCGCTTGAAACAAAGAATTTGTACAGAACAGATAAACATTCCAACCTCATCGTCCTCGTGTAAGATGGGAGAGAGGGTACAAACAAGCCACTTGCACAGATGGAAGTAGACAGTGATCTTGTGCTTGCAGTAAGTTAGAAGTAACTCATGTCCACATGTAGAAAATGACAAGATTTTAACTGTAAAGACTCCAAAAAGCTTATTATGTAGATTATGTTCAGTTTTGCAGATTCATCCAGGAGAGAGTGCACACTTTGTTGGTGGAGTTTCTTCTCTTTTTGAAACAGTACTGGGTATTTTTTTTCTTCTGACTCTGAAATTGCTGGTTATTAGTGTGTGAAGTCATCCAGGAAAAACTACAGTGTGCCCTGGCATTTGGATGACCTTTTAGGATCTCTGAAATAGCAAAGAAGTTGGGAATTTTCTTCTTGGTAGATGGAATCTACTTGGCAGTAATAGGTCTAAGTATTTCTACCTACATTCTGCAAGGAACAACCTAATCTTTGCTTGTCGCAGCAATTTGCTGTGAGGGTCTAGTTCAAGCAAGTGGATGCTTTTTTTAGATGCCTGAAGCCACAGCCTGAGAAACTCCCACTCCTGGTAACAAGTGTTCTTTTTAGGGCTGTGTGAAATATGCCTAGTATCTTTGTAACTTTCTGGCAGGGCTGGTGCATAAATTTTCAGTGCCTCAAACTTTAATCTTAAGTGTCAGGTAAGTTCAGGTAAATTCAGGTAAGTCTGAACCCATAAACTCAAGATGAAATTGATTGAGCCTGGCAACTTTCATTGGTTTGATTACAAAACCAGCCACATTTGGCCCAAATGGTCCAGGCCAGGAGACTCTGCTGCCCAAGAAAGCTCTGTCCCACTTGCTGCACTTCTACTTGCCTTCTCGGGGAGGCCTGTAGACCTTGACCTCCTCTCCCTTTGGGGACAGCTGGCTCACTCTTCCTTCACAGGCTCTTCTCCGAACTGCAGGCTGGTCTTCTCCCCCATCCTGTTATTTGGGAGGCCAGCAAGGAGCCTCTCCTGCAGTTCTCCCCTTCTCACAGCTCCAAGTGCAGGTGTCCTGTCCATCCTACCAGTTATACTGCTGCACTGAGGCCAAGTCTCACTGCTGTGGCTCTACAAGCCTCTTAATTCACCCAGGGCTGAAACACCCAGAGTGCTCAACAATGGGGTTTCTCAAGAGCTTGGAGCACTCTGGGTTCTCTCAGCCCCAGAGTGAGTTCAAGTACTCACAGGGCAGCAGAGGAAGGGCCAGAGGAGCCTTTCCTGTATCACTACTTCCGGATGTGCTGGCTTCCCATAGGAGAGGCAGAAAGGAGGACAGACAGCACAGAAGAGGAAAGCACTTGCGTATTTAGTAGGGAGTTGGCCAGGAAGTTTCCCCTCAGAGGGCAGAGAAAGACAGGCAGCACACTGGTTGCATCCAAGAGAGGAGCTAATTAAATAACCGAGGCCACGTCTATGCTTACTGGGGATCGACACTGCTGCAATCGATGTAGTGGGGATTAATTTAGTGAATCTAGTGAAGACCCACTAAATTGACAGCAGAGTGCTCTCTGGTCGACTCCAGTACTCCAGCTCCCCGAGAAGAGTAAGGTAAGTCGACGGGAGAGCATCTCCTGTTGATGCAGTGTGGTGTAGACACCCGGGTAAGCTGACCTAAGTGATGTTGACTCCAGGTACATTATTGACATAGCTGGAGTAGCATAACTTAGGTCAAATTATCCTGGTAGTGTAGACATGGCCAAAGCTTCCCCCAGGAAAACAAAAGAAGTCAGGAATCTCAGGATGGAAGATTTAAGCCTCGTGAGAGCAGAGAAATTCAAAGGGCTTCACTTTCAGGAAAAACATTGGCCTGCCCCAGGTGTAATACAAACTTTTAATCTACACTCATCTTGAAATCCTGAGTTTTGCTTGCAAAACAAAATAGATTTTAAAAAATGGTGGCAAAACTAAAAGATTTCATTCAGGCCTGAAACTCTTTTAGTTTAGTTCATACCTGTGTATGAAACCTCCTCCTCCGTGTGAAGAGAGATGGACATTTCCTCTGACAAAGCCCAATGCTCTTCCACTGTTGGTACATTAAAGATAGAGTCTAGTTTTAGTATTGTTCCTCTGAAACAATATTTGGGGTAGAGGTTATACATTCCCTATCCACTCAATGTGGTTGTTACAGAAATATGACATTTTAATTGCTTTCCTGCCACCTCTGACACCAGATAAAATGGAGGGAAATGCACCCCTACAGCTGCCCCTGTATCCCTTAAGGTTCCTAGGATTTTGGTGGAATGTCAGAATTCAAGAGAAGTTACTGTGGCAATATAGTAGTCAGACTGGAGGACCAAGAGCCAGGCAATTATTTCTTTTATAATTTATTCTATGGATGTGGGTACCTTTTGCTGGTGGAGCTGCTTTTCTTTTTGGAACAGCAATGGACACTCTTTCTTCTGTGATAACTGTCTTTGGAACTTCTGGTACTTTAAAAATAATAATTGTAAGAATACTAAATTGCAAAATTCAGATGCTCTCTGTTAATTTATGCTCATGTTAAAGAATTATGGATGAACAAGTACAAAATAAATGCACATTTACAACGTAAGCTTGTGTGTTTAAAAATAGACATGGACTTGAAACCAAACAACAAGCAAACAAGAATTTACGTTCACAAAGACAACAGGATATGCATTTGGCTTGTGGAATATATATTTTCTGAAGAATAATACCAGATTTTTTTCTTCATGGTAAGCTCCTTATGAATTTCAGACATTTTAAATTATTGTGCTGTTTTAGTAACAGCAATAATATTAATAAAAGCATGAAAAGAAAAACAGAAAGAGACATATGCACATAAAAAAGAATGACTAAAAGATATTTACATGACACATTAAGGGCTCTAGAATTTAATTGTTCAGTGTTGCTGGCACCTTCCAGTGCATGTAATTTAACTACAAAATTTCACACACCGAAAAAAGATAAAAGAGTTTTTTAAGCCCAAAAGAAAATGAAAGAAGTTAAGGACACAAAGGCATCTTTGAAATAAAAATGCTGATGATGTGAAAAGTCATTGACACTTTTTTAAAGAGAAGACACAGTGAGCTTCTGCATATGAATGATGCTCAATTTATCAAAATTAGTGTGCCCCCAAAACAATGATTGCAATTAATAACAGTTTTGAATACACAAGAAATGCAGGGGATCAGCTGTTTTACATAATTTTCTAAATTTTTTGCAGGGCAGAAACCAAAATTCCTTTTAATTTATAACCAAATTAGTATAAACTGTTTGTTTTATTTTAATTAAACCATTCCCAGGTTCAAGGCCTTCTGGTTCCCACTGATTTCTGATATGTAGAAGCCTCCTGTATCACCAGAAAAGAGCTGATTTACCTTTAGCTGGTGGAGCCACCACTTTTTTGTGGACCGGAACGGGTACTTTCTCTTCTGGCACAGCTTTCTTGGGAACTTCTGGCACTTTAAAGAGATTTTTTACTTTTAGGAGATTTGAATTACACACAAACAGTAAAAACAATCAGGCAACAAAAATACAAGCACAGAGACCTGACATTTTTGTAAGTTAAATAAGGAAACAAAAGCATACACCAGAATCTACATTTTATGTAATGGAACTAAACTATTCTAGATACAAGACATTAATAACAGACAAGCATCTATTGCATAGTTTGAAAAGGCAATGTACCTCTTTTTCGTGGAGCCTCCTCCTTTTCAGAGATGGCTACTTTCTCTTCGGTGATAATTTTCCTGTGCACTTCAGTCACTTTAAAAATATCAAACGTAGGAATATTTAATTGCAATATTTGGAAGGTGCTTTAATAATAAGCAGCTAGAAATAAATCTTTTTAATCTTAATTGATTTTTGATGAAAGAAATTATACATGAAATTTCACTGAATACAAAAATGAGACAGTAAAAGAAGAAGGAACAATTTACAAAAACAGTATAAAGGACACAAGTGATAGTTTATACATAGTGAAGATCTAGACAGAGGTTACTGTCACTAAAACACAAAATATCTACATGAAAAACATTTGAAACGAACAAACAAACAAACATAAAGTGTAAGATAAAGCAACAGATAAAGACATCTAGAGAATATTATTTTCATTAGTTTACCTTTGGTGAATTGAGGTTCTTCTATTTCAACAGCAACAGGAGGTATCCATTCTTCTGGTGGTTTTTTCTTAAGTACTTTAAAAATATTGTGTAATTTTAGAAAATTGGAATGATTTCAATACTAAACTAAAAAGAAAAAAAGCAACATAGAAATCTCACTATGAATACAACTGGCAATGGACACAAACAGGCACATGTACTTGTGTAATGCTAAAAAATTAAAAGCATCTAAACTACATTTTACTCAACAAGGTAAGAAGTTAAAGACTGAAATTGAAAGAAAGACATTTTTCCAAGTTATAGGAAGCAAAAAACTGATGTACCTCTAGCTGGCGGGGCCTCTGCCTTTTTAGGAACAGGGACAGGCACTTTCTCCTCAGGAACAGCTTTCTTACGAACTTCAGGCACTTTAGAAAGAAGAGTTTTAAGAATATTGATCTCTAGTATTCTGAATATATTTTGTATGTAACATTAGTGTTTCCTTCGTTTAATAATAACCAAAGTGTTTATGTAAGGAAAAACAAATAATAGTATACAGAACACACCGTTGTAATGCAAACAGTCAGACTGTGATTTATAAGAAACTCACATTTTTATTAACAGACACTAAAACCAAGAACATGAGAAGAGAAGACCTGTGTCATGTCTTTCAAGGTAAGGAAGAATCATTTTAATTAGTAACTTATACCTTTCACTGGTGGAGCTTCCTCAATTTTAGGAGCAGCAGGAACTTTTGGTGGTGGGACAACTTTCTTAGGCTTCTCAGGCACTTAAAAATATTACAGTGTATAGTTTAAGAAATAGGAAAAGTATCAAAACAGTAAGGAAACACTTGGTTAGTCAAAAGAGAAGTTTGTAACACACATGTAATAGGGACATACATCAAAAACAACAAAATCAGAAACACTGAGATGTAGAACAATTGACATTTGATATTTAAGAGTTGATGTACCTTTAGCAGGTGGGACTTCCACTTTTTTGGGAACAGGGACAGGTACTTCCTCCTCTACATAGAAAGGCTCTTCTTCAGTCACTTTAAAGATATTAATGTTAAAGATACAGAATTGATGTATTTGGCATGTTTGATCTAGTCCTTGGTTAGTGTATCTATGGAATGCTTGATTTAGGAAATCTAATTAACCCAGTCTCACCTGCACTAGGAGTACTGCCTATCCCCAAAATAGTAGCAAGATCCAAACTGAGTAGCAATTTACTGATATCTGAGAACCAGGACATACAATAAACACAGCGGGTGTGGCTCTGTGAGTGTAAAATGGAGTCTTAGATGGAGAGACCAGTTCGTAGATTTGGGTTTCGGATGTAGACATTTATGTCAAGCAGTAGTCTTTTGTGGTGAGCCAAATCCTTTCTTATATTATAGTCTCTGTTGAATTTGTTTTAGAGAAACATTAGGTGGATGAAGGAAAGGTAGCTAATTTACTGAAAGGTTTGGCTCAGATTTCAAAACATGGTTTTCATTTGCCATATATTTTAAAGTCAGTGCTGTCATTTTCTAGGAACTCTGAACAAAAAGATTGGGAAGAAAATCACATCATAGAATCATAGAATCATAGAATATCAGGGTTGGAAGGGACCCCTGAAGGTCATCTAGTCCAACCCCCTGCTTGAAGCAGGACCAATTCCCAGTTAAATCATCCCAGCCAGGGCTTTGTCAAGCCTGACCTTAAAAACTTCCAAGGAAGGAGATTCCACCACCTCCCTAGGCAACGCATTCCAGTGTTTCACCACCCTCTTAGTGAAAAAGTTTTTCCTAATATCCAATCTAAACCTCCCCCACTGCAACTTGAGACCATTACTCCTCGTTCTGTCATCTGCTACCATTGAGAACAGTCTAGAGCCATCCTCTTTGGAACCCCCTTTCAGGTAGTTGAAAGCAGCTATCAAATCCCCCCTCATTCTTCTCTTCTGCAGGCTAAACAATCCCAGCTCCCTCAGCCTCTCCTCATAAGTCATGTGTTTTAGACCCCTAATCATTTTTGTTGCCCTTCGCTGGACTCTCTCCAATTTATCCACAATTTATCAGGCTAATGTTAGCTTCTTTTTCATGATGCCTTCTCCTTTTGGACACAATCCTGCAAAGGGCTGAGCTACTGTAGGTATGAAGTGCCCTCAAAGACTGATCCAACTCCCCCGAAGTCAATGGAGTCACTGTCAATGACTTAAGTGGGAGATGGACCAGGCCTGAACACTCAATACTGCTAGGAGATGCTCAGTGCTTTGCAGGGCTAGATCTAATGCCCACTGAAGCTAGTTGAAAGTCTCCCATTGACCTGAGTGAGACACTAGGAATACATAAATCTCACTGGAATTTGTCATCTTGAGAATTCAGCTGGATACAGACAGATTCAACATGTCACGTGCAGAGGGAATTCAGGCAATGGCTTTGTGTTCTTTGCTCTATGCAGTGTGAAGTTACCTGTGTTACAGATCCACCAGTATATTTTTAAAGGTTACAGGTGTCTCCATAAGTTTGCTCATTCTCACAAAACAACAAACAAACAAGAATTTAAGTTAACAGAGCAAACAGAGCAACTTAAACTTTAATGTACCAACAGCGGGATGTATATTTGGCTTGCAGAATTTATACTTTTTGGAGAGTAGTAGCATGTTTCCTTTTCTTTTGGGTAAGCTCCCTAGGCACTTCACTTTATATTATTGTGCAGTTTTAGTAATAGCAAAGATATTTATAAAAGCATGAAAAGAAAAACAGAAAGAGACATATGCACACACAAAAAAAGAATGTCTAAAGCATATATACATGACACAGTAAGGACTCTAGAATTTGAATGTAAGATTTTTCAGCATTCCTGGTATTTTCCATTACATGTAATTTAATTAAAAAATTTTACACACAGAAAAAACATAAGAGACAGCATATTAAACCCACAAGAAAATGATAGATGTTAAAGACACAAGACCATCTTTCAAAAAAATGCTGATGATCTGAAAAGACGTTGATACTTTCTTTTCAGAAGAGACAATGAGCTTCTTCATATGATTGATGCTCAGTTTATGAAAATTAGCGTGTACCCAAAACAACTACGCGTTCATAGCAGTTTTGAATGCACAAGAAATGCAGGAGACTGACCATTTTATATAATTTTCTGCATTTTTTTGCAGGGCAGAAACAATCAAAATTCTATTTAATTTATGATCAAGAAAGTATAAGCTTTTTTTTTTAAAAAAAAAATCAAACAATTCCCAGGTTCAAGGCCTGCCGGTTCCCACTGATTTCTCATATGTAGAAGCCTCTTATTTCACCAGAAACAGCTTATGTACCTTTAGTTGGTGGAGCCACCACTTTTTTGTGGACCGGAACGGGCACTTTCTCTTCTGGCACAGCTTTCTTGGGAACTTCTGGCACTTTAAAGATATTGTTCATTTTTAGGAGTTTTGAATTACTCACAAATGGCAAAAATAATAGGCAACAAAAATACAAACACAGAGGCCTGACACTTGTGTAAGTCAAATAAGGAAATTAAAGCATAAACCAGAATCTATATTTTATGCAACATAATTAGGCAGTTCAGGACACAAGACAATATTAAGAGAGAAACATCTGCTGCATGGCTTCAAAAGGCAATGTACCTCTCTTTGGTGGAGCTTCCTCCTTTTCAGTGACAGCTACTTTTTCTTGGGTGATAATTTTCCTGTGCACTTCAGTCACTTTAAAAATATCAAACGTAGGAATAGTTAATTGTAATATGTGGAATGCACTTTAATAATAGGCAGCTAGAAATAAGTCTTTCTAATCTTGACTGATTTTTGTTGAAAGAAAATATACATGAAATTTCACTGAATACAAAAATGAGACAGAAGAAGAAGGAACAATTTAGAAAAACAGTACAAAGGACACTAGTGATAGTCTATATACAATGAAGATCCAAATAGAAGTTACTGTCACTAAAACACAAAATATCTACATGAAAAACATTTGAAACAAATAAACAACAAAATGTGTAAGATAAAGAAAAAGATTAAGACATCTAGAGAATATCAATTTTCATTAGTTTACCTTTGGTGAATTGAGGTTCTTCTATTTCAATAGCAACCGGGGGTATCCATTCTTCTGGTGGTTTTTTCTTAAGTACTTTAAAAATATTGTGTAATTTTAGAAAATTGGAATGATTTCAATACCAAAGAAACCAAAAGAAAAAGGAACACACAAATCTCAGTATAAATACACTGGCAATTGACACAAACAGGCACATGTACTTGTTTAATGCTAAAAAAATTAAAAGTATCCAAGCTATATTTTACTGATCAAGATAAAGATTGAAAAGATTAAAGATTGAAATTGAAAGAAAGACATTTTTCTATGTTATAGGACGCAAAGAAAGAATATACCTTTAGCTGGTGGGGCTTCCACTTTTTTAGGAGCAGGTACAAGTACTTCCTCCTCTATGTAGTGAGGCTCTTCTTCACACACTTTAAAGATATTAATGTTAAGAATACAGAAGTGACCTATTTGGTATATTTGGTTTATTATTGCATATATTACCTTCACAAGTAATGAAATGATTAAAAAAGAATAACCAACAAAGAGTACTGACACCCACAACACATATATTTGCTGCTTCGTTTTCCAGATTGTTTCCTTGATAACACTTGTAAACTTTCAGAAAAACTATGGTGTGAAAAAGACAAATAGAGTCCTTGGTTAGTGTATCTATGGAATGCTTGATTTAGAAAATTTAATTCACCCAGTCTTCACTTGCACTAGGAGTACTGCCTATCCCCCAAATAGTAGCAAGATCCAAACTGTGTAGCAATTTACTGATATCTGAGAACCAGGACATACAATAAACTCTAAGGGTGTGGCTGCTTAAATGTGAAATGGAATCTTAAGGTATATTTACAGTGCAAAACCCAAACAAACAAAACCCGTAGGAAGGAGTCTCAAGGCTTGGTTACACTTGCGAGTTAGAGTGCATTAAAGCAGCCCCAGGCGCCCTAGCTCACTACCCTTCCACACTGGCAAGGCACGTAGAGTGCTCTGACTCCACGGCTGGAACGCTTCTGGTGCTCCACCTCGGTGAGAAGATTAATGCTATTGCGCCTTGGCTGAAACGCCCGGGCATCAGTGTGAAAGAGGTGTTGCATTACTGTGCTCTGATCAGCCTCTGGAAACGTCCCATAATCCCCTTAAGTCAAGTGACCACTCTTCCCAATGTTTTGAACTCACTGTAGAAATGCGGATATGCCCTCTGAAAGCTCCATTTCTGACAGCCGGCTGCTTATCTGCTCCGAGACAAAGCAACCATTAGTGTGGAATGTTGTGTATGAGAGAGAGAGGCGGGGGGGGGGGGGTCTGCTGCTGTCTGAACTTACAAGACAGCATGCTGACATGCTCTCAGCTCCCCCCAAAACCCACTCTCTCTCCCCCCACATACACACAACACACTCCCTGTCACACTCAACCCCTCCCCCGCCCATTTGAAAAGAACGTTGCAGCCACTTGCCTGCTGGGATAGCTACCACAATACACTGCTCTCTGTGGCCATTGCAAAAGCTGCTAATGTGGCCACACCAGTGTGATTGTAGCTGTCAGGGTAGACAGACTGCAGTGCTTTCCTTACTGCGCTCTCCGAAGGCTGGTTTAACTCAAAGCACTCTACATCTGCAAGTGTAGCCATGCCTTCAGAGTCAGGGTCAACATACGTGGATTCTCACTACAGGGATTTAAAATAGCAGTTTAGATGTTCCTGCTTGGGCTGGAGCTCAGAAACCAGTGATGGGAGGGGTCTCAAAGCCTGGGCTCCAACCTGAGCAGAATGTTTACACTTGTATTTTTAGTGCTGTAGCCTGACCCTCACAAACCAGAGTTAGTTGACTCAGACTTTGAAACTCACTTTTTTTTTTTTTTTTTTTGCAGTGTTGATGTACAATAAGATAGTTTCTAGCTGCAACAGGGAAATGGGCAGACCACCTGGTAGAGTTAGGTTGGGGATATATGCATTTAATTCAAGCGGAAATAGTTGTGCTGAGCCAAGTCCTTTCTTTTATTACAGCCTCTGCTGAATTTGTTTTAGAGAAATACTGGCTGGACAAAGGAAAGGTGGCTAATCTACTGGACGGTTTTAGCTCAGATTTCAAAATATAATTTTCATTTGTCATATAACTTAAGATTAGTGCTACCATTTTCTGCAAAGTCTTAACAAAAAGACTAGGAAGGAAATCACATCACAATAATGTAAGATACTTTTTTTAAGGTGCCTCCTGCCTCTGGACATGATCCTGCAACACGCTGAGCTACTGTAGGTATGAAGGGCCCTCAGAAACTGATTTAACTTCCCCAGTGTCAATCTCAATGACTTATTTGGGAATTGGGTCAGTCCAGAACACTCAGTACCTCCAGGAGTTGCTCAGAACTTTGCAGGGCAAGATATAATGCCCCCACAAATCAACTGAAGGTTTCCAATTGATCTCAGTGAGACCCTAGGAACACATAGATCTCACTGGAATTTGTCATCTTGAGAATTCAGCTGGATACAGGCAGACTCAACATGTCACATGCAGAGGGAATTCAGGCAATGGTTTTGTACTTGCTGCTCTTTGTTACCTGTGTTACCTGTGGTACAGATCCACCAGTATATTTTTAAAGGTTACAGGCGTCTCCATAAGTTTGCTCATTCTCACAAAACAACAAGCAAACATGAATTTAAGTTAACAGAGACAGCAGAGTAACTTAAATTTTAATGCACCAATAGCTGGATATATATTTGTTTTGCAGAATTTATACTTTTGGAGAGTAGTAGCATGTTTCCTTTTCTTTTGGGTAAACTTGCTAGGCACTTCAGACATTTTAAATTATTGTGTAGGTTTAGTAACAGCAACATGAAATCAAGAACATTCAGTAAAAACACAAGGCAGAATTCATGGCACATTTACAGCACAGACATACAAAGAACATTATATGTTGGATCAAATGCTATATCCAATGTACCTTTAGCTGGTGGCTTCTTCACTTTTTTAGTAATAGAAATTGGTAATATTTCTTCTATGACTACTCTCTCGGGAACATCAGGCACTTTAAAGATACAGAATATTTACATTTAAAAACTTTAAAAAACAATGTACAGAAGCATAAATGCTAGAGGCAAGATGTAGAACACAAATACACAATGGTGTAATTCAATAATACAGAAGAAAAATATATAAAAAGGGTAACATAATTATATGTGGCTCACAGATCACCAAGGCAACTGCAGATTGGCGAGGTATTATGGAAGCATTAAACCATAATTTAATACAACAATAAAAAGACATATCATGTCTAAACATATACATATAAGCAGATGCTCTTTGCTGTACCCACTTCTCCCAACACTGCATTTATACACATTCCAGGTCAGAGTTCTGGTACAAAATCCAATCAAATCCTGAAAAAATTCAGGCCCTCTGTGACTTCAGTGACTGCCCCTTTCCGTATGAGGAGAGCAGGGTCCTTCATACAAATGTGCCTCTGTGGCTTCTCCAGTAAATACAGCAAGAGCCCTCTGACAGCCACTTGAGACAAAGAATTTGTACAGAACAGATAAACATTCCAATCCCATCGTTCTAGCGTAAGATGGGAGAGTGGGTACAAACAAGCCACTTGCACAGATGGAAGTAGACAGTGATCTTGTGCTTGCAGTAAATTAGAAGTAACCCATGTCTACATGTAGAAAATGACAAGATTTTAACTGTAAAGACTCCAAAAAGCTTATTATGTAGATTATGTTCAGTTTTGCAGATTCATCCAGGAGAGAGTGCACACTTTGTTGGTGGAGTTTCTTCTCTTTTTGAAACAGTACTGGGTATTTTTTTCCTTCTGACTCTGAAATTGCTGGTTATTAGTGTGTGAAGTCATCCAGGAAAAACTACAGTGTGCCCTGGCATTTGGATGACCTTTTAAGATCTCTGAAATAGCAAAGAAGTTGGGAATTTTCTTCTTGGTAGATGGAATCTACTTGGCAGTAATAGGTCTAAGTATTTCTACCTACATTCTGCAAGGAACAACCTAATCTTTGCTTGTAGAAGCAATTTGCTGTGAAGGTCTAGTTCAAGCAGGTGGATGCTTTTTTTAGATGCCTGAAGCCACAGCCTGCAAATCTCCCTCTTCTGGTAACAAGTGTTCTTTTTAGGCTGTGTGAAATAAGCCCAGTTTCTTTGTAACTTTCTGGCAGGGCTGGTGCATAAATTTTCAGCGCCACACCTTTAATCTTAAGTGTCAGGTAAGTCTGAACCAATAAACTCAAGATGAAATTGATTGAGCCTGGCAACTTTCATTGGTTTGATTACAAAACCAGCCACATTTGGCCCAAATTGTCCCAGCCAGGAGACTCTGCTGCCCAAGAAAGCTCTGTCCCACTCGCTGCACTTCTACTTGCCTTCTCGGGGAGGCCTGTAGACCTTGACCTCCTCTCCCTTTGGGGACAGCTGGCTCACTCTTCCTTCACAGGCTCTTCTCCGAACTGCTGAAACACCCAGAGTGCTCAACAATGGGGTTTCTCAAGAGCTTGGAGCACTCTGGGTTCTCTCAGCCCCAGAGTGAGTTCAAGTACTCACAGGGCAGCAGAGGAAGGGCCAGAGGAGCCTTTCCTGTATCACTACTTCCGGATGTGCTGGCTTCCCATAGAGAGGCAGAAAGGAGGACAGACAGCACAGAAGAGGAAAGCACTTGCGGATTTAGTAGGGAGTTGGCCAGGAAGTTTCCCCTCAGAGGGCAGAGAAAGACAGGCAGCACACTGGTTGCATCCAAGAGAGGAGCTAATTAAATAACCGAGGCCACGTCTATGCTTACTGGGGATCGACACTGCTGCAATCGATGTAGTGGGGATTAATTTAGTGAATCTAGTGAAGACCCACTAAATTGACAGCAGAGTGCTCTCTGGTCGACTCCAGTACTCCAGCTCCCCGAGAAGAGTAAGGTAAGTCGACGGGAGAGCATCTCCTGTTGATGCAGTGTGGTGTAGACACCCGGGTAAGCTGACCTAAGTGATGTTGACTCCAGGTACATTATTGACATAGCTGGAGTAGCATAACTTAGGTCAAATTATCCTGGTAGTGTAGACATGGCCAAAGCTTCCCCCAGGAAAACAAAAGAAGTCAGGAATCTCAGGATGGAAGATTTAAGCCTCTTGAGAGCAGAGAAATTCAAAGGGCTTCACTTTCAGGAAAAACATTGGCCTGCCCCAGGTGTAATACAAACTTTTAATCTACACTCATCTTGAAATCCTGAGTTTTGCTTGCAAAACAAAATAGATTTTAAAAAATGGTGGCAAAACTAAAAGATTTCATTCAGACCTGAAACTCTTTTAGTTTAGTTCATACCTGTGTATGAAACCTCCTCCTCCGTGTGAAGAGAGATGGACATTTCCTCTGACAAAGCCCAATGCTCTTCCACTGTTGGTACATTAAAGATAGAGTCTAGTTTTAGTATTGTTTCTCTGAAACAATATTTGGGGTAGAGGTTATACATTCCCTATCCACTCAATGTGGTTGTTACAGAAATATGACATTTTAATTGCTTTCCTGCCACCTCTGACACCAGATAAAATGGAGGGAAATGCACCCCTACGGCTGCCCCTGTATCCCTTAAGGTTCCTAGGATTTTGGTGGAATGTCAGAATTCAAGAGAAGTTACTGTGGCAATATAGTAGTCAGACTGGAGGACCAAGAGCCAGGCAATTATTTCTTTTATAATTTATTCTATGGATGTGGGTACCTTTTGCTGGTGGAGCTGCTTTTCTTTTTGGAACAGCAATGGACACTCTTTCTTCTGTGATAACTGTCTTTGGAACTTCTGGTACTTTAAAAATAGCAATTGCAAGAATAGAAGGAGACATATACATTAAAAAGAATGACTAAAGCATATGTACATGACACAGTAATAGAATTTGAATGTAAGATTCTTCAGCATTGCTGGCACTTTCCATTACATGTAATTTAACTACAAAATTTCATAAACAATAAAAACATAAAAGATAACATTTTAAACACACAAGAAAATGACAGATGTTAAGGACACAAAGGCATCTTTGAAAAAAATGCTGATGATCTGAAAAGACTGATACCTTTTATTGTTAAGAAGAGACAGTGAGCTTCTGCATATCAGTGATACTCAGTTTATGAAAATTAGTGTGCACCCAAAACAACTATCAGAGTAACAGCCGTGTTAGTCTGTATTCGCAAAAAGAAAAGGAGTACTTGTGGCACCTTAGAGACTAACCAATTTATTTGAGCAAGTAGCTCATGAAAGCTCATGCTCAAATAAATTGGTTAGTCTCTAAGGTGCCACAAGTACTCCTTTTCTTTTTGCAAAACAACTATGCAATTCATAGCAGTTTTGAATACACAAGAAATGCAGGAGTGTGACTGTTTTACCTGATTTTCTGTATTATTTTAGAGGGCAGAATCAAAATTCCTTTTAATTCATAACAAAAAGTGAATATAAACTGTTTTTTAAAATCAAATAATTCACAGGTTCAAGGCCTGCTGCGTTCCACTGATTTCTGATATGCAGAAACCTCCTGTATCCCCAGAAAGAGCGGAAGTAATTTTAGCCGGTGGAGCCACCACTTTTTGGTGGACTGGAACAGGCACTTTCTCTTCCGGCACAGCTTTTTGGGGCCCTTCTGGTACTTTAAAGATATTGTTCGTTTTTAGGAGTTTTGAATTACTCACAAATGGCAAAAATAATAGGCAACAAAAATACAAACACAGAGGCCTGACATTTGTGTAAGTCAAATAAGGAAATGAAAGCACACACCAGAATCTATATTTTATGCAACATAATTAGACAGAGATACAAGACAATATATAAATATCTGTTGCGTAGCTTCAAAAGGCAATGTACCTCTTTTTGGTGGAGCCTCCTCCTTTTCAGAGATGGCTACTTTTTCTTTGGTGATAATTTTCCTGTGCACTTCAGTCACTTTAAAGGTATTAAGTGTAGGAATAGTTAATTTTAATATTTGGAATGAACTTTAATAATAAGCAGCTAGAAATAAATATTTTTAATCTTGACTGATTTTTGTTGAAAGAAAATATACATGAAATTTCATTGAATCCAAAAGTGAGACAGTAAAAGAAGAAGGAACAATTAACAAAAACAATACAAAAAACACAAGTAATAGTTAATACACGGTGAAGTATCAGACAGAGGTTACTGTCACTAAAACACAAAATATCTACATGAAAAGTATTCGAAACAAACACAAACAAACAAAATGTGTGAAATAAAGGAACAGATAAAGACATCTAGAGAATATCATTTTCATTAATTTACCTTTGGTGAATTGAGGTTCTTCTATTTCAATAGCAACCGGGGGTATCCATTCTTCTAATGGTTCTTTCTTAAGCACTTTAAAAATATTGTGTGATTTTAGGAAATTTCAAAACCAGAGAAACCAAAAGAAAAAGCAACACACAATCTCACTATGAATTCACTGACAATAGATAGGTGTTTCTGTGGGTTTGCTTGTTCTCATACGTAATGGAATTGTCTAAGGAAGTCCACAGAATGTCATTATTGATCTCTGAGTTGGTCAGTCAAACAACAGGAAAGGAGGAATAATACTCTCAGAAACAAAATCTGCATAAACACTGAGGGACAGAGGATCCTCTTGATATTTAAGATTAGATTGATGCTTTTCACCTGTTTTCTCTAAGCAACCAACTATGCTGTTTTGTAGTGGGTTGGGCTGAAGACTGATCGTAAGAAGTGGCAGAGCTGTTTAGTAGTGGCAAAATGTCATAATATATGAAACTTTACCAGCATTTAAACAAATGGTGTAATGAAAAATGTTCATCTACACACTGAGGAAAAACTTGATTTTTTTTTATAAAAACCAAAAAATTATTTCAAAAATAGCAAGATTCCGAGATAGTTTTTATTTTAGTCTACACTCCTTGAATTGTGGTTGTACCTGTAACTGATGAAATCTCCTCTTCTCTGTGAACAGAAATGATTGCTTCCTCTTCCTCTTCTTCTATCCATTCTTCCAGTGATGGTTCTTTAAAGACAGGTTCAGTTTTAATGTTTTTTGTAGAACAATGCTTATGGCAGAGGTATAACAATTCTGATAAAATCAATGCAACAACTACAGCCATAGACAGGAAACATAAAATGCTTTGTACGTGTATGTTTGCCTTGCATTAAATTCTGTTCCTTGCCCATGTGCTAGGGACAGGGGTCAAATTACATCTATGGTAACTCTCAGAGTTCAACTGTGTTTTCAGTGGAGTGCCACAGCTTCCCAAACATCCCATCACAGCAGCTACAATGGAGGGCCAGCAATAAAGTAGTTAAATAATTCTTTTTACTCTTTTGGTGGGTGGTAAAGAAAGACTAGTACAAAATAAGAGGGCAGGTTATGTGCTGGACAAATAAACTGAGAAACCAGCATATTCTTTAGAACTGTGTCAGGGAAAACTCAGCTTATGATGGGGCAAGAGGCCAATTTGCCTAGGTACAAGCAGAAAGGAACATGTTTACATGAACAAATACCTTTCCGCATATTCATATTTCATAGGGGTAACTTAGGTGTTGACTTTAGGAATTTTGGCCCTTTTGTTGTTATCTTAATAAATATGTGTTAACTATCCCAGTCTGACTGACTATTCATTAATGGATTACACAAGTGGGGAATCTTGGCTTGGAACACTATGGGGGAGATCCTTAACTGGCATAAATTGTTATAACTCCATTGAAGTCAGTCTCCATTCAAGCTGAGAATCTGCCCCAGAATGGTAATAAGTTATAGTGCAAAAGCAAGTCAGTGTTTCTCATCTGTAGCACAATGAATAGTTCTTTTGTATGTGGGGAAGGAAGTGATGGATACAACCCTCATGTGTGTACCCATACCTCATGGGCCAGATCCCTCAAGGTGCTTACTATCCAATTATCCTTAACTTTCATTGTGTCTTCATTAGGAGTCTGATCGAAAGCCCACTGCAATCAATGAGAATCTTTCTATCCACTTCAATGGGTTTTGTATCAGGGATTAAAAGTACAAGGGCTGGGCACCCACCCCACAGAAAGCTCTGAGCAACTGGGAAGTTATGGGCTCTACATGTAAAAAGTTGTAATGCAAAACCTCACATATTACAACCAAGGCACATTTCTGTATTAGGAATTATGCCTTTAAACAACAGATTTGCACTCTAAGACAACAAGAACAATCTACAGAATTGATGTTTCTCACATGTATCACTACTTGCAATATATTTTCAGGTGGTGGGACATCACTCCTTTAGAGATTATAACAGATACTCTTTCTTCTGTAATATAGACTTTTTCTCCTAAAACTGCTTTCTGATATACCTCAGGCACTTTGAAAGGTACTAATATAAAATTTATGAATTTCTAATTGCAATGTGTAGATAATATCCCATATTGCTATGACTAAGTTTTTGAAGATTTAAGAACACTGATGCTATATAACAAGAGCACAAATAGTAGATGACAGAGTACTACACAATACACACAAAATAAACTCATGATCCTCTGTCAATAACACAGTACACTAACAGATAACTCCCAACAGCAACACAAATCTTACAAATACAGTAAGAGGCCAATAACAAAACAGAAGATAAGAACAGATGCTATTTAAGAATCAGCATGATCTGTCACTCCATCGGGAAGTGTACCTTTAGCTGGGGGAGCCTCCACTCTTTTAGGAACAGCAACAGGTGATTTTTCTTCAGGGACAACTCTCTTAGGCACTGCAGGCACTTTGAAGATATTATTTCATTTTAGGACTTACAAAATGGAAAAAGCAACACATACACAAATGGAGACTTTAAAGAGGAGATTACATCCAGACACACATTTCCACAACACAATCAAAACACTAAAGAACAGTCTTTTACACAGTAAACTACAAGGTAATGTACCTTTTACTGGTGGAGCTTCTTCTCTTTTAGGAGCAGCAACTTCTTCTTTTGGGACAGGTCTTTTAGGCACCTCAGGCACTTCAAAAATATCAAACAGAATACTGAATGTTAGTTTTGAAAAGGATTACTGGGTACGTTACTATAGAAGTGCATTCATCCATTCATCTGAGGAAGATAAGCCATTTAACACACAAACTGTACACCTTAACGTACAGAGATGGGTTACTGAAAGAAAAGGTGTCTTTGAAGAAATCAGACCCGAACTCTGACATTTGGAATATGCACACAAGTATTTTAAGACTGCATTCTTTAAGTCAAGAAACTAGAATTGTTGCTAGTTAGCATTAAGTGGTGTTATATAAAACATACAGTTATGATGCACAAATAATCATTGTCATTGAAACACAAATCTATTTACATATACACTGCATGAAAGACATTTAAAACAGCAGCATTAAAGAGGTGCATATAGAATGCAATCTACTATTTGATATACTTCTAGCAGATGGAGGTACGACTTTATTGGGAATGGGAACTTGAACAGGTTTTGTAGACACTTCAAGAACTTTGAGGATATTAAAAACAGATTTAAATAATCTTTCTAAAAAGATTTTGAGAACTACATAGACAAAGAACAGACAAACAATAGACTGCATATAAAAGTATATATAACATATTGTTAGATTTAGAAGTAATCAAAAATTATTAAGACAAACATATTGTTAATGTTCACACTCGAAAGGTGATGTACCTTTAGCTGGAGGAGTTACTTCTTTCTTGGGAACAGCAACAGGTACTTTCTTCTCTGGCACAGGTTTCTTAGGCATTTCAGGCACTTTAAAGACATCATTGTCAAAACGGTGGTGTTTTAGTTTTTGGAACACTTATTCAGAGTACAGTGCTCGAAGAGTCCTTTATAGAACCCATACAGTTATCCAGTACAGCTAAGAATGTGAGCACTGCAGCACGTCACAACGTGTAGCTATATAATATTAAGATATGTAGATAACTATTTATAAATTACTGACAGGTAAGCACAGTGCATTGTTATATTATTAATATAGCACTATACATTTCCATGGTAATTCACAGAAGTAAAAAAAAAAAAAAGGCCAGCCCCTACACCAAAGAACATACAATTTAAATACAGATAGAAAAAGGAAAGGCTAAGAAAAGGAAGGACAAAGTTTAAAACAAATAAAGTGATTATGGGCTGTGTTCCAGCAAAAATGATCCTTGAATAAATCAACGTAGTATGTAGCAGATAAAGATAACACAAAAACAAAGCTGTATAGTTAATCCACAAATGTATTTAAGACAACAACAAAAATAAGATAACAAAAAACAAAAAGATCTTGCTTTTCTCATGATAGCTGGAGTACCTTTAGCTGGTGGAGCTTCTACTTTTTTAGGGACAGGAACCGGTTCCTTCTTTTCTGGGACAGTTTTCTTTGGCACCTCAGGCACTTTAAAGATACAGAGTTGTGAACATTTAGGAGGTCACTAAATTATTTAGTAAAACACTGAAGACAAGTTTCAACATGTACATATACAAATACTAAGGAATCAAAAAAGTTTATCTATGTTATTAAACATACATTATATATTTTGTGCATATCAAAGAACATACGAATTACTTATCATTTAAATAGTTAAGAATATGGCTTAGCTTGAGAGAGAGACTCATGTTTGTGTACTTGTATGAGAGCACATAACTTCTGAGGATGTAGCCATTAGTTGAAGAAATCTGAGCAAGTCTGGCATTCTAACCTGTGGTGAGAGGATAGACACCTGAACACCGGGGCACAGATTTTATTTACCTTTAACTGGAGGAGCCTCCACCTTTTGGGGAACAGCAACAGGTATTTTTTCTTCTTTTCTCTTACGTGCCTCAGGAACTTTAAAGATATTAAATGTAGGGATATTAAATGGTAATGTTCATAGTAGTTCTGAAGTTATTTTAAGAATACTGTATGTGTATCCAAACTGTCTAAAATACATATATAAGCACATTCAGAAATTTGGAGCATAATCTGAAGAGGTGAAGAGTACTCATAATGAATAGGATTATATTTTTAATAATTAAGAATTAAAGGTTAATAAATATATAAGATTTTAAAAATCTACCTTTAGCTGGGGGAGCCTCAGGAATTTCAACATGTACTCTTTCTTCTATGACAGTTTTCTCATGTACTTTTGGCTCTTTAAATAAAATCATTTTAATAATGTTGTCATGTCGTATTCAAAGTTTGTCTCTCAAAGAATATCAAAGCAATGGAACACAACAACAACAAAGAAGCAATGTAATATGAAACATAAATGTACAATGTGTTTAAAATACATAATTTGTCAAAAAAAGTCTATAAAAAGAAACTAGTAAGATTGAAATGTTTTCATTTGGGTTTACAACTTTTTCATTTTGTACATACCTGTAACATAAGAATATTCTTCTTCTGCTTGAACAGAAACAGACATCTTTTCTTCTGAAATAGTCCACATTTCTACTGTCGGTACTTTAAAAATAGGATTTCATTTTAGCAGTGTTTTTCTGAACCCATATTTGTGGTAGACAATGTATCAGTCTTTATCAAATCAGTAAGTCTATTGTACATTTAAGTCTTAAAACACAGAATTAGAGACTTAGTATGTATGTGCTAAAATAGTAAACATGAAAGTAATAAACATGAATTTAGTATCTATTAGAGGTCAACGAGATAGACAGTGCAAGAAGCTCTTTAAAACAAAAGAGCATGTAGCCTTTTAAAAATATTACACAGAAGGAGCACATAGAAGTTGCCTTCCCAAAGAAATTGCAGGATGCTAAGACCATTCATCTTTAGATATAAGCCAGCAAGCAGAATACATGAAGGAAGAGCCACATCACACTGCAATACCATGAACAGAATTTAAACATTTGAAAGCTACCCACAGAAACCATTCAACACAAAACCAAATTCTATGCTACTCTGTAACAGAACAAATTAAACGTGAAAGTATGCATGTTACATACTACTAATTAAACAATGAGAGCGGTCACTGCTGGGCAATGTGAAATTGACACAAATACTAGACACATATATATCCACACGCAGCACAATGATACATGCGCTGGAAAGAGTGGAATAAGTAACTGAGAGGTCAAGATCTGTACCTTTCTTTCTCATAACTTCCTCCTCCTCGACTGGCACCCGGGTAGGTTTTGGTGGCAGAACCTTCTTGGGAACTGCTGGCACTTTAGAAATATGAATTGTGAGTCCCGTATGTAGTGAGAATACCAAATTAATATTACAGTTAGTTAACGTTTGCAGCACACTTTGAAAATGTAACAGACAAGACAAATGTACTATGATCCAGTCCTGCAGCTGTGCTAAGCTTGCATGGGACAGCACAAAATGATATAAGGACAGTGGATGTTTCTTTAGATCCCCTACCACAGTCCATATCTTATTAGGGGGTTATGAAATTTGTGACCACTGCTGCATGGATGTTCATGACCTCCTCATTCTGTTGAGTTTTAGAATCCAGGTGAAAACAACAAGGAGTCCTTGTGACACCTTAGAGACTAAAATTTATTTGGGCATAAGCTTTTGTGGGCTAGAACCCACTTCATCATCCACAAAAGTTTATGCCCAAATAAATTTGTTAGTCTCTAAGGTGCCACAAGGATGCCTAGTTGTTTTTTCTGATATAGACTAACATGGCTACCACTCAGAATCCAGGCGAGTCACTCCCATTATAGAATAGAAAATGCTGAACTGGAGGGGCCCAATCAGCATAAATTTTAAGCATAAATAAAAGGAGCTGGGATGCATATATATCCATAAGCCCAAACAATGGTGAAGATACCCTAGTTGATAAACCAGTATGGAGAATTGGAGGTCAGACATGAGTGGGTAAGGGTGAAGGAGATACTCCTCTCCAAATGTAGTTTATCAGCACTCCCTACCCTCAAGTATTAGGTGTTAGCTCTACAGGCTCATGTATTTCTCAGAAACTGCTGCTTTTATCTTCCTTTCACTACAGCTGGGCAATGGTTGTTACCATCATTGTCTCAAAGATTGAAAATTGGTCAGATCTATGTTAAATGTAGTACATTTGTTTCTGAAAACACATAAAGTGGCAATATTCCAACTACTTTCATGTCATAGTGGTGTTAAAATCATGCAGTAGGTAGCAGTACCTTTAGGCAGTCTGACTTCTTCCTCCTCAAGCCTTTGAGTGGTTACCTCAACTTCTTCAGCTACAGGTTTCCTAACAACTGCAGGTGATTAAAAGACATTTCACAACATTTAGACAACCTGGCAAATGATCACTCAGATAAAAATTGGTCAGAGCTGGGAGCTGTAGCATTTAATGCAACTTTGATATGTTTTAATCTTTGCCAGGATTCCCTCTTGCACATCCACTCATATGGTTCACTGGTGATGGTGACCCCTGTGGAATGAGCCATACAGCTTGCACCCAAACCTGGTGGATCTCCAGGGGCCCACTGAGAGCCAGGGGGATCCTTATGAAGGACCTGGTGACTACCACTTCCTCGTAGTGCAGCTCCATTGCTCTACCAAGGACTTCACCTGGTCACAGCTGTTTGAGGACTGGTGCATGGAGGGGGAAGGAAGATAACAAAACCTTTGCCTGAATGATGTTTGCCCAAGAATCTCTGCAGTATCCCTCAACCCTCCCAGTCTCTATTTTATTGCACAGGGAAGACCCCAGTCTTCCTGAGTACCCTGACCTTATGCATTCTGCCGGAGTGGGAAGATAGGCATGCAGTGATCTGGGGGAGGATCCCACTGTCTAGATTTACATCAGCATGAGAGAGATCTGAAACTTGCTCAGTGTAACCATGACTCTAGTTATACAGATATGTCTCCGTCCTGTACTTTTATGTATGGTCACTTCTTTCTTTTCAGCTGTAATTGCTGGTGTTATATGCTCAGGCATGGGCTTCTGAGGAACTCCAATCACTTTGATAAAAACAGCATCTCATTTAATGAAGAGGAAATACACACCCTGAAGAAGTACACCTTACCTCAGGGTGGGACAGGCCAACATTAGGTGATGATATAATATTTCACAAATAAAGCACACAATTGTGAACATTCAACAGTTGTCATGGGGGATTCTGTTCATTTCCGGTTTTGTTGCTAACCCATTGACTTTAGGACAAAATTCTGTCTCGGCTACATACGCACTTCTCCCACTGAAATAATTGGGAGGCATGCTCTTGACATATATGACTCTTAACGCTCCAGAAAGATTTGTGGAACATTCCACCCAAATCAGCCTTGTCTGGGGGAAATGCAGGGGAAATCCTCTCAAATAATTAAAAACATGTAACTGTCTAAACTCTGGCTAGTTCATGGTGCATTTGAAAAGCTCCCAAACTTCAAACTCCACAAATTAATAATCACACTATAATGTGTCACTTTGAGCTGTGTCCATATTATCCTAGCCCTGCTCGATGATGGGCCATGATTTGCCACTGATTTGCAATCATAACTCCCCTGTACTTCATTTGGGAAGTTCTACGTACAGATTGATAGCACAGTATTCCCCAAAGTACTGCAATAGAAAATCTCAACATGTACCAATTGGGGAGAAAATAAAGAGAGACCAGGGCTTACTTCTGAACACAGAGGAAAAATACATAAAGAAACAATATAGATTAAATAAGGAATAACTGCTACTGTCAAACTCAAAATCCTGAAAAGCTACTCTAAACCTTATACTACAAGACTAGTTGGGATAGGTCTCACAGACTGCAGCTGTAATGCACCTGGATAAATGGAAATTTATTACATTACAGCTGACTTTAGATCCCTGACAAAGATAAATGTGGATGTACAGTGAGTGGGCTTGAGTCTTCCTTCCCTATATGCTCATTTCTCCTTTTATACAGGCAGCCACAAGCTGCTTGGTGCCTGATCTTGCTTTCATTGAAGTCAATAGCAAAACTTCCATTAAATCAGCAGTGCAGGTTCAGTTCCATAGAGAGTAGAAGTGGGGATGAAGAAGACCTGCCCCACCCCACTGCAGCATGTGAAGCTGTATACACACTGTATACACATGTATACACACTGGAAACCCCATGTATCCTTGTTATGAAAGGGTCCCAAAATGAAAAAAAAGTTCTGTTTGTCCTTAGAAAATCCTGGTGGCTGTGGAAACGTTAGCTCTTGTACATCATGGCCTCTTTAATAGGTAATTAGAAGATAACAGGTCAAGAAAATGGCACAAAATACTAATTGTAATTTCAATATTTATATTCCATTGTATTCGGCAGTAACATTTTTATACATCCCAAACCAAATGGATTATACTGAGCATGGCCAAGAGAGTAGAGAGATGGAGAAAGTGAAGGGGGAAAAAAGAGGGAAAAAAGATTAATAAAATCAAGAAATTCTAATATACCTTCTTCATGATAAACATGTTTTTCTTCATAAGTTTCCCATTCCTCTTCCCCTTCTTCATAACCTTCTTCCCTTTCATAATATTCCTGTTCTCCTCCATAATCTTCTTCCCATTCTTCATAAGGTTCTTTTTGTTCTTCATAAATTTCTTCTTTTTGTTCATAAACCTCTTCTCTTTCTTCATATATTTCCTCCTTTTCATGAACTTCTTCCCTTCTAGCTACAGAAGTCACTTCGATCTCTTGTGGCTTCCTTGGCACTTTGGGAACTTTAAAAGATTGCTCATATTAAAATATAGAGTTTGCAAGGCATAATGGATGTATATAATTTAAGAAATATACCTATTTATGGAATTCAAGTAGCATATTAAACATTTTACACAGTAGTATTAGATTGCTGTTTTATTGTTTTTTGCTTCTCTTGATATTGTCCAAACTTGGTTTGTCTCATGCAGACACAGTTATTCAATTTACCAATAGATTAGCTAGGTCAGAGCTATCACCTCAATATATAACTATGATATTATTATTTTGGGTTATAGGACCCATATTTCAATGGCAATTTTATCATATTTGTTCACTGGAAGACCACCACATTGAGTTCATTATATATCAACAGCAAGAGAAAAAAAAATTCAAATTAGTATCATCAGCACATGCTGGTACCAGGGTGAAATCTGTCTAATGAAGTTAAGATGAATGAAAGAAAAATTAAGAATGAATCTGTATTCTTCTGATGCAGATTACCACAGGGTAGGAAAACTGAGTGGCCTATTCCTCCACAATGGATTATTTTCTCAGTATACATGTTTTATACAACTTCTTTTGTTGAAATAATATCCTGTTATTTTGGGGGCTGGGGCCAGGATGCTGGTTTCTTTACAACCTCTGAAACTTTAGAAACATTATGTTTAGCATTCTAATCTCTCCTTGATATGCACACATAGCTCCTTGATATGCACACATAGTCACACTATAAAGGCAGATATAGATGCATATTGAAGCGGTATATATCCTTGACCAACCTCTAGATGGTAGGCACACTGTCCCAGATTTTCTCACCCATTGAAGTCAAGTGCAAAACTCTCATTAATTTAAAACATCACAGGATCAGTTCTAATATTACCCTCAGAAAAAGGAGAAATGGAGCATGAAGAAATTAGCACCTTTCCTAAATTCTGCATTTAAGGCCCAGTCCAACCCCCACTGAAGTCCTTAGTGCATTGTCGTAAGCCCACTGATGTCAAAGGATGGAATCCCATTGGGAGTTTTTTTACAGGTTGCATACTGTCTACATACTCATTTTTTCTAGATAGAAATAAATAACTAGCATCTTGAAAATATGTTATTTTACCCAAGATGTTTTTATTCCTGACACAGTTTAACAAAATAAAATAAAATGAAATAAAATAAAGTAAAATAAAGTAATAATAATATTCACATAAAATTAATTTAAAGAGAGGTTTTTACATATGCCTCATCAAAGCTGCTGATAGCAATGTTTTTTAGATATATGCTAGCATGATGAGAAAAACACTGAAAAGACTACTGATTCTAACTGATATAATCTACAAGATCAAGGCCTTTGGGTTGACTAAGCAAGAAGCTACAGTGTTCTCTACATCTTTTTAAAGCTGCATCCCACAATTTCATAAATTTCATAAATTACTATAAGAGAACAGTCACATGTTTACAGAGTAGCTTTTGTCTTTGTTTTGCTTGTCTTTTTACTATGTTTTTATTATTTTTATCTTCAGAACTTAGATTTTTGTATGCTAGTTAATGCTCATTTTTTCAATCTTTATCTTGTATCACTAGGTTACAACCTTTGACTAGGATCACGTGAGAAATTACTTCTGCCTCGATAATCAGTGTTCCAGAACATATTTTTGAAATATCCTAATGAATGAGAATTTGGGCTTTAAATATGCATATTTATAACTTTAAAATAAAAAAGTCAAACACAAAAACCTCTCATCATTCCACATTAAATAAAATTACTTTCTTAAAAATACCTCTTAAAAAAATAATGTAAAAATCCATTTTACCTTTAGGTGGAGCAATTTCTTCAGGAGCTTTTGAAACCACCTTTTTGGAGACTTTCTTTACAAGAACTTTCTTGGTCTCTGAAAAAAAAAAAAAAAAAATATATATATATATATATTTGCATTTAACAGCTACAGGAAAAAAGTTGGATTTAACATAGTGCATTCTGTTTGACAACATTTTCAGTTTTAAATCTATAAGCTTTTACCTTTCTTCTCTTCTGGTGGTGGAACAGCAAAAGGCAGCAAAACAGGAATAGGAATATCTTAGAAAAATAATGAATATATTTTATTACAAATATTTCAATGCTACATTCTTAATAATATGTAAAAAAAAATTCCTAATATGCTTTGCATACAGGCATATAAAATGACTGTATTACAATTAAAAAATCAAAAGTAACTTGTGGTTGGGGTTGGAGCAGTCAAGAGCAGTCATAGTACTTTTCATGGGTGGGAACTGCAAATCCATCCTAATGTAAGGGGGCTGTTGGCCTCCTTCTGAAAATTAGTGCGTTTTTTTTTTTTGTTGGCCCTCTCCCAATATCAGGAAAAGGGGGAAGGGCCAAAGAGAAATCAGGATCCTGAGACTGACAGTTCCCAAGGCCAATGCTCTAAGTCTGCGAATTGACAGGGTAGGCAGGTCAATGAGGGAGTCTAGAGAATGGGGCTCATCTTCCATGTGAGCTGGAGCTGCCTGAGTTAAAGTAAGGCAGGGGCAGAGCTAAGGAGAAAGCAGCAGCCAGAGTGGAGCTGGGGAAAGAGCAGGAGTCCAGAGACAGAGAAGGCAGAGCTAGGCTGGAAGAGGAGCAGCAGCCAGAGCTGGTCTGGGAGGCAGAGCAGCAGCACTGAGACAGAGTAGCCAGAGTTGGGGAACTGGAGCAGCCCAGAGCTGGGGAGCTGGAGCAGTGGAGACCAGCCACGCCGACAGTGAGCCAGGCCTGAGCTACTTCAGGGAGCTGCAGGGCCAGAGCCGGGGTGTGGATGCCTTCTGTGCTACGAGTAATACTGCAGCCAAGAGTGGTGAGCAGCTGGGGAGAGGGAGGTGGGGACCCTAGGCAGCGAAGGCCCAGTGGAGGGAGACGTCACCAGGCAAGAGGGCCTTGGAGGCTGGACTCAAGGGGCGAGGGAAACGGGGCCCTGAACCACAGGAGGGCCAATGCTGTGGAGAAGGGTCCTGCCACCTATAGTTAGAGAGCATGTAGCTTCCATCTGAGTAGGTGTTTTACCCACTGTATCACCATAGCACAGCCAGATCCTGGGCAGGAGGACTGGGGCATGTGAAGAATAGGCTGTGAACTTTTCTTAAGTAGCTGAAACTGCTGTTTGTGATATTCCTTATCCCCAAAGGGGGGGCCCCTTGTTCCTTTAACCTTTTCCACACACACCCCCATTTTTTTTAACGTTGCTGTTTAATAAGTTGTATTTGGTTTAAGCTTAAAGTAGCGATCAGTGGGTCAGGGAAGTGGCCAGTGTAGAGAGAGTACCCTGGAGTGGGGACACCCAGATTCCTGTCCTAAGTGACCCTGCCTAATTGGGGTTATGAGGACTGCTGCACAGGAGAGTGGAAGAGAAGTCCTTGAGGTCAGGCAGGCATCTGGGCAAAGGGAGTTAGAGCAAGGACACATCTTTTCTCTGCCTGATTCCCCCAGGGTAGTGCAAAAGCCAGGAAAGTTCCCCATGATGGTGGGACCATTCCCTCGCTCATACTTACTTGACCAGTCTACCCTGACAATCAGTGGGTGCTATTGGACACCCAGCACCAGAACCAACAGTGCCACTGCCTCCCCCAGAAAACCCTGATCATTCAAGCTTTGCATAGAGAGGGGTGAATTTGAACACTGCTCAGTCCTAGATTTTTTCTGAGGTTCCCGAATCTCCAAAATTCCCACTGCACCTTTGCCTAGAATCTAAAGAGAAATCCCATTATAAAAATCTGGTTATTCATCTTACCTTCAGTTGGTGCTTCAATTGGAACTGCAACTCTGGCATCAGGAACATCTGGAAAGTCAAAATATATAGAAATGTATAAAGTAGAAATTCTGATGAACTTGTCCAATCCCTAGGACTGGGTGACAGTATTTTCTAAGGAATAATTTTAACCTACTCAAGAGATGGGGACCTTCACCTCTTCCCATAGGACACTGTTCTACAGGCTGTTACTCCTCAGCATTGGGAAACATTCAGACTATATCTCCTCTCTTCAGTTTCACCCATTACACCTGTTTAAATCCTCTTGGACCACCTTGTGCAATTTTTCCTTCTCTTTTGATTTAACATCATAGAAATACATATGGATCATTATCATGTCCTCCTCCTGAGTCATAGTTTAGCGAAGTTACACACACCTAATTCTATTACCATTTTAATTGCATCAAACCCTAAATCCTTATATTCTGGTGTGTTTCTTTTTAATTAGATTCTAGTATTTAGACGGTTCTCTCTCTCTGATATATCCCCCCCCACACACACACAGAAAGGAAGATTATTAAGTATAATTAGAATGATCACTTTCCTTGTCTATGATATGTTGTTTGTCTATTTGATTGGTTGTTTTTTTACCTCTTCCCTAATCTTCACTATATTGCATTGGAAGTCCATGCCCAATTTACTGTCCACTCTCAGCCCCAAGGAAAGAGGGGAAGTTGGCTTCCCTTAATGTGCAAGAGGACCCCAGGCCCAGAAATTCCTCACTAATTGTGGAATCGTCACAACATTCACAATTGCTGCCTATGGGAATAATCTTCCTTTATAGATCTGGAAATTCCTTCTCAGCATATTAGCCTTGGTGTACTAAAACCAAATCCAGAAATAAGGGTTTCAAAAGCAAAAAATAAAGGAGGACACAAAATTAAATCAGTGCCAGATGATTCATAAATATGTTCTCAATTTTTTCTTTACCTGGTGGCTTCACTTCCAGTTTCATTTCTGCAAAAAAACAATAGATTTGTATTTAGAATGTTTTCGCTCTCCAGGACACAATTTCAGCTCTTGTACATAGCTACACTCTCAAACCTGTTTACTACATGCACTAACCTTTGGTTGTCAGATAGAGCTCTGCAGTGCTTCTTGCTTCACCTCTTGGTTCAAGACGAGCAATTACAGAATACACACCTGGAATATGAAAGCATTTTGATATATACCTCATGTTGATCATTAAAAAACACAAACAATGAGAAAAAACAGTGACAATGGAAACATCCCATTAAGGTTACCTTCATCTTGTGCAGTGACATTGTGGATAGTCATATAATGACAGCGACCTTCACTTCTAAAGCTGTATTTACGACTCTCCCTCAGTTCAATGGAGCCTTTGTACCATGTCACAACTGCGTCATCAAATGAAACCTCACACTCAAAGGTTGCAGACTGGTGTTCACTCACCACTATATTCTGTATGCTCTTTGTGAACTGAATGGGCTCAGCTGGTTTGGAAACAAAACAAAAATATATTAGTTAGCCTTTTTGCAATAGACCCTTGTTTGTACAGTAACTCCTCGCTTAATTTTGTAGTTATGTTCCTGAAAAATGCGACTTTAAGCAAAACGATGTTAAGAGAACCCAGTTTTCCCATAAGAATTAATATAAATGTGGGGGTTAGGTTCCAGGGAATTTTTTTCCACCAGACAAAAGACTCTCTCTCTCTCTCTCTCTCTCTATATATATATATATATACATACACGCGCGCGTGCACACACACACACACACAGTATAAGTTTTAAACAAACAATTTAAATACTGTACACAGCAACGATGATTGTGAAACTTGGTTGAGATGGTGAAGTCAGAGGGTGGAAGAGGGTGGGATATTTCCCAGGGAATGCCTTACTGCTAAATGATGAACAAGCAGTTGGCTGAACCCTCAAGGGTTAACACATTGTTGTTAATGTAGCCTCACACTCTACAAGGCAGCACAATTGGAGGGAGGGGAGACAGCATGTCAGACAGAGACAGAGACACAGACGCACACCCTTGTGTGTGAGAGAGAGATGTGCATTGCCCCTTTAAGTACTCTGACCCCACTCTAAGTACATTGCCTTTTTAAGTAGATCAACAAGTTGAGACAGCAGCTGCTGCTAGCAAGCTCCCTCCGTCCTGAGCCCTGTCGTGTTCCCCACTGCTGTATGGAGATGGGGTAAGTGGGAGGCAGGAGCAGGGGGGAGGGGGACACCCTCATCCCCCCCTGCATAGCAAGTAGGAGGCTCCCGGGAGCAGCTCCAAGGCAGAGTGCAGGAGCAGCACAGGGCAGTGGTGGGAGGGACAGCTGAACTGCCTGCAATTGATAGTCTGCTGGGCGGCTGCTGCACAGGGAATTTAGGGGAGTCGGGAGCTGATAGGGGGGCTGCCGGTCCACCCTGGTTCCAAGCCCCCACCAGCTAGCTCCAACAGGCTGCTCTTTCTGCAAGCAGTGGACAAAGCAGGTGGCTGCCAAACAACATTATAAGGGAGCATTGCATAACTTTAAACGAGCATGTTCCCTAATTGATCAGCAATGTAACAACGAAATAACATTAATGGGGCGACTATAAGTGAGGAGTTAATGTATATAATATTCTGTAAAACAAACAACAGACACCTACTAGGATACTGAAAAAGGAAATGAAGAAAAAAGAAATACAAAGAAATGTGTATTCATCATTCTATCTCCTGTGAAGTGCTCCATTTAGGAGTGAAGTTAAGAAGACACAAGAGTATTGCCACAACACGATTATTGTGAGAAGTATTCAAGAGAAGTCATTAAAGCAATTAAGAAAAGATAAAGAATGCTTGGTGTATAGGCACATTGGAAGTTTGAAATCTCAGGAAAATATGAACATCTCAGAAAGAGAAGACTAAAGAGGATAAACATAACTCAGATCTAAGTGTTTCAGAGTAATGGGTCATATTAATTACACAGATAAAATATTATTAGGTTATCCTGGCAGTGGTATTTCCTTCAAAGGAATGGATCAGCAGAATTTCCCATCAGGTCCATCTTCTGTTAACTGAGCATCCAGAAACTCTTTCAAGAAATCATAAAATAGAGATTTCCATCTGTTTACAAACCTTCAATGGTTAGATCTGCAGTTGTTTCTATATTGTGAAGCTTGCAGGTATACTGTCCTTGGTCTTCTGTTCTAACATCCTTGATGATTAGTTTGTGGATTTTCTCTGAGACTTGTGTTGAGTATCTTCCTCCTATCTTAATGGCTTTTCCATTTCTATACCACTGAGATCTGGCATTTGGGATAGAGAACTGACAAATCAGGGTGCATGTGCGTCCTTCCTTGAAAGCAGTATCATGAAGATTCCGTTCAACTGCAGGTGCTGTTAGCATGTTAAAATATATATTTTAGCAGATATCTGAGTGTTAAATTAAAGAGGATAAAATACTTTCAAATAGAAACTTTAAATGTACACTTACCAATCACAGTTAGCTTTGCATTAGCAATATGTGGACCACAGACAACTCTGAAATTCCCCTGATCTGCAGGTTGGCAGTTCCTGATTCTGAGTGTGTGCCGATCACCTTTAATTTTTATTTCATACTTGTTACTAGAATCCAATTTTTGAGTTCCTTTGTACCAGGAGAGTTTGATTTCTGGATAATTAATCTTAATTTCACATTCAAAGACAGCGTCCTCATCTGCTAAAATGGTCTGGTTTTCAATATCCCTGATGAGTGTGATAGGCTGAAAAATATGAATTTAAAAGGTTAAGTCGTCATTCCAAGATCACACTTCCTATTATGTGATTAAATACTTGACTATCAAGTCAAAGCCATCATGTCACCTCTGTCTGTGTGACTCTTTGATGAATAAACGATACAAGTTCGTCAAATTCCTGGTCTCCTTTTCGAACTCTCTCTGTGATTTCAGTTTCCTGTGGAACGACATGACATGATTTAACATGAAGTAACACTATTGGGAAATAGTTAGGATCCATGTGTTTATATCTGTCCCTCCCTCCCTGATAACAAATCTGGAGAGTCGTGTGTCTCTCTAACTGAACCTTCTGCAAACCCATAGTTCACTTAAACCTCCTCACCAGCCCATCTTACAGGTTCCGTGTCACCAAGATCCTCTGGGCAAAGAGATGGGGACAGGACTTACTTGGACAGAAGGGTCACTGTTGATAGCAACACTGCCTCACCCAGTGCTTGAGCATGCTGGGAGTTCGGAGAGTGAGACAAGATAGAATTGGAATCTGAATCTCTTATGCATACAGCAATGTCACAGCTAGGATATCAAGCCTGTTGCCAGAAACCATGTTACTCTTAACATTCCCAATGCCACAGTCTGACTAGGTCTTACCAATCTATGACTTTCTTCCTCTTGGCTTTGCTTTAGCAGCTCAAAGGCTTGCAGGAGGCCACGGAAATCTGTAATTCCATACATGCGAGCATACTTCTCATATTCTTTGGGATCAACATTTTTGAGAAGTTCCATGATATCAATAGGCTTCTCTTCCTCCTCTTCTTTCTTTTTGGTTGGAGTACTATTTAAGTAAGGAGAATAATTAGAAAACATGCACAATATTTCTTCTTTCTAGGAGAATCCCTTGGGTAACCAAGTCTGCTTAAAATCGTTTGATCCTTCAGGTTAGCGCTGGAGGGGCTTTATCCGACAAACTATTAGGCACATAAGTGCTCGCTACTCATGACTTCAAGGGGATTCTTAGTGACTGAAAGACTACTGATATGAATAAGTCTTGGTAGGATCAAGGCCTATATATAAATGGTGTCAATCTGTTCAATATGTTGTAAATATTAATTAATTGCCTCTAGATCAGAGATACAATTGCATCCCCTACTGTAGAGACTACAGAGTGATCGAGAAAAGGTTCTTATGCCTACCTCTTCAGTTTTGCTCTCAGATCTCCTTCAATTACTTCTTCCTTTCTTCGTTCTTCAACTTGAAGTTCAACGCTGGTCTCAATTTCACCATGTTCATTAAAAGCTACACATCTGTACATTCCAGAATCAGTTTTTGTTGCATCCTTTATTTCTAGTTTGGCTTCGTCTCCTCTCTGCTGGATGAAAATACGACCTCCCTGGTTGAGTTGTCTCCACTTTCCCTTAGTCCATTTAACATTTGGGATTGGATCACCTCCAACTTTAGCAAGAAACGTTGCAACACTCTCTATAGAAAAATACAAAATCAAGCAGCTCATCTTTCACATGTGTAAGACAGCAGGAGATATCATCATACAACTAATACAACAAATAGAGAAGATGACATATTTTTGGAAGAACAAGCTTACTTTCCATAACTTTGAGATTCTGAGGCTCTGAGATAAAGTACAGCTTTCCATCCACTGGTGCTTTCTTAGCTGCTGGTGCAGCTGCTGGTTTTTCTGGAAAATAGGTTTAAGGAATTAAGATTTTTCAGTCCCCTGAATGGGAATATTTTTTATTGTAGCTGAATCCATTTACTAAAGCAGCATATGCAGTGCATGTATGAAAGAAAAAATGCCAAGTACTTTCTGTTGACTTTCAATAAGTTATCATCTGATTTCCTAAGCTGGAAGCAGACACTGTAAGGCTTATTCTTATCTCTGTCACACCGTGTAAAATTTATATGGAAGTAAACATAATCAGACTTTAAGATTTTCAAAAATGGATGACTTTAATTTAGGCTCTTAAATCCACAGCTGGACACATAAATAAGTGGCCTGATTTTCAAAAGTTCTCATCAGCTATTATCCAGCAGCTTCCACACAGGACAGTAACAAGGGGCTTCTCTTTGGTGTTCATTTCTTAAAGACCTGGTCTACAAGGTGTCTTAGTTTTATCATCAGCCTACAGCTAGAAGATTAAAGTGTCTGAGCGACTTCTAGGCCCACTGCTGCCTCTGTTCCAGGGGTGGTGCTATCTTAATATGTTAATTACTGTGAAGAACTCAGATGCAATAGTGATGGGGGTATAAATATTTGAGAGAGAGAGTCTCATCCCCAAACTGTATTAATTTCAATTGAGTGAGAGGGCAGTGTGGGTTGAAGCTGAGATAGCCCAGCCCAATTAATTGCACTGCTGCCTCTGAGCTGGGCAAAGAATTTGTTCTTAATGCGCTCCCCAGCCTTCTTCCTTACTGTACTAT